>NC_056743.1:1547671488-1548271488 GCF_019279795.1 Protopterus annectens | reverse complement strand
GTAAATGTTCTGCACATACCAACAGAAAAGATCCTGTCTCCAGGGGAAATGCCCTTGCTGATATGGCTGCAAAAAAGGCAGCTCAAGAATATGATTTGCTTTTACATGACAATGATTTAGAGCCCGGACACCTCTTAGACTTAGAGACACTAAAAGTAATGCAAACATTGACAACACAGAATGAAAAATGTCGTTGGGTAAAATATGGTATCACTCAACAGGATGGGTTGTATAGGGCATCAGATGGCAAAATGGTATTACCCTCAAACCTTTTTCGGTATGCGGCATTGGTTAGCCATGGACCTGCCCATGTAGGAGTACACACAATGATTCAAATAGTGTCTAAGGTGTTTTGGTGTAAGGGGTTTTCAACTTATGCAAAGCAATTCTGTTTATCTTGTTTATTATGTGCAAAGCATCATGCTCAGGGGGGAGTTAAAAAGTCTCAGCAGGCATTCCCTACCCCTCCATATCCATTCCACACACTCTGTATAGACTTTATTGAATTGACACCCTCAGAGGAGAAAAAGGTTCTGTTTAGTCATTATTGATGCTTTTTCTAAATGGGTAGAAGCTTTTCCAGTAAAGCACCTGAATGCACTAACAGTAGCTAAGCTTTTGACTACAGAAATAATTCCCCGATTTGGTTTACCAAGATGCATTTACAGTGATAATGGGTCTCATTTTGTTAACCAGATTGTTCAGAAGTTGGGTCAAGTGTTTCAAATTGATCTTAAGTATCATTGTGCTTACCATCCCCAGTCAGCTGGACTGGTGGAGAGACACAATGGTGTCTTGAAGAATAAACTCTGCAAACTGATGGCAGAAACACATAGATCATGGACTGCGTGCCTTCCTTTGGCACTCCTGTATATGCGAATCTCACCCTCCTACAAAGGACTTACGCCATTTGAACTTTTGTTTGGAAGACCATATTACGTCCCGCAGTGGCAAGGATTGTTGCCAGCGGAACGTGAGGGGGGTGAGGATCTAGCGGATTATATGAAGAATCTGCTAAATGTCAAGTCGCTTGTAACCATTGACTCCTTTGCAGATTCCAGAAATGAAACCTTGTTAAGCGTGGCACCCGGGGACTGGGTGCAGATCCGAATTGTGAAGAGAAAGAATTGGTCATCTCCCAGGTGGGAAGGGCCATACCAAGTACTTATCTCGACACCTACGGCTATAAAGATCGCTGAGAGGACTTTGTGGATTCATATCACCCACTGTAAAAAAAAACTCAAGACTTTTCCTTCTACCATTGATGTTGGTCAAACTCCACCGGACCTCTGAGCGCAAAGTCTGGCTACAAAGGTGGATTAGCCCAATAGGGGTTAGTTCGTCTCAAACCCAGTGAAGAAACCAACGGCACGAGGTAGTCCTTAGGGAGGATGGCCATGTTCAACTGGTACTTGAACTGTTACATGATGATGATTTTGGTGGCGAAAGTAAATATGTCCATGCGAGAAGGAACAGTTGCAAGAGAAAAAGGAATGGTGGTGCTGCAAGCGCAAACAGGTGTGACTACCGTGTTTAAGGTGAAACTTTGTGAAGGAATTTTGGACTGTTCTAAATGGAACAATAATGATTTCTTGACTCGTGCAAAATACTTGTGCAATAGAGACTGTACGTCCTGGTCAAATGTTTGGTGGTCAACAGATGTGAATGGATGGGAAACAAGTGGTGCAGTGATACCAGAGAAAGATAAAAGCAGGCAACAAAGAATAAAAATTGCACATTTCCAAGGTACCGAAGTAATTACTATAACCATTGTGTCACCACAAGAAAGTGATTCAGGAGTTTATGGAATCGGAGTGTCTCTTCCAATTGAAACTGATCCTTTGGGGACCCTCAAACTTAAAATACAAAGCCTTAAAAATGTTACAAGTAAAGCAGATTTTGCCTTCACAGAAGAACAATTGTTACTCAAGACTGGATTCGTACACCATAATGAATGGTTGTCTTGGGTTAGATATAGTACCCGACCGAGAAGCACATCGTGAGGACTGTATTTCTTGTGCTGAAGGTAAACAGCAACTAGCGACAGTCCCATTGATGCAAGATGAAGGTAACCTAACGTGTCTGTTGAAATTATTCTTCAACAAAACTGAAGATAAATGCAAAAATGAAACTCAGTGTTTTCCAGTCATAAGCAAAGTTGAGAAACTGCCTGCAGCGATTTCCTATCCAGGTTCGTATATGTGCATTTCCAGAGATGGCACAGGGAAGAATTATGGCAATATGGGACAGAACTATTGCAATGTTACTGTGAATGGCAATGAGAATCCATTTCTGGAGAACCAAACTTATAGTTTAGCAGACGTATGGTGGTTATGTGGAGACAACAAACTCAGATCAAGGCTTACGATTCCCTGGAAGGGAACTTGTGCACTTGTAAAGTTAATCCTGCCATTCTACATTTTCCCAGTTCCAGCAAGCAATTTCGTAAGAGAACCTGAAATAAAGCTGAAGTGTTTGAGTAGGAGAAAAAGAGAGGCACCGAAGCAATCCTTCGATAACAGTGTCTACATCGATAGCATTGGTGTACCAAGAGGCGTACCTGATGAATACAAAGCAATAAACCAAATAGCAGCTGGTTTTACATCCATCTATGTCTGGATTCAACCTAATAAGAATGTGGACTGGATCAACTACATTTACTATAACCAGCAGCATTTTGTGAACTATACCAAAGATGCATTGAAAGGAATTGCTGAACTAAAGGCCACTTCGCAGGTGGCATGGCAGAATCAAATTGCGTTGGATATGCTCCTGGCCAAAGGAGGAGTTTGCAGGATGTTTGGGACTTTCTGTTGTAGGTACATTCCAAACAACACTGCACCTGATGGAAGTATCACTCGAGCTTTGAAAGGTTTGGAAATGTTATCTGAAGAATTGGCAGAGAACTCTGGGGTAAATAATCCCTTTACAGACTTTCTACAAGCGTGGTTTGGAAAATGGAGTCATCTCATCAACAGTTTCCTGGTGTCCGTTGGAGTCGCTGTGGCTATCGTGGTGGCATGTGGTTGCTGTTTTATACCCTGTATCAGAGGTCTTCGACAAAGACTGGTTGATACTGCTGTTACGAAGACGATGTACCAGCAATTGGAACAGACTGGTGAAAGTGAATGCATTGAAATGTGACTTTTTGCAAATGTTTTTGAAGTTTAAAAGTTTGTCTTGCCAATGAAGTAATGTATGCAAAGAAAAACTTTTTACCATATATTGCTGAAATAAAAAGACAAATAAAAAGTGTTTTCAGGGGGGAAATGTTAAGAGAAAAGTTTTAAAAACATGCTGTTATTTGTCTTTTTCCTCTTCTTGTAAAGTGAACATGTTATTTGTTGGGATATGCCTATCAAAGGTGGGCCTCATCTGTGAACAAAATGCAGCATTGCTTATAAACCTGAATAATATCTGTTTTCTGCTTTTCAGAATAAAGAGATTTGGTTATAGCATAGCGAAGCCTGGGATAAGGACGCACGGCCGAGTAAGAGTTAATTTACTGAAGCAGGCTGTGTCTCCTGGAAAATTTGAGCTACCATTGTTGAACTAAACATTCTGTGCTTCTTGAACATTCTGTACTAACTGTTGGTTTGAGGTGATTTGTAGTAAACATGTTTACCACAGGTGTTTTTCCATAGCCAACTGTCAACGGTCAGAAATGTAACAAAAAGTTGTTTTGCTTGCAGTATAAAAGTTGATGTCAGTAAACAAGTTGACCAGAGGAGGAGATCATCTTGGCCAACATGCTGTGTAATCTGGTTAGCTGCTAATAAAGACGTTTTTCATCACCTGAGGCAGATGTGACTCGTTTGAATTTTTCTTCTGACAGAGACATCCCTCTTTCTTTTATCAGAAACCACCTTAAAGGAAGGATCAATAGCATGAATTAAACTCTGAGCCAGTCCCAGTAAACTATTCATGTCTAAGGAAATTTGAGGAGCACTCAGAGTTGCCAGATATCCCTATTTGAGCGGGACTGTCCCAGGATCAGCAGCCCAATCCCAAGTCCTACACTGCCGGTTAAAATCCTGGCGAAACAGTCTCTGCTTCATGATTTTTGATTGGCTCATATACCAGCATACAGGCCAATCATAAATTGCAAAGCGGAGCCACTTCAATTCGGAACAGCTGGATGTTATGCATTGAACAGAAGAGGCTCTGCTGTGCAATTGTTTGATTGGCTCGTATTCCAGCATATGAGCAAATTAAAAATTGCAAAGCAAAGCTACTTCTGTTTAATGCGGAACTGCCTGCTATTTCGCATGAAAGACCTTTTGGAAGAACCTTTTTTTAATTGGTCCCTACCTGTCCCTTTCCAAATCTGGCAACCCCAGGAGCAGTTGATACATGTTTAGTTTTCAGTTTCTTTTTGATATGAAGTATGGGGACAGCAGTATTAGTAATAGCAGCAGCAGCAACTTCTCCAGGGACAGACACAACATTCAGTCCAAACAGGGAAATCTTCCCTGTTCCCTCTCCCAAGACCAACAACAGTGTTACTCCCTTGCCCACTGAGGAGACCCCAACAGCTGCAAAGAACATGGCTAACCCCCAGTCCATAGTGGCTGTAGGTGCTACCCCTGAGGAATCTGGGATAAAAGATGAGTGGTCTGAGGAACAAGCTTTGGCCTCAGCATTGTCACCCACCTGCGGATGAGGCAAATTGCAAGCCTGCTATTGTGGCAAAGGCCGCTTGCTCAACTTTTTCTTGTTTTGGTTGGAAGGACTGACTGTGGCAGCAGTAGTTTGTTCCATGGTCGATTTGAAAATGGGGCCTCTTTCCCAGGGAAAACAAGCAGCAAGCAGCATAAGGCAGTTAAAATTTAAAGTCAGTAAAAGTCACTTTTACCTCACAAAAACACAGTAAAAAAGTACTTTAAACATTTTACCAGCCCCAAAACAAGTACACTTTCTCAAAAGAAAAAAGATTTTTCAACTACTTTAAACAACTTTTAAGCTGACAGGAGAAAAAGTACACTCCCATTTATAAGCAGTTAAGTTTTATGACAGTCCATTACAAGACAAACTCCTAGCTGTCAAATAACTTTTACAAAAAGTGGAAAGCTCAAGTGGGTAAATGCAAGCCAGGTACAACATAAATACAAGTGAAGGAAAAACGTTGCTCAAAGAAACACAAAGAAAATTTAGCAACACAACAAGCTTTCAGGCTTTTGCAAGTACATTTTTTCAAGAGCAAACTCACACAACGTAAATACTGAATACATCAGTAAATAAAAATTCTTATTGGTTAAGACTCAACTACCAATATTTAGCTACTAGACATTTCAATATTTAACAATTAATTAAAAACACTTCATTTAAAACACTTCATCTTCAATACAGGCTTCAGACTATTCATACCGTTCAACCCAGGGCTTCTATCAGACTTCTATCAGTTCTCAAAATATAAATCCATTTGTTTCCTGCATGTCCAATGTTGAATGTGATCAATATGATGAACATCACAGATATTTATAAATCAAAAGTTATGTACTTAACCATAAAGACAGATCTGTGTTGTCTGCTTCTGCCCTTTCTCAATGGATGGGTCTTTGGATGCGACCACGGATCCAACTTCTGCAACTCAAGACTTTGGATCCCTGGCTGAGGCTCTTCCCCTTACTCATAACCCCTGCAAAGCCCAACATTACCTCAGATCAAGTTTGCCCAAAAGAAAAAAAATAGCATATTGTAATAAACAGGAATAACAACGTTATAAAAGATAATTCAATAGATTATGGATGCTTAGAAACTGATCTGGAGCTAAAAAGTATACTTGAAGGGCCTTAGAACAGGCCAGTCTGGACAACCATAAAAACAAAAAAGAGTTCCATAGTCAGGCATAGGAACATGTGGGAGGCAAGCTGAGGAAGGATGGAAGCAGACAACATAAACCTTGCTTCTTTCACCCATTCCTCAGTGAATGAGATTGAGCCTCTGCTAATATATACCTTGTGTGGTTTCATGGAAGGATATTCTGCAGGATGGCTGAACCAAGGAATACTCTCAGTTTGGAAAGTTATTCCAATTTATAAACGGGATATGAAGGTATGAACATTAGACCAAGTAGTTGCAGCACAAATTTTGTCAATAGATGTCTTGGAAAAGAACACTTAGAAGTTGCAACAGACCTAGAAGAGTGAGCTTTGACAGGCTTAGTTACAGATAAGCCTTTTTTTGTATACACGAGTTATGCAAGAAAACAGCCATCTGGATAAACTGACTTTGGAAATTCTTGGCCAGATTTATTGGCTGAAAAGGACAGAAAAAAGTTGATCAGATGTCCTGAAAGATTTCTTACTGTGAATGTAAAAACGAAACTGCCTATGAACATCTAATAAATGTAGCATGTATTCTCCTTTGTTAGAAAATTTTATGAAGAAACTGTGAGACTAATGTTTTGATTTGTTTGTTTTGGTAGCTACCTTTGGCAAAGTAGTAGGATTATTTTGAAGGAAAACCCTGTCCTTATGGAAAATAATGCATGGAGATTTACATAAAAGGGTCTGGAGTTCTAATATCCTCTTCACAGAAGTAACTGCCACCAAAAAACAATGTTTTCCATATACGGAAATGGAGCTCTGCCTTGGCTGCAGGTTTAAATGGTGGTTGAGTCACTGCCTGAAGTAGAATGGCAATATCGGAAGGAAGAGTAGATCTCTAAGGGGTGGTATGAAAAGAAAGGTACCCCTCAGAAAGGCTTTACATAATTTGAGAGAGGCAGTTGGGGACTGATTCTTTCCAATGTAGAAACTAGAAATAGCTAATAACTGGACTTTGATAGTGGAGTAGCTCGCACCATTATGAAAAAGACTGGCTAGAAAATATAAGACAGCTGAAAGAAGTGCCGAAAAGGAGTCTAAACCAAGAACCTCTTCCATTTGCTTTTATAACTCTTCCTACTACAGGGTCTCTCTGTCTGAGAGGAAGTAAGACTATGGATAACTTAGGAAGAAAGTCTGGACTAGCCATCATTAGAAGTGAAGAAACCAAGCCTTTAATGTGAGGGTTTGAATGTCCATAAGAGGCAGTCCAAATGAGTGAGAAATGAAATCTTGGCTGGGATCCAGCACCCATGGAAAATGTTTCAGATGACACCACAGACAGGTACTAAACCTGCTAAGGCTAAAAAAGGGCAATAAGGATCACTGTGACCTTCCTCTCTAGTACTTTCTGAAAATAAATTGGGATGAGAGGAGTCAGAGGAAGGTGTAAAGGAGACCAGTGGGTCAAGTGTGCTCCGTGGCTCAGTAAAGATACTTATACAGTAGTGCACAAAAGAGACTTTGCCTGGAAAACCTGGCAAAAAACAAAATACCCTTATCACCACCAATTATTTAAAGAAATAAGAAATCACACCAAAAAACAAATACATAATGATAAAAAAATGTACTTCAAGGCAAAATCCACTCATCAATCCAACCTCAAAAATTTCTGGAAAAATATTAACTCAATCTTTCATCCCGGTAAACCCCAAACTCTCAGCCCTTTCCCCAACCTTACAGACCAAGACACTGCTAACCATTTTTTTTACTGATGTCATTAGCAAATTAACTAATGCCAACTACAACCTCTCCACAAAAACACTTCCTCAAACCACAAATGAAACAAGCTTCTCTCTCAACCCTATCCCAACCTCCTACATAAAGTCACACTTTCTAAAACTGAAACTTTGCTCCCCCTCTGCTGACAAAGTACCCCCCTCCCAGGTTTTTAAAACTAGTATTTAACACTATTGCCTATCCAGTCTCAATACTTATTAATAGAGCATTTAGAGAAGCTACAGTGCCCAACATCTGGAAGTCTTTCTACGTGATTCCCCTACACAAAGGTGGTAACTCCACTGATCCATCCAATAATAGACCCATTGCTATACTATCCCCACTATCCAAAATTCTTGAAAAATGAATACATAACCAAATACTGAAATTCCTCATCCACAATAACCTCCTTATTCCTACCCAAGATGGATTTCGACCTAATCACAAGACCTCTACTGCCCTTCTATCCTTTACTCACACTATCGCAGAAGCAAGAGATAACAATAAAATGGTCTCTCGTCTGTTTTTAGACCTTTCAAAAGCATTTGACACAGCATGACACTCCAAACTACTAAATAAATTGGCCAACTTAAACCTTTCCACCTCAACTCTCTCTTGGTTCTCCAGTTATCTCTCAGGCAGACTACAATCTGTCAATTGGCAGTCTTCTTGCTCTACATTTCTACCAGCCACAGTGGTGTCCCACAGGGCTCTATCCTGGGACCTCTTCTCTTTAACATCTTTACCAAAATCCTCCATTCTTCCACTACCCACTCAACCCTTATACAATACACAGTCAATTCTACTCTGATCACATCTTCTAGCTCAATTTTACAACTTCAGGCACTCATACAACAATTGTTCCTCTCTGTTGAAAGTTGACTTAATAACTTATTCTGAATCCAAAAAAAAAACCCTTGTTCTCCCCAAAGCAAGTGATCACGTTAAGCTCTCCTTCTCCATCACTTCCCTAAATAAAACCATCATCAACACTGAAACTCACTCAAAATTACCAGGGATGACAGTTGATGACCAACTAAAATTTGGCTTACACATTCAGCAATCGATTAAGAAAACCGATCAAAAACTTGGTCTTTTATATCGTAATAAAAAATTTCTAACTTCTGATTCCAGACTATCCCTGGCTCAAGCTTACCTACACTTCCTAGCTTCCTCTATGAAGCCCCTTTTCTTACTAACCTTAAATCCTGCCTGCTCTCCAAACTGGAACAAACATAATAAAATTGCAAAATTTGTAGCTAATTTACCTAATTCCACCCACCACTGTCTAGCTCTTAAGAAACTACAGTGGATCAAACTTCCCCATCAATTTAAATTATCTCAACTCCATATCACCCACTTCCTTCTCAAAAAGGCAACTGCTTGTCCCTCTCTCTCTCTCTAATCTAGTCACATATTATACTACTTCCCACCCCTTACTCAGTACTGACAAATTATTTTCCAAACTTATAGTTCCAAAATAAACACTGGTAATCTTCTATATAAATCCTCCATAACAAAATTCTGGAACAATCTCCCTGACTATCTATCTACAGTACATTACTCACACTAACCACTTCAAAAAAGAACTGAATAATTTTCTACTGAACTCTTGGCTATGGCCCTGCCATGACCCAACCTAATCTTGTTTCTATTACCTTCTATCTCCCTCACCTCTATCTTTGGATAGTAAGTCTGCTGGCTCTGCTCCATTTAGCTAATTAACTATATAGTCTGAATGGAATGTACAATGTTTTCATCATTATATTTATTTGCTTATTAATACATTTATTTTCTTAGTTACAACAGCATACTATTTTACTATGTATATATATTGTAAAATTGCCTTTGTTATTTTGCAAAATCTACTACTGTTAATATTGTAATTGTAGTTGTCTTTCTTAGAGCTTTTCTCCTCGGGTCTCCACTGAAAATGGGACTGTGCTCAGCTGGACTAACCAGATTAACAAATATGAAATAAATAAATAAATAGTGTGGATCAGAGTTTTCCTGGGTGACTTCCCTTCCAGGGGATCAGAGCAAACTACCTGCTGCATTTGATGTTTAGGGGAGAGACAAAAAGATCACAGCAAGGTTGGCCCCAGTGACAAAAAAATCTGCTCTGCCACCATTTGGTTGAAGGACCACACGTAAGGCAGGAGGATGGATCTGCTCGATCTGTCAGCTAGAACACTGGACTTCCCCAGAACATGCAATGCTAGAAGAAAGCAAATGGAGGATATTGCTCACTGCCAAAGCCTTATGGCTTCTCATCATAATGGATAAGACATTCCTTCTTGATGCATCAGACTACTGACGTATTGTCGATTTGGATAGAAATCATTTCTTGAGGGAGGGAGTCCTGAAAGGCCTGCAATGCTAGGAGGACTGCTCTCATCTCTATAATGATAATGTGGAGGTTGGCCTCAGACGAAGACCATGTGCCTTGGACTGTCTTTCCCCTGTAGTGCCCCCCACCTCATCTTAGTAGTGAAGCGTCCATAGACTTAGTGTTTTTCAGCTAAGGAAAGAAAACAGTCGACCTTGTAATATCATAGGAGATTCAAGCCTCTATCAGATGTGAGTCTTGCAATGTTCATCAGATGTACTGGGAAGGAAACTGATTGTCACCTAATGGATAACTGAACTGCTAGGGCCCACTGTAGTATTCTCATATGATATCTGGTGAGAGTAACTAAAGTGAAAGATGCTGCCATCGAATCCAGTAAACAAAGGATTATTCTTGCCATTTGTTGCTGGGTTGAAAGAGTAATTTGCGCATGATTGTGGAGTGTTGATAACCTGGTCTGTGGAAGTTTTGCTGTCTAGTGAATTGTGTCCAAGTATACTCCAATGAACTGTATTATCTAAACAGGATGACATTTGGACTTGTTTGGATTGACTGTGATGCTAACATTGAGTAGGTTTGGAGTAAGGAATCTCTTGCCTGAATATACAGATCCCTGGTACAGGTGGAAACGAGCCAGTCATTGAGATACAGGAAGACCCGGAACCCTTGCAGTCTGTGGTAAATTGCTACCACTGGCATGCATTTAGTGAACATGCAGGGGACTGTGGTGTGGCCAAAGGGCAGGGCCCTGAACTGGAAATGACTGGCTCCCAGCCAGAAGTGGAGAAACCTCATGGACTGCCTATTCACCTTGATATGGTAGTATGCACCTTGAAGATCTACGGAGCACATCCAGTCATTCACTCTTAGAAGCAGGAGAATGGATTGAATTGTGACCATCCAGAATTTCAACTGTTTGATGTATTGATTGAGGTGGCCAAGGTCCAAGACTGGCCTGAGGCCCCTGGTCTTTTTTGGCACTAAAACAATTCCTGAGTAAGTTCCAAAGCCTATTTTTTTTTGTGGGACTTCTTAGATGACTTGTTTGCTTGCTAGCTTTTGAACTTGTATGAGTGCTAATGGCCTTTGCGATGGTGGAATATTTAGTAACTTTTTTGAATTTGGGGATGGGACAATATAGGAAAATAATAGCCTCTGGTTATTATTCTCTGCACCCATCTGTCACTTGTGATGGACATCCAGGCTTTGGGCTGCAGGGCCAGGTGCCCCCTGGCTGCCTCCAGAGAATGGGAGTCGGATAAGCCTTCAGGAGTGCTTATAAGACTTCGCAGTGAATGGACTTCTGAAGTCTAGGTTCTGTGGTCCACCTCTGCCTCGTGGGTGATGTCTATTACTAAAACTTCCCCCTCTGCACTGGGGGGGGGGTCTGTCTCCAGAAGTTAAGAAGAGAACCCTTAGGATTTCCAGAATCATAGCTTCCTAACCCTCTTCTGGCTCTTCGAGAAAGTTCTCTGGGTGGTACAAAACCATATTCCAGCTCAGAAAGGGAATTTCTATCTTGCTCCTACCTGTTCGTCATGTCTTTATCTTTAGGCACAAAGAGTGTTCATCCATCAAATGCGGCATTAATAAAGGATGTGTCTCCTAATGGTAATGCCCGTGAGTATGGCTCTCAAGCACCTTTAGCAGCATTAGAGCTAAGCTGCATTGAGACATCTGACAATGATCATAAGGTTTTTAACTGACAGTCCAACATTTTCTTATTTTCTACAGATGTAAACCCAGAAAGGGACTTGGAGATTTCCTTGGTCAAATCCCTCTGAAGTCTAGTGAAATGTGTGAGGTAAATCAGCACCCTCAAAGTGAAGGTAGCTGAAGCATAAGTCATCTTTCCAAACATATTCAGTGCCCTACAGTCCCTGTTATGGGGAGTGGACAGATGAAGTTTTCTCTGCAAGCTCTTTCCTGGGAGCTTCCACCACTACAATGGAATCTACAGCAGGCCCCTTCCGCCAGTCCTATTGATCTTTCAGGGAGACCAAGTACTTATCTGGCTTAAGAAGAACTGGTTCAGCCACTCCCTACTCCTTCCATGCCCACTTAAATCTGCAGGAGGGACCATCCAAGATGCAGCTGAGTTGGACTCAAATGCCTCATGGAACACCATCATCAGAATCCATGTCCTTTGCGAGAGACTCCTATGGGAGACTATGTGCCTCCTTTTACACATAAGCTTTCGAGAAGCCTCTCTGGTGGAATGTTCTGGAGAAGACTCTGAAGAAACTTGCAAGTTTCCCATAGGGCCTGACTCAAGGCTTGAGGGGTCCAACTGTCCCATGTACACCAGATAAGACGGATCAGAAACCAGAGGCATTCTCTGGGGGATGGGTAGAACTAAGCTGGGAAGAATAGCCTGTGTCTCTAATCAGGAGAGTGCTCTCTCAGCAGCCTTGAGTGCTGAAGTTGAAGGAGCTCCAAAGATCTGAACAGCAGAATGTACCTCACTAGGCAAACCTCTTAACTCTACTCAGCTTGGATCTGAAGCTGATGCCAAAGTCGAGCTATTCAGAGGCAAGGCTCTAAGTGGAAGGAATGGTTCTGAAGCCCTTGGAGTCAAACCCATTCCCCCAGATCTAGCATCAAATCTTTGGATCCAGGATCCTTCAGGCTTTGATGATATCTGAGATGAACATGTCAGAGATGATGCCAGAGAAGAAGACAACCAGATCTTTGGATCAGGGGGCAGACAAACTGGGAAGTGCTTGGATCCATAACTCCTGAGTCCAACAAGCAGATTGGGGTAGGAGCTATTATTGGATGAGGAGAAGAAACATATAATTCCTGGGTCCATTGGAGGCTGGTGCCAGAAGGACCATCAACTGAATCTCTGGGTTTTAAGAAATTTCCACATCATGCAGTTCACATCAGCTTTGGAAAGACTCCTTGTTGACTGAATTGACCATAGGGAGGAACCAGTGGAAGGAGGACTGATGGTTAGTCCTCTCTTGCAGACAAAGAGATTAGAGCTGAGGTGAAAAAAGCTCTGGTGAAAAAATGTGACTCTGGGAGAGGGGGGAGTCTTGGATCTGATCAGGATCAGCTCAGGGAAGAGAGTTTGATCAGAAGTCTTGGATGATTTAGGAGATGGAGCTGGGGATGCCAGATAGGAAGAAGAATGATCCGGACAATGTTTCCTAAAATCCTGCCTTTTCTTTAGAGGTTTTGCCTCTTTTAGATTTGTTTGATGACTTTTTTGAGGAAGGGGAAGCTCCAGTACTAGTATGCTGAGACTTGGACATTTAAGCAGGGGCAGGGAGAAGTCTTTTAAGAATTAGTTTGTTTTTCCTCTCTTCTAGTGACTGAGTACCAATGGTTGTACATATCTCACACTGTATGTCTAAGTGCAAAGCTCCAAAGCAGTAAACACACTTAGAGTGTGCATCCAGGTTAGGTATCTTGTGGCCACAGGCCACATATTTTTTAAAAGCAGAATGTTTATCCAACATTTTTGAAGAGTCTTAAACAATAAAGACAATACAATACAGTTCAATAAGGTAAATAGAGTTAATTATATGCAACGTATTTTAGAATATACAGTTACTGATTTTTTAATAAAGAAAAAAAGATAGCACCAAGGCATGAAGAAGTAGAAAAAAATTATACCAAGTTATTTATTTGCTTTTTTTGTGAATTTGGAAATTACTGCTACAAAAGGGGGGGTCAAAGTGATAAGATAATAGATGATGGTAAAGTAGAAGTAGGAATTGAATTTAAAAAACTCTTACTACACTGAGGCCATACATGAGCAAGGAGATCCATGCTCGTCTCAAATGAGCTGCACAAGACATCTGGGGTAATGTTGGGCTTTCCAAGGATTTATGGGTAAGGGGAGCAACCTGAGCTTGGGATCCAAATTTCTGAGTGGCCAAAGTCAGATCTGTGATCAGATTTGAAGACCCAACCATTGAGGAAAGGACAGAAAAGACAACATCAGATTTTATGTTTTTTTCTTTCTGTACATCAATGTGAGATTCTGCACCTTTATATTTGGGCAAGTAGTACGATCTACTTCTTTAATGATGAGCTACTGAATAAAGTTATACAATTTAAATTTTATCACACACATAATCTGTTAATATAGCTTGTGGCCGCCAAAAAGCTCTAGAGTCTCTCCCTTACCCATAATGCACCGCCCTCTAACAAACCTCGGATCTTGTTTGCTGTTTTATATAAAGTAGAAAGAACTACTATAACAATTCTAATAGAATAAGCCATATCTGGGCTCAACAAGAAGAAGGACAGTGGTGTCCTCATCATCTCTCTTTCTTCCAGAAATTAATTGTGAAAAAAAGTTGGGGGTTGGGTGGGTGGGGAGCTGAGCAAGAATAAAACTAGACCACACGGGATGGAATGTTATGGTAACTGCATAACTTCTTTATCTGATGTTATCAATGTTCATTCTATCTTCAACTGTTGGGACAGTCCTTAGCTACCTAAAGTTCTGGGAGGACTCTAAGGAAGGATATTCCTGAGCACAAATGAGCTACAGGCTGCTCTTCCCCTCGAGACCAGATACAGTTTGTAATGAGTAATAAAGGTATGACAATTTGCCCAAGTTGTAGCTGGACATATGTTGTCCATGGAAGGCCTAGATAGGAACACTGAAGAAGTTGCCATGGACCTAGTTGAATGAGCTCTTACAGGTTTTGGTAAAGATAAACCCAATTTGTTGTAGATAAATGATATGCAGTCCTTCAGCCATCTGGCTAAAGTTACCTTTGCAACTCACTTTCACAATTTAGAATCTGCAAAAGACACAAATAATTGATCTGTCTTTCTAATATCTTTCATTCTATGTATTTAAAAACATAATTGTCTGTGGACATCTAATAAATGTAACATTCACCTTTGTTTGCAAATTGAGAAAAGAAGACTGGTAAACAAACTGACTGGCTAAAACAGGATTCTGACTTCATCTTAGGAAGGAAAGAAGCAGTGGTATATATTGTTACTAAGTCCTTATGAAAAATCAAGTAGGGAGGTTTAGAGGACAATGCTTGAAGTTCTGAAATTCTTCTAGCAGAGGTAATGGCTAATAGAAAGGTAGTTTTCCAGGTCAGGGATTTAAAATCACATTTAGCTGCTGGTTAAAAGGGAGAATGAATTAAGGCATGCAGCACCAAATTTAAGTCCCATGGTGGAATAAGATCTTTATATGGAGGTCTCAGCAGGAGGGTGCCTTTCAAAAAGGCTTTATAAAGCTTACATGAAGCCAAGAAATAATTCTCAAATCCAGTAAGAAAATTACAGATTGCTGCTAACTGAAATCTTAACTGTTGAGGAGCTAGCTCCCTCATTAAAAATTGTTGCCAAAAATTCAAGAAAATGTTTGTACAGGGGCTGAGAAGGGCTCAATGTGTTTCTGCTGTGCCCAAAAAACAAACCTCTTCCATTTATTTCTGTAAAGTCTTCTTATAGAAGCCTTAGAAGCCTTATGAGAGGATAAAAGTATGAGACAGACTGGGAAAGAAAGCATCAGATGTCTGGCTATTAAAGGAATTGGAAAAAACACGCTGTTAGCTTGAGGTCTGAGATATCCAGATGAATCATGCCAGTCAGGTGAGACAGGAGGTCTGGAATTGGATCCAGAATCCAAGGTGTGTAAAGTAGATGAGACCAAAGGAAGGGGAACCAAATCTGTTGTGGCCAGTAAGGTTCAATGAGGATGACTTTGCTCTTTAACTGGTCAGCTTTCTATAGGAATTTGGGGATTAGGGAAGTTGGGGGTAGGCATAGAGAGAACTGGGGGAAAATAGTGGAGTAAAGCATCCTTCTTGTGATTCCCTCAGTGCAGGGATCAGGGCAAAGAAGCTGCTGCACTTGTTTAGGGGAGATGCAAAAAGATTGCAGCAAAGTTGGTTCCCTGTTTATTATTGATGTACCAAACTACTGACATGTCTGCGTGGATTGCAACCGTCCTGAAAGGGAGACAGTCTTGCGATGCCTGCAACACTAACAGCACTGCTCTCATTTCCATAACATTGATATGAATGTTGGCCTCTTCGGGGGACCAAGTGCCTTGGACTGTTTTCCTCACGAAGCCCCCCCCAGTCTGCGAAGTGTCCGTAGTCACTATAGCCTTGGGTTGAGGGAGGATGAAAGGAAGGCCTTGTAGAGCATGATCTGATCAAATCCACCAACAAAGGTATCTCTTGCATGTCTGAGTGATTCTTATTTTTGCTGACATGTGTTGATAAAGTATTGACCACTGTGTTGCTAGCATCCATTGAAGAATTCTCATATGAAATCTTGCTAGAGGAACTAAAATTATGATCTCTTACATTGACCGCCAAGGCTTGCAGTAACAATCGAGCTGAAATTTTGGTACTGAAAATTATTTTCCTGACCTGGAATCTGATGGTCTGCACACTTGGGAGAGGAAGAGAAGCTGTCACTGATATTGTGCTCGTATAAATTCCAATGTCTGAGTCAACTGTAACTGAGACTTGTTGCAATTTATGGTTATCCTCAGATGAGAACAAGTCCAGAGTACCTGATCTCTTGCTCCTATTAGTAGATGCTTGGTCAAGTCGGTAATGAGCCAGTCATCTTAAGTATGAAAACACTTACAATCCCTGCAGTCTCAAGTGACCTGCTACCACTGCCATGCATTTGGTGAACACCATGGTAGCTGACGTGAGGCCAAAGGGCAGTGCTCTGAACTGATAAAAATTGACTCCCAGCTGGAAGTGTAAATACCTTCTGCATTGTCTGTTCATTTTTATGTGATAGCATGCATCCTAAAGGTCTGTTGAGCACATCCAGTTGTCCTTGCCCAAAAAGGGTAGAATGGATTGAACAATGACCATTTGAAACTTTGTGTGTCGAACTGACTTGTACAAGTTGCTGAGATCCAAAATTGGTCTCCAGTCCCCCATTTCTGTTGGCACAAAAAATAATCTCAAGTAAGTTTCAGACTCTATCTTGTGGGACCTCTTGGATGACTCTTTTCTAGCAGCTTTAGTATATTTAGTGCTGCTGCTTACCTCTGACTAGGTGGAACATCAAAACATCTGCACAGAGACAGAGGGTGGAGGGAAAAGGGAATTACACAACCTATGGAAATAATCCTCTGCACCCAAGTATTTTTTGTTATCTCTAGCCAAGCTCTTTATTGCAGGTATAACTGACCCCCGACTGCATCCAGAGGGAGACAATTAGGCCTCGTTTCAGGAGAGTTGATAGGGTCTACAGGAGAAAGAATCTTTAGATCCTTGGTTCTGCAGGTCTCCTCTGCCATGTGGGCATCGCCGTACATTTAAATTCCCCCCTCTGCCCCTGAGGGGGAACTATCTCCACGTGGATCTTGGAAAAGACCCAGGGACTTCCAGCACATTTACTGACCACCTTGTTGATTCCTATAAAAGGATCTTTGAGGAGTCAAAAAACATTCACCCACTGCAGAGAGGGTATTGCCATCTTCTCACACCTGGAGAATGTGTCCTTCACTTCTCTGCCAAAGAACAAACTGCCATCAAAGGGTGCATTGATGAATGATGACTTGAAAAGCTACGCAAAATCACAGAAGCGCATCCAAGCATCTCTCCTGATGGAAATGCCTGAACCCGCCACCCCTGAAGCACCTTTAGTCCCGTGCAAGATAAGCCTCATGGATGACTTTGAAACAGATTTTAGTATCACCAACTGAAAGGCCACAAAAAATTGCACCTCAGCAGTAGTGGTCCCTGAAAGGGATTTTGAATGTTCCTTGATCAAGTCATTTTTGTAGTCTTGTAAAATGTGCCAAGTAGTTCAGTGACCTAAGTACAAAGGTCGCCAAAGCAGAAAGCACTCTCTTCACTAACTCAAAGCCAGATCGCTCTGGGGAGAAGGAAGACAACAGAGCTGAGCTGTACAATGCCAAGACTCCAAGAGGCAGAGATGTCTTAGCTCCAAGGGTCATCTGGCTCCGAAAACGTTGGAGCTGGTGCAGAGACAGCTTTGCATCCAGAGATAAAAATATCTTAGGATCCGAATCAGATGGACCCAGAAGGCTCAGATCTATGGGCTCTGAAATGTTAAGTCGGCTCAGAGAAGGAGCCATCATAGGAGGTGTGGTAGAGCGACAGGCTTTCTGACACAAAAGGGTAGGATTTGAGAGAATACCCATCTGTATCTGTGGTGAGAGGAATCTCCTCATCATTCTGTCCATATCTTATTTGGTCAAACTCCTGGAAGAACGAGATGAAGAGAGGGAAGGTGATCTAGAGTGTCATCTTTCTAAGAAGGGGGAAGGTACTCTTGAAGGTACTGGATCCAAAGTACGCGAGTACCTAGTCCTGGGCAACATTCTCAGATCTGGAGAGGCTGGATCTGCAAAGCGTTTAGTTGGATCTATCAGAGATTGGATTACTGCAGATTTCAGATCTGACTTGTGCTTCTCTTTAGGTGGCTCCGAGGAAGATGGAGTCAATGATACAGAAGGCTTTGGAGGCTTGGTAGAAGGCTCCTCTGATTTCGTTGTGGAGGAATGAGCCCCAGAAATAGCTTCAATGAAAGATGAAGAAAGCAGATTAAAATTCTTACAAATGGAGCGATCAATATGGAGGTGGTCTAGGCCCAAATAGTATACACATAAGGTATGGGTGTCAGACAAGGGCAATTTATGCCCGCACTTCTGGCATTTTTTTAAACCCAAAGGGAATTTATCAGACATACTGTAAGAATAATAGAAACTAACGTAACAGTAAGGAACGCTCTCTTTTTCTTTTTTTGAGAAGAAGAACGAGGAAAAAGATAGCAGCTATGGTACTGACAGACACACAAAAGTGTAATAAAATAAAGATACAGAAAAAGAAGTTCAACAGATACCAACTATGGTGGAACTATAAATTGTAATGGGAAGGGAGAAAGACTAATAATAGATTTATAAAAATAAATAAATAAATCAGAAACACTTATAATTTGAAGAAATAACTCAAGAGCTCAAGGTGACCATGTCTATTTATGAAAGTGGCAAACGAGATCTAAGGTATGTTAGAGGTTGGTGCATTATGGGTAAGGGAGGGACTCAAGAGCTTTTTGGTGACCGTGAGCTATAGTAACGGCTGAGTCCGATCCAAGGATTGGATCTGAACTCAAGAGTTGAGGACAGAATGAAAATTGACAACATCAGATTAATGCATTATACTCCTTCCATGTGTCATAATCAAGCCTGCCATGTGACAAACCACTTAAATTATGAAACAGTTTAGCAAAATAATTAACACATTCAACATCTGCACTTTTCCAAAATCTAAATATAGTGGCTAGGAGTATGGAAACAATAAATAAGAGCCATAATGTAACAGTCCTATCCTTTCCTATACAATTATCCAGTTGTAATCCCAACAGCCAAAAGTGAACATCCAATCTGGGGGGCAAAAGGGTACATGTCACCCACCTTATCTATCAAAAAATGTAACCATGGTTGAATAGCTGGCTAACACCAAATCATATGAAGGTAATCTGCATGGTCTTTTGTACACCTCAATTGGTTCAGTGCTCTTTAACTTGTTAGTGGAAAGTGGAGTGATATGCTAACAAATGCATTAGTTTGATATACACAATTTACACCACATAAGGAGTGTGCTACAAGCACAAAGTTAAGATATGCTTCCGTTCTTTTTCTGCAAGTGTACATTTCAATAACTGTTCCCATTTATGCTGGATCTGATAAATGAGGTTTTGTTGGCCTGCCATAATCAAAGTATAAAAGTGCTGCAACCCAGGCATATGATACAGTCATTTTCTTTAAGTCTGATACCACCCAGAAGCATCTCATCCCAGTTGTTGTAAGGTTTCTGGATTGTATATCTAATCAGGGAGCGTAGATGAAAATACTGCCACCACAAAATATTTACATAGTTTGTACCTCTACTTTACAAATCTTGCAGTGGCAGTAAAGTTAGTGATATGTTATCCCACACATCAGATAAGAAGAAAATATCATTTTCAATCCAATTTGGCCAAACAACCTCTTGATACTGATATTCTGTTTTTATATTATGATTATCCCATAACCTTGCACCTATCCAGACATGAGGAGTCCCATATTTATGCTCATCTTTAAAGGTTAAGTCTTCCAAGCCTCCCGGGTCCTAAATCTTCCTTGGGAAGTTTGGAATGTTAGACCTTGCACTAAAAATATGTACTACCCACTGATACTGCTCCATAAGCCCAAATGTTTGGGAAACCCAGTCTCCCTTCACTAATTGATTGATACATTTTTTTCTGGAAACTCTTGGCTTAGAACCTTGCCAAATGGGTATATATCACACAGCCAAAGTCTTATAACTTCGAACACGTAATGTTCGGACCATTATGTTCGAAGTTACAAAACTTTGACTACGGATAAAAAAAAAAAACAAAACAAAAAAAAAAAAACGGAAAGCAAAATAAGCTGTGCCTCCCACTACTTAAATATACCAACTCTGAGATTGCACCCCACTGAACAAAATAGAAACCTCTTCTTATGGAGATTTCCATTGAAATGCTCGAACCTTTACAAATTCGAACTTATGGTCTCGACCATATGAGGTTCAAACTTGTAAAAGTTTGCCTATGTGATAGGAACCATTGCCACATATATAACTGAAGAGCTGTTTCTGTAGAACATGGATAGCTGGAGTTCTGACAATATTGGGTAGATGTTGCAGTGAGAAAATAATCTTTGGAAGCACAGAAGTTTTCGCTACCTGTGTTTTAAACCAAAATGTTAGAGATTGATGTTTCCATCTCCTAATCTGATGGTCACTATGTTATTAGAGTGGTTTAAGATTCATATCCGGCTTTCCCTGGGAAAAAAAGAGAAAAAATATGCTCATATATTTGCACTGGACAATGATGCCACTCACATAATATCCTCCCGGCTCTATCTGATCAACCCTTACTAACAGAGAGTGCCGATCAAACAGAAAATTCCTAAATACTCTTTAGGATCTGCAACAAAGAATCTTGCAGACATGACAGCTATAAGGTTAATACAAAACTATCTCTTGAAACCTCTATTCCGCAATTAAGAAACTGTCTCTGCAAACTAATATCCAACGCAGTCATAAGTAACAGAAACAAGTGTGGGAACAGCGGGCATCCCTATCTCATGCCTGCTAAAATCTGAATGAGGAGACAGGATACCACTGATTTCAACCCTCACTTGAAGGTTAATAGAAATTACAATACTGTACATTTATCCATAAAAGGTTGAGGGAATCCATAAGCTGCTAATACATCCCACAAAGTCTCAGGCAACCGACTGAATGCTTTATGGAAGTATAATAAAACTGTGGAGGCTATGAAATTTGCATAGTACACTTTGCTATATGAGTTTAACCATAGTTGTACTAGCTCTAGGCCATCTCTTCTAGCTTTGATAAAGTCTTGTTGGTTCTTTGGTATAAAACCCACCATAATCATTTCAATTCTGTTAGCTAATATTTTTGCATATAGTCTAACTTCTAGCTTCAACAACAATATAGGCTTAAAAGTGGACATGCTAGTCTGACCCTTGTCTGTTTAGGTAATAGAACTCTTGCATCCAGACCTTTATCATAAAACCAACCTTGTTCCTCTTTTTTCGCAATCATATGATACAGTGGTACAATCAAGACATTTATTTATTTTCATTTGTTTTTCAGGATAGTCCACTGGGCCTAGGACTGCCCATTTTCAGTGGAAGCCAGGGGAGAAAAGCTTCACATATTACATATACATTGATGAGATAAAGTTTTATTTATTTATTTTGCATTTGTTAACCGGGATGGTCCAGCTGGGTAAGAATTTACCATTTTCAGTGGAGATCTGAGGGGAAAAGCCCCAAACAGACATACAAATATATACAAATAGAGACAAATTAACAATATCAAAGAGCAAAACAATCTTATGGATACAATGGATAAGAAGAACATAATGCACTCAATGGAATAGTACGTAGCTATATATACAAAAAGTGTAGTAATAGGTAGTAACAGGAGAAACAACAATAATAAATCCAGCAGGTAAGCAGGAAGGAAGTTAAGGTTGTAGGTAATATAATGAAAAGAAACAAGGTATAATTAGATTAGTGGATAGAAGAAGAAATGTGTAAGTGCAGGGGCTTCAGAAATGAGGGAAAGTAGAGTGAGAGTAAAAAGTAGAGAGGGGTGACTGCACAAGGGACCGTAGGTCAGAAGACAGAATGGTGCAAAAGAAGATAGTAGTAGAGGACGGATGTAGTGAACTAGAGGGAGGGTACAGAAAGAAGAGCAGTTGGATAAAGTAAGTTATAGAAAGAGGAAAAAGGTCTTATAGATCAGACTTAGTGGTGAAGTGGGTATGTGGAGAGGGAGGGGTTAAGTAGGATGGTAACAGGTACATAAAGGGTTGTTATGGAGGTACACTATCAGGTCATGTTTGAAGTTAAACGTCTGTTAACAGATTCAAGTTACTAATAAGTAACATTATACAAAATACGAAAATACTGATTTACATCCAGGTACAATATATACATGTTGATATACAATTAGAATTAGGCTTTTTTTCTTTTTAAATTTCATCTTGTAGCTGAGGATGCATAAAACTGAAAGGGAGAAGAGTTAAATTAAGTGAAGATAGATATTTCCAAGTGTTGAAGTTGTTAGAAGACATTTCTAGTTTCATGTAATGCTGGAAGAATTATATGAGCATGTCCACAGCCATAATTTGGAGAGGTATTCTTGCAGAGACTTCTTGAAAATGGTGTGGTTAGAAGTGGTTCTGAATGTGGTGGGAAAGGAATTCCACATCTTGGCTATAGCAATGGAGTAAAGTGCTTGGCCAGCTGTAAAGTTGGTAACTCTACCTTTAGAATACATTTATTTTCTGATCTGAGGTATCTAGCGGGGTTGTAGGGGGACAGTGAGGCTAGGGATGGGCAATCTTCTGGTTTAGTTATGATTTGATGGGGAGCAGTGAGTTGTAAGTAAGTTAGGACGTGAGACAGCTTAAGCCAACTGAGTTTTTGAAGGGATATACAGTGATGGGAGGTATGTGTAGCATTGTTGGCAAACTTTGCTAATTTATTGCAACAAGATTCGAGTTTGTTTTTTTAGAGAGAGTTGAATGTCTGTGAGCAGGGGGCCACCATATAGTAGAGATGGTACAAGAAAGGAGGATGCTCGATTTTGTTTGGCTGAGTGGTTGAGGTAAATTATATGTCTGTAAAGCAGACCTAACTTTTGGTGGGTCTTTCTGATGTTGTTTAGGATATGAAGGTCAAAGGAGAAATTTTCATTGATAGTAACTCCAAGGAGTTTAGTGTTGGGCACTACTTAGATAACGGTGCTGTTCTGACACTGAAGAGTAAATTTGACCTGTTTATGGGGTGATCTTTTAAGGGTGAATAGAAGGAGTTTGGTTTTGTTAGCATTTAGGGCTATGTGATTGTTGTTCATCCATGTTTCTGTGGATGAGAAGGCGATTTGTGTTAGTTTTTGGAGTTCACTGGTGGAGTTGGCAGAACAGACGATGGTGGAATCATCTGCATACTGAATAAGTGAGGTCTGGGACAAGGAAGAGTGGAAGCCATTAACAAATATGTTGAAAAGAAGGGGCCAAGTATAGAGCCTTGGGGAACTCCTGTTGATATCGGGAGATAAGGTGAGAAATTCTGGTCCCATTTTGTTGCTTGTTGTCTATTTGTAAGGTAGTTAGAGAACCAATCAAGGTAGGGGGTGGGATTCCTAGGTTAGATAGTTTAGTGAGTAGTAGGGTATGTGAGATAGTATCAAATACCTTTGATAGGTCAAGGAATAAAGAGGACACAATTTTCCCTGTGTCTCTTGCACCGTTTACAGTGTCCAAGAATGATATAAGGGCAGTAGTGGTACTGTGTCCAGGTCTGAAACCGTGTTGGGTGGGGGACAAGATTTTATTGTCTAGGAGGGGCTTCAGGAAATGATTGTGGAAACATTTTTCTAGAATTTTGGATAGAGGGGAAAGGATTGCTATGGGTCGGAAATTGGTGAAATCTATGTTTTTTGTAGTGGGAGTCTGCGAGAATATAAGCTTTTTTCCAGATAGTGGGCACTTGCTGTTCTTGGAGAGATCTACTGATAAGTATGCTAACTAGATAAGCTATAGACTATAGCTATGACATCTGTAGATATGTTGGGGGTAGGTTATCAGGTGCATTAGTACATGGTTTGAGTAGTAGTTTCAGGATAGTTGAGGTAGGGATGGGGGACAAGGTAAAGTTTGGCATAGAGTTTATATTTGGTGAGTGTGTTGTGATATTATTTGAGGGAAGTTTCCTGTAAGTTTAGCAATGGAGTCTATAAAATGTGGGTTGAATATTGTGGTCCTCAATGCTTTATAGAAATCAGGTGTAGGGCTTTCTAACCCTTAGGCTTTTCCTACTACAAGTTGTTTAATAGCCTGACACACCTCACTTTTGCTGATAGCTACTGCCAATGTAGGTTTAACATCAGAAGGAATACCCTTCGAATCAAGTTCCTTTATATATATATACATACACACACACATATATATATATATATATATATATATATATATATATATATAGATAGATAGGTATCCCACTTATTCCAATCAGTATCTGTACCATCCTCCATACAAGGAAAATATTTTGGGTAAAAATCTTAATATCCAAACGGTTAGTGATAATTTGTCCCATTTTAGTTTTCATATATGGTATAAACAGATCCTTTGCTCTTTCCTGACATCGTCTGACTTAATTACCCCACGCCTAGTAAAATAACTTGTATCTTTCCTAGCTGATCAAACTGTATTAGTGTGCTTTGCTTCTTTAAATTATTAATGCTTCCAAGCAATGTCTTATTTTGAAATTTACTCTGTTTAGATTTCAATTCTAATGACTTAATAATAGAAGCCAGCTCCTCAGATTTCTTATTTGTACTCATCCCCTGGGCTTTAACTAATTATCTGCAGCATACCTTAAAATCCTGCTTAAACCTCTCCCATACATGAATCGAGTTCTGCTTTTTCAATGAAGGGGCTATTCCAGTTCTCTTGAATCCAGTCTTGTATAGTGCCTTTTTCAACCAAAGAAGATATCTGCATAAACTACAAGGTTAAAAAGCCTGGTCCAATACCAGCTGGAGAACAACAGTTTAGGCAATTAATGAGCATGAAAGTGAAAATGTATCTAGCCTGCTTGCAATGCCTGGTTGATAACCAAAATATGTATAGGCCTAGGCAGCGGGGTACAACACTCTCCAACATTCCTCCAGTTCCCATTCTTTATTAATATTTTTTAACACAATAGCTGTATGTGGATTACTGTTTCCCCTTAAGGGATGCAGTCCAGTCAGGTATCCATCAGTGTATTAACCCCCCCCAAAAAAAATAATACAATCTGTATATAAAATATGTCTCCTCATAGCAGAAATTAATTCCTTCCAAGAGTTAATCAATCATTGTTGAGTGTATAAACATTAACCCTAAACACTAGCATTAACCCAGCTACATTCTAGCATAATGCATCTACCTTCATTATCTCTAATGCAAACATTCTTTCTGCCCTCTTAACAGATTTATTAATTAAAGTCACTACTCCCCTTTTGGCCGACCTGGTACTACTACAGAAGAACTGTCCAGGCCACCATTTCCACATAAGTGATTCACTCTTTTTTTAAGTTTTGTTTCTTGAAGAAATGTCATGTGGGATTTTTGTTTTTGGATTCAATTAAGAACTGACAGCATGGCCATGACATTCCATGTAAGCAAAGAGGTAAATATATCAACTGCCTATTTATTATCTGAACCTTGCATTCTCCTAAATGTGAAGTCAACAAATACAATTAATATAAATTTTGCTTATGCTAGGCAGAGCACTAGCTAGCACTAGATACACAGTAACTAGGAGCAAAAATCAAGGCAACCCCTGAGAGTCTGTCTAGGTGTAAATAAATATCAGGTAAGCAGCAATCCAATAACTATATACACCATCCCAATATAACCTGGCTGCAACTATTAGCAGATCACTAGATGACAAGGAAAATACATAATGTCGCTCGTCCAGTCAGGATGAAATAGACGAGCCTTCATGGGTTCTGTTCAAGCAGCTTTATTATGTACAAACACATCAGGACTGAGGCTTAATAACTTTGACTATTCTGGGAAGAAATAGCCAGGGAATTGTTATGGCTAGGCTTGTATAGGCCCTAGGGCCGATAGCCTAGTACCAACCCATGAACCTATGAACTTAGATAAACGTATAAATAAACTAGCTATTACACTCATACATGCTCACTCTCTGGCTGCACTCTAAAAATGGCACTGAGGCTAGCACATGCTTGCTATTTATATGCACATTCAGTCCATGGAAATGCTTCTTAAAGGTACAACACAGCTCTCTATTCTACATCCTCCCTCTTTGAGAAATGATTCATGCAATACTGATGACATAAAATGACATGAAACTGATATAAATGATTCTTTGTCATGCACTTATACAGAACTAGATACATATATACAACAACATCCAGGTTGCTGTGTATTTCACACTAGGTCTGGAAATAAGACCAAATCGTGAGACATAGAAATTAGAGTTAGGTTTAGCAACTAGGATTGTCTCTGCTGAATGTTTCAACCTTAAGAACATCAGGAACATCATCAGAAACGGAAGTAGGAGTCAAGATACGTTCTGAAACAGGAACATTGTCTGGACTACTCTGAGATCTAGACTGTGTTATCACAGGAACAATGCTGAGATAACGATTCTGATACAGGAATAGATGTCTGCGATTTCTCCTCTACTCCACACCCTCTGATTTCACAAAACAGGATCTCGGCTCTGCACATATACTTGTTACCTGACCAATCAGGTTGAAACCTTTTGCCGTTTTATCTTCACTGTCTCTCCTTCTTTCAATGGTCGAAGAAATCTGCTCAATTTATCATAACTGGACTTTTGGAAAGAACGCTTTCTGAATAGTTGGGCTGTAATTGTGCTGTTGTTCTTAGCTTTAGGCCTCAGCAAACTGGAACTGATAGGCAATGTTGTTCTGGTTTGCCTAGATAGAAGTCTCAGAGCAGGCAAGCCAAGTATATCATCACGGGGTATGTTTCTGAGATTCAGTAAATTCAAAAAGACCACGGTATTATCACACTTTGACTTCTCCAGTAATTGCTTTGCACTCTGTACTGCACATTCAACTAGTCCATTTGACTGTGGATATTCTGGACTACTAGTAACATGTACAAAGTACCATTCTTTTGCAAATTTCTGAAACAACTGACTGGTAAATTGGGTACTACTGTCAGAAATAACTTTGTGTGGACTACCATGGAATGAGAAAAAGAAGTTATGTCTTACCATAACGTTCCATCTGTATTGTTAATCCTCATTCAGTCATTACGCATGGGTATCGGTTCCGACCTCGGAACCGAGCCGGCCATTTTTCAAGCTCGTGTCAGCTTCAAACTCTCGAGCTAAACTCTTACCCACAATCCCCCTTCTCCCTGTTACCTCAGATTGAGTTTGCAAGTCAAAGAAGATAGAGGCTACCTCTGGTCAAATAACCTAAAATAACCGGATGTTGAGATCCACTAGAAACCACAGGAGGGGGAAGGAGGAAGGGTCGTAATAATTGAACGAGTATCAACAATACAGATAGAATGTTATGGTAAGACATAACTTCTTTATCGGATATTGTTAATCCTCGTTCATTCCTTACGCATGGGACAGAGTCCCTAGCTACCTCTATTCCTGGGAGGTTCTCATGGAAGGATATTCCTGAGCACCATAGAACCGAAAGATGCTCTTCCCCTGGAGGCCAAGTCCAATTTGTAATGATTGATGAAGGTATGAGGCGTAGCCCAAGTTGCAGCTGCACAGATGTCATGTAAGGAAGCTCTGGCATGGAAGGCAGCAGAAGTTGCCACCAATCTTGTTGAATGAGCTTTCATGGTAGTAGGCAAAGAGATATTACGTTGTGTATAAATGAAGGTCACACAGTCCTTCAACCATCTAGCTAATGTGACCTTAGCAACAGCAGATCCTAATCTAGGTCCAGAAAAGGCCAAAAATAAGTGGTCAGATTTACGAAAGGGCCTAGTCCTGTTTAAGTAAAGACTGATTTGCCTGTAGATATCTAGGGTATGTAGCCAATACTCTCCTCTATTTGAATGATTGGGAAAGAAAACTGGCAATTCAATGGCTTGATTAATGGACATTTCAGAGATCACTTTAGGCAGAAATGATGGATTAGTTCTCAGAGACACTCTATCTCTATGAAAAATCAAGTATGGACTCTTGATACATAACGCTTGAAGCTCAGAAATATGTCTGGCAGAAGTAATGGTGACCAGAAACAAGGTTTTCCATGACAAATACTTGAGGTTGCAAGAAGAGGCTGGTTCGAAAGGTGGCATTGTCAGAGCTTGTAGAACTACATGGTTCACACCTTTTATGAAGGTCTTGCACAATTTGTGGGACATAAGAGAGGAATCTTGGACACCCTCATGAAAATTAGAAATTACAGCCAAATGAACTCTAATGGTAGAGGCTGATAGACCCGATTGAAAAAGGTCGGCCAGATAGTCTAGTATTATCGACACTGGTGCTGAGAAGGGGTCTACTTGTTTATCTTTCTGCCAACAGGTAAATCTTTTCCACTTGCTCAGATACGTAATTCTAGTGGAAGGCTTATGAGATGCAATGAGAATATCACGTACTGTAAAGAAAGGTCATTCTGCCTAGCAATCAAGGGAATTGGAGTAGCCAAGCCATGAGCTTCAGGCTGTTCAAGTTGGAATGAATCAAGTTCTGTGGATGTGAGATCAACTCCGGGATTGGATGGAGAATCCATGGTCGATCTAGAAGGTGAGGCCAAAGGAAGGGGAACCAAATCCGTCGAGGCCAATATGGTGCTATGAGTATCACCTTACTCTTCAACCAACGGGCTTTCTTCAGAAACTGGGGAATGAGGGGAAAGGGTGGAAATACGTAAAGAAGATGTAATGGCCAATCGTGGACTACAGCGTCCCTAGGTGACAGTCCTTGAGGGGGAATCAGGGTGTAGTAGTTGCTGCATTTGTAGTTGTTCGGGGATGCAAAGAGGTCTCAGCAAGGACGGCCCCAGCGGTGGAAGATCTCCGCCGCTATCAAGGGATTCAGGGACCACTAGTGAGGTTGAAGAATGCACCTGCTGAGTCTGTCTGCTATCACGTTGGAACTCCCAGGAATGTGCATTGCTAGAAGAAAACGGTTGGTAGCTATCGCCCATTGCCATATTCTTATGGCCTCTTGACAAAGGGGGTAAGATTTGATTCCACCTTGCTTGTTGATACACCAGACCACCGCCATGTTGTCTGATTGAATCGCAATTGTCCCAGACAGAATTTATTCCAAACGGCATCCTGAATAATCTGTATCTGCCAAATGGGGTACTGAAAGTAGTCACCAATGAGGATTTGTGATCAAGTATCACTTGCCAAAATGAACTTTTTGCATCCACGACAGAAAAAACAGTGGCATTTGGTATTAAGGCTGCAACTTCCTTGACTGTACGCACTGGATGATGCGGTCTTTTTAATGCTTTGCTCAAATCTCTTGGGTCAATATATATTCTGATTTTGTCTGTGCCTTTTTTGTGGGCTGCTACCATGGACAACACCATTCTGTTGGTTCTGTGACTGGGTAAATTACACCTTGCTGCACCATTTTATCCACCTGAGCACTGATTTTATTCTGCATAGCTACTGGAACTTTTCTTGCTTGTCTGACCACTGGACTGACTTCTGGGTCTAAATACACAACTGGAAGTTTGCCCAACTTGTCTTCGAAAACATCAGCACACTGAGGAAAATAGCTTCAGTAAAATTGGAACTATGATAAGTGCTTACAAGATGAACTTCTTTGGTAAAAGAAAGCAAATTCATTCCCAAACATCTCTGAGACCCAGTAATGACTGCACAGGTCTTCAGACTACACAGAATAACAAGCTGTAACAGCTCCTAGCCAAATAACATGAAAGCACTACTGAGCCTTCGGTATGAATTTCTTCACCTCCATAAGCAACAAGTTTCACACAACTAGCCACATTTAGTTGTTCACCAGCTCTCACCTTAGCAAATGTATCTGCTGACATAACATTACACTTTGAGCCAGTGTCTACTTTAAGCTCAGTGGATTTACCATTGATCTGGACATTAAAAAACACTTCATTCTTTGCCAACAAATTCACTGCATCAACCTTTTCACCAATCACTGCAGTTCTTTATTATGATCAACTTGCTTTTTTGAGTGACCCTTTTTTACAACTGTGTGATGTTCACTTGATTTGCAAAACTTTTGAAAATGGTTCTATTTTTTTACACTTGTGGCATTGCTGACCAAATGCTAAGCATTTTTCTCTTTTAGACTAATGACTGGCATCACAACTGCGACAGTTAACAATAAAGTTGGAGTTGGGTTTTTCTGACTCACTGTTATACTGCACTGAGCATGCTCTCTTCTTAGAATTTGCTGGAAAACAACGAGACCTCCCAGTAAAACCTGCAGGGACTGTAGCTGCCATATGCTTAGGCTTGCTTCTGCTAGCCACGTGTTGCATGCTGTCTACACTTGCTCTGGAGACTGCTGAAACCATGCTGTTATCACTTGGAAGCATACTTGTGCACCTTTCTGTAACTACATGGATTTGACAAATCTTAGTAGCCTTGCTCAACATTAAATCACTGTCACAAAGCAAAATCCTTCTCACTGCAGCACTATGAACACCACACACAAGCCTGTCCTTTATTAACTCATCTTTTAAATCACCAAACCAACACATTTTAGCTTTGTTTGTCAGGTCAGTAATATAAGCTGCAAACGATTCCCCTAGTTTCTGATCTCTTGTGTAAAACATATGCCTTTTTAAATGTAATATTTGTCTGGGGGTTACACATTTCCCTGAATTTGGGTTTCAAACACTCTGGGGTATTTCCTTGATTCAGCCTGTACAACCATATGATGGTTTTCACCTTCTCTCTCATATACTGCTGGTGCATACACAAATGAACTCTCTCTTTCAATGGCCTCTAACCCAGCTACGTTTAGCAAAATGAATTCCCTGGTGCATGCATCTTTGTCAGAATAAGTTGCTTGTATGAATACATCATACTCTTGCTCATTCTCCAATTCTCTGCAACATTCTGATCAAATACAAGTGGTAAGGGTTTTTGAAATCCATCTGCCATATTAACACATACCAGTGAAGGCTTTTGCAAGTATGCATGAACACACACACATATACATAAGCCAGAAATTTATGCCAGTATTTGTAACTATGCCCAATAGCACAACAAGCCGCTGACTAACTGAACTTTGCGAAATACGTTTCCCCGGGCACAATAATACTCTTGAAATTACTGTACTGTAAGAAAATAGAAGTTATGTTCTTACCATAACGTTCCATGTTAGTTGTCTTCTTCTCGCCTTCTTCTTGCTGGATGGGTTCGGAGCCGACCTCGGCCACTCTAAAAGCTCGAGAGTTGGTTCCACCGGCTCGAGGCTCCCCTTATATCCCACAATGCTAGGCGTGAGTTACCTCAGATCTCGTTTGTAAGCTAGGCCCAGCTTATAATAGTAACAAAATAACTATAAACAAAGTCCACCTCTATAAACCAGGGAGAAGAGAAGGGTGACCTACATCCTGATCCAGGAAAATATGCACAGTAGCATATACCTAAAGTAAGAGGTGGTAGAAAGAGAGGTCACAATCAAAACTCCTCTAGGTCTGTCCAGGCCAGGGGGAAGGAGGGTGGGGCGCATGAAGAAGCGAGAAGAAGACAACTAACATGGAACGTTATGGTAAGAACATAACTTCTATATGTTAAGTTGTCTATCTCGCCTTCATTCTTGCTGGATGGGACCGTCCTAGCACCTTGTCCCGGGTGGCCTAACGGAACAGACTCTTGAGAACAGTGGAACCAAAGTTAGCTCTATGCCTAGAAGCTAAATCCAACTTATAATGAGAAATGAAAGTGTGAGGAGTAGCCCAAGTAGCCGCTGCACAAATGGTGTCAATAGGCAGTCTGTCTTGGAAGGCTATAGAAGTAGCCAAAGCTCTGGTGGAATGGGCTTTAGGTTTGTTAGGCAGCTTTTGGTGTCTAATTTCATAAACAAGGGAAATCAGAGATGTTAGCCATCTAGATAATGATACCTTTGAAACTGAAAGTCCCTTTCTGCCTTCTGCATAGGAGACAAACAGCTGGTCAGATTTTCTGAATTGTTTGGTTCTATCCAAATAGTACCTTAAGTGACGATGAACATCTAGCCAATGCAATTTTTGTTCAGACCTATTAGAATATTCTGGAAAAAACACAGGGAGATCAATGCTTTGATTAAGGTTAGACGCCGAGGCTATCTTAGGTAAAAAGGATGGGTTGGTTCGTAAAGATACCCTGTCCTTATGGAACAACAGATAAGGAGGTCGACAGCTGAGTGCATGAAGTTCTGAGACCCTTCTAGCTGAAGTAATGGCTACCAGAAAGAGAGTCTTCCAGGATAGCAATTTCAATGAACAGGAAGCTGCAGGTTCGAAAGGGGGAAAAATCAAAGATGTGAGAACTAAATTTAGGTCCGAAGGAGGAGGAGGATTTCTTATAGGAGGTCTGAGAAGTAAAACTCCCTTCAAAAATGCTTTGCAAAGCTTGTGGGACATTATGGCAGACTCTGAAATGCCCACATGAAAGTTAGAAATAGCTGCCAATTGAACTTTAAGAGTAGATGGAGATGAACCTGCATGGAAGAGTTCAGCTAGAAAATCAAGGACCATTTGGATGGAAGCAGTGAAAGGATCTATGTCCCTTCCTTGAGCCCAATAGGCGAAACGTTTCCACTTACTCAAATAAATCTTTCGAGTGGAAGATTTATGGGAAGCTATCAAAATATCTCGCACAGAGTGAGATATTTGAGGAAGCCTGGCTAAGGTTGGAATTGGAGGAACCAAGCAGTGAGGTTCAGAGAGGGGAGGGAGCGATGAAATTGACCCGACTGATGGATCAAAAGATCTGGAACTAGGTCCAGATGCCAAGGTCGCTCCAACAGAAAATGATGAAGAAAGGGGAACCAAACCTGTCGAGGCCAGTAAGGAGCAATGAGGATCAACGAGGCCTTCTGAGCGATAGCTTTCTGTATCACTTGAGAGATTAGTGGGAAGGGAGGAAATGCATACAGAAGTCCCGGGCCAAACTTGGACTAGAGCGTCTCTGCTGGGTTGGCCTGGTAAAGGGAATAGAGTGAAATATTCTCTGCACTTGCTGTTTTGGGGAGTAGCAAAAGGTCGCAGCAAGGCTGACCCCACTTGAGAAAAATTTCTCTCACAACAGAGTCTTTCAGAGACCACTCGTGAGGCATGAGGATAGCTCTGCTCAATTTGTCCGATTTGATTGGACTTCCCGGGGATGTGCATTGCTATCAGAAACCGCTGAGAAGAAATCGCCCATTGCCACAGTCTGAGTGCTTCTCGACACAGGGGGTAGGACCTGGTTCTGCCTTGTTTGTTGATATACCACACTACAGACATATTGTCCGTCTGGATTGCTATCGTTCCCAAGGGAAGAGAGTCTTGAAGGGCTTGCAACGCTAAAAGCACTGCTCTCATCTCTAGAACATTTATGTGCAAGTGGCATTCGTCTGGTTGCCATGTGCCCTGGACAGTACTGCCCTGATAATGCCCCCCCCACCCGATCAGGGAGGCGTCCGTTGTCAGAGTAGCAACCGGAGGGGAAGGGACAAAGGGTCTTCCCAACAAGAGCTGAGGGGAAGACATCCACCACAGAAGATGATTTCTGCATGTCTGGGTAATCATGATGGTGTGGGACATCGGAAGTTGCTGGTATGACCATTGCGTGAAGAGCATCCATTGAAGGATTCTCATGTGGAATCTGGCTAATGGAAGCAGAGGTATGGCAGCCGCCATAATCCCCAGTACTTTCAGAACTAACCTGGCTTTGACTCTGTTGCTGCTGAAGAGGAGCGAGACCAGTTTGTGTATGTCTGTTATTCTCTGATCTGTTAGTCTTGCAGACATGTTGACTGTGTCTAGATTTGCGCCTATGAAGGTAATAGTACGACAAGGCGACAAAACAGACTTTTCGCAATTTATTGAAATGCCTAAATCTTGACAAATGCGAAAGGTGTAGTCCCTGGCCAATAGAAGAAGATGCTTGGTGGGAGCTGTGAGGAGCCAGTCGTCCAAATATGGAAACACCTGGAATCCTTGACGTCTCAGGTGAGAAGCTACCACTGCCATGCATTTGGTAAACACCCGGGGGGCAGTGGTGAGACCAAAGGGCAGGGCCCTGAATTGAAAATGACTGGTTCCCAGCCTGAAGCGGAGGAATCTTCTGGAGCGCCTGTTCATTTTTATGTGATAGTACGCATCCTGAAGGTCTATAGAGCACATCCAGTTTCCCTTTCCCAATAGGGGAAGGATGGACTGCAGCGTGACCATCTGAAATCTTGTTTTCTTGACTGACTTGTTCAAGATACTGAGATCCAAAATTGGTCTCCAGTCCCTGTTTTCTTTGGAACTAAAAAGAACCTGGAGTAGATTCCGGATCCTTGCTGGTCTGCTGGAACTGGCTGAATTGCTCTTTTTGCAAGCAGCTTTGAAATTTCCAAAGCTGCAAGATCCCTTTGAGCGGGTGGAACATCTGGAAGGGATTTTTTTGATTGGTTTGGAATGCGAACAAAGGGAATGGAATAGCCTTCGGAAATGATGGACTGTACCCATTTGTCTTGAGTTAAGGATAGCCAGGCTTCTGGGTACAGTGACAATCTTCCCCCGACTGCCTCCGAAGGTGGGCAGTCGGGCAACACCTCAGGGATGCTGAAAGGGCTTATCAGAGAAGGCTTCTCGACTGCCCTGGTTCTGCGGACCCCCCCTGCCTCTAGGGCGACGTCTACCATTGTTGTTCCCCCCTCTGCCTCTGGCGGGGAACCGACTCTGTGCGTCAGGCGAAGTCCCTTGAGATTGTTTGCGGAACCACATTTTCCCACTTTTCTGGCCTTTGGGGTAAGGCCTAGAAGGAGTAGAAAAACGGACTCCGGCAGAAAGAGTCTTGCCATCCGTCTCGCATCTAGTCAAGGTTTCTTTCACTTCAGGACCAAAAAGAGATGATCCATCAAACGGGGAGTTAGTGAAAGACGTTTTAAAGGGGTCCGCAAAGTTGCATAGCCGCATCCAGGCATGCCTGCGTAAGGCTACACCTGTCCCTGCGGCCCTGCTCGCTCCATCAGCCGCATACGAAAGGAGGCGCATGGAGGAGTTAGCTATGGAGTTCAGGGTAGCCAGCTGAGTGTTCATCTTGTCTTGAAAACCCGCAGCTGTAGGATCCTTCAACATGTCACTCGCTTCTTTGATCAAGTCTCTTTGAAGACGAGTAAAATGGCATAGGTAGTTCAGCGAACGCATTGCAAAGGTCGCTGATGAGAACATCCGCTTCCGTACCTGTCCATAGACCTAGATTCCTTGTTAGGTGGATGGACAGGCACTGAAGGATCAGCTAGTTCCTTCTTAGTGGCAGCAGCAACCACCATAACATCCACAGAAACTCCTTGGTCAAAAATTGTTTATCCGCTGGTGCCGTGATAAATTTTGAGGGTCTCCTGGGGTGGGGTCCACTGAGTCAGGAGCCGTCCATGCCTTTTGCTACCACCTGCATGAGGGGTCAAAGGGGAGACACCCAGGAGGTGGAAGGGCGAGAGCCAAACGCCTCAAGGTACACAGATTCATCCTCCGAAGGGTTGAGGGCTGGCCAATTCCCCTCTGCTTGAGGATTTCTAGAATGTCTGCAAATGAGACATCTTCAGAAGGGGAACGGGGGGAACCCTCGGAATCCTCTAAATCTGTGTCAGAGGTGACGGACTCAGGTGAGTCTATGTGTTTCCTCTTACACTTTCTCTTCCGAGGGGGCTCTTCTGCCAATTCAGGAGAGGCCTCGGAAGAGGATGAGATCCCCACAGGGGATTCTTGAGGAGCTGGCTCTCTGTGGTCTGGGATGAGGGAGTGAGTCGACTTGACCTGAGGCACCGAAGAGGGAGGGGCGGACGGAGCCGACTGTGGAGTTGAACCAGGTTCCAACACACTCCGCATGACCTCGAACGCACCCCTGTCAGGCAAAGCCAGAGGTCCCTGCTCCGAAAAGCTAAAAACCTCCCTCGGCACCGACAGTGATGGCTCCGAGGCCGATGTCGGAGCCGAACTCACCAGCGCCGAAGCCCCGAGAGGGAGAGCGGGGTCGGACAAGGGTCTGATGCCACTCACCCCCTCGGAGCCGACGAGGGAAGTCCGGCGCCGAGATTCTTCTAAGGAAGAAATCGGAGCCGACGATGGAGCCGAAGACATTTGTATCGGCTCCGACGCTACCACAGTCTCGGTTCCGAAACGCCCCGGCTCCGAGCTCAACGGAGTCGGAGGAGGAACATAATGAGGGACAGGGTCAGGCATCGACTGATGAGTCGGGCTCTGAAGCATTTGGGCCAGTGCCTCGGACTTGAGAAGTCGACTCACTACCCTCTGAAGTTCATGGTCCGACAGCCTCGATGACCTAGAGGAGTGAGATCTATGGCTCCGTTCAGACAGCAGAGGAGATGCTGGAGCCGAATGAACGGAGCCAAGGGACGGTGACCTGGACCTCTTTCTAGATGTCGGTTCCGAAGGTCTGGTCGGAACCGACACAGGAATTTCCAATACCTCGGCTCCAGCCGGAGCCGAGGAAACCACAGAAACTGTAGACTGAGACTCATCGGCTCCAGCCGGAGCCGATGCAGACGGAGGTTTCGTAGCCTTAGGTCTCGGCTCAGTAGCTGGAGCCGAGGACCTAGAAGCCTTGGAGGGCTTTCCCGAAGGGACAGTAAGGGAACCCTCAGGCTTGAGTAAACCTCTCAAAATCAGTTTGTTTTTTCTTTCCTGCAGGACCCTGGGGCTGAAGCCGTGGCATACAGCACAGGAATCCTGCAGGTGCAAAGGTCCCAGGCAGTAGACACAAGAAGTGTGACCGTCTGTCAGAGACATTTTCTGACAGCACGAGTCACACTTCTTGAAGCCTGAGACCTTTGAGTCTTTAGACATTTTAGAAGGAAGTGTAATCACACACACACAGTCAAACACACTGATTACACCCTATCCAATTTTAAACTCAAAAATAAAACAAACTACCAAAGTTTTAAATTCTGAGAAAAAAAAACACACACACCACTAGGGGATGGAAAAAGGCCCAAAGGCCCGAGGGAAGAACTTATAAGTTCTTGTGGAAAAAAGGGGGATAATAGAGAGAAAAGGGGAGAAAATCCACTAAACTAAGGGAAACAACTGTTAAAATTAAAACTAAAGGGGTTTAAGTATACTAAATTTTACTCTAAAGTTACTCACCAAGAAGCCGGTAACACCTCGATCGCTGTAGCGGCAAACGAGATCTGAGGTAACTCACGCCTAGCATTGTGGGATATAAGGGGAGCCTCGAGCCGGTGGAACCAACTCTCGAGCTTTTAGAGTGGCCGAGTCGGAGCCGAGGTCGGCTCCGAACCCATCCAGCAAGAATGAAGGCGAGATAGACAACTTAACATTCACCTCTTATCAGTTTAAGAAACATTAAAAATAACTACAATGTGTGAATAAATTGGGCAGAAGAAGCTTTTCGAAGTAATTGCATTTTGCGAATAAACAGTACACAGCACAAGAAACTTTTCGAAATGGCTGTACTTTGACTGTACTTCATGAAATAGTTGCACTCTGCACACAAATACACTCTTCCGAATAAATGCATACACTGTAAGCACTTTTACACACTTTGAGATACTTCGAATAACTGTAGTTATGGCATGAAGAGGTTCATAGGTTGGAACTAGGCTATCAGCCCTAGGGCCTATACAAGCCTAGCCATAACAATTCCCTGGCTATTTCTTCCCACACTATTTACTTCCCTGGACCCCTGTCTAGCAGGGAAACTGACATGATCCCTGTGTGCCAAAACACAGTACTTTGCCAAAACATATGCAGTCACCTTGCTTTATTTATGCTTAACATGTCCTTTTTATATTCATTTTGCTCATTTAATCTTTTTCATGCCCATTATACTTTTCTTGTGCTCGTTTTACTCTAAACATGCCCGTTTTGCTTTAAACATGCTCGTTTGCAATTCCAAGGTAATTCTGAACCCTTTATGTGCTTATCTGATGCTCATTTTATCAAATATCTTAATTTTAAAGATTAATAAACCTTTTGTGCCTCTCGCTTGTTTAATAATGTGATTTGTGCCCTTGCAATGCTCAATTTTATCTTTTTTATAAAATAAATCATTTGTGCAAGTTTTCATTACCTTTGGTTCATTTCTGGCTCTTGTTTGTGCTCGGTTCTCTTAGTTTACCTTCACTGTTAACCCTGCACCTCGTAACTCTGAAAAGCAGTCTCAAGAATCCTGATTCTGACACCACTTCGCTCATCCAGTCAGGATGAAATAGGGGAGCCTTTATAGGTTCTGTCCAAGCAGCTGTATTATGTACAAACACATCAGGATTGAGGCTTAATAACTTAAACGAACTAGCTATTACACTCATACATGCTCACTCTCTGGCTGCACTCTCAAAATGGCACTGAGACTAGCACATGCTTGCTATTTATATGCATGTTCAGTCCTTGAAAATGTTTTTTAAAGGTACAACACAGCTCCCTATTCTACACACACACACACACACACACACACACACACACACACACACATATATATATATATATATATATATATATATATATATATATATATATATATATGGATTCCTATCACATGGTCGACAGGCCATATGATCAACTTTCATTTGGTCGACAAGCAGTTTTATGTGGGGGGGGGGGGGCTGTGCCCTCCACACCCCCCCTAACTATATATATCAACTCCAGGGTTGCACAACATTGGGGAGGGGGCAAATCTGCCTGTCGACCAAATGAAAGTCGATCAAATTGCTTGCCGACCATCTCAGGTAGACCTATATGTATATATATATATATATATATATATATATATATATATATATATATATTTATTTCCTTTTATAGGCCAACACCCTTGACATTATGGAAGTTACAAAACATTATCACATACTCATTCCATGAACCAATATTTTAGTCCCGCCTTGATAGTGGCTTTTTATCCACCATGAAAATCCAACCACAGCATACCAGTCTAGGCAAATTCTGCTCATGATTGCATGGTTTCAGGTAAATCCTGTGATGATATGGGAGAATTACCCAGCCAACTGTCCTCTGTCAGTTGAACATCCACAACTGAAATGAAAGGACCACAACACTCCACTGACATATTACCCTGTGTATTAAGAAGGGCTTTAACACTGCGGATGGGTGGTGTGTCCCCTATGGTAAACAGTTTGTCTAACCTGTCTACCCCCCCCCCCCCTTTGATTCACTGGTTTAGAAACTTAATTTTCAAGCAGATTGCCTTTTTTATGTACAGGTGACTTAGTGGGGGTACCAGTTAATGGTCTTTCTCTTCTCTTAATATGCACACAACTCAGTGGCTGCTTAAGGGCATCTGCATATGACTTTTTATCATGTGGATGCTTCCACCCCATAAAAATTTCTCAGGATCACAAGAAAGCAAGAACTGGAAGGTTTGAGTCTCTTTCGTTAAAATCAAAATAGTAGGATATCTTAAATTTACACCAAATCCCAATTTTTGGGCCCAACGCAAATATGGCACTAAAGTTTTCCACTTTGCAAATTCTGATGAACGGTAATCAGGCACAATTTTAACTGGATGACCACCAAGTATAAATCTAGAACCTAAGTACCATTCTGTCCTTAAAATGAGCTTCCTATCATTAAAATCCAGACTTTGTGTCTAGAATGAATAGATTTAAAAGAAATAGGAGGATCAGTTTTCAACAAGGTTTGTACTTTTTCAATAAACAGTAAGGCATCCAGTCCCTTCACACTCTCTGGTAATTCCAACAATCGTAAGCTATTGCACCTCACCCTATTCTCCATCTCATCCAGTTTTGCTTCTAACTGGATCAAGTCGGACAGTAGATCCACAACAGAGTTAGTGTGGGTGGACATAACATTCTTTTATTCACACATCTGTCTGCTGAGCATCCAAAATTTCCTGTATTTTATCTAACAGCAGGTTAAGCCTGCAGGTGGTAGTTTTGATCAATTGCAAATAATCCTCCATTTTTTTACAAGATTAGAATGCTTGAATCCAGTGATGTATGAGTAGCCTGGTCACACTCTTGTACACTTAATGTAGCATCTGCCATCCTGGTGTAATATCCTTCAAGGCTACTACTTTCAAACTGCTCCAAACGTGAACAACTGCGTGTTTACACTCCAAATGGCAATCAAACTGCAAAGAGATCTGGTACAAAAGTGCTGCCACACTAGAACTGTCAAATGAAACAAGACTGCATCAAAACAAGCTTAAAAAAATGGAAAAACCTCACAGAGCTCTGGTTCACCCACTCCACACTGTGCATGCTCAAGCGTGACCCCCAATTTATTGTTTTTTATTTTTTTCTGTGTGTGTCAACCCACTTGTTTTTCTCTGTATTTGAAAACTGGTTGATTTTACAAATATTTAAAGACTTTGTGAACTCAGACATTAATAAATATTTAACCTAGATAAGAAATGTTTTCCCAAATTATTGGAATTCTTAAAAAAATATCAACAATAATGCAATGAAAAATAAGTTGGATTTCACATATTTATACAATTCCTGTTGGAACTACTCCTCAAAAAATAATAATGAAGACTTCTTTGAGGAATGCAACAAAATAATATTAAAATCTACAGATAAAACTACATCATCATTATACTGGAAATTTTTCACTTGGAAATTCTTACACAAAGCTTTTGTCACTCCTAACAAAATTACAATTATGTACAACTCAAATCAATTAAATGCTGGAGAAGTGATTCTGAAATAATAGCTGACTAGACGCATATCGTATATGAATGTGAAGTCATCTCCCCCTTTTGGAAAGAAATTAGTAACTTCATTCAAGTTCTATGTAGTATTTCTAAATCTTTAGTCTTATTTAATGCTCCAACTCCTGAGATAACTCGAAAAACCCAGGTACCTCTTCTTTGGTCTATTCTTGCTACAGCCAGAAAAGTAATTACTAAAAATTGGAAAAGTAAAGTTACCCCCTCTCATGTTGAATTTATTAGTATGGCAAACAATGTTTGCAGTAGTGAACTGCATACTATAAAGATAAGAACTACTGATATTACACATTCGTACAAATCTTGGCTTAAATTTAAAGACATGAAAAATATTAATTGTTGTTGAAATTTATAACTCTGATGTATTGATCAGCTGTGGACCTATGTAAATAGTTACTTGTTTTATATTTGATTTGTTCACTTATTGTTTTAAAAAAAAAATACTTCCAGAGTCCAAAACCTACCAAAAAAAAAAAGATGGAAGCCGAAGCCACGCTGGTAGAGTGGACCTTGACCATGTCTGGCATAGTTTTATTGTGGTGAGTTTGGCTTAAACTTAAAGGCTTGCTTGAAAAATATTATGTTACTGATATGTAAAACTTTGATGCATTGATTAGCTGTGGAGCTATGTAAATAGTTATTTATTTGTTTTATAATTGAGTTGTTTATTTATTGTTTTAAAACCAAAGAAAAAAAGAAAAAAATGAATACTTCCAGAGTCCAACATCTTCCCCAAAAAAAAAAAAAAAAACAAAGATGGAAGCCAAAGCCCTAGTAGAGTGGACCTTGACCCTGTCTGGAATAAGTTTATTGTGGTGAGTATAATGAAAAGCAATAGCCTTAGACAACCATTTGGAAATTGTTTGCTTTGTCACATGTTGCCCCTTCTTCCCTTTGCAGGAAATGAACAACTAATCCGAAGACCTAAAACACTCAGTTCTGTAAAGACAGTACCCGAGTTGTCTGTGGACATCCAAGGTATGGAGTATTCATTCTCCTCATTTTAGGTCAGGAAAGAAGAGAGAGAGATGAATAGTTTGGCTTAAAAGTACACTTGGATACAACTTTAGGCATAAAAGAAGGATTAGAATTCAAAGAAAGCCTGTCACTGTGAAAAATGAGATAATGCTGCTTCACCATAACAGCTTGCAACTTGCATACCATTCTTGCAGAGGTCAGGAGCAAGGAGGGGGTGGCTACTGCAGCAATGATCATTTGAGCATCTACTGTTATGGTAAGTCTATTTATACAACTATAATATGTTATAATATTCAACACTGCTGTAGTAGCCTTAGAAATATGGGCAGATTACCCTAGCTTACTGCATTTAGGAGGTGAATGCAGATGAGTAGTTTGGCTTAAAGTAAACTTGGATACCACTTTAGGTATAAAATAGGGATTAGTTCTCAAAGAAACCCTGTCTCAGTTGAAAGTGGGATAGTGTTCTCCCTCCATAGAAACTTAGATATATCTTTTAAAGAGGTCAGAGTAATCAATAAAACTGTTTTCATAGGATCACAGATGGTTACTAGGCTAATGGCCCTAGAGCCCTTACAAGCCTAGCCATATTTATCCTGAGTTGCCCTAACTGTCAGTGGTTAGTCGAGTAAAGTTTGCAGAAGTAAGGGTCAATGGTAGCTAATAGCGACTTCCTCTGTCCAGGAGGGACATGGATGTCACCACAAGAGTGAATCTGCGGTCATCCATCCATTGACCTAGGATGCATTTGAAGAGGGTCAGGGAGATGCTCTGTTTGAAATGGAAGCTTGTTCCAGAAGTGGCAGTCTCTGGAAGATGTACCTATTTCTTCAACATGACCTGTTCATGTCAGAGGCTAGTTTAAAATTCCTGGAGCGAGTGACCCTCATGCAGTCTGATTTATGAATATGTAGCACTTCCATCATGGCTGGGTCAGAGACTGCCCTGTAAGCCAGGCACAGGTCAGCCCTTTTCAACCTGTAGCAGACAGAATATAGTGGCAGGGCTTTCAGTCTTTCCACATAAGACTTGTTTTATGTAACCTGTAATTTCTTGTTAAGAAATTACTTGTCTGATGATGGCCAAGTATAATGGAATTATAATATCCTTATATCTAGATGTGATGCCTTTATTTATGAGATGTGCCACATAGAAGGATTTCTTTACTACTGTGGTTACGTGGTGGTAAAAGTTCTGGTTGCTATCAACCTGAGTACCCAGATCACGTACCACTGGATCCACACTGTAGGTGGTGCAGTCTATAATTTAACTATCAGGGATGTCAGCTTTCCCAAAGGGAATAATAATGCATGTTTTTGCATTTAGCTTTAATCCTCGGCTTTGGCATCAGTATATTAACATCACTGGGGCTCTCAATGATTGCTACCAATTTGCAATCGTCGGCAAACGTGGTCAGCCACAGGCTGTCCAAGTTTGCCTGGAGTTCTGAGAAAATAATTCCAAACAGTAAGGGGCCCAGCACAGAACCCTGTGGTACAACACTGGTAACTGGTCTTTTGCTAGAGGTGAAGTCACCCTCTTTAACCACGTGACCTGTTGGTGAGCTAGTTGGCTACCCATTTGGTAATGTAATGGGTTAATTCCCAGTTGGAAGAGTTTTTCTGTAATACCTAAGTAGAGGATTGTGTCAAATGCCTTGGCTAGGTCAAGATAGATGGTATGCACTGTCTTTCCCAAATCCAGGGCCCTTGTGACTTTCTCGAAGACGTCACCCATGTTTAACAGGCATGATCTACCTTTAACGAATCTGAACTGGGTTGGGTCCAGAGTTTGGAAATTATCTATGTCCTTGTTAATAAGGTCCATAATAAGAAGTCATGTACTCACCATAACGTTCCATCTGAGTAGGTGACTTCATTTGGATGCAACCTGTGGGATTCGGATCCGATATCGGATCCGAGCCAGCAATTCATAAGCTTTAGGATCCGAGCTCCTAGCTCCTCCCTTTACCCATAATCCCCTGCTAAGTCCTGACTGACCTCAGATTGAGTTTGCCCTGTGAATACCAGTATAACAGAATCCTGGGAAACCAGGACTAATAGCGCCATGAAAGGTCAGGGGGATGGAGGGGGGGATGGTTGCACCCAAATGAAGTCACCTACTCAGATGGAACATTATGGTGAGTACATAACTTCTTAATCTGAAGTAGGAAGACTTCATTTGTCTGCAACCTGTGGGACAGAGTCCCCAGCTACCTGGATCTTGGGCGGCCGTCATGGAAGGATGTTCCGGAGCACCGCAGAGCCAAAGGATGCTCTCCCTCTGGAAACAACGTCCACTTTGTAATGTGAAATGAAAGTACGAGATGAGGTCCAAGTGCCTGCTGCACAGATATCATCTAATGGTACTCTAGATTTAAAGGCAGCAGAAGTAGATACTGCTGTTGTAGAATGTGCTGTAATTCTCTGAGGAGCTGGCCTTCCTGAGGTGTCATAAGCCTGCAAGATACAATTAGAAATCCACTTTGACAAGGTGACCTTAGAGACTGCTTTACCCAGTGCGAATTTTGCAAAGGAGACGAACAGTTGATCGGATTGTCTATGACCAGCTGTTCTGTGAATGTAGAAACGCAGTTGTCTATGAACATCTAAGGAATGCAGTTTATATTCTCCTTTGTTTTTATATTTGGGAAAGAAAACTGGCAAATTAATAGATTGGTTAATATTGGATTCGGAAGCAATCTTTGGAAGAAAGGAAGGATTGGTCCTGAGGGAGAACCTATCAGGAAAAAAGGAGAGATAAGGTGGTTTGATGCACAGAGCTTGGAGTTGTAAAACTCTTCTAGCTGACATAATGGCCACTAAGAAAGCAGTTTTACTTCAAGTCCACAGAGGCTGCAGGTTCAAAAGGAGGAGCGGTTAGGGCCTGCAGCACTAAAGATAAGTCCCAAGGTGGTACGGCTTCCTTAACAGGAGGTCTTAAGAGGAAAGCACCCTTAAGAAAGGTTTTACAAATTTTTGCAGCCATGAGAGGTGTCGTGTCATGACCCACATGGTAATGAGAAATGGCTGCCATCTGTACCTTTACCGTCTAAGAGCTTGCTCCTTGTTGGAAAAGGTCTGTCAAGAAGTCTAGTACCGCAGAGAGTGGCGCGGAAAAGGGATCAAGATTTTTATGTTCCGCCCAAATAGAGAACCGCTTCCATTTGCTTCGATAAACCTTCCTAGCAGAAGGTTTATGGGCAGCCACTATGATGGCTTTCACTGGTGAAGAGATACCGGGAGTCCTTATTAGGGAGGGAACTGGAGCAGCCAAGCTGTCAATTTCAGAGTGTGAAGGTTCGGGATTGGAAGCCTCTGAGGATGGGAAATGAGATCCGGAAATGGATCTAGAATCCAGGGCGGATTCACTCGGTGAGACCATACATAAGGGAACCATGGTTGACGAGGCCAGAATGGGGCAATGAGAATCATTCTGCTCCCCAAACTGCTGGCTTTCTGTAATAGTTTTTGCATTAGAGGAAGAGGAGGATAAGCGTATAGGAGACCGGGAGGCCAAGCATGCACAAGGGCGTCTCTCGGGGATTCCCCGAATGGGGGAAGTAGAGCGAAGAAATTGTCGCATTTGGCGTTTGAGGGAGAAGCAAAAAGATTGCAACAGGGTTGTCCCCAGGCGGCAAAAATCTGCTTCGCTACCAGAGAATTGAGAGACCATTTGTGAGGGGAAAGAATGGTGCGACTGAGCTTGTCCACTAGAATGTTGGACCTTCCCGGAATGTGCGTTGCCACAAGAAAGCGGTTGGTGGAGATTGCCCATTCCCATACTCTCATGGCCTCTCGACAAAAGGGGTAGGACCTGGTTCCCCCCTGTTTGTTGATGTACCAGACTACCAACATGTTGTCTGTCTGGATAGCAATAGTTCCTACAGGAAGAAGGCTGTGTAGTGCTTGCAACGCTAATAGCACTGCCCTCATCTCCAGAACATTTATATGCAGGGAGGTCTCTGAACTGTTCCACGTGCCTTGGACAATCCTGCCCGCTGAATGCCCCCCCCCACCCGAGGCGAGAAGCGTCCGTGGTCACTGTGACTAGGGGGAATACAGTACAGAAGGGTCTCCCTGTCAGGAGGTCCGTCGACTGGAGCCACCAGAACAGGGAGCTCTTGCATGCTCTGCTGATGGCTATCGGGCTGTTGAGAGGAAGGTAAAGCGGGGACCATTGGACCTGGAGGGTCCATTGATGGATCCTCATGTGAAGTCGAGCGTGAAGGAGGAGCGGGATGGCTGCCGCCATTGAACCTAGGGCCCTCAGGACCATAGCTGCAGTCAGAGCAGGTTCTAAGATGGCTGTGATATGACACCTCAGGTTGGACAGTCGATCTAGAGTGAGGAATGCCCGCATGTTTCTTGTGTCCAATCTTCCTCCTATAAAATCTATAAGCTGTGTGGGGGCCAGGGAAGATTTTTCTCGGTTTATGGTGATGCCCAGTCGAGGGGCTATATGAAGGAAATAGTCCCTGGCTGAGCACAGTAGATGCCTTGATGATGCTGTAAGGAGCCAGTCGTCCAGGTATGGAAACACCTGAATTCCCTGGAGTCTCAGGTGGGCCGCTACCACTGCAAGTACCTTGGTAAACACCCTGGGGGTAGAGGTGAGACCAAAGGGAAGGACCCTGAACTGGTAGTGACTGGCTCCCAGCCGGAAGCGAAGGAACCTCCTGGACAATCTGTCCATTAGAATGTGGTAGTACGCGTCCTTGAGGTCTATAGAGCACATCCAATCATTCTCCCGCAAAAGGGGGAGGATAGATTGTAAGGTGACCATCCGGAATTTTTGTTTGGTTACAGACAGGTTCAGTTGTGACAGGTCTAGGATCGGTCTTAAGTCCCCCGTCTTTTTTGGCACCAAGAAGAACCTGGAGTAAAACCCTGATCCGGTCTGATCTCGGGGGATGTGTTGGATGGCTCTTTTTGTTAGCAGCTGTGCAATTTCCACAGTTGCTACCTCCCGTTGATCGGGTGGTACATCGGGGAGGTTTTTGGATCTGGGAATACTGTGAAGGGGGATTGAATAGCCTCTGGATATCACTCGAAGCACCCAACGGTCTGACGTGATTGACTCCCATGATGTCAGGTGCCTCGAAAAATGTCCCCCGACTGCCTCCAGAGAGGAGCAGCCGGGTAACCCATCAGGGTTGCTGCGTGGGTCTGTCAGAGAAAGGTTCTCTGGACCCAAAGTTCCTAGGAGCCCCTCTGCCTCTAGGACGGCGACCTCCCTGTCCTCCTCTGCCATGGAAGGACTGGTTGTCCGGAGCAGGTTGGGATTGCTGCGATTTCCGGAACCACATCTTCTTCTGTCCCTTTTGGTTCTTCGAGAAGGACCTCTGGGGAGCTGAGAAGCGGAGTCCGACGACAGACAGCGTCTTCCCGTCCTTTTCGCTCTGGACAAGCGTTTCGCGAACCATTTTGCCAAAAAGGGCAGAACCATCGAAGGGGGCATTCGCGAAGGTCGCTTTGAAGGGCTCCGCGAAGTCACAGTGGTGGAGCCAGGCCTGGCGTCTCATAACAAGGCCCGATACGCTAGCTCTAGCGGCTCCCTCTCTTGCGTGAGATAAGAGCCGCATAGAAGTATTAGACACCACTCTGAGAGTGGCCATACGGGTGGAGTACACTTGTTTGTCCTCCGCCGAAATGGACTCTGGGGGTGATGCAGCGTATTCTTTAATCAGGTCTCGCTGCATCCTGATCACGTGTGCCATATAGTTCAGCGCCCTCAAGGGAGAAGGTTGCTGAACTAAAGCCTCGCTCCCCAATGCGATCCATCGAGCGGGATTCCTTGCTCGGGGGATGCATAGAGGGACTCTCCTGAGCCAATTCCCTCTTTGTGGCTGCAGCCATCAGCATGGCATCTACTGGGGGTCCCTTACTCCAATGTGTACGGTCCGATGGGGGACTAAGAATCTGGTCCGGACGTTTGGGAACAGGCTCTACGGTGTCCGGGTCCTTCCACGCTCTGGTGGCAATAAGGTCCACCAGAGGGTCGGCAGGAGGGGACACCCAAGAGGTAGACGGGCCCGCCTCAAATGCCTCCAAGAACACAGACTCGTCCGAGGAGGCCTTGGGGGCAGACCACCCCCCCGATCCTTAACATTTCCATAATGTCTCCAAAGGAGACATCTTCTGGGGGTGATCTTGGGGAGCCCTCCCCTTCCTCCAAGTCCGTGTCTTCAGTAATAGACTCGGGGGAGTCCACGTGCCTCCACTTACACTTATGCTTACGAGGCACTTCCTCGGGGGGACTGTCCGAGGAGTCCTCGCCAGCAACCAGTTGTTCCAAAGGAACCACTTGGGACATTGAGGCGGGCTGTCCCTGAGACCGGCTGACGGGAGCCTGGCCCAGCTGCGAGGGAGTGCGGGATGGAGCCGAGTCAGGGACCGGGGGTCCGGATGTCCTCGACAGAACCCTCTCCACAACGAAGGCCGAGGGGGAGCCGACTTCTCTAAGACCCGAGAGCCGACCCCCACTCGGATCTGACGAATGGATCAGAACCGGAGCCGAGACCGTCGGATCCGAGAGACCGGTGCGCTCTGACCTAGACAGAGTTGAAGAGACACCGGCTCCCTCGGATCCGAGGCTAGGCCCACTGCTCCGAGAGGTCGGGTCTGAAGTACCCGAAGCACTCAAGGGAGGGATCGGATCCGAGGTGCGCCAACCAGTCGGATCCGACCCACCCCCGGGTCCAACTCTGCCCGGCTCCGAAAGCTCTGAACCCAGGAGTTGGGTCAGAGAAGGAGCTATGGGGGCAAAAAAAGGGGTCGAGGCCCCTCCCGGATGGGGGGGGCCAGGAGCACTCCCATCTGCATCTGGGCCTGGATGAATCGCCTCATCATCCGGTCCATATCAGCGTCCGACATAGAAAAAGTTGACCTCGACGAGGCCACCGAGGCGGATCTAGAGTGTTGCTTCGATGACCTTGACGAAGGTCTAGTCTCCACCTCCTCGGGTCCGGGAGAGAACAGAGGGGATCGGAGCCGAGGAGGAGGAGATTTAGAAGCCAGAGGGGAGGCACGCTTATGCGGCGGGGCCGAGACAGAGGCCTCGGCCCGCCGCTTATGGTGCCCCTCCCTGTGCCTCTCCTTTTCCCTCCTGGTCTCCCTATCTTCCGGTTTCTTAGCGGGAGATTGAGTCCCTGCCGGAGGAAGGGAGACCGAAGTAGCCACTGGCGATTTCTGGATAGCAGGGGCCGAGGCCGAAGCCGATTCAGGAGGGAGAAGTCCCATCAGAACCAACTTCGACCTCCGCTCCCTTAAAGCCCGGGGGTTGAACCCTGCACAAATGGTACAACCAGATGAAAGGTGTTCAACCCCCAGGCATTTAACGCACCGAGTGTGGCCATCAGCCGGGGAAAGCTTATGGCCACACTCGGTACATTTAGAAAATATAGCCTTGGGGGCTTCAGACATAGCTACGCCCTAACAGGCCCTAAAAAAAAAAACACACACACACAACAAACACACACTAACGAACACCCGAGAAGGTTAACTAAAGAAGGGAGGAAAGCCTAAACAAACACACTTTAACTTCTGCTAAAGTATAAGAAAAAAAATATAGTCAAAAATATGTCACCAATTTTCTTCGCTATGGAGCTCGAAAAATCCTGTCAGCTACTGAACGCGGCAAATGAAATCTGAGGTCAGTCAGGGCTTAGCAGGGGATTATAGGTAAAGGGAGGAGCTAGGAGCTCGGATCCTAAAGCTTATGAATTGCAGGCTCGGATCCGATGTCGGATCTGAATCCCACAGGTTGCAGACAAATGAAGTCTTCCTACTTCAGATCAATTCTTTCCATGGCCTTGAGATGAGGCTAGTCAAGCTTATGGGCTTATAATTCCCAGTGTCAGATGAGGATTATTGCAGTCCTCCATTCCATTGGAACGTCGTCAGTTTGTAGGCTGTGGTTAAACAGAGATCAAATTGGGTCTGCTAGGTCATGTTTTAACTAGTTTAAAAGGCAACCTGGGATGTTGTCTGGTCTCACTGATGCCATGTTTTTGGCCTTGGAGAGCGCCAAGATGACCTGCTCTCTTGAGATAATAGGCTGAGGAATAGTGGCAGGTATACTTTGGGGGTTGACTGAAGGGGGCACGAGGGTGAAGTTTGCTCCAAATCTGTCAGCTAACAGGTTGGCTATTACCTGCAGTTCAGTACTGGTAGTGCTATCTACAACCAGTTCAGAGCATAGCTTGGTATTCCCTTTTAGATTTCAGACCTAATTAAAGAATGCCTTGTAATTATCCTTAGGTAGGGAGGCTATTTTTGCTTCATAATTAGCTTTGGAGAACTTGACAAGATCTCTAATTTGTTTATTTAAGCTAGAGAGGGATTTCTTCCTCTGCTAAGCCAGTTCCATCTTGTCCTTCGACATTATTTACTTTCCCTTGTTGTACAGCCTGTTTATACTAGGGGTCCACCAGGGTGGCTTGCTTTTTCAGCAAGACCTGGTTTTAATCCAGTAAGGTACAGCTGATTCTATACAACTGCTTAAGTGGTAATACAAGGCAACGTTGTACACCTCTGCATAGGAGTCCATGCTATCTATGTTCATGGGGGCTTTGAAACGTCTTATACCATCACTTAGTAGGAAGTAGTTTGTCTTTGAAAATTCGTAAGCATTTATGAGCTTGATGGGGTATCCAGTCTTATAATTACATTGAGATTGATTTATGGTCCGATTTTACCAGGAAGGATATCACGAAGGGGAGGGTGCAATCCTCTCCCATGTTAGTCAGTACTATGTCCAGGACATTTGAGCCTCTTATGGGTGTGCTGACTAGCTGTTCCAGAGCATCTGCATTGACAAACTCCAAGAACCTTTGAGCAAGCATGTTTGTAGTTGATTATGTTTCCCAGCCAATAATAGGATAATTAAAACCAACCATGAGTAAGATGTTGGGCTGAAAGGCAAGTGACTCCAGTAAGTGCAGATATGCGGTACGCTTTTCCTGTTTCAGGTTGGGGACCTATAGCTAGCTATGATGTGATTGGGGCTTTGCCTATAGTTAATTGGACATGGAGTAGCTCAACATACTGTTGGACCAGTCTCGAGGTATACATTTTCCTTAATGAAGACGGATACACCTCCTCCTTTGGTTCTTTCACTCTCAGTTCGTGGTCTGAATGTATGGAAGGCATTGTAGCCCTCCATGGCCAGGGTGCTTTCCATGTCTTCGGACCATATCTCGGTGACTTCACAGACGTCAGCATCTTCCAAAATGAGGAGTGCTTCCAGGGAGTGCAGTTTCTTGTTTAGACACCTAGCATTAAACAGTAGTACCTTATTATTTATTTATTTCACTCTTGTTTACTGGGAATGTCCAGTCAGGCATTTGCCCATTTTCAGTTGAGGCCCAGGGAGAAAGTCTCCAGAAATACAAACAATTCATAAATTAATTACATACAAATTACATAAATACAAAAAATATACAGAGACTTTATGGAGAATTGCAAAATACAAAAATTATAACCAATGATAATGCTTAAACAAAAAAAGAAGTTATGTACTCACCACAATGTTCCATGTTTGTAGTCCATCTCGCCCTTCATTCTTACTGATGGGATCGGAGCCGATCCTCGGCTCCGACTCGACCTATTTACAAGCTTGAAATCTTCTAGTTGGCTCGTGGCTAGGTAGGTATCCCATGGTGCACCAGTATAATCCCCAGATCTTCTCTGCTGCTAACTAGGAGAAATAATAACAAACATACAGAAAGAAGCCAATAATAAAAGGTCTCCAGTGAATAATGATAAAAAGAAGTTATGTACCTACCATAACGTTCCATGTTAGTTGTCTTCATCTCGCCTTCCTTCTTGCTGTTTGGGTTTGGAGCCGATCCTCAGCTCTGACTTGGCCATCTTCTATAGCTCGAGAGCTGTTTACTGGCTCGAGGCTACCTCTTATCCCAGTATGCCCAGCGTCAGCTACCCAGATCTCGTTTGTGATAGCGCACACTAGACATAAGTAGAGTAACCAGTTCCTAAAAACTGGTTATCCAATACACCTAAACAAGGAAAGACTTATAAATTACCTGGCATGTGAAGTAATAATAAATGCTCAGCCAGTGAAAACAAAAGGGTACTCCTCACAATCCTCTAGGAAGGGGGAAGGAGGGAGGGACGCAAGAAGGAAGGCGAGATGAAAACAACTAACATGGAACGTTATGGTAGGTACATAACTTCTTTATGTTAACTTGTCCATCTCACCTTCGTTCTTGCTGTTGGGGACAGTGTCCCTAGCACCTAAAATCCCGGGTGGCTCATTGGAACAGACTCTTCAGAACAGTAGAACCAAAGGAAGCTCTGCTCCAGGAGACCATATCCACCTTGTAATGAGAGATAAAAGTGTGGGGGTTTGCCCAAGTGGCAGCTGCACAGACTGAGTCTATGGGCAACCTAGACTGAAAAGCAACAGAGGTGGCTAATGCTCTAGTGGAATGACCTTTTGGTTTAGCTGGTAGCTCTTTATTTTGTAACTGATAAATAAAGGCAATATTATCAGATAGCCATCTGGATGAGGTCATTTTAGAAACTGGAAGGCCTTGTTTGTTGAAAGCATAAGAAAGAAATAACTGGTCTGACTTTCTTAGCTCCTTAGTTCTATGGAGGTAAAAACACAATTGTCTGTGTACATCCAATTGGTGGATCTTGTATTCTGCCTTGTTGCTGTGATTAGGAAAGAAAACTGGGATATCTATGGATTGATTTAAATTGTTCTCTGAGCAGACTTTAGGAATAAAGGATGGATTGGTCCTCAGAGAAACTCTGTCCTTGTGAAACACCAGGTAAGGAGGACGAACACATAGTGCCTGAAGTTCTGAGACACATCTAGCTGAAGTGATAGCAACCAGAAAAAGTGTCTTCCAAGAAAAAAATTTTAAAGAGCATGATGTTGCTGGTTCAAAGGGAGGAAAAATTAAGGACGCTAAAACTAAATTGAGATCCTAAGGAGGGGGAGGATCTCTAACTGGGGGTCTAAGAAAAAGAAGTTATGTACCTACCATAACGTTCCATGTTAGTTGTCTTCATCTCGCCTTCTTTCTTGCTGGTTGGGATTGGAGCCGATCCTTGGCTCCGACTCTGCCATCTTCTATAGCTTGAGAGCTGTTTACTGGCTCGAGGCTACCCATTATCCCATGATGCCTAGCGCTAGCTACCCAGATCTCGTTTGTAATAGCTAACCCCAGACATAGCCAGAGAATCAACCTGTCTAAACAAACAGGTTGAGCATACCTGTCATACTCGCTCAGTCAGTAAAGGAAACAAACCAGAGAACACTCAGCCAGTGAAACCAAAACTCCTCTTGATCCAATAGGACAGGGGGATGGAGGGTGGGACGCAAGAAAGAAGGTGAGATGAAGACAACTAACATGGAACGTTATGGTAGGTACATAACTTCTTTATGTTAAGTTGTCTATCTCGCCTTCGTTTCTGCTGGTTGGGATAGCGTCCCTAGCACCTACAATCCTGGGCAGCTCATTGGAACAGACTCTTCAAAACAGTGGAACCAAAGTCAGCTCTGCTCCTGGAGACCATATCTATCTTATAATGAGAAATAAAGGTATGAGGATTTGCCCATGTAGCAGCTGCACAGATAGAATCCATGGACAACCTAGATTGGAAGGCTACAGAGGTGGCCAAAGCCCTAGTAGAATGACCTTTTGGTTTGATAGGCAACTCTTTGTTTCTTAATTGATAAATGAAAGTAATAATGTGAGACAACCACCTGGATAAGGTCACTTTGCAAACTGGGAGACCTTGTTTGCCTAGAGCGTAGGAAAGGAATAGTTGGTCCGACTTCCTTATATCCTTAGTCCTATGCAAGTAAAAACGCAATTGTCTATGAACGTCCAATTGGTGTAATTTGTATTTTGCCTTGTTGGTGTGGTTAGGGAAAAACACAGGAAGGTCTATAGATTGGTTTAAATTGTTTTCTGAGCAGACTTTCGAAAGGAACAAGGGATTAGCCCTCAGAGCAACCCTGTCCTTATGAAAAACCAAGTATGAAGGATGAACACTTAGTGCCTGAAGTTCAGAGACGCGTCTGGCTGAAGTAATAGCTACCAGAAAAAGTGTTTTCCAAGACAGAAACTTAATGGAGCAGGATGCTGCAGGTTCAAGGGGGGGCATAATTAAGTAGGTTAGTACCAAATTAAGGTCCCAAGGAGGAGGGGATCTCTCACTGGAGGTCTAAGGAGAGTAGTGCCTCTTAAAAAAGCTTTACAGAGCTTATGAGACATAATGTTTGAATTAGACAACCCAACATGAAAGTTAGAAATGGCCGCCAATTGAACCCTGATTGTAGCAGAAGCGGACCCAGAATGAAAAAGTAGTGCTAGGAACTCCAAAATTTCGTGGACTGGGGCTGAAAAAGGATCTACGTTCCTAGCCTCTGCCCAACAAGAAAAACATTTCCATTTGCTAGCATAAGTCTTCCTAGTTGTGGACTTCTGAGAGGAGACAATAATCTCAAGCACAGCCGGGGAAATGCTGGGAAGCCTGGCTAAGGTTGGAAGTGGAGCAACCAAGCTGTGAGCTGGAGTGTTTGGAGGGACTGATGCAGCCCGCCTGACTGATGAATCAGTAGGTCTGGAATCGGATCCAGAGTCCAGGGCTGATCGAGAAGGTAATGGTGCAGGAACGGGAATCATATCTGTTGAGGCCAGTAGGGGGCAATTAGGATCATTTTGCAACCCAACGATATTGCTTTCTGTATGAGTTTTGGTATCAGGGGAAATGAAGAGAAGGCATAAAGAAGTCTCTGAGGCCAATCGTGGACTAGAGCGTTTCTGGGTGTGTGACCTGAAAGCGGAAGAAGGGAGAAGTAATTGCTGCATTTGCTGTTGAAGGGGGTGGCAAAACGATCGCAGCAAGGCTGTCCCCATTTGCGGAAGATCAGATCCGCAACTACCTGATTCACAGACCACTCGTAAGGCATGAGAATAGCTCTGCTGAGCCTGTCCACAATGAAGTTGGACCTCCCAGGGATGTGCGTCGCAATCAGAAATCGTTGGGAAGAAATCGCCCACTGCCAGAGTCTGAGTGCTTCTCGACATAGGGGGTAGGACTTGGTTCCACCCTGCTTGTTGATGTACCAGACCACTGACATGTTGTCCATTTGAATTGCAATGGTCCCAGAAGGGACAGAGTCTTGAAGAGCTTGCAATGCTAGGAGCACGGCTCTCATTTCTAGGACTTTTAAATGCAGGTGGTACTCGTGAGGCTGCCATGTGCCTTGGACTGTCCTGCCCTGATAATCCCCCCCACCCTATCAGGGAGGCATCCGTGGTCACCGTGGCAACCGGAGGGGGCTGTATGAAGGGTCTGCCCTGAGTCACTAGTGGGGAGACCATCCACCAGGAAAGATGCCTTTTGCATGCTTCTGTAATCATGATCATGGGAGACATGAGCAGCTGTTGGTAAGACCACTTTGTGAACAGAAGCGACTGAAGGATCCTCATGTGAAAGCGGTCCAGTGGGATTAGAAGAACTGCCGCTGCCATGGAACCCAGAGTTTGAAGGACGAACGTGACTTGGATCCTTTTGCTCTGCATTAGAATTTGTACTTGCTGGCAAATTGTAGACACCCTTTCTGGCGGTAGCCTTGCAGACATGTTCTTTGTGTCTAAGTCTGCTCCTATATAGGTGATAGATTGACAGGGCAACAAGGCATATTTTTCGAAGTTTACTGTACTGCCTAGCTAGGAGCAGATTATGATAGTGTAGTCCCTGGCCTGCAGAAGTTGATGCCTGGTAGTAGCAGTGAGGAGCCAGTCGTTTAGATATGGAAACACCTGGAATCCTCGACGTGTCAGTTGAGCTGTGACCACTGCCATACATTTGGTGAACACCCTGGGGGCTGTGGTGAGACCAAAGGGCAAGGCTCTGAACTGGTAATTGGCTCCCAGCCGGAAGCAAAGGAATCTCCTGGAGCGCCTGTCCATTTTGATGTGGTAGTATGCATCCTGAAGATCTATGGAGCACATCCAATTGTCCTCACCCAGAAAGGGTAGAATGGACTGTAGCGTGACCATCCGAAACTTTGTTCTTTGAACAGACTTGTTTAGTCTGCTGAGATCCAGAATCGGTCTCCAGTCCCCTGTCTTTTTTGGTACCAAAAAGAACACTGAGTAAGTTCCGGATCCATGTTGGTCTGCCGGGACTTCCTGGATGACTCTTTTTCTAGCAGTCTTGAAACTTCTATGACTGCTTGGTCCCTCAGACTGGGTGGAACATCTGGAAGGGATCTACTTGACGGTAAGGGGGGTTGAGAGAAGGGAATTTTGTAACCTCCGGATATAATTGACCATACCCATTTATCTTGCATTAAATTTTGCCAGGCTTTTGGGTACAGTGAAAGTCTTCCCCGACTGCCTCCAGAGCCGGGCAACCCTTCAGGGATGCTGAAAGGGCATCTCAGAGAAGGATTCTCTGTTGCCCTGGTTCTGCGGACCCCCTCTGCCACGAGGGCGGCATCTATTGTTGTTATTTCCCCCTCTGCCCCTGGAGAAAAAATGGCTACGTGTGTCAGGCGAGGCTACCTGGGATTTTCGGAACCACATTTTACCACTCTTCTGACCCTTGGGACATGGTCTGGAAGGAGTGGAAAAATGGACTCCCATGGCAGAGAAAGTCTTGCCTTCTTGCTCACACCTAGTCAGTGTCTTTCACCTGTGGTCCACAAAGGAAGGAACCATCAAAGGGGGTGTTGGTGAATGATGCTCTAAAGGGTTCTGCAAAGTTACACAGCTGCATTCATGCACGTCTCCTAAGGGCCACACCCATACCTGCGGCTCTACTCTCACCATCGGCTGCATAAGAGATGAGCCTCATGGAGGAGTTGACTACAGAATTAAGGGTAGCCAGCTGGGAAGCCACTTTAGCTTGAGTCCCCTCAGCTGATGGATCTTGAAGGGTATCTCCGAGGAGATCCTTCTGAAGCCGGGTAAAATGGCATAAATAGTTCAGTGACCTCATAGAAAAGATCGCTGAAGCAAACATTCGCTTCCCATATCTGTCCATGGTCCTAGACTCCTTGTTAGGAGGATGGACAGACGAAGAGGTTTCCGCTAACTCTTTTTTGGTGGCTGCTGCTACCACCATGACATCAACAGGGACACCTTTGGTAAGGAACTGCTTATCATGGGGTACTGTGATGAAATTGCCAGGTCTCCTCTGAGTTGGTTCCACTATATCCGGGGCTGACCAAGCCTTTCGAGCCACCACGGACATAAGTGGATCGAAAGGCGGAGAAACCCAGGAGGTGGAAGGTCGGGAACTGAACGCATCCAGGAATACAGACTCATCCTCGGTAGGGGCTAGGGGATTCCAGATCCCCCTCTGCTTAAGCATTTCAAGGATGTCCGAAAAGGAAACATCTTCAGAGGGGGATCTTAGGGACACGTCCGGATCATCTAAGTCTGTATCCGAAGTGACAGACTCAGGGGAGTCAATGTGGTTCCTCTTGCAATTCTTATGAGGGGGCTCCTCTGAATGTTCAGGGGAGGCCTCGGAAGAAGAGGAAACACCCAATGGGGTGCCCTGGAGCACCAGTTCCCCACGCTTGGGATTTGGAGGAGGAGCAGAGGTTAGCACAGGCACTATAGGGGACGGAGACGATAGTGAGCTGTCTCAGTGGCCAGCACACTCCTCATGACATCGAAGGCGTCCCTGCCATGATGCAGAGAAGGCTCTGGTTCTGAGGAAATTGGAATCCTTCTCCTCACTGAGGGAGATGGCGCCGAGGCCGATGTATGAACCGAGCTCACCTGCACCGAAGCTCCGAGAGGGAGTATGGGGTCGGACAAGGGTCCTATGCCACTCACCCCTTTGGAGCCGACGAGAGAGCACCATCGATGGAATCGGAGCTGACGATGGAACCGAAGGAGATAAAGTTATCGGAGCCGACGGTTCCACTACTCGAACCACAACGAACTCCGGCTCCGAGCTCAATGGAGTCGGAGGAGAAACATCAACAGAAGTGGATGGAGCAGACACCTGTTGAGGAGAGCTGGATAACATTTTGGCAAGTGCCTGTGACTTTAGCAACCTACTGACCACTCTCTCCACGTCGTGATCTGAGAGCCTAGAGGATCGAGAGGAGTGAGAAGATCTGTGACTGCGCTCGCTTTGCAGCAGGGGAGACGGAGGAGCCAAATGCATCGATTCCAGAGAAGGGGACCTCAGCCTCTTGTGGCTCTGCGAAGGCTCCGAAGTTTCTGATGGAGCCGACGGGGAGATAATCTTATCGGTTCCAGCCGGAACCGAAGTAGCAGGTAGAGACTGAACCAAAGATGGCTCCGAACTTGGAACCGACAATATGGTAGATTTAGGGGATTTCACAGGTTGAGTCTTGGCCGGTAAATCCTGGGGCTTTAAAAGGCCCCTAAGAATAAGCTTATTCTTATGCTCCTGCAGAACTCTTGGACTAGATGCATGGCAGATAGAACAAGAGTCCTGCAGGTGCACAGCGCCTAAACAATAGATGCAAGAAGTGTGCCCATCTGTCAGCGACATTTTCTGACAGCATGGGTCACACTTCTTGAACCCAGACACCTTGGATTCTTTGGACATCCTGTGATAAAAAATACAACAATAGCTACCAATCAAAAAACAGTGTAAAGAGAAAAAACACAGTACACTACAGACTAAAGCTAAAGTTTTTTTTTTTTTTTTTTTTTTTTTTAAATAGGAAAGCCTCTAACTCAAACGGCTAACCTGACAGGAATAAGGAAGGGGGGGGGGGGGGACTCTCTAAATTAAACAAGTTCTAAAGGGAGAAGGAAGCTACAAATACACACTTAGCTAACGCAACAAATATAAGACTAAAAACTAATAAAAACCCCTAAGAAAAGACTATTTCTAGTAAAAAAGTTCTATAAAGAAACTTTATATGAGCCTGAGCCAGAAAAATGACACCTCGCAGCTGAAGTGGCAAACGAGATCTGGGCAGCTAGCGCTAGGCATCATGGGATAAGGGGTAGCCTCGAGCCAGTAAACCGCGCTCGAGCTATAGAAGATGGCTGAGTCGGAGCCAAGGATTGGCTCTGATCCCAACCAGCAAGAACGAAGGCGAGATAGACAACTTAACATGAGATGTTCCTTTCATAAAGGCCTTGCAGAGCTTATGAGACATTATGCTAGAATTAAATATACTGATATGAAAATTAGAAATGGCAGCTAGTTGTAATCTAATGGTAGCGGAAGCCGCGCCAGACTGAAAAAGCTGTGCTAGAAATTCAAGAATTTCATGGACTGGGGCTGAGAAAGGATCCAAATTTCTAGATTCTGCCCAGTAAGAAAACAGTTTCCATTTACTAGCATATGTTTTCCTCGTAGTAGACTTATGTGAGGAAACAATAATATCACGGATTGCTGGGGAAATATTGGAAAGCCTGGCTAAGGTTGGAAGTGGAGTAACCAAGCTGTGAGCTGGAGAGTTTGAAGGGATTGGTGCAACCTGCCTGATTGGTGAATCAGAAGATCTGGAACTGGGTCCAGAATCCATGGTTGATCCAGAAGGTGTAGGTGTAGGAATGGAAACCATATTTGTCGAGGCCAATATGGGGCAATGAGGATCATTTTGCAACCCAACGATTTTGCTTTATGTACAAGTCTTGGAATTAGGGGAAAAGCGTAAAGGAGTCCCTGAGGCCAATCGTGGACTAGAGCATCTCTGGGTATATGACCTGGAAGAGGAAGTAGGGAGAAGTAGCTGCTACATTTGTTGTTGAGAGGAGTGGCAAATAGGTCGCAGCAAGGCTGTCCCCATTTGTGGAAGATAAGATCCGCAACTTCCTGATTCAGAGACCACTCATGAGGCATGAGGATAGCTCTGCTGAGCCTGGCTGCTATGACGTTGGATTTCCCAGGGATGTGCGTTGCTATCAGAAAACGTTGGGAGGTAATCACCCATTGCCACAGTCTGAGTGCTTCTCGACACAAGGGGTAAGACCTGATCCCACCCTGCTTGTTTATGTACCACACCACTGACATGTTGTCCGTTTGGATTGCAATGGCCCCGGAAAGAAGAGAGTCTTGAAGAACTTGCAACACTAGGAGAACCACTCTCATTTCTAGGACACTGATATGCAGATGGTACTCATAAAGTTGCCAAGTGCCTTGGCCTGTCCTGCCTAGATAATGCCCCCCCCATCAGGGAGGTGTCCATGGTCACTGTGGCTACTGGAGGGGGTTGTATGAAGGGTCTGCCCTGAATTACTAGTGGGGAGACCATCCAACAAGAAAGGTGCCTTTTGCATGTTTCTGTGATAAGGATTATGTGAGACATGGGTAATTCCTGGAAAGACCACTGCGTGAAAAGAAGCCACTGAAGGATTCTCATGTGGAAACGCACTAATGAGACAAGAAGAATGGCAGCTGCCATGGAGCCTAGAGCTTGGAGGACATGTCTGACTTGAAACCTTTTGCTCTGCATTAGAATTAACACTTGTTGATGAATAGTGGAAACTCTTTCCTGTGGTAATCTTGCAAACATTTATTTTGTGTTTAATTCTGCTCCTATGTATGTGATAGACTGACAGGGCAACAAGGCAGATTTTTCGAAATTTACTGTAATGCCTAGTTGAGTGCATGATGTGATTGTATAATCCCATGCCTCTAAGAGTTGACGCCTGGTGGTAGCAGTCAGGAGCCAGTCGTCTAGATAGGGAAACACCTGGAATCCTTGACACCTCAGGTGAGCCGTGACTACTGCCATACACTTGGTGAACACCCTGGGGGCTGAGGGGAGACCAAAGGGCAGAGCTCTGAACAGGTAATGACTGGCCCCTACCCGGAAGCGAAGAAATCTCCTGGAGTGTCTGTCCAGCTTGATATGGTAGTACACATCCTGAAGATCTATCGAGCACATCCAATTAACTGAACCAGAAAGGGGAAAATGGACTGCAGTGTCACCATCTGGAACTTTTCTTTTAGTACAGATTTGTTCAATCTGCTGAGATCCAGTATTGGTCTTCAGTTCCCCGTCTTTTTTGGTACTAAAAAGAATCTTGAGTAAGTTCCTGATCCTAGTTGGTCTGCGGTGACTTCTTGAATGGCTCTCTCTTCTAGCAGTCTTGAAACTTCTGTGACTGCTTGATCCCTTAGATTGGGTGGGACATCTGGGATGGGCTTTTTTGATTCTGTGGGGATTGATGGAAGGGAATTTTGTAACCTCCGGATATGATGGATAGTACCCAACTGTCTCTTGTTATATTTTGCCAGGCTTTTGGGTACAGTGAAAGTCTTCCCCAGACTGCCTCCAGAGATGAGCAGTCGGGCAACCCTTCAGGGATGCTGGAAGGGTTTGGCAGAGGTTTCTCTGTCACCCTGGTTTTTCCAGTCCCCCTCTGCCACGGCGTCTGTTATTGTTGTTTCCCCCTCTGCCCCTGGGGGAAAAATCACCACGTGTGTCAGGCAAGGGTCCCTGGGATTTTCGGAACCACATCTTTCCACTCTTCTGACCCTTGGGATAAGGTCTGGAAGGAGTGGAAAAATGGACTCCCACAGCAGAGAGAGTCTTGCCTTCCTGCTCACACCTGGTCAACGTGTCTTTCACCTGAGGCCCAAAGAGAAAGGAGCCATCAAAGGGAGTATTGGTGAAGGACGCTCGAAAGGGTTCCGCAAACTGACACAGCCACATCCGAGCATGTCTCCTGAGAGCAATACCTGTTCCTGTGGCTCTGCTCGCTCCATCGGCTGCATAGGAAATCAGCCTCATGGAGGAGTTGACTAAGGAATTAAGAGTCGCAAGCTGAGAAGCTACTTTGGATGGTGCTCCCTCAGCTGTAGGATCTTCAAGGGCATCTCCAAACTCTCCAAGCTTGACTGATAATCCATGGTTTATGACTGTTAATTGTCACTGATATTCCACACTGTGAAACAGGTACATGCCTGTCACAGTAATGCAATGTACATGAAGGACAGTACACTAATCTTAGCAAGGAAGTAAGCCTTAACATGGGACAATCACACTGCTGTTACATTGTCCTGTCCACACTTATGCATTTGTCCCAAAACCTTTGATTGCACAGTGCCAGCTATCCCAAGCAGTGACTTTTTAGTTTTAGATAATTAAATTCAGACATTTCCTGTGGTGCTTGCAATTAATACTGTGCTTTCTAGATTGTATAACTTTTAGTTATGTACTTACCATAACTTCGGATGTATGGGTTCCATCTCGCCTACATTCATAACTGATGGGGTTCGGAGCCGATCCATCGGCTCCAACTCGGCCACTATATAGTAGAACGAAGTCTCTAATTGGCTGGGCTACCCCTTATCCCAGAATGCACCACGCCTGCTTCCCCAGATCTTGTTTGTTCGCTTTTTTTATACCTACCATCCAGGCACAGAAACATACCAGCAACTGTAACAAACTAAAGTCCTTCAAGAGAAAAAAACTCAGTAAGTAGCAACATTTCCTTTAAATCCAATGGGAAGGGGGAAGGAGGGCGGGTACGTATGAATGTAGGCGAGATGGATCCCATACATCCGAAGTTATGGTAAGTACATAACTAAAAGATGTAATGGGATCCTATCTCGCCTACATTCATAACTGATGGGACAGCATCCCTAGCACCTAAGTCCCGGGTGGCTCATTGGAAAACACTCCTGAGAACTGTGGAACCAAAGGAAGCTCAACCTCGAGAAGCCACATCTATCTTGTAATGAGAAATGAAGGTGTGCGGAGAAGTCCAGGTGGCGGCCGCACAGATATCATCTATCGATAATTTGGAGTGGAATGCTACAGAAGTAGCCATTGCCCTGGTAGAATGAGCCTTGACTGGGAATGGTAGCTCTTTGCCGAACTGTAAATAAATGAAGGAGATGCAATCTTTAATCCATTTGGCTATGGTGGTTTTAGCCACCGGTTGACCCAACCTATTTTCCGCAAAGGACACAAACAGCTGATCTGACTTTCGTGTCTGATTGGTCCTACTTAAATAAAAACGCAGTTGTCTGTGAACATCCAATTGATGGAAAATATATTCTGCGCTATTGGAGAATTTGGGAAAAAAGACAGGGAGCTCCAAGGATTGTTGAATGCATAAGGGGGATGCTACCTTGGGCAAGAAAGAGGAATTTAACTTGAGAGACACTCTGTCTTTGTGAAAAGTCAAATAAGGAGGATTAGAACAGAGAGCCTGAAGCTCTGAGACCTGCTTGGCAGAGGTTATTGCCACCAAAAAGGCGGTTTTTTCCAAGATAGAAATTTTATATCACAAGTAGCTGCTGGTTCAAAGGGGCGGGCAGTTAAAGAAGCTAGAACCATATTCAGATCCCAAGGGGGCACAGGATGGGCTAGTGGGGGCCGAAGGAGCCACGCTCCTTTAAGGAAAGATTTGCAAAGCCTGTTTGCCATTAAGGAAGGCTCAAAGGAGACATGAAAATTAGAGATAGCCACCAGTTGGACTTTAATTGTGGAAACTGAAGAGCCCAAATAAAACAAAGAAGCCAGGAATTCTAAAACCTGAGGTACTGGGGCGGTAAGAGGGTCTACACCTCATTGCTGGGCCCAAAGAGCAAACCTCTTCCACTTGCTGGAATACAGTTTAATAGTGGAAGGTTTGTGAGAAGAGGACAAAATGTGGATGACGTCTAGAGAAAGAGAGTTATCTCTGACTAAGGTTGGAAGTGGAGTAACCAGGCGTCCAACCTCAAGGACCTGAGGGATGGATGAGACTGACCCAACTGATGAGTTAACAGGTCGGGCACCAGGTCCAGAAACCATGGGCCCTCCACCGCATACCTCAGAAGGAAGGGGAACCAAACCTGACGAGGCCAGTGTGGAGCGATCAAAATCATGTCGCTTCCTAGATAAATCGCCTTCTGTATCACCTTCGGGAGAAGGGGAACCAGAGGGAAGGCGTAAAGTAGACCGGGGGGCCAACTGTGAGCTAGAGCGTCCCTAGGAATCTGCCCCTGAGAGGGAGTCAGAGTGAAGAACTCCCTGCATTTCGCACTGTGAGGGCTGGCGAACAAGTCGCAACAAGGGAGGCCGCACTTGGTGAAAATGTTTGCAGCCACCCTGTCATTGAGGGACCACTCATGGGGCAACAGGAGAGTCCTGCTCAGCCTGTTTGCAATCACATTGGATTTCCCCGGAATGTGCGTTACCACTAGGAAACGCTGGGTAGAAATCGCCCAATGCCGCACTCTCATGGCCTCTCGGCAAAGAGGGTAGTTCCTGGTTCCGCCTTGCTTGTTTATGTACCAGACTACCGACATGTTGTCGGATAGGATCGCAATAGTACCCCGGGGAAGAGCATGATGAAGTGCTTGCAACACCAGTAGCACCGCTCTCATTTCCAGGATATTGATATGTAAGTGCGTTTCATGAGCCTGCCACGTACCTTGGACAGACCTGTCCAGATAATGCCCCCCCACCCTATCTGGGAGGCGTCCATGGTCACCGTGGCAACGGGAGGCTGAAGGGCAAAGGGTTGCCCCTGGTCCAGGTTGGACCGAAGCAGCCACCAACGTAGGTCCTGACGGCAAATTTCCGTAATCTGGACCAAATGGTTCAAGGGGAGATCCTGAAAGGACCATTGAACCGACAGTAGCCATTGCAGCACCCACATGTGCAGCCTGGCTAAGGGGACTAGAAGAATAGTCGAGGCCATCATGCCCAATAACTGCAGAATCAGTCTGGCCTGAACTCGTGATCTGAGTAACAAGGTTTGAACCTGAGACTGCAGGACCTGAATCCTTTCTACCGGCAAGAATGCCCGCATTCTTCTAGTGTCTAACTCTGCGCCTATAAAGGTAATACGCTGAGACGGCTGCAGCACAGATTTTCCCCAATTGAACGTGATTCCTAGTGAATGACCCAAACTGACTGTGGTCATAAGCACCCGAACTAATAGATGCTTGGAGGTGGCAGTAAGGAGCCAGTCGTCTAGATAGGGAAACACTTGGAATCCTAGACTTCTCAAGTGAGCTGTCACTATTGCCAGACACTTGGTGAACACCCTGGGGGCTGTGGTGAGACCAAAGGGCAGTGCTCGGAACTGGAAATGACTGGTTCCCAGGCGGAAGCGTAAGTGACTCCTGGACTCGACTTATCAGGATGTGATAGTAAGCGTCCTTGAGATCTATGGAGCACATCCAGACATCCTTCTCCAATAACGGGAGAATGGACTGAAGGGTGACCATTCGGAATTTGGATTTTTTTACAAAGCGATTCAATGATCTGAGGTCCAAAATGGGCTTTAAGTCCCCTGTCTTTTTTGGCACCAAAAATAGTCTTGAGTAAGTTCCTGATCCGATCTGGTCGGCGGGGACAGGCTGGATGACTCCTTTTCTTAGCAGCTTTGAGACCTCGACCGCTGCTTGATCCCGCTGACTGGGTGGCACATCCGGGATTTTCCTGATAGGAAGAGGGGGCTTGATGAAAGGGATGAGATAGCCTCCGGTTATGGTTCGGAGCACCCACTGATCCTTGGTGATAGATTCCCAAGCCTGTGGGTGTTCCACAAAGCGATCCCCGACTGGCTCTGAAGATGCGCAGTCGGGCACCGTCTCAGGGATGGTGAGCGTAGGATGGACCACGAAAGGAATCGCGGTCTCCAGAGTTACGGGGGCCTCTGCCGCCTCTGGGGCGGCGTCTTCCTGAATCCCCCCCCTGCCTCTAGAGGGGGATCACTCGGTGGAGTAGGGAAAGACCTTTGAGATTTTCTGAACCACATTTTCCCTCCTCTCTGGGCCTTGGGGTAAGGTTTAGAGGGAGCGGAAAAACAGGCCCCCACGGCAGTCAAGGTCTTGCCCTCCTGCTTGCATCGAGTCAGTGTGTCCTTCACCTTGGGTCCAAACAGGGAGGACCCATCAAAGGGAGCATCAGTGAAGGAAGACTTAAAGGCTTCCGCAAAGGGACACAAGCATAACCAGGCGTGTCTTCTAAGAGCCACGCCTGTTCCCGCTGCTCTACTCGCCCCTACGGCCGCATATGAGATGAGCCTCATGGACGAGTTGACTATCGAAGATAGGGTAGTCATCTGGGTGCCAACAGTTTGGGCTAACACCTCAGGAAGATTACCCGTAAGACTCACCTAACTCTTTGAGGAGGTCCCTTTGGAGCCTGGTAAAATGACAAAGATAATTCAGCGATTGCAGGGTAAAGGCCGCTGAAGAAAGGGTACGCTTCCCATACCTATCCATGCTCCTGGAATCCTTATTAGGAGGGTGAATAGACATTGAAGCCTCTGCCACGTCCTGCTGAGTGGCAGATGCCACCACCATCGCATCTACTGCAACTCCTTTGGTCCTTTTTAAAACCAGACTTCTGCTCTTTCAACATCCTATCACACCACTGTTTTACCACAACGTTAAGTAGGGCACGAGCCCTTAGACTCAAACAGGACTGGCCCAAGATACAGCACACAAAACGGGCAGAAGCCCACTAACTTAAACGGGCTTAGCCCGATAAAACAGAACGTACAGTAAGACAAATTCAGCACACTTACAGACAAATAAGGGCAAGGGCCCTCTAACTTAAACGGGCCTTGCCCGGTAAATAGAAAAAATACCAATTACACCAAAAAAGGTTTACACACACATGTAAAGATGTTAAAACAGCTGTTTGTTAAATTTATGAAGAAACCCCTAGGTCAAAAGACCAAAAAATAACCAAAAAACTACTTAGCTCCAGCCAAGTCGAGACCACGTCTAGCTTGAAAAGCGGCAAACGAGATCTGGGGAAGCAGGCGTGGTGCATTCTGGGATAAGGGGTAGCCCAGCCAATTAGAGACTTCGTTCTACTATATAGTGGCCGAGTCGGAGACGATGGATCGGCTCCGAACCCCATCAGTTATGAATGTAGGCAAGATAGGATCCCATTACATCTAGATATGTAGGAGTGCGTGTCGGGGTCATGGTGGCACGTAAGTATCACTTTACTGTCAAATGTGCTATGCCAACTTCCACTGAGGAGAATGCAACTAACTTTGCACAGAGCTCTCACTACACTTTATCACACCTTTAACACAAACATGCTCTCAGCACATGTCACCTGACCTCGAAGGCGTCCCGACCTCTAGGCAGAGAAAGTTCCAGCTCCGAAAAAACAGGAGGCTTTCTCCGCGTCAAGGGTGATGGCTCTGAGGCCATTGTTGGAGCCGAGCTCACCTGCGCCGAAGCTCCGAGGGGGAGAACGGGATTGGACAAGGGTCCGATGCCACTATCCCCCTCGGAGCCGATGAGAGAGCCTCGGTGCCCAAATCCCTCCATAGAAGGTACAATCGAGGTAATCAGAGCCAACGCTGGAAGGAGAGATGATTGGCGCCGATGGTTCTACTACCTGCGGATCCATGGTCTCCGGCTCCGAGCTAAATGTAGTCTGAGGAGGAACAGAAATAGAGGCGGTTGGAGCCGATACCTGTTGAGGTGGGCTGGACAGAATTTTTGCCAGGGCCTGTGACTTAAGCAACCTACTTACTACTCTCTCCACAACATGATCCGATAATCTAGAGGATCGAGAGGAGTGGGAAGAATGATGGCTACGTTTACTCTGTAATCAAGGTGACTGAGGTGCCGAGTGGATGGACTCCAAGAACGGAGACCTCAGTCTCTTATGGCTCTGAGACTGCTCCGAAATAGCAGATGGAGCCAACGGAGTTGTCTTGTCGCTGCCAGCCGGCACCGACATACCGACATACTTGGTTGGTCAAGTAAAGGAGTCGGCTCCGAAGGTGGAGCCGACGGCTTGACAGACTTTGGGGAGTTCGCTGACTGAGTACTTTTAGCCGGAGAATCTTGAGGCTTCAATAATCCCCGAAGGATTAATTTGTTTTTGCACTTCAGCAAGACCCTTGGACTAAAAGCGTGACATATAGAACAGGAGTCCTACATGTGAACAGCGCCCAAACAATATACATAACTAGTGTGCCTATCTATCAGACATTTTCTGACGGCATGAGTCACACTTTTTGAAGCAAGATACTATAATATCTAAAGATACCAAGGTAACAACAACCACAACAACAATAATAATAAGCTACATTACAAAAAACAAGAAACAAAGGGGGGGGGGGGGCTCTCTAATTTAAACAAGTTCAAGGGAACAGAAGGCCAGCAAGTTATGGAGCGACGGCCAACAAAGCTAAAATACACAAGAAAGCGATAAGGGATAAAGGAATATTTCAAGAATAAACAATATATTAATAGAAAAAAACTATATTAAGCCTGAGCCAGTAAGGAAGCAACCTCACAGCTGAAGCGGCAAATGAGATCTGTGTTGCTGATGTTGGGCATGCTGGGATAAGGGGTAGCCTCGAGCCAGTAAACAGCTCTCGAGCTACAGAAGATGGCCGATTTGGAGCCAAGGATCGGCTCCGAACGCAAACAGCAAGAACGAAGACGAGATGGACAATTTAACATCAATATTTTTCAGTCTACAGATATTTACAGAATGGAGGTAGGAGTGTGGGTTCGTAAGAATGAAGGGCGAGATGGACTACAAACATGGAACGCTATGGTGAGTACTTAGCTTCTTTATGTTCTGTAGTCCTATCTCGCCTTCATTCTTACTGATGGGACAGCGTCCCTAGCACCTTATTCTTGGGTGGCTCAAGGAAAAATAGTCCTGAGTAGCGTGGAACCAAAGGATGTTCTACCCCTGGAGGCTAAATCCAATTTGTAATGAGTAACAAATGTGTGAGGGTTAGCCCAAGTTGCTGCTGCACAGATATTATCAAGTGGGACCCTGGCTTGAAATGCTGCAGAGGTAGACTGAGCTCTCGTAGAATGAGCTTTGATTTTGAAAGGTAAAGGCTTAACCTCAGAGGTGTAAATGTAAGCTATACAGCTACAAATCCAATTTGAGAGGGTCACTTTAGAAACTGGTAAACCTGACCTGGATTCGGAAAAAGAAATAAATAACTGGTCTGACAACCTTAATTCCTTAGTCCGGTGCAAACAAAAACTTAACTGTCTATGAACATCCAACTGATCAAACCTGTATTCTGCTGCGTTGGAATGATTTAGGAAGAACACCGGAAGTTCTATGGATTGGTTCAAAGTGCTATGGGAACAGACCTTGGGGACAAAGGATGGATTAGAATGAAGAGATACTCTGTCTTTGTGAAAAATCAGATAAGGGGTTTTTACAGACAGTGCGTGTAACTCTGACGTGATTGCCACCACAAACAAGGTCTTCCAAGACAGAAATTTTAAAAGCGATGAATGAGAAGGCTCAAAGGGCGGAGATGTCAATTTGGATAGCACAAAATTCAAATCCCATGAAGCAACAGGTTCCTGAAATGGGGGTCTTAAAGTGGCACCTTTGAGGAAGGTTTTGTACAGCCTATGTGATATCAGATTAGAATCTGGTATGCCTAAATGAAAATTAGAAATCGCTGCCACTTGAACCCTAATAGTGGCAGCCACAGATCCCAGGTGGAAAAGCTCATACAGGAATTCCAAAACCACCAGAATGGAGGCGGTATAAGGGTCAACATTATTTTTCTCAGCCCAGATAGAGAATCTCCTCCATTTACTGGAATATAATCTCCTAGTGAAGGGTTTATGAGATGATGTTAGTATACGAGTCACGGAGGGTGAGAAGTCGTGAAGCCTGACTAAGGGTGGAACTGGAGCAGCCAAGCTGTCAAATTGAGGGTGTGTAAAGTGGGATGAAGCGAGCCTGACATGAGATCTGGGTCTGGGTCCAGAATCCAAGGATCATCTAGGAGAAGAGGCCCGAGAAAGGGGAACCAAACCTGGCGAGGCCAGTAAGGAGCAATGAGCATCAGTTTGCTTTCCAGCTGTTTCGCTTTCTGAATAACCTTGGATATGAGAGAAAAGGGAGGGAAAGCATAAAGGAGACCCAGAGGCCAATCTTGAACAAGTGTGTCTCTCAGTGACTCCCCTGGAGGGGGGATGAGGGAGAAATAGCTGCTGCATTTGGCATTGATCGGGCTGGCAAAAAGATTGCAGCAAGGCTGTCCCCATCTGAGGAAAATCTGCTCCGCTATTTCCTGTTTCAGAGACCACTCGTGAGGCATCAAGATTGCCCGGCTGAGTTTGTCGGCTATCACGCTGGTTGTCCCCGGGATGTGTGTCGCCACCAGAAAACGCTGGGAAGATATCACCCATTTCCAAACTCGAATGGCCTCTCGACAGAGTGGGTATGATCTGGTTCCACCTTGTCTGTTGATATACCATACTACCGACATGTCTGATTGTATTGCAATCGTCCCAAGAGGCAGAAGGTCGTAAAGTGCTTGCAATGCCATGAGCACCTCCCTCGTCTCTAGAATACTGATATGCAGGTGAGCCTCGTGATCTTGCCATGTGCCTTGGACAGTCCTGCCTAGATAATGCCCCCCCAACCTATCTTTGAGGCATCTGTGGTCACAGTGGCAACAGGTTGGCAAGGGACAAATGAAGTGCCCGTGGTTAACTGGTTGGGTCCACCAAATGAGGTCCTTCTTGCAAGAGTCTGTCAGCAGTATGTGATGAGTTAATGGTACATGTTGAAAGGACCACTGGGTCGACAGCAGCCACTGAAGAATCTGCATATGTAGTCTAGCTAGCGGCACTAGTAGCATGGTGGAAGCCATGGTCCCAGAAGCTTCAGAACAGTCTTGGCCTTGACTTTTTGTAGGGGGAGAAGACGTTGAATTTGAAGAACCAGATTCTGTGCCCTTTCTACTGGAAGACGAGCCAACATATCTACTGTGTCTATCTCTGCACCTATAAAAGTCACAAATTGAGAGGGCAATAAGGCAGATTTTTCCCAATTGATAGTAATCCCCAACTGGGCACAAAGTTGAATGGTAGCGTCCCTGGTCTGAAGAAGTAGATGCCTGGTGGGGGCAGTAAGGAGCCATTCGTCCAGATACAGAAACACCTGGAATCCTCAACGTCTCAGGTGAGCTGTCACTACTGCCATACACTTTGTGAACACCCTGGGGGCTGTGGTAAGACCAAAGGGCAGAGCATGAAACTGGTAGTGACTGGCTGCCAGCCAGAAGTGTAGATAACTCCTCAATGCCATGTCCATTTTTATGTGGCAGTAAGCGTCTTGGAGGTCTATTGAGCACATCCAAGTGTCTTTCCCTAGTAACGGGAGTATAGACTGCAGTGTCACTATCCAAAACTTGTCCTTCTTTACTGATTCGTTCAATCTGCTGAGGTCCAAGATGGGCCTCCAGTCCCCTGTACGTTTTGGCACTAAAAATAATCTGGAGTAAGTTCTGGATCCTATTTGGTCTGCTGCTGGGACGGTTTGGATGACTCTTTTTGCCAGCAACCTCCACAGTTGCCTGATCTCTGTGATTGGGTGGAACATCTGGGATCCTCTTGGGAACATAAGGTGGCAGACAAAAAGGGTATGACATAGCCTCTGGTAATTATTCTTTGTACCTATTTGTCTTGAGTGATACTTAGCCAGGCTTCTGGATACAAAGAAATGCGACCCACGACCGGCTCCAGAGAAGCACAGTCGGGCCCCACATCAGGAGCGCTGGTAAGGCCGGCCCCAAAATTAATCGCAGCCTCCCTGGTTTTGTGGTCCACCCCTGCCTCTAGGGTGATGTCTACCATTTCCTCCTCTGCCTCTGTAGGAGTCACCCTGTGCATCTTGGAAAAACCTCCAGCACTTCTTGAACCACATTTTACCACCTCTCTGACCCTTAGGGTATGGTCTAGAGGGGACAGTAAAATGTACTCCCACAGCAGAGAGTGTTTTTCCTTCTTGCTCGCACTGGGTGAGTGTGTCCTTTACCTTGGGTCCAAATAATGAAGAACCGTCGAAGGGGGCATTGGTAAAGGCAGACTTGAAGGTTCCACAAAATTACACAAATGCATCCAGGAATAACGCCTTAGGGAAATTCCTGAACCTGCTCCTCTACTCGCTCCATCAGCTGCATACGAGATAAGCCTCATGGATGAGTTGACAATACAGTTCAAGGTGGACAAATTGGGTAGACACTGTGTCAGGGACTCCTTCAGTGCATGTACCTTGTAGAGAATCTCCTAACTCCTTCAGGAGATCTCTCTGAAACCTCGTGAAGTGTGTAAGGTAGTTCAGTGATCTAAGAGTAAATGAAAAGATATGCTTCCCGTATCTGTCCATCGTTCGAGACACTTTATTCGGCGGATGAACAGAAGTAGTAGTTTCCGCTAGCTTCTTCTTAGTGGCCACTGCCACCACCATGGCATCTACGGGAACACCTTTAGACAGAAATCCCTTTTCTCTGGGTGCAGAAACTTATTTGGTCTCCTGGGGACTGGTTCCAAGGCATCAGGAGTATCCCACACCTTCCGACTAACGAGCTCCATCAGTTTGTCGAAGGGTGGAGACACCGAAGAGGCCTTCAGGTACACAGACTCCTCATCAGAAGGGGTGGCAATGGGCCAGCCACACCTCTGCTTAAGGATTTCCAGGATGTCTACGAAGGAGAGATCAGAGGATGACTTGGGGGACCCTTCTGACTCCTTGAGGTCGGTGTCCGAGGTAAGAGACTCATCATAGGAGTCTACATGCTTGATCTTGCATGTTCTCTTCTGTGGGGGCTCCTCAGAAGGATATTCCCAGGAGGTCTCGGAAGAATGGGGGCCACCAGCCAGTGGCTCCTGAGGCTGCGGGACTCTGCTGTCCAGAGAGGGGGTAGGAGCTCTGACAGAAGTAGGTGTCCTAGGGGAGAGAGTGTCGGTACCCCTGGTAGGAGCTGATGATTGGGACATCACACTCATCATCTCGAATGCCGACCTCTCTGGCTCCGAAGACTTCCTCGACTCCGAGGAAACAGAGGATGCCATCGGTTCCAGAGCTATCGGCTCCAAGACAGATGTAGGGTACGAGCTCACCCTCACCAACACTCCAAGAGGAAGGCTCAGAACCGAAGAGGTTCGGTTCCAGGCGTCCCTGTTGGGGATGACAGGGGTGCTTCGGCTCGTAGACACCACGGACGGCATCGAGAGTGTCAGAGCGGAACTTGGCTCTGAAACAACCTCAGGGGGAGCTGGAGCCGAGGGCTCCACCAGTGGTACCAAACACTCCGGCTCCAAAAGACCAGCATGGCTCGGACGAGGAATCACTGAAGGGGGGATGGACTCAAGTGGCCCCGGAACCAACTGGGTCAGAGCCAACAACAATTTAGGTAAGGCAGATGACTTCAGAAATCTCAGCACTACCCTCTCCACATTTTCTTCCGATAAACTCCTGGAAGACCTAGAAGACAGAGTTGGAGAATGGGATCTCTGCAATATGGGTGACCTTAATGTAAGGGAGACTGGTAAAGGATCCGTAGACCAGCTCCATTGAATACTCTCAGTGGTCGGCTCTGAAATACTTGGTGCTGACCCTGTAACCACAATTGTAGAACCCTCGATCAGTTCTGAACTCAGTGGGGCCGATGAGGCAGAAATTTTGTCAGACTTAGTAATTTTTAGGGGCAGCTCCGAGACACCAGCCGGCTCCAGGGAGGGCCTCTTAGAGGATTTGGATTTCTCCTTTTTAGATCCCCGAGATCTAGCAGATGAGGAGAGCTTGCCAGATCTTCCTCAAAGGAATGTTTTAAGAGACCTTTTAGTATAACCTTATTGTTTCTGTCTTGCAACACCCTTGCACTAAAAGAGTGGCAAAATAAGCAAGTTTCCTGTAAGTGGATGGCCCCAAGACAGTATACGCAGTTACTGTGGCCATCCCTTCAAGACATCTTCTGCGAGCATTTCACACATTTTTTAAAGTCAGATGGCTTATGATCCTTGGCTTCCTTAGACATCTCACAGAAGACTGAACTCACACACACACACAGGAAGGAAAGATGGAGGACTAGGTCCTCTAACTTAAACGGGCCTAGCCCTAAAGGAACAGACAAAGACACACCATGAGGACTAGGTCCTTTAACTTAAACGGACCTAACCTTGGTAGAGAAGAAGGAAAATAGGTCCTCTAACTAAAACGGACCTAAGGGTTGCAGAAACAAGTAGGGAGTCTCGCACACACACTAGAGCAGGAATGCAAGTCTAGCTAGTGGGGAAAAAACAAATAACGAGAACGAAGGTTAACAGAGCCTCGTTCTGTCTGCAATACTAATAACTGTAAATATCAACAAGCAGAAGCTCCGCAAGCAAATCTATTACTTATAATATTTAAGAAAGCACACACAGCATAAACTAAGTGCAAAAGGCACCTACAAACACTAATATAAATAGCAGAACCCCCGCTAGTAAAGCTATTAGTTATAAAATGTAAGAAAGCGCACACACACAGCCTAAACTAAGCACAAAAGGCGCCTACAAATACAAACATGAATGTAGATGTCTATGTATATAACAACCCAGTGAACCAACTGGCACACAGAATACCAAAGTACTATAGGGCCAACGGCCTACTGTACTCAAGAAACTGCACACAAAAACGCTCTGAAAAATGCTATCTAACTACAAACACGACTCTAACGAAAGTTATAAAATGCTATATAATGCTATCAAAAAGTGAAAAAAAGTTTTATCCAAAATTTTTAACAAAATGTGTTAGACTTAGCCACGGCCAAGAAGAAGCACATCCGAACTTGTCGACGAGGCAAACGAGATCTGGGGATTGTACTGGTGCACAATGGGGATACCTACCTAGCCACGAGCCAACTAGAAGATTTCGAGCTTGCAAATAAGCCGAGTCGGAGCCGAGGATTGGCTCTAATCCCATCAGTAAGAATGAAAGTGAGATAGGACTACAGAACATAATATCTTTACTTATGAGAAATATTTACAATGCAATAAAACAATTGGGAGAAGAAAAGTAATTTTGAAAGCATGTTAGGCATGTTTTAATGAACAAGTAAAAGTACAATTAAAGCAATAAATTACAAAAAGATATAAATATAGAGAAAGTGGGAATAAGAAATACAATGAGCTAAGCAAGGAAATATAGATTTATCAATTGAAGGGTAGAATAGTTAAGCACATAGCAGAGTTGTAACAGACAGAGGCACAGTGAGTAGGAATATAGTATAGGAATATATATTTCAGCCAGGTTTGGTACAGGAGTACAGCCAGTTGTTGTTAAGGGGTTCTTTCGGAAGATGTTTCAATTTAGGGGTCTATATTAGAAGACCAAAAGTTTAAAATAGTGAATGCTCTAAAGAGTGAAAATGCCGGACCTCAAAATCATTATTGTGGGGGGATAAATAAATATTCCAACTCCGAGATCGCACTACAGTGAGGAAAGGGCAAATATTCTGATCTTCACTGTACTGCGATCTCAAAAAAAGCACTTCGAGGTCCGGCATTTTCGCTTTTTAGAGCGTTCACGATTTTAAACTTTTGGTCTTCTAATATATAGACCCGAATTTGGAGTGGTTGGTAGTGTTTAGGATTTCTTGAGATAGTGAATTCTATTGATTGGATATATGGTTTGAGGAAAAGAGAATCATCAAAACTGTTATTAGATTTGATAACTTTTATTTATTTATTTTTTTTGTGATTGGACCCAAGTGATCTAGGCCAGGAGTAGGTTTGAACCTGGTTATTAAGAAAAGGACAACTGTTAGGATGGTATGGAATGGGTGAAGCTGAGTTGATTAAAGGAAAGTAGATTAGGGAGTTCAAGCCATTTTAGGTGTTTCACTGCAGTACAATGATGAGATCTATAAGGAAAGTTAAAGGCAAATGTTGCTGTTTTATTATAACAGGTTTCAATTTTATTTAAGTCAGTTTTGAGAGGTTGGTAAAGAGTGGAGATGCATAAGGTAGAAAGGAAAGAAGGTATGAAATAGCTACTGCTTTTCTAGTTGTATATGTAAGGAAGGGCTTGATTCTGTAGAGGGATCCAAGTTTTGTGTACTTTTTTGATTGTGATTGCAAGGTGTGTATCATATCTAAGGTTATTATCTATGGTCACCCCTAACAGTTTTGATTGTGCCACAGGTTCTATTATTGTGTTATCGGAGGACTAGATGGAGAAAGGGGTGAAGTAGGCTTGTGGTTTGTTATTGACAAATAACACAAATTTGATCTTATTGGGACTAAGAACAAGCGGAGAATGAGAAAGAAAGTTTTCAATGTCATTAAAGGCAGCCTGAGTTACATGATTAAGTGCAGATAAGGAGATAGTTGAACAAATGAGGTTGGAGTCATCAGCATATTGTATAATTGTAGCATTTTTTGTGGCAAAGGAAGAGTTTATTTGTAAAATTAGACAAGAGTAGTGGTCCAAGTATGGAACCTTGATGTATTCCCACTGAGACAGGTAAAAGAGAAGATAAGTGACTGTGCCATTTTTCTGCCTGTTGGCGATCAGGTAGGTAACTATGAAGCCAGGAGAGTATGGAATGAGATAGATTTAAAGATGCTAGCTCATGCAAAAGTTTCTGTTGGGAGACTGTATCAAAAGTTTTGACATATCAAGTAAGACAGAAGATATTTGGAGGTCAGAATTTCTAAGCTGATTACCAGTGTTAGTGAATCTAATCAGAGCTGCTGTAGTACTGTGCTGTGGCCTAAAGCTATGTAGTGATGGAGATAGTAAATTATTGTCATTAAGGTATTGAATAAGTTATGCATGAATACATTTTTTCCAGGATCTTAGCACAGTAGGAGAGGATAGCAATAGGTCTATAATTATTAAGTTCCATGGATGATTCCCATTTGTGTAAAGGGATAATGTATGAAATTTTCCATAATTTTGGGATGTATTGTTCAGAGATAGACCAACTGAATAAGACAGATTGGATATGAGATAGTGTCTGATGGCAATTTTAAAAAAATATATTTGGAAGTTGATCTGCAGCAAGAGAGGAGGGTTTAAGTCTGGACAGTAGTTTCTTAATGAAATTAGTAGGTACAGGTTTAAGATAGAAAGATTTATCAATGTCATTTTGCATAGGTAATACTAAGGGAAAGTTATTATTATCATGTACCAGTGAAAGAATTGAGTTGATAACATGGGAATTGAACTGAGAGGAAATGCGGTTTATATAACTGGAAGTGGTGGGGTCAGGACTTGTGATTTTAGCTGGGTTTGTCAGGTTTTTGATGGCTTGCCAAAACTTTTGAGGATTATTTTGGTAGTTATTCTGTATATTTGCAGAGTATGTTTTTTTGCCATTTTTGATTTGTGTTTTGGCTAGGTTATGTAATTGTCGATATTTGAGCAGAGTCATTTAATTTTTTGTCTTCTGGTAGTGGTACCACATTTTGTCCCTTAGTTAAAGGAAGTTTTTGGTATCTTTGGTCAGCCAGGGTATCTGTTTTGCATTGGTGCAACATTTTCTCAGGGGGAGGCTAAATTATTTAAAATGTCTAGAATTTTTTTTATTACAATACTCTACGCGGCTTAATCAAGGTGAAGGTACTTAAGTGGAGACTAATCACAGTTATGAAATAGAGTATTAAAATTTTCTGTGAGAAGTTTCTTTATGTATGAACTTATAAACAGTGTTTTTAAGTGGGTGGATCTATTTTTTGATTAGGTAAGTGGGAGTATGACCACTTAGGTTGACTGGAAGACAACCAGTACTGTAGCTGAGGATGAAAGTTGTTATGAGGATAATGGATTTTTTAAGATTAAGTTTCAGGTGATTTACAAGTATTTCTAGATCGTGTAATTGCGTTTATATCACATTATCGAAAGATGAAAATAGTGAACGTTATTTCATCGGCTCCAAAACATCTAAACATGAAAATATCGAACATTCAGAACAACAAATTTTTTCCCATGGAAAAAATTTGCAGCTCCGAAACACATACACACAACACAAGCACATCAAACAAACAGCAACCACACACATACACAAATTCCTACATCTAATGCTACACTAAAGTAAACATACACTACTATCTACCCACTTACATTAACCCAAACCCTAATGTCCGTCACTATCGCACATTCACCTAACCCGCTCCCTAACCCTAACTCACTTAAACTGCCCCAACCCTAAAGTCTGTCACTATCGCACACATGCCTAACCTGCACCCTAACTCACTTAACCCGCCCCTAACCCTAATGTACAAACAACCGCACACTTACCTGAACTCAACCCGTAACTTTCCACCACAGTGCTAAGAATAGCAAAGCCACAGAAACAGCCAACCGAATTCTTTCCCGAGGAAAGAATTCGCTGTTCTGCAGCTTCGCCATTCTTAGCGTTCAATATCAGAACATTCAAAGTTTTAATACTTCGATGTTCTGATTTAGACCTGTGTAATTTATTGTTAGATGTTCTATGCCACCACCCCTTTTGTGAAGTCTGTCAAGTCTATAGATGTTATATCCTTATATTAGTATTTCAGAATCATTTATGTGAGGTTTCAACCAGGTTTCTGTTATGTCAATATCTGAAGAATATTGAGAAAGAGTAGCATGAAAGTCAGGAATTTTGTTGAGTATACTTAAGTTCATATTTAGAATAAGTAAATCTGCACTATTAAGTCGGAGATCTGAGATGTTGGAAAGGACAGTTGCATTTTGTATGTCATTAGGTCATGGACTGGGATGGATATCATCAGTTAGTTTAATTTAGGATAAATAAATTTGGTGTAGGATTGAAAGTATAAGAAGGAGTTTGACATGTCTATGTAATAAATGAGATGTTAAATGTGTTCATATTTAAATGAGTAAAAGTAGATAGTTGAGTTGAGAGGATTTTGTTATGTTGGGAGGTTGGTTACTTTGACACTGCCAGTATCCCAAAGCCTAGAGGAGACAGATGCAGACCATCTTCTTCCCAGGCTGACAGATAATGGATCTCCTTGGACTGACGCCTGAAGCTAAGCCATTTGTTAAAAAGTCAATAATTTTGTATGCATTGTGACATCATCCTTGGAGAACACACAGTGCTGCTTAAGGCTAGGCTTATACCTGCCTGAGACACATAATCTGAAATCTCAGTTATGCCTCTCTTCATATAGTCCAGTGAGGCACATCTTAAGTCATTCACCCCCACATGGAACATTACAAGATGTCATTCACCTCCAAATGGAACATTACAAGATCATACCAGTACTTGTGGTTGAGTGACTTGAGTAATTTCATGGATCCTGGCACCTGACAGGCAGCTAACTGTAACCTGCTCCTTTTCCAGCCTGGTGAGGGAAATATCTGTGTCTCTCACAATGGAGTCACCTATGACAAATTAATTAGGTTTTGCAGTGTTACGCTTTTTGAGTTTATTTGTTGAAACACCGGTGTGTTATTATGTGTTGTGGTTGCTTTTTGCATTGTTATGTGCATAAGAGGTTTCCATTTGGGAGGCCTCTGATCTCCCGATAAGTTACTAGTGAGTATCTCCGCATATGGGGTTTATGTGTCATGTCCTTATTTAGTGTGTGAAGTGTGTGTGTGTGTGTGTGTCTGCTGACAACCTGTTTAGCATTCCATTTGTCCTTATGTGGCAGTCTTGCCTCCAATTTCACAGTGTAAGTACATTTCTCACATATTCAGGAGTAATTATCAGTATGCACGAGACAATTGCCACATTGCCTCAAGATGCCCATGTCTATCAGGCTGGCAGACAAGTGATGGGAAACTGCCCATCCATGATAGCAAACTCTTACTGTAAAGCTTTATTAAGGAAGGAAATGGGTTAATTTAGCAGGACTGTGCCCGCAGTGCTGAGACTACAAGAGGGAACTACACTTTGTGTAGGCTAAGGTTGATCAATAAGGCAATGCTGCTCAGTGTGCAGCTGAGTTGCTCCTAGAGCAGCAGAAAAGCTTGTAAGGATTTAGCTGACAGCTGTTTAGGAAAAAACTGAGCTTCTTGGCTTTTGCATCTATACAGGGCACTGCTAACTACCGCTAAGCGAAAAGAAACACTGAGCAAACGAGAGGCTTCCATGTTAAGAACCTCAAGTCAAACCAGGTTAGCTGGTTCAAAGGAACAACTGATAGTTTTTCTAACACAAAATTAAGATCCCAAGTATTGGCCACCATTTTTCTTGGAGGCATGTTATGCAAAACCCGTGAAAAGCATTTTGACGTAAGAATGTATTAAAAGAGAAGGATCCATGGGCAAACGTGCTGAAATGGCTGATAAATGAACCTTGGAGGAGTAAAAAAGGCCATAGGATATTAACTCACACAAATATTAAAAAAATAGAGAACAACTTGTCCTGAATGAGTGCTGGCTATGTTGTTGGCACCAACTAGAAAACCTTTTTCATTTGCTAATATATTATTTTCTAGTAGCAGGCTTTCTTCCCTCCATTAGTACATGCTGCATGTCCTCAACAAACAGGTCCCTAAAGGGAATTAAGACCCTATCATCCAGGCAGTCAAGTGAACTTGATTGGGTTCAGAGTGCATCAAACACCCCTGATCTTGTGTGAGCCGATCCATTCTGCTAAGAAGCTTATGGTAATTGTCCCTGGACATTTTCAAAAGAAGGAAAAAACACTGCTGGACCTGAAGAGAATCACCACAATGATCTTGAGGGATTCCTTATGTATCTTCAGATTTTTTGGCATGGGTGAAAGCATACAGGATGTCTTCCAGGCTTTCTTGCATTGAGTCCTGGAACAGTATCTTGCCAGCTGATTGTTCAGGGTGGCATGTGTGCAGTCCGGTCTGGGTGGGGATGTCTACTTGAGGAATTCCCCCTTGGTGGATCACATCCAGGAAGACCCTCTGATCTAATTTCTGTTCATGAGGGTCGGCTCTTGTCCTGTTCAGCTTGTCTGTCACACAATTTTGCTCTGATTGGATGTAGGACACCTGGAGAGTGAGTCGGTTTTGTGAAGCTATACTCCAAGCTAACATGGCTAGTCTGCAAAGGGGGTATGATCTGGTTTCCCCTTGCTTGGTGATGTACCACATGACTGTGGTACTGTCTGTAACAACTTCAAGAGGTTCAGTGGACCAAAGATGATTCAGAGAGTTAACTGCCTTCATCAAGACAAGCATCTATTTTATATTTATGCACTTGTTTCTGTCCCTGATGTCCCACACATCTTGAAGTTTTATTCTTCCTGAAAATGCTTACCAAAGTTCAAGGCATCTGTAGTGACTGTTTTTGAACAGGGAAAGAGAAAGGGAGACCAGGATTTAGTAATATTTGCCATCTCCAAGTGACTTCTCTTCTGACAAACCCCATTGGGATTTGAAAAGACAAAGGATGCTGGCACTAAAACCACAGAGGCTTCAGATACCACTGTATCTTTCTCAAGTCAAGTCTTGACAGGGGGATCATGAGTATCATAGATGCCATGAGACCCCAAATCCTGAGGTATTCCCTCGTAGTGACCAAAATCTCAGTGGAAAACCTTAGAAATACATCTATTTTTTCCCCACTGAAGAAAAGCTCTTTTAACTGTACTCTCTAGCTGACACCTCTGGAAAACAATACTATGAGGAGTCAAAATCTACTTTTGAATGTTCTCTTGGAATCTCAGTTTGTTTATGAGATCTCTCATCCAAGTGAAATATTCCAGACACTTAAAAAACTCTGCAAAGATAAGCAGGTTGTGTAAACATGGAAAAATGTGGATATCCTGTAGCCTGCAATGATCTATAATCTGAGCTAGAAACTTCGTGAACAGTCTTGATACCACAGATAATCCAAAGGATATGGCACAGAAATGATAATGTGATCCAGATACATAAAACCTTAAGAAACATCTTAAGTCTGGATGAACGTGGAAGTGATAAGCAACTTTAAACCTGGTGTTGCCAGGAAACTTGAATGAGGAAGAAGAGGCAACAGGTTGTAAAGTGGCATAATTTTGAATTTGGGCACTATCACAGACAGATTCAGAAAAGAAAGATCCAGAACTGGTTTTCAAGCATTTTCTTTCTTTGGCACACAAAATAAAAATCTTTCCTAACCTTTAAAGGAGGAACTAGTTCTCTCTCTCTCTCTCTGTGACAAATTGTGTTGAAGTACAGGGGGAAATAAAACAGTGTGTGTGGTTTAGTGGATGAGGAATTACCCCCTGAAAAGGAAGGATTATCTCCCACTGTAAAACAAATTTGAAAAATTACGATGTCGGATTGTTTACAAAATGCAGAAGTAGAAATTTAAAAGGTAGTTTTCAATCACAGTATGACAACACGGTTAGGGGCAGAACTAGGAAATGTGATTTTTGTCAACACTGGCCATATATTTAGAAAAATACACTGACCTTAATGACTACTGTGCTTCAGGAGGAATGGTCTGACTTCAGGAGTAATTTACTGGGTTGCTGTTCCACCTGTAGTTCACTTTATGTGGGTAAGACAATAAGACCCTTCCAGAAAAGAATCTATGAACATTATTACAATATTCAACAAATAAATACTAACAATGCACTTTTTAAGCACACTTTAAAATGTATAGATTTTAAATTTGGCATAATCAAAGCGGGGGCTCAGGTTGAGTGTGTTGGGGGGGGGGGGGGTTACTGGGAAAACCGCACAGAATACAGGGAATTGTTGTAGCAGTTTAAACTTAATGCCTCAACAATGTTGGGTGTTAACACATTTCAATAAGCCCAGTCTTAAAGCTGAGAGTAGCAAAGGTGTAATCTTACCATCACATGTTCACAATTCATATGACATCTGGTTATGTTTACATATCATGCAAATAATTGCTTCATATTCCTAAATTTATTATTCAACACTTTTTAATCTTATTTTATTTTTTAGAACTTCTAAAACATGTTTTTTTTTTTAATTTTGGCAATACTTTTTAAGGATTCATATCTATATGCATTAATTTATGCACTTTGTATTTACAGTTTTTAATTAGCTAGGTACCAGCCCTTGTTTTTTATCAATATTCAACATGTGATATGTTCTATTTCCCGGTTCTGATGAAGTCCTAACATCAGGACAAGGATAAAAGTGCTTGACTATTTGTTATTTTGAAGAAACTAGTTTGTTTTTTAAAATCCACATTTCACTCCCTTGTTTTCTTGGTTCAGTCGCTGCATACTAAATGAGCCATTCTTTGGTTTTGAGTTGCCTTGTTCTTTTAGGCTGCATGGTCAGATGCTTTTTTGTTGGTTTGCAGTTTCTGTTTTGTGTGGCAGTTATCCAGTGAGGACCCTATACCATGGATGATATTTTTCATGAAATTAACTTGACACCTTTTTTAACATCCAGCTTGGATGTTTGTTCGAATACTGGCAATGATGTGGCTGCGGTGACTCAGTATTGTTGCTTACCCAACAATGCAACCAAATCACAAATTTAATGCAAGACAGCACTTTCTATTAATGTAGCTTCAAGAGCTGGAACACATACTTGCATTCTGACAGCTACATCTGTCCTACGTTTTACTAATCCATCTCCAGCTGCGGCCCTTCCCAGACAACAGCATTTTGCAACAGGATCTTCAAGAGGTGGGATTAGAAAACCCACTGATTTAAACACCTGCCTAAATGTGGATTTTTCTTTCTCAAATATAAATACTCCATTAGAATTTAATGCAGATGAAGTTCATTTTGATTTTACCATTAATTTGCTTGGAAAAAAAAAACATTTAAAGATGCATAACCTCAAATTAAACATCTGTTTCTTAAACGAATGTTTGCGTGTCAAGAGTGTACGTAAAGGCTTAAGACTTTTTAAGTTCCTGAACAGGATGAATTTGGACTCTGACATTCATCATGTATTTATAGCCATGTTCGACAGACATGGCTTTGAACTCACTAGTCTCGTCATAAAATACAACAATCTACAAATTAGTAAACTTTTAGATGAGACTTGGAGTTTGAATGACAAAATACTATGTTATCTATTATTTGATTATTATAAGACTAAATATGATAACATTTTTTAAATGGATAAGCAATGAAATTTATTAAACAAAGGAAACAAAAGAAATTGATGAGATAAAAAAAAGATTGTTATGAACAGTGCATAGACATTATTATCCAAAGAAACTGAAACAGTCATCATTACACTACCAACAACACTGACAGTCTGGTCTTATCTAACCCTCTATTTGATGACAGGCATGACTCAGAACACATTGTTTCACAAACAACAGAATCACAAACCCCACAAAATGAGTGCTACGATAATTTTTAGAGTTCTGTCCACTTTCCCGCAGATCAAGAATCAGGAACAGATCCAAAACCTATCAGGATCCTCATTCTTATCACAACCATTTCCCCGAACAGACAGGGTTGCCAAGGGAAGGGGAAGAAGAGGGAAGAAAGAAGAGAAGAAAAAAACAACAGAGGGAACAGACATCTGTATTAAATTTACAGGGAAATATTAGATCATCTCAGGATGGCAAACTTTTAACATTTAATGGTTTTAACATTTTCAATTATACCCATTTAAGTAATAACAAACATTTTTTCTGCTTTTTGATATGGGATTCTCCTTCATTTCACATACCAAGACTGACATCACTGACCCTACAGTGGAATTGCATTTATTCACCAGACAATTAAATTTAGCCATTATATCAACAATTCAACACTGGCTATAGTATGATTTAAAAAGAAAAGTTTATTTAACTCTCTACTTAACATCAGCATTGCTGTGTTTGAAAAATGTTGTTGAAACGTAATCTTACAGTGAATGCAATTTATTGCACACTTTGAGCCAAAATCATTCCATTAGAGTCATGAGATCTGACAATGGGTGTGGCATGGTTAGTGCTTACAAGACAGACAATGTATGTAAGATATCTGAAATGCTTCAAGACACAAATAAATATTTTACCTGTTTCAAAGAATGAGCTACACATTGCATACAAAAAAGAATGACCTATTTTAGAAGATTCTCTTTTACAAGGTTGTATTTCCCGATTACTACAATTTCCTGGTTAACAAACATCCTCATATATTCCAGTTGTCTTTGGTATCCCCAAAGTTCACAAGGACATACTGGACCTTCCATATACATTAACTTTAGCAGCGCAGTGTTCAAAGACTTGTCATCACTCGCTGATCAAAAAAAAAAAAGAGAGAGAGAGAACACTTCTTTTTTGACAATAGATGTGGCAGACCTTTTAACATATCCTGCATGACATGGATATGGAGCCTTTTTACACAGCAATATTTGAGTTTTCACATTTAGACAACGTTATTGGGATTTTGATGGAATTAATGGAAATGGTAATACACAACAGTTTCATTTTTTTTTTAGTGTAAGTGCTACAGGCAAGAGAAAGGTGTGGCCATGGGTACAGCCTGTGCCCCTATTTATGCAAGTTTAGTTATGCTCAGTTGGGAGAAAACTTTGGATTGCACTCCATCTATAGAAAAAAAATTGGTGCCATTTATGATACCTGGATGACATACTTTTTCCTTTGGACAGCATCTAAAGTCAATATCTCACATTTTATAGGACACAGTAATAACAGTAACCTCATCCTTAGATTCAAATATGGATTTACAAAAGACAAGGTCAATTTTTTACATGTCATCATTTATAAGAACAAAGCTGTTTTAGAATTTACAATCTACAGAAGACCTACACATTCCAATACTGATTTACATTTCAATAGCTGCCACCTATTTTATTTAAAAAAGAATATAATTAAGGGACAACTAATAAGATTGTCTAGGATGTGTTCTGCATATGACAATTTTTTTATAGAGATCAATAAGATGCTTGACATGTTTTTGAAAAGGGGTTACCCCTATGACTTAAAAACACAGTTCAGAAGTTATTGCAGAATGGGGTTGGTTTCAAATACTGCTGTTTCTGAGACGAGGAAGTGTTGACCAACTAGTTACTTTCCCCGTCTCATAAGTTTGATGAAGTGCCCATTCGAAGGATGGGCGTTTGATGAGTTACTTCATGATGTGCCATTCGATGGTTAGTCTGTTCAATGATTAACCATAAACCCAAATTACTTTTAAACAGTTGCAAAGAATGTGACTGAAATATAACTAAAGGAATTCAATTCCACTGTTGATCCAGGGCCTGAGATTGATATCTGGATCTCAAAACAGTGTCACCATCCTACTTCATAAGAATAACAGATCCCTCTGGTGTTTTTACATGAATCTATGAGTTCTAAGTTCAAAAGAAGGTGTAACTCACCATTCATGAGGGCTTTATATGCTAAACATAATTTACCTTTTAGGTACCTATAACTAAGGAAGAACAAACCCAGATTCTACAATCCAGATGAATATGAATTTTCCCTGATCATTGGGATTCTTTTGGTAAATATTGTCTGTACACCCTTAAGTAATAATAGATCAAACTTGCCTAACATACAAAAAAAGAAGTTATGTACTCACCATAACATTCCATCTGAGTAGTTATACTTCATTTTCTGCAACCTGTGGGTATTCGGATCCATATGGGATTCGAGCCGGCAACATTTTATCAAGCATCTACTCCAAGCTCCTCCCCTTTCTCATAATCCCTCACACCTCCTACCTTCCCTCAGATTGAGTTTACCACTAATCAAACTATTAGCAACTCAATAACACTAACCTAGAACAGGTACGGGGGAAGGAGGGAGGGACGGTTGCAGAAAATGAAGTATAACTACTCGGAACGTTATGGTGAGTACATAACTTCTTTATCTGAAGTAGTTAACTTCATTCATCTGTAACCTGTGGGACAGAGTCCCCAACTACCACAACTCCTGGGAGGCCCTCATGGAAGGGTATTCCTGAGCACCGCAGAGCCAAAGGTTGTTCTCCCTCTAGAGATCAAATCCAACGTATAATGAGAAATAAATGTGACCTTGCCCAGGTCGCTGCTGTGCAGATCGAGAAACCCTAGACCAAAAGGCAGCAGAAGTTGCCATAGATCTGGTAGAATGAGCTTTAATAGGACCAGGTGGGGATAGGCCTTCATCCCTATAGACTTGCAGTATACATTCTATAATCCATCTAGCTAAGGAGACCTTGGAAATGGCCTTGCCCAAAAAGGGTCTGGAAAAGGACACGAATAATTGGTCAGACTTACAGAACTGTTTAGTCCTGTGTAAACAGAAATGAAGCTGTCTATGAACATCTAGCAAACGCAGCTTATATTCACCCTTCTTCTGGAAATTTGGAAAGAACACAGGCAGATTAATCATCTGGCTAATATTAGATTCAGAAGCAACTTTCAGTAAGAAAGAAGGGTTCGTACAGAGCAAAACCCTGTCTTTGTGAAAGATCAAGTAAGGGGGCACTATAGACAAAGCTTGGATCTCAAAAACCCTTCTAGCCGAGGTAATGGCCATTAGAAAAGCTGTCTTCCAGGACAGGAATTTCAAATCTACTGATGCTGCTGGTTCAAATGGGGGTGCCACCAATGCCTGTAGAACTAGGTTAAGATCCCAAGGAGGGACGAAATTCTTAACCGGGGGACGCAAAAGAAAAGTACCTTTTAGAAAGGCCTTGCACAATCTCAAAGAGGCCAGAGCATTCAGATTTTTGCTGACATGAAAATTAGATATGGCTGCCAGTTGTACTTTCACTGTAGAAAAACTAGCCCCTTGTTGGAAAATATAGGACAAAAGCTCCAACACTGCAGGAACCAGGGCTGTAAATGGATCTAGGTTTCTCTAAGAAGCCCAATTAGAGAAGCGTTTCCATTTGCTATAAACTTTCCTAGTGGAAGCTTTGTGGGATGCCACCAGAAGATGATAGACCGGGAGTCCTAGCGATCAAGGGAACTGGAGCAACCAAGCCGTCAGCTTGAGGCTGTCCAGATCGGGCAGACTGATGCCCGAGAGATGAGAGATGAGATCCTGGCAGGGATCCAGAATCCGTGGAGGGGTTAGAGCATGAGACCAAAGGAAGGGGACCCACACTTGACGAGGCCAGAATGGGGCAATGAGGATCACTATGCACCCCAGTCGGTAAGCTTTCTGAAGAAACTTTGGAATGAGAGGTAGTGGGGGACAGGCATACAGTAACCCGGGAGGCCAAGCATGGACGAGAGAGTCACTGGGGGAGTCCCCTGGTGAGGGGATCAGAGCGAAGAAAGTACAGTTGTGTACACCTACCATAAATGTAGATGTTCGAGTGTCTTCATTGTTGCAGTCATGACTGCAGGGTTCTCCCCTGCCGGCAGGCAGCCCTCAGTCGGCCAGAATCCCAAAGTCTGGGTCCGGCGTCGGCTGTTCAACCATGCTCCCTGACATCAGAGCGCCAGGAGTACAAAGCTGACAGCCGACGCCATCTTCTCCAGTTTTTCTTGCCCCAGATGTCAGGAGTCCCAAAATGGAAAAGGTCCCATAACCTTTGCAAATACACCTCAAAAGAATGGTGAAAAAAGGAACTACACAAAAGTAAAAATAAGAGGGGACTATGCTACACTTTGCTGTGAAGGAAAGGTTAGTTTGCTTTTACTTTTTGTATTACTGTATTGCCTTTCTATATTTTGAATACTGTAGTTTGTTTTCTTTACCTTGTGTTTTGCTTGCATTCTGTTTTTAACAGCATATTAAAACTTCAAAAGAGACCACAGCTCGCTCTGTTTTGAGTCAGGCAGAATTTTTTTCCACCCTCCCACTCATTTAAGTTGTCTTGTTAAATACCACTGTCTTTCTAGTTGCCCGCCTCTTATGTTAATCTGACCATATATCTCATTTCTCTCTACTTTCACTGGCTTATGTGAGTAATCACAAAATCATCATTTTTGAAATCCCACCCCTTCAATTATTTAAATTTATTGGCCATCCTACAGTATTTCATAGTACCAAAATACAAAAGTGACCACCCCTTTCAATCCATCTTGCTGTTTTAAAAATAGTAACTCTCCATTAAACCTTAACTTTTTAAACAGGTAAAACTCAAGTTACCTACTTTCACATCTAACTTCTCTAGTGCACACTGCAGAGTGCATTCTTTTCAATCTTACCTTTAAGCATCCCTGTGACTAGCACTTTCTCTAATACCTGCTGGAAAGCACTAGGAAGCCTTAAACTCATACAAACACTGAACTCTCCTCGTTAACAAGGAGAAATTAATAGTAGGCACTAAGCCTATAATTGCAAAGTACCTTGCTAAGGAAACAGCTCCTATACTTTACAAAGAAAAAAAAAAACCCAAACCAGGCATGTCCAAGGGTCAGCTTCCGGTGATTTCTCCTGTCCACCTGGTGAATCTGGGCATACTGGGGCAATGCAGCAATTGCCTCATGTACACAGACAACCCTCTCCTCCTACCACCCAACACTACAACCTGTGAGAGATGCACTTACATAGCCAAAATGGAAACAAAGCTCTCTCCACCCAAGATTGTGCTAAACAGTCAAGAGGAGAAGGTTAACACCCACACTACACCTCAAGCAACACATAGCCCTTCTAAACCCGCACCACCAACACCCACATATAGCAACACTAAATCCACATATGCAGAGGCCCTTAACTGTAACCTGCCCAAGCAACAAAGACCTCTGAAGCTGAAACGCAAACAAACACCAATCACAACCAATGTGTCACATAGTTCACAACACCAGTGTGCCACCCAGCAACAGCCCCTAAGGCAAGACAATGTATCTAACACTTTAGTCATAGGTGACTCTATAGTCCGGCACACTGATATCCCTCTCACCAGGTTGAATAAGGAGAAAATTACAGTCAGCTGCCTGTCGGGTGCCAGGATCTGCCACATAACGCATGCACTCAAGTCACTCCACAAGTACAAATATGGCTCTGTCATTGTCCATGTTGGAGTGAATGACTTGAGATGTACCTCCCTGGACTACATGAAAAGAGACATGGAAGAGCTCTCGGATCATGTGGCCCAGGCAGGTATGACCCTAGCCCTGAGTAGCATCCTGCCCTCGCCCAGAATGATACCACAATATAAGGATAAAATGACTGACTTCAACAATTGGCTAAGCTTATGGTGTCATTCAAAGGGGATCCAGTATCTGTCTGCCTGGGATGACATGATTGACAGACCACGATGCTTTGCCAGAGATGGTCTGCACCGGTCACCCCTGGGATTCAGGTTACTGGCTAAGGCTCTTGCCACCCCTATAGTGCCTTTTTTAGGCAAACTTCAAAGGACAAAATCACCACCGTAACAGGTACAAGCATGCAAAATCTGAAGGTAATGCTACTCAATGCTAGAAGTCTAAACCTCAAAATGCACTCTCTCGAGGCATTCCTAAAAATGGAGAACATCGATATCTGTGCAGTAACTGAGACCTGGTTCAAGGCTCCAGAGAGCACCCCTGCAATACCAGGCTACAGCTCTTACCACACTTTTCGGCCACCAAACCAGGACCGAAACACTAAAGGTGGAGGAGTGTCAATATTCACCAAGGATATTCACACCACCAGGCTAGTTGGCCAACACAATGTGTCTGAAATTCTCCAAGTGCAACTAACACTAGGTAAGACTGCAATCCAAATTGTAGCTTGCTACAGATCCCCCACCATACCCCAAGATTCTCACTACACCTTTCTAAACATACTGGAAAATATTAAGATAGAACCAAACACCCTAATACTGGGTGATTTTAACTACCCTGCCATTAACTGGGAAAACTACTCATGTCCCAACACCTTTGCGCAACTGTTCTTGGAATTCATAAATTCCAACGCCCTGGATCAACTAATCCATAGTCCCACCAGGGGCTCCAATATCCTAGACCTGGTCATTACCAACATGGGAAATCAATGCTCCATACCTATGGTCACCCCCTCGTTAGTCAGGTCTGACCATAAGCTAATCACCCTTAACATCCACATCCCACCCCCAGTAAAGAAACCACCATAAAAAAACTTCTCCAAAGCCAACTTCATGCTACTCAAGTGAGAAGTGACAAACTTCATAACACCCATGCAGACGGGAATTGAAAGTTCAACTGCTGAATCCTACACTAAGGCACTGTACGAGCACATCCACTCATGCATGAATCGTGCCATCCCAAATAGAACCAAAATGCTCTCATCCAAAAAAAGGAAGCCAATCTGGTGGTCCCCTGCCATAAACAAACTTTACAACAAAAGGAAGAAACTTTTGCAGAAAAGAGGAAAATCCCAGGATGCAAAAAACTCCCTTACTAGCCTCAGTAAGAAACTGAGATGCCTCATAAAATCCTCCAAAGCTAGTTACGAAAATAAAATTGCCAAAGATTCCAAAGACAACCACAACGCATTCTATAACTATGTCAAGAATCTAAATGGCAATGCTCAGATCTGCTCTGAGCTAAAACAGAATGCCATTAAATATACTGATCTGAAGGATATTGCCAATATCCTGGCAGATCGATTCAGTGCCAAATTCACCCCCCTCTCACCCCCTAAATGGCCTATCTCAATACCGGAAGATTGCCAAATTCCAGTAATAACGGCCACACAGGTACAAAACGCACTCTCTAAAGCCAAGAATACAGCATCCATGGGACCAGATGACATCCAGGGCTGTGTACTACATGAACTACAATATGAACTGGCACCTCACTTAAGTGTCATGTTTAATCATAGCCTCACCTCAGGTTTCGTGCCCACTGAGTGGCACAGAGCTACAGTTATCCCAATCCACAAGGGGGGATCCACCTTGGATCCCGAAAACTACCGTCCCATCAGTCTGACAAGCCTTATCTGCAAGGCCATGGAGCGTATTATCATGGAACTTATAAACAAAGACATTGGCAACCTTCAAACACTGGACCCCACCCAGTTTGGGTTTGTGAAGGGCCGATCTTGTCTCCTGAACCTGACTGACTTCTTTGAATCAGTCTCCAGAGCTATGGATAAGGGTAAGGTGGTCCACACAGCCTATCTAGACCTTGCCAAGGCCTTTGACACAATCCCCCACTCTGAAATCATAGATAAACTTACTAAGTTGGGCATTAATCCCTATGTCACCCAATGGGTTGCTAAATGGCTTACTGATAGAACCCACACTGTAAAAGTAGCAAACTCCAAATCCAGCTCCAGACAAGTGACAAGTGGAGTACCTCAGGTTTCAGTCCTGGGGCCGCTCTTGTTTGGCATCTCCTTCTCTGAAGTACAGGTCAACACTAAGGGACTCTGGCTAACAAAGTTTGCAGATGACTGCAAACTGGGAGCCATTATTGAATCCCCAAATGATGTGGATACTCTACAAAAGGGCCTTACAAAAACAGATGCTTGATGCCAGAGCCATGGGCTCAAGCTCAATGCCAAGAAATGTATTGTTATCCCCTTTGGGAAAAAACATGTATCCATGAATTACCATATAGGTGGCAGTACACTAAACACAGGAAGTGTGATAAGAGACTTAGGGACACAGGTGGACAGTGGTCTCAACTTCGATAACCACATTGCCACAACAGTCAGGAAATCCTTCTATGTGGCACACCTCATCACAAAGGGCTTTTCATCCAGAAAAAAGGAGGTCATTGTCCCACTGTACTCATCCCTCATTAGACCCATTATAGAATACAACGCCCCATTTGGTATGTACCTCTCAAGACATCTGCAACAACTGGAAAGGCCTCAGAAATACCTCACTAAAAGAATCACAGGCCTAAAGCAGATGCCCTAAGCTGACCGCCTTAAAAAACTCCACCTATACTCTGTCGCATATCGTCTACTCAGAGGCAATCTCTGCTTAACATACAAGGCCATGTCAAACCCAGAGCTGTTGGACATGCTACACTTAAAGAAATCCCAATCCCTCAGAGCTACACGCTCCAGGGATCTAAACCTTGTCATAGCAATAAACAAAACATGCTGGAGGGATAGGTTCCTGACCCAGAGACTCCCCAGACTCTGGAATAGATTGCCAATACATGTCAAGCAGTGCGCCTCTTTGGACCTCTTCAAGAGGAACCTTGACGATTGGATGGGAGAAAGGAAATTCACCCCAGGGATCACGTCAGTCGCCCTGCTAGACAGGGGTCCAGGAAAGTAAATAATGTGGGAAGAAATAGCCAGGGAATTGTTATGGCTAGGCTTGTATAGGCCCTAGGGCTGATAGCCTAGTACCAACCTATGAACCTATGACAGGAGGGAGGGAAACCCAGACTGCAACAGTGAAGACACTCTAACATCTACATTTATGGTAGGTGTACACAACTGTACTATGTTCATCGTGTTTCACTGTTGCAGTCATGACTGTAGGGTAGAATCCCAAAGCTGAAAGAAAGGGAGGTGGTCATAAAGAAGAAGGGGAGGCTAAAAGACCCTGCAAGACTGCAGAGGCAAAGCCTGCCCTAAACTTAGAGTAGAGAGGTAGATTGTAGTGCTTAGAAAAAGTATGCACTGAACTCCAAGTTGCAGCTTCCAAAATGTCTTTAGTAGGAACTCCCCTGAGGAAGGCCACAGAAGTGGCAGCAGCTCTGGTGGAATGAGTCCGTACACTCCCTGGAATTTGCTTTCCATGGTGTGAATAACAAAATCTGATTCCATGAGCAATCCATTTAGAAATGGTCTGTTTTGAAATGGCTTTACCTTGGGAACTTGAAGCATAAGAAACAAACAATTGTTCTGATTTTCTGATGTCCTTGGTTCTGTCCAGGTAAAAACGTAGTTGTCTGTGTACATCCAAGGAATGTAAGATCCTTTCCCCTTTATTTTGAGGAGTGGGGAAAAAGGTTGGCAAGTGGATAGTTTGATTTAAAGCCACTTTGGAAACCACCTTAGGCATGAAGGTAGGATTAGTCCTCAAAGATACCCTGTCTTGATGAAAAATAATATAAGGTTCCACAGCCATAAGAGCTTGTAACTCTGAAACTCTCCTGGCAGAGGTTAGGGCTAACAAGATAGCTGTCTTCCAAGATAAAAACTTGATGTCAGAAGAGGCAGCAGGCTCAAAAGGAGGCAAGGTTAGTTTTTCCAAAACATAGTTGAGATCCCAAGCAGGAATGGGAGGAGATCTAGGAGGTCTTAAGTTCTTAGCTCCTCTGAGAAACTGTCTCATGAGCTGGTGGGAAAAGATGGGAGTGTCTGTATTATAATGAGCAGAAATAGCAGAGGCATGTATCTTAATGGAAGAGAAAGAGAGACCCTTATGTAAGAGATCTGTCAAGTAAAGTAAAATTAAGGTAATGTTAGGAAGAAGAGGATCAGAATCCTGAGCCTGCATCCAGGAACAAAATCTTTTCCATTTTCCTGCATAAGATGTTCTAGTGCTAGGACGTCTGGCTTCTAAGATGACATCCATAACCTGCTTGGGTAGGAAAGAAGAAATCAAAGGCCCTGGATTAACCAGGCCGCCAGGCTGAGAGTTCTGACATGAGAGTGTAGAACCTGACCCTGATGTTGGAACAGAAGGTTTGGAGACTGAGGTAAAACTCAAGGAGGCTCCAGACATAGGTTTTTTAGAGTTGGATACCAAAACTGCCGAGGCCAATTTGGAGCCAGCAAGATTATCATCTTGGGCTTGTCCTGTTTTATCTTCAATAAGACCCGTGGAAGAAGAGGAAGAGGCGGAAAGGCATATCCCGAAAGGTTCCTCCAACTGAATGACAGGGCATCCACTTTCCAAGCTTCTCTGTGGAAAGTCCTGGTGCAAAAATTCTGTAGTTGATGATTGAGATGGGATGCAAAGAGGTCTATGTGAGGACATCCCCAGACTGCTGTTATCATCCTGAATATTTTGGTGTCCAGAATCCACTCATGTGGATCCAAAAGGTTTCTGCTCAGACTGTCTGCCAGGAAGTTTTGTTTCCCTGGTAGAAACTGAGCTTGAAAATCCAGATTGCAAACTAGAGCTGTGTTCCATAGATCAATGGCTAGTCTGCAAAGGGGGTAGGAATGAGATCCCCATTGCTTGTTTATGTACCACATAACTGTGGTGTTGTCTGTCCATATTAGTAGTTGTCCTGGTTGTAAAAGATTCCTGAAGGCCAATCGAGCTTTCTGAACAGCTAACATTTCCTTTAAATTGATATGCAGGTGCTTCTGATCCTTTGTCCAAAGGCCCTGCAGACAGTTGCCCTGAAAATGGGCTCCCCAAGCATAATCCGAGGCGTCCGTGGTTAGAATCTGAGTGGCAGGAGGCAGACGGAAGGGTTTCCCTTTGTTTAGAGCACATGCCTTGGACCACCAAAAAAATTCCTTTTGAAGGCAAGGAAGGACGGAGATCAGTATGTCTAAACTGTGGCAATGCTGAGAACATACACTTTTTAGGTACCACTGTATTTTCCTCATGTGTAGTCTTGCATATGGAACGAGAAGGATGCAAGAGGCCATGTAACCCAAAGTCTGCAGGAATTTCCTTGCAGATAGTTGAGTTAAAGTTGCCAAGGTTTTGAAAGTTGAAGCCAGATGTAATTGTTTTTCGGATGTCAGAAATGCCATCTGGGTTGTGGTGTTTAGAAGAACACCCAGAAAAGTTATCTGTTGTGATGGTGTCAAATTTGACTTTTTTATGTTTACAGAGAATCCCAGGAACTTGAGGAGGTTCTGTACAAATTCTAGATGCTGGAGTAAGACATCATTGCTGTCTGCCTGAATTAGACAATCGTCCAGATAAGGGTAAATTTGAATTCCCTTGAGTCTGCAGTAAGCTACTACTGGAGCCAGGCATTTGGTGAAGACCCTGGGCGCAGTAGACAATCCAAAGGGCAGCGCAGAGAATTGAAAGTGCCTCGATCCGGCCTTGAACCTGAGGTATTTTCTGCGATCCTGCCTGATGGGAATGTGTAAATATGCCTCCTTTAAATCCAAAGTTACCATCCATGCATCTTTGGACAGCATTGGAATCTCTAGAAAGGTGTTCAAGACCGACAGATCCAGAATGGGTCTCCATGAGTTTTGCTTCCTGGGGACTAGAAAGAGCCTTGAGTAAAAACATTTTCCCATCTCTGAAAGTGGAACCAGTTCTATGGCATTCATAGCCAAAAGAGCTTTTACCTGGTTTAAGGCCTCTGCCCATTGATGTTTTGGAAGGTCTGGCCATCTGCTTGGCCTTGGCAAAGAATGAAAATGGAATTTGTAACCTCTTAAAACCACATCCAAAACCCACTTGTCTTGGGTTATTTGAGTCCAATTTTGATAAAAAAGAGAGAGTTTTCCTCCTAGAGGGGCTTCCAGGCAAGACGTTCCTGTAGACCAACAGAGGGAGTCATTGAGTTTGTTTCCTTTGAGTTTGTGACCTGTCCTCTCCTCCCCTAGGGGTGGAAGCAGTCCACTGTCTTGGTCTATAAGAAGCTTGTGTTTGAGGCCTTCCTCTGGAGCGTCTATATCTACCCCTCTGAGGCCTGTCTGAAGTGGGAAAGGACCAATTTTTTGAAGGCCAATTCCTACTAAATCTAGGTGGCTGTACTTGTAAGAAACTGTTTGCATGGATTTTGCCTTATCCTCCATCTTCTTAATCACCTCTTCATCTTTTGATCCAAACAAAACATTATGCTGAACAGGAGCATCCAATAATTTAGCCTTTATTTGTTCAGGCAAATTTTGTTCCTTTAGCCATGCATGCCTTCTAATGACTGTGCCGGAGGCAGCAGCCCTACAAGAAGCCTCCAAGGCATCAAATCCACAGTGTAAACCATGCTTCCCAACTTGTTCAGTGGCATGCAATAAGTCATGTAATTCCTTATCATCTGCACAGGCAGAAATGGAAGTAAGCTTTTGTTTTAAAACAGACGAGAAATTGCTGGTATTTCAGCATATGAAACTGACAGTTTAAAGCCCTAATGGACAAAGTAGCAGAAGTGTACACTTTTTTGCCCCATCTATCTAAGGATCGAGAATCCTTTTCAGTAGGAATGGGATTTTTGGCAGAAGCGGCCTTAACTCCCTTAGGACCCTGAGAAATGGTTTCAGGGTCAGCAGAAGGGTTCTTGTATAAAAACTGGTGGGAATCAGGAACCCTGTAATATCTATCAGGCTTAACAGGAGCAGGAGGAAAAGAGTCAGGGGTTAAGTTAGCCTCCGAAATGGCATCATCCACAATATCCAAAACAGGAGGAATAGTCAGGGGTCTATGTTGGGGAAGAAGAAGAAAATCCCTAAGTCTTTTCTTAGATTCTGAATACTCCTGTCCTTCCCAGTGGAAATGTTCCCTCATTTCATGCAAAGTTTCCCCAAAAGAGAAATCCTCAGGGGGAGAAGCTGAAGGAATGGATTCCTCAGCATCAGAATCCTCATAAGGAGGGAAAGAATATTCCTAGTCAGAAGAAGAAACTGAGGAAACAGAAGCCTGATCAGAGGAATCATAATAAACATCCTGCCTTGGCCTTTTATCTGGAGGGGGATGTGAACCCCCTAATCATAGTAAGTAAATCCTCCACCATCTTGAGTAACCGTTTCTGTGACTTGGGAGCCAGTTCAGAAGAGGCCTGTGTTGCAGTCTTTGATTTAGAAGGAGTCTTTGCCTTTATTAGAAGCTGAGTAGGCCTGAAAACACCTTCGGAAGCTGGTACCTGCACAGCGGCTCCGGACCCATCTGAAGGAGCATTGTCCGAAGGTCCTGCAATAGAAATATTTAAAGGTCTGGTTGGCTCCTCATGAGAGTCCGTTTCAGCCATCGGTTCTGAAATGGCCGACGACAGGGGCTGCAAAAGCGCCTCACTGACGACGGCTGAACCTGAAGCTGGCTCCGCTTGTGCGCTATCATCAGATTTGGACCTCAGAGGCCTGTCTTTATCCTTGCGACGTTTGTGAACTCCGGTAGCCGGAACCGTATCCGATGACATTTTGTAGTTAAAGCGCCTACTGAAGTAATGAAAAGCAAAATTGTACCTTCGCTTAATTGTACGTTGATTGAATCTAGCACAAAACCGACAACTAGCTACGTCGTGGTCAGGGCCTAAGCAAGGAATACAGTAAGAATGAAAATCCTTATGAGGTATTTGCTTCCCACATGAAATACAATTATTAACTTTTTCTGACATCGGAGTGGAGCAAGAAAAAAGTTTCCCCAACGGGGTACTTAGCTTTGAGTGGAGAAGAAAATCTTCGGACTGAAGTTTATCAGAAAAAATCGTCAGGAGTCAGCCGACCGGCACTTGCGAACTGCTATCACCGCATGGCAAGAAAGACTGGAGAAGATGGCATCGGATGTCAGCTTTGTACTCCTGGCACTCTGACGTCAGGGAGCATGGTTGAACAGCCGACGCCGGAACCAGACTTTGGGATTCTGGCCGACCGAGGGCTGCCTGCCGGCAGGGGAGAACCCTACAGTCATGACTGCAACAGTGAAACACGATGAACATCCACGTTGGAAGGAGATGAAGAGATTGCAGCAAGGGTGACCCCATGCGAGGAAGATCTCCTCCGCTACTGTCTGTTTCAGAGACCACTCGTATGGCATTAGAATAGCCCGACTCTGTCCGCTAAATCACTGGAGCGTCCCAGGATGTGCGTTGCAATCAGAAACTGACTGGTGGAAATTGCCCACTCCCACACTCTCATGGACTCACGGCAGAGAGGGTAAGATCTGGTCCCTCCTTGTCTGTTGATGTACCAGACAACGGACATGTTGTCTGACTGAACTGCAATCATGCCCGGGGGAAGAACAGCGTGAAAGGCTTGCAACGCTAAAAGCACTGCTCTCATCTCCAGAACACTGATATGCAATCTAGTCTTGGTCTGAGACCACGTGCCTTGGACCATTCTTCCCAAAAAAAGTGCCCCTCCACCCGAGCTGGGAGGAGTCTATGGTCACTATGGCTTGGGCTGTTAAAAATGGACGACCTGCTAAGATTTCCGGCGACTGGAGTCACCAAAGGAGAGAAATCTTGCAGGCTCTGATGATCCGTATAGGGTAGTCAATGAGGAGGTCTAACCAAGACCACTGAACTGCCAGGGTCCACTGAATCACCCTCATGTGAAGGCGCGCACATAGAAAAATTTAAATTTCTGCGCCATGGAGCCTAGGGCTCGGAGAACGTCGCTTGCCATCGGTGTCCTGGGGCTGAGGATCACTGACACATGGGCCCATAGGGTCTGGACCCTATCCTGTGTAAGAAAAACTTGCAACAGTAGCATGTCCAACCGTGCTCCTATGAATTCCAAGGTCTGTGTCGGATTCAAGCGGGGCTTGGAGATGTTGATGGTAATCCCTAGATTGACTGCAAGATGCAGGAAGGAGTCTCTGGTCATGCAAAGTAGGCACTTGTTGGCAGAAGCGAGGAGCCAATCGTCTGGGTAAGGAAACACCTGAATTCCCTGAAGTCTCAGGTGAGACGCTACGACTGCCATAACCCTGGTAAACACCCTGGGGGCTGTGGTGAGACAGAAGGGTAGGGCTCTGAACTAGAAATGATTGGCTCCCTGCCAGAAGTGAAGGAATCTCTTGGAGCTTCTGCAAATTTTAATGTGGTAGTAAGTGTCCTGGAGGTCTATCAAGCACACCCAGTCGCATTCTCGGAGGTAAGGTAGAATGGACTGCAAGGTGACCATCTGGAATTTCTGCTTGGCTACAGACAGGTTCAGGGTTGACAGGTCCAATATGGGTCTGAGGTCCCCCATCTTTTTTGGCACTAAAAAGAACCTGGAGTAAACGCCTGATCCAGACTGATCTGGGGGGATCGGTTTGATGGCCAGATTGTAAAGCAGCTTTGACATTTCGTGCGCTGGGGCCTCCCTTTGAGTGGGTGGAACATCCGGCAGGCGGTTTGATTGGATGGGTGGGGCAACAAATGGGATGGAGTATCCTCTGGATATTATTTGGAGCACCCAACGATCCATCGTAATGGACTCCCAAGCCATTAGGTGCAATGACAATCTTCCTCCGAATGTCTCCAGAGTAGGACAGTCGGGCAATGCCTCACGGTTGCTGTGAGGGTCTGTCCGAGAAGGTCTCCCTAGACCCAAAGTTCCTCGGGCCCCCTCTGCCTCTGGGGCAGCGTCTGTGTTGTCCCCCTCTGCCTCTAGGGGACGAGATGTCCTGAGTGTCCCAGGAAAAATTAGATTTTTGGAACAATATCTTCTTCTGCCCTCTCTGATTCCTAGAAAAGGATCTTTGAGGGCTAGAGAAGCGGACTCCAACAGCAGACAGAGTCTTGCCATCCTCGCTCTGGACCAGGGTGTCATGAACGGTCTTCCCAAATAGGGAGGAACCGTCAAAGGGAGCATTTGTGAATGACGCCTTGAAGGGGTCCGCAAATTGACAGAGTCTGAGCCAAGCATGCCGCCTCATAGCTACACTGGTCCCAGCTGCCCTAGCCGCTCCTTCACGGCATGGGAAAGAAGACGCATGGACGTGTTCGAAACGGATTTTAGAGTCGACATTTTCACAGAGAACAGTCGCTTGTCCTCTGGCGACAAAGACTCTGGGGGTGACACAGCGAATTCCAAGACTAGGTCTCGCTGGAGTCGAATGACGTGTGCCAAATAATTCAGCTCTCATATGGAAAACGTCACTGAAGAAAAGACTCGCTTCCCAAAGCGATACACCGCCCTAGACTCTTTGTCCGGAGGGTGGACCAAAGAACTTTCCTGAGCTAGTTCTCTCTTGGTGGCATCTGCCACCACCATAGCATCCACAGGGGATCCCTTGTACCAGGTCTGTCTGTCTGTGGGAGGAGAAAGGATCCTGTCTGGGCGTTTGGGTATTGGCTCTATGGTGTCAGGCTCCTTCCATGCCCGAGTGGTAATAAGATCCACAAATGGATCTGCAGGAGGGGACACCCAGGATGAAGATGGGCCCGTGCCAAAGGCCTCCAGAATACTGACTCATCTGTAGAGGGTTTTGGGGCTGACCATCCTCCCCTCTGGCAGAGGATTTCCATGATGTCTCCAAAGGAGATTTCCTCGAGAGGTGACCTGGGGAACCCTCACCTTCATCCAAGTCGGTATCTTCTGTGAGGGACTCAGGGGAGTCCATGTGCCTCCTCTTACACGAATGCTTACAGGAGGGCCTCCTCAGTGGGACTCTCAGAAGAGGGGTCGTAAGTCACGGGGGGTCATCTAGCATGGGATGTCCCTGGGACAAGCTGATGGAAGTCGTGACCAAATCCACGGCAGCCTGGGCAGAGTCCGAGGCAATGGGCTGGGGTCTCCATCCCTGGGAGAGAACCCTCTCCACCACACTGAAGGCTGAAGGAGAGTGCACCTCCTTGGCAACCAGCAAGGAAGAAGTTCTCCCTGGCTCCACTGTGAGGATTGGAGCAGAGGCCAAAGTAGCCAGGGTTCCGAAGGAACGGCTCAGATCCGACAAAGTCGGAGCTGAAGTCATCTCCGTTCTCTCGGATCCTGCTCCCTGTTCTTGGCCCCAACAGTTGCTCAGATCCGAACAAGTCTGATCCAAAGAACTCAATGTAATGGCCGGCGTCAAGGTTGGAGGAACCGTCGGCACTGAACCCCCAGCTCCGAGGATCCATAAACCTCGAAGTCGCAGGTCGGATCGGTGAAGGAGAGATAGGATGGAAGAAGGGCATAGAGGTCCCCTCTCTGGCCAGAGAGGGGTCTGGCAAGACTCCCATTTGGATTTTCATCTGAATGAATCTCTGCATCATCCTGTTATGTCATCATTATCATGTCAAGCTCCGACAGACTCCGAGTCGACTGCGAGGAGGTGACCGACTCGGATCTGGACCTGTGAGACAACCTCAAAGAAGGCCTCTGGTCCGAAGGCTCCGTCAGCTCCGGGAAGAACCTTGGGGAATGGACCTGAGGAGAAGTGGTCCTAACAATTTTTGAAGGTGGACTGGGAAATGGCTCCCGCTCCGGAGATCGCTTGCGGTGCCTTTTCACCCGTTTCTCTTTCGCCCTCTTGTCCTTATCCTTTGATTTAGTCCCCGTCTCAACAGGCTTAGAGGCAGGTTGAGTCCCAGCCTAAGGGGGGGGGGGGGTTGGTCGACTACTGGAGCCAATGTCGAGGCCGTTGTGTAAAACAGAAACTGGTAGCAGGCCCTTAGCTACCAGTTTTGCCTTTCTCTCTTTTAAGGCCCTGAGCTTGAACACTGCACACACACTACATGGCAGACTAAGGTGGAGAACGTCCAGGCAAATAACACACAGAGTGTGGCCATCAGCCAGTGAAAGCTTGTGGCCACACTCTGTGCATTTTTTAAATGTTAGTTTTGGCTGGTCAGCCATAAACACACTCCACTCAGCCAAACACTAAACCAAAAACGCACACACACAAGGGTTGGTTTAGGCCTACTCTACCTCAAAAACACAAACAGCTTAACTACATATTTTTTTTTTTTAAACAACAAACCGACGAAACGGCGAAGGGGAGGAAAGGTTTCTCACAAACAACTACTCTCTCACACTAAATATATATATATATATATATATATATATATATATATATACCAAAAGTTCCACTTACTACACCCAACTTGGAGCTATAGAGACCACGATGCGAACACATGAAGTGGCAAACGAGATCTGAGGAAAGGTAGGAGGTGTGAGAAATTATGGATAAGGGGAGGAGCTTGGAGCAGATGCCTGATAAAATGTTGCCGGCTCGGATCCGATATGGATTTGAATACCCACAGGTTGCAGATAAATGAAGTTAACTACTTTAGATCAACATATTATACTCAATGACTGTCGGACAAATGTTATGAATCATTTCGTTATGAAGTTCTTGTTCTTTATTTCAAAATTTCTAAGGATTAAACTCACAACTCAAGTAGCTTTTAATTTTATATACTGTATGTTTCCTAAAACATAAATTCTTACTTAGTATTACTCCCACATCTCTATATTCCATCAGTACCTGCAGTTCAGTTTAACCTATATGTTAATATACTATGTTGGCCCATCCTACTTCAGCTATATGCTGCCATCCAGTGGCCAAAGTGTAATACTAACTTTTTAAAGATTTTTCAGAAGCATTTATTAATAAATGCTTCTGAAAAATCTTTAAAAAGTTAATATTACACTTTGGCCACTGGATGGCAGCAAAGTGGAAACAGGGAAGCTATGTAAAACTAAATTCATTGGAATGATACATTTGGCACTTATAGCCAGTAAAAAACTAGGCAGAGAAGTGCATATTAGCATATAGCTGAAGTAGGATGGGCCAACATAGTATATCAGCACATTTTTGGCGCCAATTTTAAATCATAGCTATTGGCTACCTAGTAGTGTAAAGAAAGATTACTGGATATTCTAATAAAGACTAAGAATTAATTGACATGATTGGTTTAGAATTTAATTGATTTTAAACCTTATTGGTTAGTTTTTAGTATAAATGTTAGGCACTGCTACCAAAATATAACGATCTGAAGAAGGCTAAATAGCCGAAAGCGCTTATCATTTTATCACTATGGAATTTTAATGCTGTTTTTACTTTTTCTATTAAATTTGATTGCTGTTTGACACAGGACTCTATCGTGGTGGATTTTTGCTGTGGTGGAATACCAGAGTTTTTTTCTTTCTTTTTATGGCAATAATATTGTTAATGTTTATTTTTCCAAAATATAAAACACCACTTTTTTCATTAACTATCACCAGACCTCCTTTTCCCATTTTTCTACATGGGGTCGAGGTATCGTGTTAACTGTCACCAGCTCTCTTAATTAAGTGACACACTCCTGCCTTCTTCAACACTCATGTCTGACTGTCACAGATATTCTTTCACACAATCCATCCATCTCTTTGCTGGATGTCCTCACTTCCTCTTACCTTCTTCCTGTCTGTCCCAAATCTTCCTCACCAGATTGTCTTCTGCTTTTCTACACATGCCCAAACCACTGTAATCTGTTCTCTTTGATCTTTTCTGCAACTGGAGCTACTTTGGCTTCTGCTCTTATGTCCTCATTTCTTCGACTGTCCCACAGTGTGAATCCTACCACCTTTCTTAGGCACTTAATTTCCATTACCTCTGGCTTCTTCAACTGTTCTGCCTTTACTGCTCAGGTTTCTGTACCATACAGTAAGTAATACTGGTTGCACCACTGTCTTGTACACCTTAATTTTCAGCTTCTTTGGCATTCTTCTGTCAGACTACACCTGATACAATATGCCAGTTGGCTGCAGCCCTTCTGATTCTAGCTTTGACCTCTTCATTCAGACTACCCTTCTCAACTACTCCTCCCAGATACTTGAAGCTGTTTACCTGTTTCACTATCTTCCCTTCTCTCTCTATTCTCAGCTTCTTCTGATTTCCCCAATTTGCTGCCATTACCACCGTCTTATCTGTGCTTAGTTTCATCCCATGTGTCTTCAGATTTGCATTCCATTCTCCTATCCTTTGCTGAAGTTCTAGCTCAGAGTCTGCCTGTACTGGCACATCGTCTGCATACAGCAGCTTTGTTGATCTCTCCCCTCCAACCTGTTTGCTAATTTGCTAATATAGTCCATCACCAGTGGGCTCAAAGCTGACCCCTAATGTACACCCACTGGGACCCCCTCTGTGAGGCCGAACACTGTCCATACTTGAGTCACTGGGTCTTTGTACATAGCCTGCACTAATTCTACTAATGTTTATGGGACTTCAAACCACCGCAGTACTGCCCACATCAGCTTTCTTAGGACCTTGCCATATGCTTTCTCCAAGTCTAGGAATGTCTGGCTGGACTCTCTCCTCATCCCTAGCGTCTTCTCAAGTATCTGTCTCAATGCAAACATCAGGTCAGTTGCGTTGCATCCCGATTTGCATCCAAACTGCTCATCTCCCATTTTACATTCTACTACTCTGCATATCCCAGGTAACCAAAAGAGGATGAACAGCCATGTCACTCGAAAAAAATGCTGTTTATTGAATCTAAATGACAATACTGGACATTAAAACCATTAAGCGCTTTCATCCCTTCTTAGGGACTTCTTCAGAACAAAATAATTCCATTTACCCAGCATTCAAATACACCAATCCATTAACAATTAATTAAATAATGAAATCATTACACTAATTTACTGCCCTAAAATACACGCTAAAAACCATCTCCAAATTAAAAAATACACACAAAACTTGAAAAAAAAAGTTTATGTGATATTGCTAAATCCATTATATCATCTTTTTACCCCAAAACATGATTCAATTTTAAAACACAATTGATATTCACTATTTCAATGATATTTGGGTACCTGGTGGCATCCAGGAACAACTGCCATTTCAACTGACATGCATCCAAGAATTCACTCACAACCCTCCCTTGTTGGTCAGCCCTTATTTGCTGTATTAGTAAAAACTTTGACACGACTGTTCATTCTCTTTTGGTTACCTGGTTTGTGGAATTTTACTAGTCGTTAGTACTCTGCATATCCATTTATCAATCACCCTCTCCAGAACTTTGATGCAATGTGATAGTTTAATGCCTCTGTACTGCCAACAGTTGTGGATGTCCCCTTTGTTCCTGTACACTGGCACGAGTATGCTTATTCTCCAGTCATCTGCAATACCCCTTTCTCTCCACACTGCTATCAGTACCCTCAGGAGCCATTTCTCCCCTATCTCACCCAGCATCTTTATCATACCTACTCTGACCTCATCTCAGCCTGCTGCTTTCCCTGACTTCATCTTCCTTAGTGCTGTTCTTACTTCTTCGGGGCTCTTCTTCCCTCATCGTAGGCTGTTTCTGGGGCAGTACAGCTTCTGTGGGGTTTTCTTCATTCTGAAGCTGCTGGAAATACTCCTTCCATCTGCCTTTTGATGTCCTCTGAGCTGGTGAGCAGGTTGTTGCTGGCATCTCTTATGAAGGGTGTCTGACTATCTTCTTTATCTTTCTGTCTTTGCTTTGCAACCTGATATAGTTTCTTTGTACCCCTTACTGAGTCACTTTCTAGAAGTTGGTACAGTGCTATTGCAACTTCTTTCTTAGCTTTAATAAAGAGTGTTACTCGGACTAGTACTTAAAAAAAAAAACAAACAAAAAAAAATTTAAACCAAGAAGCCAGCTTGTGGTCTACATTTGAACTGTGTTGACCTCCTTCTTCCATGGTACCTTGATTGCTTCTTTCTTAGCTTCTTTTTTAGCCAACTAGTAGTCCTTCCTATCCTGGTCATTCTTTTCTGTCTCCCACTTCTTCCTGCACTACTGATTAAAAGGGTTCCTATTAGATGACCGAAGATGCCGAACTTGAAAAGACGAAAAGGCAAAATAAAGCCGCATATAAGTGAATTCTTTCCCTGGGAAAGAAATTGTTTGGCCGTTTCAGTTACTTTGCCGTTTTCATCACTGTAGTGCGATTTCGGAGTTGGTATATCTAAGCAGGGGGGTGTGGGGGCACAGCCCCCCACTTTGTCATGTTTTAAGTGCTTTTTTTTTTTTTTTTTTTTTGGAACAGTGATTTTTTTCCCTTGGAAAAAAATTGCTGTTCTAAGTGTTCGAGTTTGCAAGATTTCGCTTACATGGGGTTGATAAATCATTGCTCACTTTTCTAAGTGTTCGATGATTTAATATAGATCCGATTAAAACACTCAATATCTTCAGATGTATTAACCACACAACCCATCTTTATGTCATCTGCATATTTAGCTATCCATACTTTTGAAATCTCTGTAATATCAAAACACTATGTTAAACAAAAAAAAACGGCCCAGTACTGAACCTTGAGACACACCCCTGCTCACACTTGTCTGAAATCTCTGTAATACCAAAACACTATGTTAAACAAAAAAAAACGGCCCAGTACTGAACCTTGAGACACACCCCTGCTCACACTTGTCCAGTCAGATGTACTGTTATACATTTTAAACCTTTGTAATGTACTATCCAAACAGTTAGCAACCCAACATATCAAATAAGAATTAAATGTGTTTATTCACTGCATCAATAATAGCAAATGTGGTATTATATACAAGGCATTTGGATAGATCCATGACAACTACTGCCACTAAACCTAAGTCAACACCAAGGACACTGGTTCATAACAATTAATCTGATTTGTAAAAGTAGAATGATTCCTCCGAAATCCATGCCGAGTTATGTCCCTTAAACTACCATGAAGTGCTCAATTATAACTTTTGATACGCACCTCTCAAAGCAATTGTCAATAACTAAAGTGAGACTAACTGGTTTACAATTCAAAATACTGTCCAATGATCCTCCTTATGGATAGGTATTATGGCTGCAGATTTCCAGCTAGATGGTACATAACCTGATAACATTTTATTAAACAGAAATATAACAGATGCAGAAATGTATTTAACACAGTTAACCCAAAATAAACCTATGAAATTGTCAGGACCCATTCCAAAATCTTGATTAATTCATCCCAAGGAGGACATACTGGGATAGTCATACACCTCACAATTTGAATGTTCACATCTGGCTTATCTTTTACACCTACAGGTTCACTCATCTGAAAATATTTATCAAAAATATTTGACTGTTAATTACAGCATTGATTGTTTACCCACCACTTTGAACTGGGCCAATTTTTTCTTATCCTTGTTCCTAGGCAGGTTTAGACAGAAATAGAAATCCTTAATGGAGTTTGATGTCAACTGGAAGTTATGTACTTACCATAACTTGGCATCTGTGTTGTCTATTTTCATTCTTCCTCACTGATGGGTCATGGATCCAACTCTCAGATCTGCCTCAGCCAGATTTTTCAGACTTAGATCATAGTCTCGATCTCCTCACTCTACCCACAATGCTCTATACCTTCCCCAGCTTCCTCAGATTGAGGTTGTTGCCTACTGGACAGAGAGACAGAAACATAAAAATATCAGAGGCTCAAACCAGGAATGTGAAGGCTCCTAAACAGTCCATAGATCCTCTATGAGCAATTAGGTTGGGGGGATGGTTGGGAGGGAAGGTGAAGAAGAATGAAAACAAAAAACACAGACACCAAGTTATGGTAAGTACATAACTTCCAAATCTGATGTCCTTTTCATTCTCCCTCACTGATGGGTCAGAATCCCCAGCTACTTAACTCTTGGGTGGCCTCAAGGAAGGATATGCCGGAACACTTGAACTAAAGGATGCTCTACTTCTGGAGACAATATCAATTTATAATGCGTCATAAAAGTAGGAGTCTTTGACAAAGTGGCTATTGCACAAATTTCATCAATTGACATTCTGGAGGAGAAAGCAGATAATGTAGCCATAGATGTAGTAGAATGGGCCCTAGGAGGGCAAGGCAATTCCAGACCATTATTTGAATAGATCAGTGAAACAGTCAGTAAACCATTTGGCCATGTTAATTTTGGAAACCGCGTGACATAAACGGTTAGGCAGAAAATATACAAATAGTTGGCCAGACTTTCTGTACTGTTTTGTTCTATGAAGGTAGAAATGTAGTTGTCTATGCACGTCAAAAAGATGTAAGACATGTTCGCCCTTGTTAAAAAAATGTGAGACGAAGATAGGCAATAGTATAGCCTGATTAATATTATTCTCTGCAGCTGCTTCAGGCATAAAGGATGGGTTGGTATGAAGGAACACCTTATCCTTATGAAAAATAATGTAAGGTGGTTTGGATGATCAGGCTTGAAGTTCAAAAATTCTCTTTGTTGATATAATAACTACTAAAAAGATAGTTTTCCAAGACAGAAATTTCATATCATAAGAGTTTTCTGTTTCAAAAGGTTTCTGAGTCTGGCCTTGAAATAAAACTGTATGATCCCAAGAAAGAGAAGGATCCTTTTAGGAGGTCTAAGCAGAAAAAAGAAGTTATGTACCTACCATAACGTTCCATGTTAGTTGTCTTCATCTCGTCTTCTTTCTTGCTTGTTGGGATCGGAGCCAATCCTCAGCTCCGACTTGGCCATCTTCTATAGCTCGAGAGCTGCTTACTGGCTCGAGACTACCCCTTATCCCATGATGCCTAGCGCTAGCTACCCAGATCTCGCTTGTAATAGCTAACCCCAGACATAGCCAGAGAATCAACCTGTCCAAACAAACAGGTTGAGCAAACCTGTAATACTCTCTCAGTCAGCAGAGGAAACAAACCATAGAAAACTCAGCCAGTGAAACCAGAACTCCTCTCGGTCCAACAGGACAGGGGGACGGAGAGTGGGACGCAAGAAAGAAGGCGAGATGAAGACAACTAACATGGAACGTTATGTTAGGTACATAACTTCATGTTAAGTTGTCTGTCTCGCCTTCATTTCTTGCTTGTTGGGACAGCGTCCCTAGCACCTACGATCCTGTGTGGCTCATTGGAACAGACTCTTCAGAACAGTTGAACCAAAGTTAGCTCTACTCCTGGAGACCATGTCTAACTTGTAATGAGAAATAAAAGTATGAGGATTTGCCCACGTGGCAGCGGCACAGATAGAGTCCATGGGCAACCTAGCCTGGAAGGCTACACAGGTGGCCAAAGCCCTAGTAGAATGACCTTTCGGTTTGATAGCCAACTCTGTTTCTTAGTCGATAGATGAAGGTAATGTGAGACAACCACCTGGACAGAGTCACTTTGGAAACTGGAAAACCCTGTTTGCCCCTAGCATAGGAAAGGAAAAGATGGTCCGACTTTCTTATATCCTTCGTTCTATGCAGGTAAGAACGCAATTGTCTATGAACATCCAATTGGTGTAGTTTGTATTCTGCCTTGTTGGTGTGGTTAGGGAAAAACACAGGAAGGTCTATAGATTGGTTTAGGTTATTCTCCGAGCAGATTTTCGGAAGGAAGGAGAGATTAGTTCTCAGAGCAACCCTGTCCTTATGAAAAACTAAGTACGGAGGATGAACACTCACTGTGCCTGAAGTTCTGACACATGTCTGGCTGAGGTAATAGCTACTAGAAAGAGAGTTTTCCAAGATAGGAACTTAATGGAGCAGGATGCAGCCAGTTCAAAAGGGGGCAAAATCAAGGAGGCTAGTACCAAATTAAGGTCCCAAGGAGGAGGGGGATCTCTTACTGGGGGCCTAAGGACAGTAGTCCCTCTGAGAAAGACTTTACACAGCTTATGAGACATAATGTTTAGATTAGAAGACACAACATGGCTGCTAGTTGAACCCTGACTGTGGCAGAAGCGGACCCGGAATGGAAAAGCTCTGTTAGGAACTCCAAGATTTCATGCACTGGGGCTGAAAAGGGATCTATGTTCCTAGCCTCTGCCCAACAAGAGAAACGTTTCCATTTGCTAGCATAAGTCTTCTTAGTGGCGGATTTGTTAGAGGAGACAATAATCTCACGTATGGCTGGGGAAATGCTGGGAAGCCTGGCTGGGTTGGAATTGGATCAACCAAGTTGTGAGCTGTAGTGTTTGGAGGGATTGATGCAGCTCTCCTGATTGATGAATCAGCAGGTCTGGAATAGGATCTAGAGTCCAGGGCTGCTCGATGAGGTAATGGTGCAGGAACAGAAACCATATCTGTCGAGGCCAGTAGGGGGCAATGAGGATCATTTTGCAACCCAACGGAATAGCTTTCTGTATGTGTTTGGGTATAAGAGGGAATGGAGGGAAGGCATAAAAATGTCCCTGAGGCCAATCGTGGACAAGAGCGTCTATGGGAGGGTGACTGAGAAGCGATAAAAGGGAGAAGTAGTTGCTGCATTTACTGTTGAAGGGGGTGGCAAACACATGGCAGCAAGGCTGCCCCCATTTGCGGAAGATCAGATCCGCAACTACCTGATTCAGAGACCACTTGTGAGGCATGAGAATAGCTCTGCTGAGCCTGTCCGCTATGATGTTGGACTTCCCAGGGATGTGCGTCGCAATCAGAAATCATTGGGAGGAAATCGCCCACTGCCAAAGTCCGAGTACTTCTCAACATAAGGGGTAGGACCTGGTTTTGCCCTGCTTGTTTATGTACCATACCACTGACATGTTGTCCGTTTGAATTGCAATGGTCCCAGAAGGGAGAGAGTCCTGAAGGGCTTGCAACGCTAGGAGCACGGCTCTCATCTCCAAGACATTTATGTGCAGATGGTACTCGTGAGGCTGCCAAGTGCCTTGGACTGTCCTGCCCTGATAATGCCCCCCCCACCCTATCAGTGAGGCATCCGTGGTCACTGTGGCAACCGGAGGGGACTGAATGAAGGGTCTGCCCTGAGTCACTAGAGGGGAGACCATCCACCAGGAAAGGTGTCTTTTGCATGCTTCTGTAATCATGATCATATGAGACATGGGGAGCTGTTGGAAGGACCACTGTGTGAATAGAAGCCACTGAAGGATTCTCATGTGAAAACGGGCCAGGGGTATCAGAAGAATTGCTGCTGCCATATAGCCTAGGGTTTGAAGGACATACCTGACTTGTACCCTTTTGCACTGCATGAGGAATTGAACCTGCTGGCGAATTGTGGACACCCTGTCTGAAGGTAGCTTTGCGTACATGCTCCGTATCCAAGTCTGCTCCTATATAAGTAATAGAGTGACAGGGCAACAAGGCAGATTTTTTGAAATTTATAGTAATGCCTAGCTGAGAGCAAATTGAAATTGTGTAGTCCCTGGCTTGAAGAAGTTGATGCCTGGTAGTAGCAGTGAGGAGCCAGTCGTCTAGATATGGAAACACCTGGAAACCTTGACGCCTCAGGTGAGCCGTGACCACTGCCATACATTTGGTGAACACCCTGGGGGCTGTGGTGAGACCAAAGGGCAGAGCTCTGAATTGGTAATGACTGGCTCCCAGCTGGAAGCGAAGGTACCTCCTGGAGCATCAGTCCATCTTGATATGATAGATCTATGGAGTACATCCAATTGTCCTGACCCAGAAAGGGTAGAATGGACTCTAGCGTGACCATCTGAAACTTTGTTCTTTGAACAGACTTGTTCAGTCTGCTGAGATCCAAAATAGGTCTCCAGTCCCCTGTCTTTTTTGGTACCAAAAAGAACCTTGAGTAAGTTCCGGATTCGTATTGGTCTGCCGGGACTTCCTGGATGACTCTTTCTAGCAATTTTGAAACTTCTATAACTGCTTGGTCCCTCAGATTGGGTGGAACATCTGGGGGGGACTTGCGTGACGGTAAAGGCAGTTGAAAGAATGGGATTCTGTAACCTCCGGATATGACTTGATGTACCCATTTGTCTTGCGTTAGGTTTAGCCAGGCCTTTGGGTACATTGAAAGTCTTCCCCCAACTGCCTCCAGAGGTGGACAGTCGGGCAACACTTCAGGGATGTTGAAAGGGCTTGTCAGAGAAAGATTCTCTGCTGCCCTGATTCTGCGGATCTCCTATGCCATGAGGGCGGCTTCTGTTGTTATTATTCCCTTCGCTGCCCCTGGAGGAAAAATCATCACGTGTGTCAGGCGAAACTCCCTGGGATTTGTGGAACCACGTTTTCCCACTCTTCTGACCCTTGGGGTATGGTCTGGAAGGAGTGGAAAAATGGACTCCCACTGCAGACAGAGTCTTGCCTTCCTGCTCACACCTAGTGAGAGTGTCTTTCACCTGTGGTCCAAAAAGAAAGGAACCGTCAAAGGGACTGTTGATGAATGATGCTCTAAAGGGTTCTGCAAAGTTACACAGCCGCATCCATGCATGTCCCCGAAGTGCCACACCTGTGCCTGCGACTCGCACCATTGGCTGTGTAGGAAATGAGCCTCATGGAGGAGCTGACTACTGAGTTAAGGGTTGCCAGCTGAGAAGCCACTTTAGCCTGAGCCCCTTCAGCTGATGGATCCTGAAGGGTATCTCGGAGCTCTTTCAGGAGGTCCCTCTGAAGCCTGGTGAAATGGCATAAGTAGTTCAGTGACCTCATGAAGAAGGTCGCTGAAGCAAACATTCGCTTCCCGTATCTGTCCATGGTCCTGAACTCCTTGTTAGGAAGATGGAAAGAGGAAGAAGTTTCCGCTAGCTCCTTTTTAGTGGCTGCTGCTACCACCATGGCATCCACGGGAACACCCTTAGCAAGGAACTGCCTGTCTGGGGGAGCAGTGAAAAACTTGCTTGGCCTTCTCGGGGTTGTTTCCACTGTATCCGGGGCTGACCAAGCCCTTTGAGCCACCACTGATATTAGTAGATTGAAGGGCAGAGAAACCCAGGAGGTGGAAGGTCGGGAACCAAACGCTTCCAGGAATACAGATTAATCCTCGGTAGGGGCAAGGGTATTCCAGTTCCCCCTCTGTTTAAGCATTTCTAGGATATCCGCAAAGGAAACATCTTCAGAGGGGGATCACGGGGACCCTTCCGATTCATCCAAATCCATTTCTGAAATGACAGACTCGGGGGGAGTCAATGTGCTTCCTCTTGCACTTCTTCCGAGGGGGCTCCTCTGAATGATCAGGGGAGGCCTCGGAGGAAGAGGAAACACCCAATGGGGTGGTCTGGAGCGTTGGTTCCCCACGCTTGGGGTCTGGAGGAGGGACAGAGGTTGATGCAGGCAATACGGGGGATGGAGCCAGTGGGGTCGAAGGTGGAGCTGACTGGGAGGCCAGCACACGCCTCATGACATCGAAGGCATCCCTGCCATGATGCAGAGAAGTCTCCGGCTCTGAGGAGACCAGAATCCTCCTCCGCACCCAGGGAGATGGCTCCGAGACCAATGTAGGAGCCGAGCTCACCTGCGCTGATGCTCCAAGAGGGAGAGCGGGGTTGGACAAGGGTCCGATGCCACTCGCCCCCTAGGAGCAGACGAGGGAGTCTCAGCGCCCAGATCCCTCGATGGAAGGCAACATCGATGGGATCGGAGACAACGACGGATCTGAAGGAGAAATCGTAATTGGAGCCGGCGGTTCCACGACTCGAACCCCAATAAACTCCGGCTCCGAGCTCAATGGAGTTGGAGGAGGAACATCGATAGAAATGGACGGAGCTGACACCTGATGTGGAGGGCTGGACAACATTTTGGCCAGTGCCTGCGACTTTAACAACCTGCTGACCACTCTCTCCACGTCATGATCTGAGAGCCTAGAGGACCGAGAAGAATGTGAAGATCTATGACTACAGTCACTCTGCAAAAGGGGAGACCGAGGAGCCGAATCAATGGAGTCTAGCGAAGGGGACATCGGCCTTTTTTGGGTCCTTGATGGCTCCGCGGGTACTAGTGGAGCCGACGAGGAAGCAGTCTCCTCGGTTCCAGCCGGGACCTAAGAGGTAGTAGGCAAGGTTGGGGCCAATGATGGCTCCGAGCTGTGGGCCGACGATTTGGCCGGTTTAGGGGATTTCACTGGCTGAGCCTTGGCCGGTGAATCCTGAGGCTTGAGAAGACCTCTCAAAATAAGTTTATTCTTGTGCTCCTGCAGAACTCTTGGGCTAAATATATGGCAGATAGAACAAGAGTCCTGCAGGTGCTCTGCTCCTAGGCAATAGACGCAAGAAGTCTGCCCATCTCTCAGAGACATCTTCTGACAGCATGAGTCACACTTCTTGAATCATGACACTTTGGATTCTTTAAACATATCCTGTCAAAAAAAGAAATCACAACTCTAAATTACTTTGGCCAACAGGCCAGCACACTAAGAAGTAAAAACAGAACACTACCACAAAAAAAACGCAATATAATAGGTTCATAGGTTTATACTAGGCTATCTGCCCTAAGGCATTTATAAGCCTAGCCCAAAGTTTTGTGGCTTACGCCACCCGTTATATGAAAAAATACTGTGCCCATTAGTTTGTTGTGCCTCTGTCCAGCAGTGACACAGAGATGATTCCCGGGGTAAACCTACAATCTCCCATCCACAGGTCAAGACTTCTCTTGAACAGAGCCAGCGAGGTGCTCTGCCTCACATGGACCGGGATTTTATTCCACAGCATAGGGAGTCTCTGAGTGATAAATCTATCCCTCCAGCACGTCCTATTTATATCCGTGTTAGGGTTTAAGTCGCTTGCTCTAGTGGTTTTGGTGGATTTGGATTTTTTGAGGTGGAGCATGTCCATTAATTCCGGGTTGGACATGGCCTTGTATGTCAGGCACATGTCACCTCTGAGCAGATGGTATGCGACTGAATAGAGCTGGAGTTTCTTCAATCTGGCAGCATATGACAGATTTTGGAGTCCCTTTATCCTTTTGGTGAAGAACTTTTGGGGTCTCTCCAATTGCTGCAGATGTTGGGTGAGATACATCCCGAATGGGGCATTGTACTCGATCATTGGTCTGATAAGTGAAGAGTACAGGGGAACAATGACCTCACTAGATCTGGATGTGAATCCCTTCATGATCAGGTGGGCAATGTAGAAGGCCTTTCTAACCACTTTAGCAACGTGAGTGTCAAAAGAAAGGCCACTGTCAACCTGGGTCCCCAGGTCGCTGATAACCTCTTCTGTGCTTAGTGGATTGCCACCTATATGGTAGCTTGGGGTTACCTTGTTTTTCCCGAAGGGTATGACTATACATTTTTTGGCGTTTAACTGCAGGCCACGGCTCTGGCACCAGCTATCTGTTTCCGTGAGTCCCTTCTGAAGGATATCCGTGTCCGATGCACTTTCCACTATGGCGCCCAGTTTGCAGTCGTCTGCAAACTTTGTCAGCCAAAGTCCTCCCATGTTGGCGTGTACTTCTGAGAAGTAGATGCCGAACAATAGGGGGCCAAGGACCGAGCCCTGTGGGACACCACTTGTGACCGGCTTGGAGTCTGACATAGCGCCAGCAACTCTAACCTTGTGGGTTCTGTCCTTAAGCCAGTTTGCAACCCATCTTGTGACATATGGGTTTTCATTTAAGCTGGTAAGTTTTTCTACAATACCCGATTGGGGTATTGTGTCGAAAGCCTTTGCAAGGTCAAGGTAGGCTGTATGGACTGCCTTTCCCTCATCAATGGCCTTGGTGACTGTTTCGAAAAAGTCGACCAAGTTCAAAAGGCATGATCTGCTCTTGACGAAGACAAACTGGGTTGGGTCCATGTCTGCAAGTCCCCTATATCTTTGTTTATGAGCTCCATTATGATCCTCTCCATAGCTTTGCAGACTAGACTTGTTAAGCTTATGGGGCGGTAATTACCAGGGTCCGTAGAGGCACCGCCTTTGTGGAGTGGGACCACAGTTGCCATACGCCACTCCTTGGGCACGTATCCTGTGGTAAGGCTGAGATTAAACAGCTGCCTTATGTGCGGGTTTAATTCCTCATTTAGCTCGTGTAGCACACAGCCAGGGACACCATCAGGTCCCATTGATACTGTGTTTTTAGCTTTAGCGAGAGCAGCTTTCACCTGCGCATTTGAGATGTCTGGGAGGCTACACTCCGCTGGGATAGTTATCTCTCCTTTAGGGGAGGGGTGAAGTTTGCACTGAACCTGTCTGCCAGTATGTTGGCAATGTCTGTGGGTTCAGTGATTTTTGTATCATTTTGGACTAATTCTGAGCATATCTGGGAGTTTCCACCCAGGTTCCTAACATAGCTGAAAAAGGCCTTATGATTGTCCTTTGAATCCATGGCAATTTTTCTCTCAAAATTGGCCTTAGTTGATTTTATGAGTGCTCGTATTTTTTTACTAATAATGATCGGGGTGACTTCCCTTTTATGGATTTTGTTCTATCATGTAATAGCTTTCTCCTCTTATTGTAAAGTTTGTTAATGGCTGGGGTCCACCAGACTGGACGTTTGCCCTTTGTGGAAAGAGTCTTGGTTTTATTTGGGATTGCCTGACCCATGCAGTCCTGGAGGTATTCATAGAAGGCATTTGTAAGGGCTTCCGCAGCTTGGGTTGTGGTTTCCACTGGCTCAGGGGCCTTGAAGGATACCACACCAGTCTTGAGTAGTGTGAAGTTTGCTTTAGAGAAGTTCTTCACTGTGGTCTTTTTTGTTTGGGGTGGGGGCGGGATGTGGATTTCCAGTGAGATTAGTTTATGATCAGATCTCACCAATGAGGGATATACTTCCGGTGTGGAGCATTTTGTCCCCATGTTTGTGATAATGAGATCTAGTATATTTTCTCCTCTCGTGGGAACAGTAACTAGCTGTTCCATGGCATTTGAATTTATGAACTTAAGAACCGTTGGGCTAGAAAGTTAGGGCTTGAGTAATGTTCCCAGTCTATATTCGGGTAGCTGAAGTCACCCAATATGATGGTGTTTGGAGATACATTTATACCCTCCAGTGTCTTCAGGAAGGCTGTGTGGGGTTCCTGAGTTTGAGAGGGTGGCCTGTAGCATGCTACAATTTGTAGAGCAGTTTTGCCTATGGTTAGTTGCACCTGGATGGTTTCCGAGCTTAGCGTTGCCACCAACCTGGAGGTGTGGGTATCCTTTATGAATATGGATACACCCTCCTTTTGTGGTGTGGTCCGGGTTTTGGGGCCGGAACGCATGATATGAGGTAAAACCTAATAGTGCCGGGATGCTCTCAGGAGCCTTGAACCAGGTTTCAGTTACAGCACAGACATCAATGTTCTCCATACTGAGAAGGGCCTCGAGTGCGTGCATTTTGAGATTTAGACTTCTGGCATTGAGCAGCATTACCCTCAGTTTCTTCCCATTTTGTTTTCTAGGGTGGTAGGTTTAGAATTTGAGCCTTGCCTAAAAAAGGCACTATGGGGGTGGCAAGAGCCTTAGCCAATATCCGGAATCCCAGGGGTGACAGGTGCAAGCCGTCCCTTGCGAAGCAGCGTGGCTTGTCAAGCATGTCATCCCAGGCAGACAGACACTGGATCCCCTTTGAATGACACCAGACATTAAGCCAATTGTTAAAGCTGATCATCTTGTCTCTATATTGTGGCATCATTCTTGGTGAAGGAAGGATACTGCATACCTGCCTGGGCTACATAATCAGAGAGATAATCATAAGATAGATAATCATAAGATAGATTTTTTTTTTTTTAAACTAGAGAGCCTCTAGCTCAAATGGCTACCTAATCAAAAGACTAAACACTACTACGGGGGGGGGGGAGAACTCTCTAATTTAAATGAGTTCTAAGGGGGGAAAAACTACAATATATTAGCTAAATCTACTAGTTATCGCTATAATATAACAATTACCTAAAAAGCACTAAACTGACAAAAAAAGGCAGATTAATAAAGTTATACAAGCCTGAGCCAGTAACCATGAACCTCGCAGCTGAAGCGGCAAATGAGATATGGGTAGCTAGCGCTAGGCATCATGGGATAAGGGGTAGCCTCGAGCCAGTAAACAGCTCTCGAGCTATAGAAGATGGCTGAGTCGGAGCCGAGGATCGGCTCCGATCCCAACAAGCAAGAAACGAAGGCGAGATAGATAACTTAACATCATCCCTTTCATGAATGCCCTGCATAGTCTGGAAGTGGAAAGGGAACAAAAATCACTTCCAGTGTCAAAACTGGAAATAACTGCCAACTGAAGTTTTAAAGTGGATAAACTAGCTCCTTCCTTATAAACAGAAAAAGAAAAAGAAAAAGAAGGATGGCTGAAACCGTGGCTGAAAAGGGTCGATATTCTCTTTGGAAGCTCATATAGTAAATCTTTTCCATTTGCTTCTATAGACCTTCTTAGCAGATGCTCTTTGAGATGCTAAAACTATATACAAGAGAAGCAAGCCTGGGCATTTGTATAATCCCTGGAAGTACAGAAAACCATTCGGTTAGTTTAAGGATGTATAGAATCGGGTGTTGAATCCCTGATGGGTGAGAGAGGAGGTCCTGGCTGGGCTCCAGAATCCAAGACGGATATTTCAGGTGAGACTAGAGAAAGCGGAACCAAACCTAACGAGGCTAAAAGGGGGCCATGAGAATGACTGAGATTTTCAGCCTGCTGGCTTTCTGCAGGAATTTCAGGCTCAAAGGCAGCAAAGGATAAGCATAAAGAAGACGGGGGGCAATCGAGAACAGCATCCCATGGTGACTCCCCCACAGTTATTTTGGGAAAGAGTTTGCAACAAGGTTGGCCACAATGGCTGAAAAAAAGAAGTTATGTACTCACCATAATGTTTCATCTGAGTACTTCTACTTCATTTGTCTTCAACCTGTGGGTTACGGATCCGGGACGGCAGTTTCACCAGCATTTAATCTGAGCTCCAAGCTCCTCCTCTTACCCATAACACTCCTACATCTCCTTCCTGCCCTCAGATTGAGTTTGCTGCACCATCCAGCTAAGCACGACCCAATAACACCTTAACACAACAGTTTATATAGAAACCTATCAGTAAGAACAGAAGAGCCGCAGAGACGCTCTCCCCTGCCTACCAGATTAATAAACCATAAGGCCAGGGGGAAGGAGGGAGGGAAGGTTGAAGACAAATGAAGTAAAACTACTCAGATGGAACATTATGGTGAGTTTATAACTTCTTTTTCTGAAGTAGTTTCCTTCAACCTGTGGGACAGAGTCCCCAGCTACTAAACACTTGGGTGGCTCTCATGGAAGGATATTCCGGAGCAGCGCAGAACAAAAGGATGCTCACCCTCTTGATATCACGTCCAGTTTATAGTGAGAAATTGATGTATGAAATGAGGACCAAGTAGCCACAGAACAAATATCATCCAGAGACACCCTAGACCAAAAAGCTGCCGAGATAGCCATGGATCTAGCAGAAGGTGCTTTTACTTGACCCGGAGGGGACATACCCTTGTCTTTGTATACCTGAAAGATACAATGAGAGACCCATTGAGCCAAAGTTAACTCGGAGATCGGTTTGCCCAGAAAGGGTTTAGAGTAAGACACAAATAACTGGTCGGACATGCGAAAGGTCTTAATTCTGTGTAAGTAAAATCTCAGTTGTCTGTATGTCTAACAAGTGCAATTTGTATTCACCCCTGTTCTGAAAATTTGGGAAGAACACAGGTAAATTAATCGTCTGGTTGATATTAGTCTCAGAAGACACTTGGGGGAGAAAGGATGGATTGGTACGAAGTGACACCCTGTCCTTATGGAAGACCATATATGGAGCTCTGATAGACAACACTTACAGTTCTTAAACCCTCCCAGCTGAGGTGATGGCTACTAGGAAGGCCGTTTTAAAAGATAAAAATTTTAGGTCTACTGATGCAGCCAGCTCAAAGGGAGGAGCAACCAGAGCCTATAAAACCAAAGTCAAGTCCCAAGGAAGGGTAGGATCATTCACCAGGGGTCTTAAAAGAAAGGTACCTTTAATAAAGGATTTACAAAGTTTAGAGGATGATAAGGAAACCATGTTTTCCTCAACATGAAAGTTGGAAATGGCCGCCAATTGAACTTTAACCGTAAATAGTTAGCACCTTGACGAAATATATAGGCCAAGAAATGCAACACTGCTGAGACAGGAGCTGTGAACAGATCCAGGTCCCTTTGAGAAGCCCAGATGGAAAAACGCTTCCATTTACTGCTGTAAAGCTTCCTGGTAGATGATTTGTAAGCTGCAACCAGAATAATCTTAACCGGAGAAGATGAAATGGGAGTCCTAGCTATCACGGGAACTGGAGCAGCCAAGCAGTGAGCTTTAGACTGTTCAGGTTTGGATGTGTAACTCCAGAGGGGTAAGAAATGAGATCCGGAATCGGCTCTAAGAACCAAACTTGACGAGGCCAGAATGGGGCAGCCTGTGAGCCTTCTGGAGGAACTTCGAAATAAGAGGTAATGGGGGTAAGCATAGAGAAGACCAGGAGGCCAAACATGAACTAGAGCAACTCCAGAGGACTCCCCCTGTGGGGGGTTCAGAGAGAAGAACTTGCTGCATTTCGCATTGGAAGGAGATGCGAAGAGACGGCAGCAAGGCCAACCCCACTCGAGGAAAATCTGCTCCGCTATTGAAGGATTCAAAGACCATTTGTAAGGCATCAGAATAGTCCTGCTCAGTTTGTCCGCCAATATGTTGGACCATCCCAGAATGTGTGCTGCTACCAGAAACCGGCTGGTAAAGATTGCCCATTCCCCCACTCTCATGGCCTCGCGACAGAGGGGATAAGATCTGGTTCCTCCCTGCTTGTTGATGTATCAGACTACAAACAAATTGCCCGACTGTACTGCAATTGTTCCCAGAGGGAGAGAGGCATGAAGGGCCTGCAACACCAAAAGGACCACCCACATCTCTAGAACACTGATTTGCAACTTGGTCTAGATCGGGGACCACGTGCCTTGGACTGTCCTTCCGGAGCAATGCCCCCACCCTAGTTGAGAGGCTTCCATGGTCAGCTTGGCTTGGGGAGAGGCTGCAATGGACGGGCATCCCTCGACCAGTTCCGAGGAGTGTATCCACCAGAGGAGGGAGTCTCTGCCAACTCTGCTGAGCGTATAGGATGCTTCAATGGCAGATCTAACGATGACCATTGAACCGCTAACGTCCACTGTAGAACCCGCATGTGAAGACAAGCACAGAGAAGAAGGGTAATAGTGGCTGCCATTGAACCCAAAGCTCGAAGTACAGTCTATGCTGATGGAAGGTGTGACTGAATAACCAGGGAACACATGGAGTCATAAGCTCCGAATTCTCTCCAGGGTTAGAAAAACCTTCATTTGCAGAGTGTCTATCCTTGCTCCAATGTACTCTAGAACCTGGGTTCATAGATTAGTATTAAGCTAACTGCCCTTGCAAGCAATTTTAAGCCTAGCTGGGGTCAGAGAAGCTTTTTCTGTGTTGATAGTGATTCCCAGGTGGTCTGACAGCTTCAAAAAGTAGTCTCTTGCTTGACAAAGTAGATGCTTGGCGGGAGCAACAAGGAGCCAATTGTCTAGATACGGGAAGACCTTTATTTCTTGAAGCCTCAGGTGAGCCACTACAACTGCCATGACCTTGCTGAACACCCTGTGGGCTGTGGTGAGACCGAAGGGAAGGGCTCAAAACTGATAATGACTGGCTCCTAGTTGGAAGCAGAGGAACCTCCTGGAGCATCTGTGAATCTTTATATGGTAGTACGCGTCCTGGAGATCTATCGAGCACATTCAGTGTGTCTCCTGCAGATAAGGCAGGATGACTGCAATGTGACCATCTGAAACTTCTCTTTGGCAACGAACAGGCTGAGAGTGGAAAGATCCAGAAAAGGTCTTAGGTTCCCCCGTCTTTTTTGGCACCAAAAAGAACCTGGAGTAGATGCCCAATCCAGACTGGTCATGGGGGACGGCTTGGATGACTTGTTTTTTTAGCAACTTGTCTATCTCGAGCACTGCTACCTCCCTTTGCATAGGTGGTACATCTGGGAGGTGTTTAGTGGAAGAGGGAATTCCACAAAGGGGATAGAATAGCCTGTGAATATGATCTGAAGCATCCAACGGTCTGTTGACATGGACTCCCATGCTGTTAGGTGCAACAAAAGACGACCCCCGACTGCCTCCAGAGTGCAGCAGTTGGGCAACCCCTCAGGGCTGCTGCACAGGCCTGTCCGAGAACGGTTCGAGACCCCACATTCCTTAGAACCCCTCTGCCTCTGGGCCAGTGTCTATCAAAACCCCCCTCTGCCTCTGGGAAAAGATGAGTCCTGAGCATCCCGGGAATACTGAGACTTCTGGAACCACATCTTCTTCTGTCCTTGCTGATTGCTGGAGAAGGGTCTTTGAGGGTTAGAGAAGCAGATTCTGATGGCAGACAGTGTCTTCCCATCCTTTTCGCTCTGGACCAATGTCTCACGAACGGTCTTCCCGAACAAGGAAGAACCATCATAAGGGGTATTTGCAAATGAACCCTTAAAGGGCTCCGTAAACTGACACAGCCTGAGCCAAGCATGACGCCTCATGGCAATGCCCTACCCAGCGCCCTTGCTCCTCCTTCGGTAGCATGCGAGAGGATATGCATGGATGTGTTGGATACCGCTTTCAAAGTGACCATCCAGGTGTAGAATATATGCTTATCCTCCGGCGACATGGACTCCAGGGACGACTCCGACATCTCTTTAACAAGGTCATGCAGTAATCGGGTAAAATGTGCCAGGTAATTCTGCTCCCTTATGGAAAAGGTAGCTGAGGCATACATCTCCTTCCCTAGGCGAGCCATCATCCTGGACTCACAGTCGGGAGGATGAACTGTGGAACTTTCTTGGGGGCTGCTGCTATCACTATAGCATCTACAGGGGACCCTTTGTTCCAGCTAGGTCTATGCAAGGGGGGGGAGGGCTCAGGATCTTGTCTGGGCACTTTGGAATTGACTCCACGGTATCCGGTTCCTTCCATGTCCGGGAGGTGATAAGGTTCACCAATGGATCCACGGAAGGGGACACCCAAAAAGTAGACAGGCCCATGCAGAAGGCCTCCAGGAACACTGACTCTTCTGAGGTAGGCTTGGGGTCAGACCCACCGCCCACTGGCACAGGATTTCCATTGTCTCCAAAGGAGACATCTTTGGGGGATGATCTGGGGGAGCCTTCCCCATCCTCCAAGTCGGTGTCCTCGGTGAGGGACTCTGGAGAGGAGTCCAGGTGCCTCCTTTTGCAAGTCCCTTTGTGAGAAGCCTCTTCAGTGGGACTGTCAGAAGGGGACTCGCAAACCTTCTGAAGTTCCACAAGGGGAAACGCCTGTAACACTTCGGGTATGAGCTGTCCCTGAGTGGACAAAATGGCCAAGGTTGCATCCAAAGCCGAGGGAGCCAGGGTGGAATCTGAGGAACTAGGGGTCTGAAACCACTCGAGAGCACCCATTCCACCACACTGAATGCCGAAGGAGAATGAGCCTCCTGGGCCATCAGTAAGGAAGCTGCCCTCCCCGGACCCGATGGGGGAATCGGAGCTGAGCCTGAAGGTGCCGAGATGCCGAAGGGGGGACAATGACCTGACACGGCCGAAGCCGATGGAAACTCAGCGTCGGATCCGACACCCAGACTACGGCTCCGAGAGCTGCTCGGGTCCGAACCCGTCTGATCTGACGTGCTCAGGGCGATGGCAGGCGTTGAGGTACAAAGTACCATCACCGCCAAACCCCCCACGACTTCGAGACTCCTCAGATCTGAAAACTCTGATACCGGGGGTTGGATCAGAAAAGGAGTACTTGGAGTGAAAAAAGGGAGTGAGCTCCCCCTAAAGAGGGAGAGGGGGCTGGCAAGACCCCCATATGGATCTGGGTACGAATAAATCTTATCATTTTGTCCATCTCTGCTTCACTCAAACTTCTGGTGGAGTGCGACAACAATGCCACTGACACCGACCTAGAAGGTCAGTGCACTGACACCCTAAAAGAAGGTCTAGCCTCCTCAGGCTCCGGTGAGAACCTAGGTGAATGGAGCCAAGAAGAACTAGGGCTGGAAACAGCCTGGAATTTCTGGGGAGGACCCAACTGGTCCAGGGACCTCTTCCTAGTCTTGTCCTTGACTTTTCTAGGCAAATCCCCTTCAACAGGCCTCTGAACAGGAGGATGAGTACCGGCCTAGGAGGAGGAAGAAGCTGAAGAAGCAGAAGCAGTCACAACAGTGACCGCAGCTGTATTAGCGGGGACAGTCGCCCCTGAAGCAAACAACCGTCCTTTCATGACCAGCCTGGCCTTGCAGTTTTTCGAGGCCCGTGGGTTAAAATCCACGCAAATAGAGCAGTGGGTCAACAGATGTGCAACCCATAAACATACCACGCACAGAGTGTGGCTATCCGCTGGGGATAACTTACAGCCACACTCTGGACACTTTCTGAAGACAGGCTTGTTGTGATCAGCCATGTCCGAAAATAACCAGGAATAAAACAACAGTTGTAGACCTGACACACACACACACACACACACACCTACAGGAAAAACTGATTTTTTCCCCCCGACACAATGTGAGGAAGGGGAGGGAAAGGAAAGGGAAACCCTAAACTAATACAAGGAAAAGAAAGTACACTCTTACCCTAAATGTTTTGAGAAAAACGTTAAGTAATCAAGCACCACTCCTGTAGCTCCGAGACCACGATGCTGGCAAAACTGCTGCAAATGAGATCTGAGGGAAGGAGGGAAATGGAGGGGTATTATGGGTAAGGGGAAGAGCTTGGAGTTCAGATCAGATGCTGGTGAAACTGCCATCTCGGATCCGATTTGGATCCATAACCCACAGGTTGAAGAGCAAATGAAGTAAACTACTTTGGATCCAGATTTTCCACTGACTGGCTGAGGGGCCACTCACGAGGGAGTCAGGATGGACCTGCTCGAGTCTGCTGCAAGAATAAGAAGTTATGTACCTACCATAACGTTCCATGTTAGTTGTCTTCATCTCGCCTTCTTTCTTGCTGGATGGGTTCGGGCCTTTTTCTACAGCTCGAGAGCTATTTACCGGCTTGAGGCCTCCCCTTATCCCACAATGCTAGGCGTCAGATATCCAGATCTCGTTTGGAAAGCTAACACCATGGAAAAAACACACTAGTTCCCACTAAAGGTTTACCTACAGTGCTGCAAACAGAGGAGGACGTAAGCTAAAAACAAGGTCAACCATAGGAAGAAGGCCTCAAAAGGGATTCTTCTCGGTCCTAACCAGGCTAGGGGGATGGAGGGTGGGACGCAAGAAAGAAGGCGAGATGAAGACAACTAACATGGAACGTTATGGTAGGTACATAACTTCTTAATGTTAAGTTGTCTATCTCCCCTTCATTCTTGCTGGATGGGACAGCGTCCCTAGCACCTTAGCCCTGGGTGGCTCATCAAAACAGACTCTTGAGCAGAGTGGAACCAAAATCAGCTCAACTCCTGGAGGCCATATCCAACTTGTAATGCGAAATGAAGGTATGAGGAGTGGCCCATGTTGCTGCAGCACAAATAGATTCCATTGGAAGTCTAGCCTGAAAAGCTACCAATGTAGTCAATGCTCTGGTGGAATGAGCTTTTGGTTTTGAAGGAAGTTCTTGATGTCTCAGTTAGTAGATCAAGGTAATACAGGCCAGCCACCTGGACAAGGTTACCGTAGAAACTGGCAGGCCCTGCTTCCCCTCGGCATAGGACAGGAAGAGTTGATCTGATTTTCTTGACTGTTTGGTCCTATCCAAATAAAAATGTAACTGCCTGTGAACATCCAAATAGTGTAACTTTTGTTCAGCTCTGTTTGAATAATTAGGAAAAAAAGACAGGAAGATACTCTTCTGGACTAGGTGATAGCTACTAAGAAGAGTTTTCCAGGAGAGTAACTTTAAGGAACAGGAAGCTGCAGGTTCAAAAGGAGGGAGAATCAATGAAGTTAATATCAAGTTCAAGTCCCACGGAGGGGGGATCTTTAACCGGGGGTCTAAGTAACATAGTCCCTTTAAGAAAAGCCTTACAAAGTTTGTGGGACATGATACTGGACTCTGATAGGCTAACATGAAAATTTGCGATAGCAGCCAATTGGACCCTAATGGTGGCAGCTGAGGAACCTGCTTGGAAAAGTTCCGCCAAAAATCTAAAACATTATGGACAGGGGCTGTAAAGGGGTTTATCTTCCTAGCCTCTGCCCAGAAAGAAAAATGTTTCCACTTACTAGCATAAGTCTTTCTAGTAGAAGGTTTGTGCGAAGAAAGTATGATTACGCACACTGGCTGAGAAACATGTGGAAGCCTGGCTAAGGTTGGAAGTGGAGCAACCAAGCTGTGAGGTTGAGAGAGTGAAGAGATTGGTGCAGCCCACCCAACTCATGGATCAAGAGGTCTGGCACTGGGTCCAGATTCCAGGGCTGCTCCAGCAGGTGACGATGCAGGAATGGGAACCAAATTTGTCGAGGCCAGTAAGTAGCAATGAGGATCATCCTGGATCCCAAAGCGGTCGCTTTCCGAATCAGTTTTGGAATTAAGGGAAAAGGATGGAATGCATAGAGCAGACCCCAGGGCCAATCGTGAACTAGAGCGTCTCTGGGGGAATGGCCTGGGAGGGGGAAGAGAGTGAAGAAGTCACTGCACTTGCTGTTGAGAGGGGTTGCAAAAAGGTTGCAGCAAAGTTGACCCCATCTGCGGAAAATTTTGTCTGCTACTAACTGATTGAGAGACCACTCGTGAGGCATAAGAATTGCTCTGCTTAGCCTGTCCGCTATGATGTTGGACTTCCCGGGGATGTGCGTTGCTATCAGAAAACGTTAAGAGGAGATCGCCACTGCCAGAGTCTGAGTGCTTCTCGACATAAGGGATAGGACCTGGTTCCGCCCTGCTTGTTGATGTACCACACTACAGACATATTGTCTGTCTGAACTGCAATAGTCCTGGTAGGTAGAGAGTCCTGAAGAGCTTGCAACGCTAAAAGTACCACTCTCATCTCCAAAACGTTTATGTGCAGATGGTACTCTAGGGGTTGCCAAGTGCCCTGGACAGTCCTGCCCTGAAAATGCCCCCCCCCCCGATCAGGGAGGCATCCGTTGTCACCCTGGCAACCGGAGGAGGAAGTACAAATGGTCTGCCCTGAAAAACTTGAGGGGAGACCATCCACCAAGAAAGGTGGTCTTTGCATGATTGGGTGATTATTATGTTGTGAGACATCGGAAGCTGTTAAAAAGACCATTGGGTAAAAAGCATCCATTGAAGAATCTGCATGTGAAAATGAGCCAGGGGAAGTAATGTGATTGCTGCTGCCAGGAGACCTAAGGTTTTCAGTACAAATCTGGCTTGGATTCTCTTGCATTGTAGTAACGTTTGAACATGTTGGTGAATGTCTAATACTCTTTCTAATGGAAGTTTTGCCGACAGTTCTTTTGTGTTTAACATGGCGCCTATAAAGGTTATAGATTGACAAGGCGACAACACAGACTTTTTGAAGTTTATGGAGATACCTAGCTCTGAGCAAGTTTGGATGGTATAATCCCTGGCTCGGATTAGGTGGAAGCAGTTAGGAGCCAGTCGTCTAGATATGGAAACACCTGGAATCCTCGCCATCTCAGGCGAGCCATAACCACTGCCAAACATTTGGTGAACACCCTGGGGGCTGTGGTGAGGCCAAAGGGCAGGGCTCTGAACTGATAGTGACTGGCTCTCAGCCGGAAGCGGAGAAACCTCCTGCAGCGTCTGTTCATTCTGATATGGTAGGACGCATCCTGTAGGTCTACGCAGCACATCCAAATGTCCAGACCCAAAAAGGGTGGAATGGACTGAAGCATGACCATCCGGAACTTCGTTCTTTGAACAGATTTGTTTAACCAGCTGAGATCCAAAATGGTTCTCCAGTCCCCTGTTTCCTTTGGTACTAAAAAGAACTTGGAGTAAATCCCGGATCCTTGCTGGTCTGCTGGGACTGGCTGGATGGCTCTTTTTTCTAGCAGTTTTGAAATTTCTAGTACTGCTTGTTCCCTTAGACCGGGTGGAACATCTGGAAGGGACCTGCTTGTTTGCATGGGAGTGTGGACAAAGGGGATTTTGTAACCCTCAGATATGATAGACTGTACCCATTTGTCTTGTGTGAGGAGTCACCAGGCTCTTAGGTAAAGTGACAATCTTCCCCCGCCTGCCTCCGAGAGTGGACAGTCGGGCAGTCCCTCAGGGGTGCTGAAAGGGTTTGTCAGAAAAAGATTCCCTGCTACCCTGATTTTGCGGACCTCCTCTGCCCCTCAGGCAGCGTCTGTTGTTGTTCCCTCCTCTGCCCCTGGAGGGAAACTTGCCACGTGTGTCAGGCAGGACTCCTTGGAGTTTGCAAAACCACATTTTCCCACTCTTCTGACCTTTAGGGTATGGTCTAGGAGGAGTAGAAAAACGGACTCTCACGGCAGAGAGAGTCTTGCCTTCCTGCTTACACCTGGTAAGGGTATCCTTAACCCATGGTCTGAACAAAGCTGAACCATCGAAGGGGGTATTGGTGAAGGACGCCTTAAAGGGGTCAGCAAAGTTACATAACCACATCTAGGCATGTCTTCTCAAAGCCACGCCTGTGCCTGCGGCTCTACTCGCCCCATCGGCTGCATAAGAAATGAGCCGCATGGAGGAGTTGACTATAGAATTAAGGGTCGCCAGCTGGGAGTTAATCTTTTCCTGAGACCCTGCAGCAGATGGATCCTGAAGGGTATCACCCAGTTCCTTAAGGAGGTCTCTCTGAAGGCGGGTGAAATGGCTCAGATAGTTCAGCGACCGCATGGAAAAGGTCGCTGAAGAGAACATCCAATTCCTGTACCTGTCCATTGTCCTAGATTCTTTATTAGGTGGATGGACAGGCACTGAAGGGTCAGCCAACTCCTTCTTAGTGGCTGCTGCAATCACCATGGCATCAACAGGGACACCCTTTGTAAGAAACTGTTTGTCGGACGGGGCTGTAATGAATTCTGTGGGCCTGCGGGGAGTTGGTTCCACTGTGTCCGGGGCCGTCCATGCCTTCCGAGCCACTACTTCCATGAGCGGGTCAAAAGGCGGAGACACCCAGGAGGTGGAAGGGTGAGAACCAAACGCGTCCAGATACACCGACTCATCCTCAGAAGGGTTGAGGGCTGTCCAGTTCCCCCTCTGCTTAAGGATTTCAAGGGTGTCTGAAAAGGAGACATCTTCAGAGGGGGACCTTGGGGACCCTTCCGAATCCTCCAAGTCGGTGTCAGAGGTGACTGACTCGGGGAAGTCAACATGCTTCCTCTTACATTTTCTCTTCTGAGGGGGCTCCTCTGAGAGATCAGGGGAGGCCTCGGAAGAGGAAGATATACCCAATGGGGTTACCGGGAGCTCTTGTTCTTCACGCTTGGGGTCAGGAGGGTGGACAGAGACCGACGCAGGCACCATGGGGGGAGGATTCGAAGGGGTCGATCGCAGAGCCGACTCCGGAGTCAGCACGCTCCTCATGACCTCAAAGGTGCCCCTATCAGGCAGAGAACAGGGTCCCTGCTCCGAAGAGACGTGAACCCCTCCCGGCACAGAGGGATGGCTCCGAGGCCAATGTCGGGGCCAACCTCACCTGCGCCGAGGCTCCGAGAGGGAGAACGAGGTCGGACAAGGGTCTGATGCCACTCGCCCCCTCGGAGCCGAAGAGGGAGTCTCAGCGCCCGGATCCCTCCAAGGACGGAACCAAGGAAGAGATCGGAGCCGACGAAGGAGCCGAAGGGTGGGGCATTGGCTCCGACGTTCCGACGATTTGAGCCCCAACAAGCTCCAGCTCCGAACACGGTAGTAGAGTCAGAAGAGGAACTGTTTAAGAAACAGGGATAGCCACAGTCTGTTGAGAAGGGCTAGTCAACATTTTGGCCAGTGCCTGCGACTTAAGGAGCCTACTGACCACCTTCTCTAAGTCATGGTCAGATAGCCTGGAGGACCGAGAGGAATGGGATCTATGGCTCCGATTGTAGTAATGGGGACCTGGGAGCCAAGCGAATGGACTCTAAGGAGGGGGATCTCGAACGCTTTTGGCTCAGAGAAGGCACCGATAGCAAAGTCTGAGCCGACTGAGGTCTCGAAGTGTCGGTTCCGGCCGGAACCGACGAGGAGGCCGAAGCTCCGCTTGGCACCGGCTCCTAACAGGGAGCCGATGGTTTGGTGGGCTTTAAGGATTTCCCCGAAGGCTTAGCCAGGGATCCTTCAGGCTTTAACAAGCCTCTCAAAATGAGTTTATTCCTACGCTCCTGCAGGACTCTCAGACAGAAAGCATGACAGACCGAACAAGAGTCCTGCAGGTGTAGGGGGCCCAAACAATAAACACAAGAAGTGTGACAGTCTGTCAGAGACATCTTCTGACAGCACAAGTCACACTTCTTGAAACCTTGGTATCTTTAGACATGATAGGAGAGATACCAAGGGAAGTTAAACTAGTGCTTAAAACACTAAACACAGACACACACGCCCTAGAACTAACAATACAATACCTCTATAACTACAACAGTTATAAATAACAAAAAACTTAACACAAAAATTAAATTATATATATATATATATATAATCTAAAACAATACTATAAAGAGACAGGCCTAACCACTACCCCAAAGGGGGGGGGGGGGAGGAAGGGAAGAAAACTCTGTAACAACAGAAAAAAGGCGATCCTAGTGGGGTCTAAAGGGGTAACACGATCTAATAAAACTAATGTAGAAGAAAATCTAATATTAACAACAAAAGAATTATACGACCTGGAGCCGGTAAAAAATGCAGCCTCGTAGCTGAAGCTGCAAACGAGATCAGGATATCTGACGCCTAGCGTTGTGGGATAAGGGGAGGCCTCGAGCCGGTAAATAGCTCTCGAGCTTTAGAAAAAGGCGGAGTCGGAGCTGAGGATCGGCTCCGAACCCATCCAGCAAGAATGAAGGCGAGATAGACAACTTAACATCACTGGATTTCCCCAGTATATACATTGCAACTAGAAAAAGGTCTGAAGACATCGCCCATTCCCAGACCCTGATGGCCTCTATGCATAACAGGTAAGAGTGCGTTCCTCCTTGTTTGATATACCAAACTACTGACATGTCTGTGTATATTGCAATAGTCCCAAAGGGGAGACAGTCCTGAAAGGTTTGCAACATTACAAGAACTGCTCTCATCTCTAGGACATTGATATGCAATCTGGTCTCTGAGGAAGACCCCATGCCTTGCACTCTCTTTCCCTTGAAATGCCCCCCCCTCACCCTAGTTGGGAAGCTTCTGTGGTCATTGTGGCTGAGGGGGGGGGGGAAGAAGGAACAGCTTGCCCAGGAAAAGGATGTCCAAATGAATCCACCACTGAAGATGAAGTTTGCAAATCAAAGTCAATTAGATAGGAACAGATAACTGCTGGTAAGAACAGACCATTGAACAGCTAAAGTCCATCGGAGGATTTGCATAAAACCCCTTCCAAAGGGACCTAGGATGATGGCAGCTGACATACAGCCAACAGTCTGTAGTATCAGTCTTGCAGGCAGAAATGGTAGAGTATGTCTCTTACTTTGTTTCTCAAAGATCTTATATGAGGTGGAGGTGAAAAAGCCACTTGGTGTGTCGTATCCAGAAGAGCACCAACAAATTCCAAATTGTGAACAGGAGATGGGTTTGATTTGGCAAGGTTTATGGTAATGCCCAGGGAGCTGAAGATCTGAAACAAATAATCCTTGGCCTGAAGTAGTTGATGCCTGGTTGGTGCAGTTAAAACCAGTCATCCAAATACAGAAAAACTTGGAATACTTTCAGTCTCACGTAAGCTGCCACTATCATGCATTTGGTAAATACACTGGAGGCTGTGGTGAGTCCAAACGGCAGAGCTCTGAATTGGTAATGACTGGCTCCCAGCCTGACGTGCAGATGACTTCTGAAGCATCTGTCTATTTTGATATGATAGTATGCATCTTGAAGGTCCACAGAACAAATCCAATTGCCCCTGCAGAACAGCGGTAGGATGGACTGAACCATAACCATCCAGAACTTTGACTTCTTTAAATACAGATTCTGACTGCTCAGATCCAGAATGGATCCCAGGTGCTGTATTTTCTTTGGCACTAAAAAGAAGCAAGAGTATAAGTTCCAAATCCTCTTTGTTCGGTTGGGGCCTCTTGGATGACTTTTTTTTGCAGCAATTTTTGAATCTCTAGTACTGCATGCTCCCTCTGACTGGGTGGTATGCCAATGAGTTTCTTTTGTTCCACTGGAGGTGGAAAGGAAAAGGAAATGTAATAACATCTGGATATCATGCTTAGCGCCCAGGTATTTCTTGTCAGATTGGTGCAGGCGGCCAGGTGCAGTGAAAAACGACCCCTGACTGCCTCCAGAGATAGACAATTGGGCAGCGCTTCAGGAGCACTGATAGGGCCTGTCAGAGAAGGGTTCTATGAAGCCCTGATTCTGTGGACCTCCTCTGCCTCTGGGGTGGTGTCTATCATTAAAACTTCCTCCTCTGTCTCTGAAGGAAGAATCCTTGTGTTGATCCTGAAAAGACCCTTGGGATTTTTGGAACCAAGTCTTTTTACCACCTCACTGATTTATAGAAAAGGAATGCTGAGGGGTAGAAAACTTGATCCCCACGGCAAACAGGGTCTTTCTTTCCTGTTCACTGCAGGTAAGAGTTTCTTTGACGGATGGCCCAAACAAAGAAGAGCCATTGAGGGGGGCACTGACAAAAGATGTCTTGAAAGGTTCCACAAAGTCACAAAGCCTCACCCAGGCATGTCTTCTGACAGCAATACCTGAGCCGGCTACTAGTGAGGTGCTCTCCACTGTATGGGAGATGAGCCTCATGGAGGAATTAGCCATGGAAGCAAACTTAGCCAGTTGAGGAGATACTTTCTTGAAGTACTCATCCGACAGGGTCTCTGCAACAGAGTTAGAAAGTTCCTTAACCAAGTCTCTTTGCAAACGGGTGAAATGTGCCAAGTAATTTAACGATCTCAGAACAAAGGTAACTAAGGCATAAATGTGCTTACCAAACCTGTCCATCACTCGAGATTCCTTGTTTGGTGGATGGACACAGGAGCTCTGTTCAGCTAGCTCCTTTCTGCTGACTGCTGCCACAACAATAGCATCAACAGGAATGCCTTTATTCCAATACAGTCTGTCTTTAGGAGGAACTAAGAATTTGTCTGGGCATTTGGGATCAGTTCAATAGTGTCCGGCTCCTACCAAGCCCAGCAAGAAACTAAATCAATAAGTCTGTCTGCTGGAGGGGCAACACAAGATGTAGATGGGCCCACCCCGAAAGCCTCCAAGAACACCGACCCTTCAGAAGGAGGCTGGGCCAACCAGCTACCTTTCTATCTAAGGATCTACAAGATGTCTCCAAAGGAGACATCATTTGGTGGTGATCATGGAGATCCTTCACCCTCATCAAAGTCTGTGTCTTCGGTGAGGGACTCCATCAAGGACTCTATGTGCCTCCTCCTGCATGTTTTCTTTTGAGGAACCTCTTCTGTGGGGTGTTCAAGGGAGGTACTGAAAGAAAGGGGGGTTTCCTCAGGGGAAAGTTGTGGAGGCTTCTCAGTGTATGCTGACTCTGAACAGGAATGATGGGCTCAGCACTCGGATCCAATGAAAGACAAAGGGAAAGACTGAAAATAAAAGAGACCATCTCTCTACGTGAAGAAAAAGCCCTTTCTACAATCTGGAAAGGCGATAGGCCCAGAGAACCCCCCCAATCCCTCGGAGCTGAGACAGTTGAGGAAGAAAGGATGGGAACAACTCCTGATCCATGGTGTCCAGACAAAATCGGACTCAAGCTGTCGAGGGCCGAAGCACCTAGAGGAAGGGGCAGATCCAAGAAGGTCAGAGCTGAATCCTTCCCCCTGGACCCAACACTGATATCATGGATCCGAGACCCGCACTGATCTGATAATGGAGCAGGGCTGGTCAGGGTAGCCATCTGAGTAGAGGAAGGAAGCGTCCTCGGATTTGACACCAACTCTCTCTGGTACCTAGGATCCTGGGACTCTGAGATCACTGGTGGAATTGTAGAAGGAGACTGAATACGTTTGGTTGGGAGAACTCACGGATCCGAGAGGGGATGGAGTAGGGAAAACCCACATCTGGATTTGAGTCTTGAGGAATCTCACCATCATCCTGTCCATATCTACATCAGAGAAGCTCCTAGAGGACCTGCAGAAAGCTACAGAAGCAGATCTTGATGCTTTGTAGGAGTTTCCAGTAATACAGTGGGTAAAGTTGATGAAACTGGTCTGATAGTATACTCAGGAGCTCAGATACTAGCTATCAGGTCTGTAGTCCTAGGATCCAAGCTTGAAGTGGAAGGAGCTTGTAGCTAATAATCCCAGCTGGAACCAAGGGACATTTTGGAGCCAAGTGAGTAGAAGAAGGTCTCGAATCTGAAGTGGTCGGATCCGATGTTTTAGAAGATATATCTGGAGGCTCCAAGGAAGACCTTGAGGTCTTGTGAGGGCGCTTCCTGAGATCTGAAGAGCCATGATGAGACTTAAAGGGGGTATGAGCCCCTAAGAAAGAGGAAGCAGGGAGAAGCCTTTTCAAAATAAGCTTGTTTCTGTGATTGGCAACAGCTCTCAAATTAAACCTTTACACATATTACAAGGTGATCACATATGCTCTGGTCCCAAACAATAAACACATTTTTTTATGTGGATCAGATTGTGGAATTTTATGTCCACAACCACAGCAATGCTTAAAGCCTGATGGTTTATCCGACAGTTTTTTTTTTTTTTTTGTTGTTAGAATTCAGTCAACACAAGCAGCAACACTGATAACAAAGACAAATTCTTCTAATGAACAATTGTTTAACCAACCAACAAGTTAACTAATTTTAAACTAACTTTAAAACTACCTTAAGTTTCAATATGATTAAGATGTCTAGCTATTTAGCTAACTGATGCATTTTAATAACTATAAAGTCAGAAGTGCCAATGGCACTGAAACAGAAGAAAAATGGGGAAAAAAAGAATGGCAGCAGTTCTTAACATCCGAGAGAACTATAAAGGGAGGGGAGGATAGCTATGCTACAAAATATCCAAAGAGAAGGAGATAAGAGAACATTTTTAGACTTACCTTTCTCAAAAGTTATCTCACTCGAGACTTTAAATCCATGTCTAGTCACAATGGTGGCAAACTAGATCTGAGGAAGCTGGGGACGGTGTACAGCATTGTGGGTAGAGGGAGGAGCTCAAGACTGGGATTCAAGTCTAAAAAATTCTGCCGAGTCAGATCTGAGAGTTAGATCTGTGACCCACCAGTGAGGAAAAATGAAAAGGACATCAGCTCAGTCGCATTTCAAATTTTCTTTTTGACAATCTTAAAGAAGCCTTCAGTCTTCTACACACCAAGTTATGTATCCTTTTTGCAGTTCTGTTCTTGCATTTCCACCACATACTACATTTTTCCTCCTTGAGATGTTGTGTCCAGATGGCACCATATGAATTCTTTTGTCTGGGTCAGTGTCAGATGGCATTTCTTTAGGTTTACAATGATCCTCAAATGATGAGAGAATGGGTACAAGTAGTCCTGGGACTGGATAAGTACAGCCTTAGTGGGTGCAGTGAGGAGTCTCCTGTCTAGACAGGGGAAAGTAAAGTTGCGTAGCAACAGCAGATGTTTGAATTTCACACTGTCTTAGTGTTATATGAGTCTGTGATAGCACAAATCCACAGAGGAATCATTACAGAACTCAGAAGCCCCTCCTCTGACTCTAGGTGATTGGCTAAGCCCCTCCCATCAGGGGAAGACTAAGCCTGGTCATAGAAGCCACATTCCACTGAGGCAGTGTGAATGATGAACATCACCCAAAACCCATGCAGCCTTAGATATGTTGCCACCACTTGCCATCCACTTGGTGAACACCCTGGGGGCTGCGAAGCGACCAAAGGGAAGAGCTGTGAGTGGAAATGATTGATCCCATCAAAAAGGGGAGCAACTCTCTGAACACCCTATCTTAATATTGCAGTCAGCATCCTGAAAGCCTAGTCAACATATCCAGTCATCCACAGAAGAGGTAAAATGGTCTGATCTGTGACCATCCAGAATTCTGTCTATTTCACAAACTGACTGAGATGAATGAGGTCCAGAATGGGCCTGAGGTTCTTGATCTTTTCTGGAACCAAAAAGTATCTTGGCTAGACTCCAGATCCTCACAGGTCTGGTGAGACCTCCTAAATGACTTTATTTTCTAGCAGCTTTGAAACTTTTGCTGATGCTAATTTCCTCTGACTGGGTGGAAAATAAGGGATATTCCTCGTTTGCTGAGGAAAAGCAATGAGAATAACATAGCCGCTAGTAATTATCTTCTGCATCCAAGAATAATGAGTTATGACTAGCCTGTCATGAGGGTGCAGAGAAAAACACTCACCATCTACCTCCAACATGCACCAGCGGGGCAACTATTCAGGAGCACGGAAAGGGCTTCTCAGTGAAGGGACCCTAAAACCTTTAATTATGAAGTCCCCCTCTGCACCTGAGGGAATGTCCATTAAAATTATTTTCCCCTCTGCCTCAGGGGCATCTGTCAGTAGAACAGTGCTGGGCAAAACCCTGGGATTTATAGAATAAGAAGTTATGTACTCAGCATAACGTTCCATCTGAGTAGGTGACTTCATTTGGATGCAACCTGTGGGATTCGGATCCGACATCGGATCCGAGCTGGAAATTCATAAGCTTTAGGATCCGAGCTCCTAGCTCCTCCCTTTACCCATAATCCCCTGCTAAGCCCTGACTGACCTCAGACTGAGTTTGCCCTGTGAATACCAGTATAACAGAATCCTGGGAAACCAGGACTAATAGCACCATGAAAGGTCGGGGGGATGGTTGCATCCAAATGAAGTCACCTACTCAGATGAAACGTTATGGTGAGTACATAACTTCTTAATCTGAAGTAGGAAGACTTCATTTGTCTGCAACCTGTGGGACAGAGTCCCCAGCTACCTGGATCTTGGGCGGCCGTCATGGAAGGATGTTCCGGAGCACCGCAGAGCCAAAGGATGCTCTCCCTCTGGAAACAATGTCCACTTTGTAATGTGAAATGAAAGTATGAGATGAGGTCCAAGTGGCTGCTGCACAGATATCATCTAATGGTACTCTAGATTTAAAGGCAGCAGAAGTAGATGCTGCTCTTGTAGAATGTGCTGTAATTCTCTGAGGAGCTGGCCTTCCTGAGGTGTCATAAGCCTGCAAGATACAATTAGAAATCCACTTTGACAAGGTGACTTTAGAGACTGCCTTACCCAGTGCTAATTTTGCAAAGGAGATGAACAGTTGATCGGATTGTCTATGACCAGCTGTTCTGTGAATGTAGAAACGCAGTTGTCTATGAACATCTAAGGAATGCAGTTTATATTCTCCTTTGTTTTTATATTTGGGAAAGAAAACTGGCAAATTAATAGATTGGTTAATATTGGATTTGGAAGCAATCTTTGGAAGAAAGGAAGGATTGGTCCTGAGGGAGACCCTATCAGGAAAAAAGGAGAGATAAGGTGGTTTGACGCACAGAGCTTGGAGTTCTGAAACTCTTCTAGCTGACGTAATGGCCACTAAGAAAGCAGTTTTCCAGGAAAGATACTTCAAGTCCACAGAGGCTGCAGGTTCAAAAGGAGGAGCGGTTAGGGCCTGCAGCACTAAAGATAAGTCCCAAGGTGGTACGGCTTCCTTAACAGAAGGTCTTAAGAGGAAAGCACCCTTAAGAAAGGTTTTACAAATTTTTGCAGCCATGAGAGGTGTTGAGTCATGACCCACATGGTAATAAGAAATGGCTGCCATCTGTACCTTTACCGTCGAAGAGCTTGCTCCTTGTTGGAAAAGGTCTGTCAAGAAGTCTAGTACCGCAGAGAGTGGCGTGGAAAAGGGATCAAGATTTTTATGTTCCGCCCAAATAGAGAACCACTTCCATTTGCTTCGATAAACCTTCCTAGTAGAAGGTTTATGGGCAGCCACTATGATGGCTTTCACTGGTGAAGAGATACCGGGAGTCCTTATTAGGGATGGAACTGGAGCAGCCAAGCTGTCAATTTCAGAGTGTGAAGGTTCGGGATTGGAAGCCTCTGAGGATGGGAAATGAGATCCGGAATTGGATCTAGAATCCAGGGCGGATTCACTCGGTGAGACCATACATAAGGGAACCATGGTTGACAAGGCCAGAATGGGGCAATGAGAATCATTCTGCTCCCCAAACTGCTGGCTTTCTGTAATAGTTTTTGCATTAGAGGAAGAGGAGGATAAGCGTATAGGAGACCAGGAGGCCAAGCATGCACCAGGGCATCTCTCAGGGATTCCCCGAATGGGGGAAGTAGAGCGAAGAAATTGTCGCATTTGGCATTTGAGGGAGAAGCAAAAAGATCGCAACAGGGTTGCCCCCAGGCGGCAAGAATCTGCTTCGCTACTAGAGAATTGAGAGACCATTCGTGAGGGGAAAGAATGGTGCGACTGAGCTTGTCCGCTAGAATGTTGGACCTTCCCGGAATGTGCGTTGCTACAAGAAAGCGGTTGGTGGAGATTGCCCATTCCCATACTCTCACGGCCTCTCGACAAAGGGGCTAGGACCTGGTTCCTCCCCTGTTTGTTGATGTACCAGACTACCGACATGTTGTCTGTCTGGATAGCAATAGTTCCTACAGGAAGAAGGCTGTGTAGTGCTTGCAACGCTAATAGCACTGCCCTCATCTCCAGAACATTTATATATATATGCAGGGAGGTCTCTGAACTGTTCCACGTGCCTTGGACAATCCTGCCCACTGAATGCCCCCCCACCTGAGGCGAGAAGCGTCCGTGGTCACTGTGGCTAGGGGGAATGCAGTACAGAAGGGTCTCCCTGTCAGGAGGTCCGTCAACTGGAGCCACCAGAACAGGGAGCTCTTGCATGCTCTGCTGATGGCTATCGGGCTGTTGAGAGGAAGGTAAAGCGGGGACCATTGGACCTGGAGGGTCCATTGAAGGATCCTCATGTGAAGTCGAGCGTGAAGGAGGAGCGGGATGGCTGCCGCCATTGAACCTAGGGCCCTCAGGACTATAGCTGCAGTCGGAGCAAGTTCTAAGATGGCCGTGATATGACACCTCAGGTTGGACAGTCGATCTACAGTGACGAATGCCTGCATGTTTCTTGTGTCCAATCTTCCTCCTATAAAATCTATAAGCTGTGTGGGGGCCAGGGAAGATTGTTCTCGGTATATGGTGATGCCCAGTTGAGGGGCTATATAAAGGAAATAGTCCCTGGCTGAGCACAGTAGATGCCTTGATGACACTGTAAGGAGCCAGTCATCCAGGTATGGAAACACCTGAATTCCCTGGAGTCTCAGGTGGGCCGCTACCACTGCAAGTACCTTGGTAAACACCCTGGGGGCAGAGGTGAGACCAAAGGGAAGGACCCTGAACTGGTAGTGACTGGCTCCCAGCCGGAAGCGAAGGAACCTCCTGGACCGTCTGTCCATTAGAATGTGGTAGTACGCGTCCTTGAGGTCTATAGAGCACATCCAATCGTTCTCCTGCAAAAGGGGGAGGATAGATTGTAAGGTGACCATCCGGAATTTTTGTTTGGTTACAGACAGGTTCAGTTGTGACAGGTCTAGGATCGGTCTTAAGTCCCCCGTCTTTTTTGGCACCAAGAAGAACCTGGAGTAAAACCCTGATCCGGTCTGATCTCGGGGGATGTGTTGGATGGCTCTTTTTGTTAGCAGCTGTGCAATTTCCACAGTTGCTACCTCCCGTTGATCGGGTGGTACATCGGGGAGGTTTTTGGATCTGGGAATACTGTGAAGGGGGATTGAATAGCAGAACCATCGAAGGGGGCATTCGCGAAGGTCGCTTTGAAGGGCTCCGCGAAGTCACAGTGGTGGAGCCAGGCCTGGCGTCTCATAACAAGGCCCGATCCGCTAGCTCTAGCGGCTCCCTCTGTTGCGTGAGATATGAGCCACATAGAAGTATTAGACACCGCTCTGAGAGTGGCCATACGGGTGGAGTACACTTGTTTGTTCTCCGTCGAAATGGACTCTGGGGGAGATGCAGCGTATTCCTTAATCAGGTCTCGCTGCATCCTGATCACGTGTGCCATATAGTCCAGCGCCCTCAGGGAGAAGGTTGCTGAACTAAAGACTCACTTCCCAATGCAATCCATCGAGCGGGATTCCTTGCTCGGGGATGCATAGAGGGACTCTCCTGAGCCAATTCCCTCTTTGTGGCTGCAGCCATCAGCATGGCATCTACTGGGGGTCCCTTACTCCAATGTGTACGGTCTGATGGGGGACTAAGAATCCGGTCCGGACGTTTGGGAACAGGCTCTACGGTGTCTGGGTCCTTCCATGCTCTGGTGGCAATAAGGTCCACCAGAGGGTCGGCAGGAGGGGACACCCAAGAGGTAGACGGGCCCGCCTCAAATGCCTCCAAGAACACAGACTCGTCCGAGGAGGCCTTGGGGCAGACCACCCCCCCGATCCTTAACATTTCCATAATGTCTCCAAAGAGACATCTTCTGGGGGTAATCTTGGGGAGCCCTCCCCTTCCTCCAAGTACGTGTCTTCAGTAATAGACTCGGGGGAGTCCACGTGCCTCCTCTTACACTTATGCTTACGAGGCACTTCCTCGGGGGGGACTGTCCGAGGAGTCCTCGCCAGCAACCAGTTGTTCCAAAGGAACCACTTGGGACATTGAGGCGGGCTGTCCCTGAGACCGGCTGATGGGAGCCTGGCCCAGCTGCGAGGGAGTGCGGGATGGAGCCGAGTCAGGGACCGGGGGTCCGGATGTCCTCGACAGAACCCTCTCCACAACGTCAAAGGCCGAGGGGGAGCCGACTTCTCTAAGACCCGAGAGCTGACCCCCACTCGAATCCGACGAATGGATCAGAACCGGAGCCGAGACCGTCGGATCCGAGAGACCGGTGCGCTCCGACCTAGACGGAGTCGAAGAGACACCGGCTCCCTCGGATCCGAGGCTAGGTCCACGGCTCCGAGAGGTCAGGTCCGAAGTACCCGAAGCACTCAAGGGAGGGATCGGATCCGAGGTGCGCCGACCAGTCGGATCCGACCCACTCCCGGGTCCAACGCTGCCCGGCTCCGAAAGCTCCGAACCCGGGAGTCGGGTCGGAGAAGGAGCTATGGGGGCGAAAAAAGGGGTCGAGGCCCCTCCCGGATGGGGGGGGGGCCAGGAGCACTCCCATCTGCATCTGGGCCTGGATGAATCGCCTCATCATCCAGTCCATATCAGCGTCCGACATAGAAAAATTTGACCTCGACGAGGCCACCGAGGCGGATCTAGAGTGTCGCCTCAATGACCTCGACGAAGGTCTAGTCTCCACCTCCTTGGGTCTGGGAGAGAACCGAGGGGATCAGAGCCGAGGAGGAGGAGATTTAGAAGCCAGAGGGGAGGCACGCTTAGGCAGCGAGGCCGAGACTGAGGCCTCGGCCCGCCGCTTATGGTGCCCCTCCCTGTGCCTCTCCTTTTCCCTCCTGGTCTCCCTATCCTCCGGTTTCTTAGTGGGAGATTGAGTCCCTGCCGGAGGAAGGGAGACCGAAGTAGCCACTGGTGATTTCTGGATTGCAGGGGCCGAGGCCGAAGAACGATTCAGGAGGGAGAAGTCCCGCCAGAACCAACTTCGACCTCCGCTCCCTTAAAGCCCGGGGGTTGAACCCTGCACAAATGGTACAACCAGATGAAAGGTGTTCAACCCCCAGGCATTCTTGCCAAGTGTGGCCATCAGCCGGGGAAAGCTTATGGCCACACTCGGTACATTTAGAAAATATAGCCTTGGGGGCTTCAGACATAGCTACGCCCTAACAGGCCCTAAAAAAAACACACACACACACACACACACACACACACACACACACAACAAACACACACTAACAAACACCCGAGAAGGTTAACTAAAGAAGGGAGGAAAGCCTAAACAAACACACTTTAACTTCTGCTAAATTATAAGAAAAAAAATATAGTCAAAAATATGTCACCAATTTTCTTCGCTATGGAGCCCGAAAAATCCTGTCAGCTACTGAACGCGGCAAACGAAATCTGAGGTCAGTCAGGGCTTAGCAGGGGATTATGGGTAAAAGGAGGAGCTAGGAGCTCGGATCCTAAAGCTTATGAATTGCCAGCTCGGATCCGATGTCGGATCTGAATCCCACAGGTTGCAGACAAATGAAGTCTTCCTACTTCAGATCCATAACTTCTTTTCACCCTTTTTGGTTCTGGAAGAGGTGTGGAAAAGAGGATGAAAACGGCACACAGGAGTTTGCCCACTTGTTTACTTCTGATGAGCATTATCTTTGAACTTGTGTCTAAAAAATACAGACCATCAAAGGAAGTACTGAAAAAGGAACAATCGAAAATCTCCACAAAGTACTTGACACTTTCAAAGTGCCATCAGCTGCATTGATTAGCAGTTGCATGGACATGTTAGACAATGACTGAAAGGTAGACAGCTGCAATTTTACAGTCTTCTGTATATCAGAGGTAAATTACCCAATAAATATTTGGAAAGCATGTGTAAAAACACGCCTGTGGATCATAATAGCTAAGTAATTCAGTATGCAAACAGCAAATGTCACTGAATTGCAAGTCTGTTTTCTAAACATGTCGAGTGTCCTGGACTCCTGTTTGGGGGATGGCAAAGGTGGCCTCCTCAGAACCCTGCTTTTTCCTGGCTGCAGCAACCATTATGGCATCTACAGCAGGGCTCATGCTGCAATACATTCTATTCATATGAGAGACCAGCATTTGGTCAGATTTTCTCAGAACTGGTTCCAACATACTGGGTTCCTTCCAAGTCCACTGAGATATCAGATCAATGGGCTCCTAAGCAGTCGGGACCACCCAAGATGTGGATGAGCCAGCCCCGAAACCCTCGAAGAATACTGACTCCTCCAGAGAGGAGCTTCAATGGACTAGCTTTCTCATTGTTTCATCAATTCAAGGATGTCTCTTAATGAGATGTCTTCTAAGGGTGATCTTGGGGACCCTTCCCCTTCCTCAAAGTCGTGTCTTCAATGACTGACTCCTGAGGGGAATTCAAATGTCTCCTCTTGCAAGTCTGCTTCCTATGTCCTTCTCCAGTGGGAAATGTGAAGGCTGCCAGCCTAGCTAGATAGAATTTTGTAAATAATTCTATGTCATTGTAAATATTAATATGATCCACAGGTGTGGTTTTACAAATGTAAGAAAACTAAATGTAAGAAAACTGTGTTACATGTTCTGAGCTTCAAAAATGTAATCACAGTGCACCCTGCTGGAAGAAAGCTTATAAGTGAAGCATTTTGTGACTGTTTGGTCTCAAGCTCTGAGACAGGATGCCTGGAATAAGAAATTATCTCTACTGTCTTAGGACAAGAGTTAATTACTAGGTTTTATATGCAAAGTGTCCTTTATTGCTGGGGTTTTCTGGCAGGTGCAAGGTTACAAACAAATGTTAAATTTTGAGTTCTGTGAGCCTAGGAAACTGCAGCAGAGGTGTCAAAAATTATGTAATGTGAAATGACACAGCAGTACTGGGTGTTATCAACTTTTAAGACTTTCTCAGACAGAAAGATTAAGCATTTTGGATTTTGTCTAGATCTGACAACAACTTACTAGGCACTTGCTTTGCTCTGTACATAAGCAGTTATTTAGAAATTAGAAGTTATGTACTTACCATAACGTTCCATCTGAGTAGGTGGATTCATTTGTCTGCAACCTGTGGGTATGGATCCGATATGGGATCTGAACCGGCATGGTTTATCCAGCTATGGATCCGAGCTCCTAGCTCCTCCCCTCACCCATAATGCCCTGCTCTCCCTACATGACCTCAGATCGAGTTTGCCCTGCACCAACTACCCTAACTAAAGGGTAACATACCCAATGCAGGAACTAACAAGGCCAGGGGGATAGGAGGGTGGGATGGTTGCAGACAAATGAATCCACCTACTCAGATGGAACGTTATGGTAAGTACATAACTTCTAGATCTGAAGTAGGAGATTCATTTGTCAGCAACCTGTGGGACAGAGTCCCCAGCTACCTGAGTCTTGGGTGGCCATCATGGAAGGATATTCCGGAGCACCACGGAGCCAAAGGATGCTCTACCTCTAGACGTGATGTCCAGCTTGTAATGAGAAATAAAGGTATGAGATGAAGCCCAAGTGGCTGCTGAGCAAATATCATCCAGAGGAACCCTAGACTTAAAGGCCGCTGAAGTAGAGACAGACCGGGTCGAATGAGCATGGACTCCCTCCGGTGCGGGCCTCCCAGAAGCTTGGTACGCTAACAGAATACACCGAGAAATCCAGCGTAACAAAGAAACTTTGGAAATTGGTTTACCCAGACTGAATTTGGCAAAGGAAATGAACAATTGGTCGGATTGCCTATGACCAGCTGTTCTGTGAAGATAAAAACGAAGCTGCCTGTGAACATCTAAGGAATGCAGCTTGTATTCACCTTTGTTCTGATACTTAGGAAAGAAAACAGGGAGGTTGATGGACTGATTAATGTTAGCTTCCGAAGCTACCTTAGGAAGAAAGGAGGGATTGGTCCTGAGGCACACGCGGTCCGGATGGAAGACCAAATAAGGCGGTTTCATGGACAGGGCCCAAAGTTCAGAAACTCTCTTAGCTGAAGTAATGGCTACTAAAAAGGCAGTCTTAAGAGACAAGAATTTTAGATCTACTGTGGCCGCAGGCTCGAAAGGGGGAGCGGTCAAGGCCTGTAGAACCAAAGAAAGATCCCACGGGGGAACCGTCTCTTTGACAGGGGGTCTGAGCAAAAAGGTGCCTTTTAGGAAGATTTTACATAACTTGGCAGACATAAGAGGCCCAGAGTCATGACCAACATGGTAATGAGAAATGGCCGCTAGCTGAACTTTGACCGTGGAACTACTGGCGCCATCATTAAAGAGAGTAGTAAGGAAGTCTAAAACCAAAAGAAGAGGAACCGTGAAGGGATCTAGACCTTGACGCTCCGCCCAAATGGAGAAACGCTTCCATTTACTGCGGTAAACTTTTCTGGTAGAGGGTTTGTGAGCCGCTACCAGAATGGCCTTAACTGGGGACGAGATACCGGGAGTCCTGATTAGGAGTGGAACTGGAGCAGCCAAGCAGTCAGCTTCAGGTTGTCCAGATTCGGAGTTGGTAGGTTCGATGGGTGTGATATCAGATCTGGAATGGGATCTAGAATCCAAAGTGGATTCACTGAATGAGACCTTAGGTAAGGGAACCAGATCTGTCGAGGCCAGAATGGGGCAATGAGGATCATTCTGCACCCCAACCGAGAGGCTTTCTGAAGCACCTGGAGCATCAGAGGCAGAGGGGGGTATGCGTAAAGAAGACCGGGAGGCCAAGCATGCACCAGAGCGTCTCTCTGGGAATCCCCTGGAGGGGGGATTAGAGCGAAAAAACTGTCGCACTTGGCGTTTAAGGGAGAAGCAAAGAGATCGCAACAGGGAGTCCCCCACTGTGCAAAGATCCGTTCCGCTACTTGAGCATTGAGAGACCACTCATACGGGGAGAGAATGGTGCGACTGAGCTTGTCCGCAAGGATGTTGGACCGACCCGGAACATGCGTTGCGATGAGAAAGCTGTTGGTGGAGATCGCCCATTCCCACACTCTCATGGCTTCTCGACATAAAGGGTAAGACCTGGTTCCCCCCTGTTTGTTGATGTACCAGACCACCGACATGTTGTCTGATTGAATCGCAATTGTTCCCAGGGGAAGGAAGGCTTGAAGTGCTTGCAACGCCAAGAGCACTGCCCTCATTTCCAGGACATTGATATGCAGGGAGGTCTCTGAGTCGTCCCACGTGCCTTGGACCGTCCGGCCCGCAAAATGCCCCCCCCCCACCCGAGGCAGGAAGCGTCCGTGGTCACTGTGGCGAGAGGGGGAGATGCACAAAAAGGGTGGCCTCTGTGGAGATCCGGGGAATGGAGCCACCACAAGAGACCGCTTGCAAGCATTGCTGATTGCAATGGGGTGATGCAGGGGGAGAGAGAGAAATGACCATTGCACCTGAAGTGTCCACTGAAGCACCCGCATGTTCAAGCAGGCGAGCGGAAGAGAAATCGCCGCTGCCATAGACCCTAGTGCCCTCAGGACCAATTCCCCAGGAGCCGAGCTGGAGTGGAGGATGGCCCGCACCTGGAGTCGCAGATTCCGAACTCTGTCGGTTGTGAGGAAGGCCCTTAAATTCCTCGTGTCTAACCTGGCTCCTATAAATTCTATTAACTGAGTGGGGACCAGGTTGGACTTTTCTACGTTTACCGTGATGCCTAGTCGGGGGGCTAGACGAAAAAAGGAGTCTCTTGCCAAGGATAGAAGATGCCTTGTTGGGGCGGTGAGAAGTCAGTCGTCCAGGTACGGAAAGACCTGCACCCCCTGAAGCCTCAGGTGGGCCGCAACCACTGCTAATACTTTGGTGAACACCCTGGGGGCTGTGGTGAGACCAAAGGGAAGGACCCTGAACTGGTAGTGACTGGCTCCCAGCCGGAAGCGAAGGAACCTCCTGGATCGTCTGTCCATTAGTATGTGGTAGTACGCATCCTTGAGGTCTATAGAGCACATCCAGTGATTCTCCCCTAGAAGGGGGAGGATGGATTGTAGAGTGACCATCCAGAACTTCTCCTTGGGAACTGCCAAGTTTAATTGGGACAGGTCCAGAATGGGTCTTAGGTCCCCCGTCTTTTTTGGCACTAAAAAGAACCTGGAGTAGAACCCTGATCCGATCTGGTCTGGGGGACGGGCTGGATGGCTCTTTCTCAGCAGATGGCCAATTTCTGCGGCCTCCCTCTGATCGGGTGGAACATTGGGGAGGGTTTTTAATTTCGGGACGTGAAGAAATGGGATTTTGTAACCTCCGGATATAATCTGGAGAACCCAGCGGTCCGATGTAATGGACTCCCATGCCGCTAGGTGCTCCGAAAAACGTCCCCCGACTGCCTCCAGAGTGGAGCAGTTGGGCAACCCCTCAGGGTTGCTGCGTGGGCCATTCAGAGAAAGGTTCTCTGGACCCAAAATTCCTGGGAGCCCCTCTGCCCCTAGGGTGGCGTCCTCCCTGTCCTCCTCTGCCGCGGAAGGACTGGTTGTCCGGAGCGGGTTGGGATTGCTGCGACTTCCGGAACCACATCTTCTTCTGGCCCTTTTGGTTCCTAGAGTAGGACCTCTGGGGCACAGAGAAGCAGACTCCGACGGCAGACAGCATCTTCCCGTCCTTCTCGCTCTGAACCAAAGTGTCGCGAACCGTCTTGCCAAAAAGGGCAGAACCGTCAAAGGGGGCGTTCGTGAATGAAGCCTTGAAGGGCTCCGTGAAATCGCAATGGCGGAGCCAGGCCTGGCGTCTTGTGACTAGGCCCACTCCTGCAGCTCTAGTGGCTCCCTCGGTAGCATGGGAAAGTAACCGCATAGAGGTATTGGTCACGGAACGAAGAGTGGCCATAAGGGTAGAGTGCAAAAGTTTGTCCTCCTCCGACATGGACTCTGGGGGGGGATGCAGCGTATTCCTTGATAAGATCGCGCTGCATCCTAATGACATGTGCCAAATAGTTGAGCGCCCTCACTGAGAAGGTCGCTGAACTAAACATTCATTTCCCCAAGCGGTCCATCATCCGAGACTCCTTGCTCGGGGGATGGACTGAGGGACTCTCCTGAGCGAGTTCCCTCTTAGTGGCTGCTGTTGACAACATGGCATCTACCGGGGGTCCCTTGCTCCAGTGGGCACGGTCAGCAGGGGGGCTAAGAATCCTGTCCGGTCTCTTGGGGATTGGCTCCACGGTGTCCGGTTCCTTCCACGCCCTGGTGGTAATAAGGTCCACCAGGGGGTCGGCAGGAGGGGACTCCCAAGAGGTAGAAGGGCCCGCTTCAAATGCCTCCAAGAACATGGACTCGTCCGAGGAAGAATTTGGGGCAGACCACCCACCTCTTATACGTAACATTTCCATGATGTCTCCAAAGGAGACAGCCTCAGGGGGTGATCTTGGGGAGCCTTCCCCTTCCTCCAAGTCCGTGTCTTCAGTTAAAGACTCGGGGGAGTCTATGTGCCTCCTCTTACAGGTGTGCTTGCGAGGTGCTTCCTCGGGGGGGCTGTCCGAGGAGCCTCGCCAGCGGTGTCCAGTTCCACAGGAACTGCTTGGGGCAGTGAAACAGGCTGTCCCAGTGGCCGGGTGACGGAAGCCTGACCCAGAGCAGATGGAGTGCGGGACGGAGCCGAAGCAAGGGCTGGGGGTCCGGATGCCCTCAACAGAGCCCTCTCCACTACATCAAAAGCCGAGGGGGAGCCAGCCTCGACTAAAAGATCTGAAAGTCGGCTCCCCCTCGGATCCTAGGAGTGGATCGGAGCCGGCGCGGAGCCCCTCGGATCAGAGGGAGCAGTGCACTCCGACACAGACGGCGCCGAAGGCACACTGAGTCCCTCGGATCCGAAGCTCGGGCCAAGGCTCCGAGAGGTCAGATCCGACAAACTCGAGGGCAGGGTCGGATCCGAAGTACCCAGTACTGTCGGCGCCGACCCACCCCCGGCTCCGAAGCTGCCCGGCTCCGAGCGCTCCGAGCCCGGGTAGCGGGTCGGAGAAGGAGCTATGGGCTTGAAAAATGGGGTCGAGCTCCCCCCCAGGGGGGGGAAGCAGGAGCACTCCCATCTGCATCTGGGCCTGGATGAACCTTCGCATCATCCGGTCCAGATTAGCGTCGGAGAGGCTGTAGGTGGACCTCGACGAGGCTACCGAGGTAGGCCTTGAGTGCCGCCTCGATAGCCTCGAAGGAGGTCGGGTCTCCTCCTCCTCAGGCCCCGGTGAAAAACATGGGGACCGGAGCCGAGGAGGAGGAGAGCCAGCAGCCAGAGGAGAAGCCCGCTTAGCCGGCGGGGCCGAGATGGAGGTCTCGTTCCGCCGCTTGTGGTGCTTCTCTCTCCGGCCCTTCCTGGCTTCCCTCTCCTCTGAACCTGTAGAGGGAGTTTGAATCCCGGGAGGAGGAGAGGGAGTAGGCAAGGCAGTAACTGCCGGAGCAGTCACTACCAATGGAGCGGGGGCCGAAGCCGAGTCCGGGGGTAAGAGACCCGCCAAGACCAGCTTCGACCTCCGCTCTTTCAATGCCCTGGGGTTGAACCCTGCACAGATTGAACACCCAGAAGTGAGGTGTTCAACCCCAAGGCATCGAACGCACCGAGTGTGGCCATCAGCAGGGGATAGCTTATGGCCACACTCGGAGCATTTTGAGAAGATTGCCTTTGGGGCCTCAGACATACTATATATATATATATATATATATATATATATATATATATATATATATATATATATATATATATATATATATATATATATATATATATATATATATATATATTTTAGAAAAAACTAACACACACATACAGAAGGCCCCAAAGAAAAACACACACTCACACTAGCTACGCGCCAGAGAGGGGAGGGTACACAAAAATAAATTAACTTAACCCAAAAATAGTATATATAGAAAGGGAACCTATCACTTTCACACAGTTAAGGTATTTTTAGCAAGAAAAATCCCTTATAAAATACTGAAAAAACCACTTAGCTTATGGAGCTTGAAATCTAGGCTGTCACCATGAATGCGGCAAACTAGATCTGAGGTCATGTAGGGAGAGCAGGGCATTATGGGTGAGGGGAGGAGCTAGGAGCTCGGATCCATAGCTGGATAAACCATGCCGATTCGGATCCGATATCGGATCCATACCCACAGGTTGCTGACAAATGAATCTCCTACTTCAGATTTAGTGTTTCTCTTAAAATTAGATTGAAATTTAGCCAGATTAGTTTAGCTGTTTTTCTATATTTATATCAGACTATCCTACATTGTTTTAAAGTTCCTGTAATTTCTGAACTCTTGATTAGCACTGTGTTGAATTGATGAGATCTGTCTTGTGCTTTTAATATTTATTATTATATATTTTAAAACTTTCAACTGCGGCTGTTTTGTGTACAGATAATTTAAGCTCTTAGAGTACACTGAATGTATTTGGTGATACTGCCAAAGCCACTCCAATAATCTTGCTGTTCGGCACACTTACTATTTGGATAACAGTAATATTACACAGTGGAATTGGTCACCCTTTGGGAAGGCCCTTATAGTAGCTGATACTAATGGCTGGTGGCAGTCGATACTACCTTATAGTTTGGGCTGAAAGGGGACACAGCTGAAGAACCTGTGCCAGCCTTCCCCAGGAGTGTCAGTGTTTGTATACAAATCAAATCTAAAGTGTGTGTGCGTGTGTCAGCTACTTGGGCAGGGACACGAAGCACTGGCTGGAAAGAGAGGGTGCTGGAGGTTTTAGCTTGACCACTAGGCTGAGATCTGGGCCCTATAGTTGTGCCAGTGGGGAGTCTTATTGGGGGTGTGGAGAGAAAGGGAGAAACCAGTCCCATACTGACTGTGATCTCTGTGTGCTCTTAAGGGAAATTATACTTTACTGTGTGTATCCCCTTATGTGCACGCCCCTCCCTGGTGCTAGTAGTGAGGACTGAGGCTCCTTGATTACTGGGCCAGTGCACGGGTGTCACAGGGAGCAACAGTGACAGAGGAGAACTGTACAGGGGAAATTGCCAGGTGAGATTCCTTGAGACTTACTGAAGTTGGCTGAGCTTGTCCGACACTAACAGGATGACCAGAAGGAGGGACTGCGGGATCCAGAGGGGATCTTGATATAATCAGGTGTGTGTGAAAAACCTCCTCTCTCATCCAGGATAAAATATAGTTGTATTAGAACTTACTATAATAATATTACTGATTGCAGTATCCCAAGCAGATTGGTTACTGCCATTTATGTCCAGCTGAGTTACCAAAGATTAAACCTTCTATATGCCATACGTCCAACGTATGACCTCAGCATGTGAGCACAGGGGTACTTAAGCAGACATAAGGGCATAAATCCTCAGACTATCTCTAAGCCAACAGCCTGAAGTCATCTAAGAAAATAAGTGGTCAGACAGAAAGGGAAAAGCAGGTGAAAAAGAACCCCCCCCCCCGCTTTCCTGGTCATAGAGGCTGCCAAATAAGGCAGGACAGTAAAAAAAAAAAAAGGAGTAAAGAGGAAAAGGGGAATTGATGGTGGGAAGAAATGCTACAATGGTGATCAGTAGGACAAGTATTGTTATGATAAGGTCTTACCCATCTGTACTATGTCCTGACCGAAATCATTGTTGCAGTATTACAAACACATGGGTTATTCACAAAGCTTAACGGAGTAGAAGGGTGAAAGGTAGAGAACTGCGAAAACTAAGAGGCCAGAAAGGACTGACCTGGTGAAGGCAGTTTTGGATTTGGAAAAGGCACCTGCTGGTGAAAGTCTGCACTGAAGACTGTGTAACTACTTTCAGTATTTGTCTGGTATCTACCCCCTTGTAGAAGGCTTCGGAGGAGGCTACTGCTCTAGTAGAGTGAGCTTTTGGGAAATAGAGGAAGGATTTGCCATGGTAAGTGTAACAAAAAGAGATGGAGCTTAAAATCCAACTAGCAGCTGTCTGTTTAAATACTGGCTGGCCAAGCATATAGTCAAGGAGAGAAACAAAGAGCTGGTCTAACTTAGAAATAGACTTGGTCTTGTCCAGGCAACAACTGAGCTGTTTGTGCACATCCGAGAATGTTATGTTCGTTCTCCCCTGTTCTGTGGGTTAGGAAAAAAGGTAGGTAGGTTGTTAGCCTGATTGAGCGGCATCTCATTTACCACCCAAGGCATGAAGGAAGATGTTGCTTGTCAGCTCTAATATATATAACAAGAAGGCCTGGGGTTTCATTCAGAAGCTTTAATACACACAAACACATCAGGATGGATAGCAGCATAATTAAATATGAATGTCCTAGTTAACAAACAGAGCTTACATATATACATGGTTACATCTCAACAGCTAACTATAAAATGCACTCAGGCTCGCATGTGCTCATTATTTATACACATGAGCAAGCCCTTGCATAGCTTCTTAAAGGTATATATACACACATACTGATCTACATACTCCCTCTTAAAAAGATTGCCCTTTATGCAAAATAATATCAAAGTTAATCATGCATTACTATGTACATTAGAAACAAAACACAATGTTCATGTCCAAGTTGCTTCATATCTGCTACAGGGTTTAAAGATTCGACCATTTCTCGTAACATAAAATTTGGGACCAAATTTAGCAACAAGGATAGTCTGCAGTGAAAACTCGTATCAGGAACTTCTGGATTCATCATAGGAACAGGAATGTCCTCTGGAACTTCCTCAGGAATTGGAACACCGGACAACAAGCTGAGAAAAAAGGTCTTTCTAACAGGCTATCTGCTTTGGTACAGGCTCGGACACTGGTCTCAAATGCTTCCGATTTCATCTAAAAGTTGCTGCTTCTGATTCTATAATGTACAATCTTCACTCTGGACTAATATTCTTCACAACACCAATCCAATCTTAACCTTTGGATGTTTGCATCCTTACCACCTCTCCCTCTCACAATGGCTTGAGCTGTTTACTGGTCTTATAGTAGGACTTCTGGGTTAGTTGTTTCTTCAACAGACTGGCTTTTACTGATCTGCTGTTCTTGACACATGGAACCAATAATCGACTACTGACTGGTAATGTGGTTTTGGTTTGTCTTGACAGAAGTCTCTGGGCAGGTGAACCAATATGTTTATCACAAGGAACAGCACTGCGTGATCTGCCAAAATATTTGACTGTGGGTACTCGAGTACTTGTAACATGAGCAAAGTCCCATTCTTCAGCAAATCTTTTGAACTGTTGGCTTGTAAACTGCATGCCATTGTCAGAAATAACTTTGTATGGATTGACACGAACAGCAAAATGATGCTTCATCTTAGTAATGACTGTACTGGATGCTAGGTTAGGAAGTAAGTTAATCTCGACCCAATTGGAGTAAGAGTCTACTAATACCAAATAATGTTGATTGTTTCATTCGAAGATGTCTGTGGCTAATGTTGACCAAGGTAGTTCCAGAATCTGGTTAAGCTGTGGCTTTGTACTATTACACACCAAAGAAGATAAACGTGCTCTCTCAATGTCTTGTGACACAGAAGACCAAACTACAAGTCCTCTCACCCTTCTTTTGATAGATTTGGTTTCTGGGTGACCATGATGCAAAACAGTAATGTACTCTGGTTGCAAGGAGTTTGGAACAATTCCTTTCGGGCCTTTCATTATGATACTTTTGTCAGACAAAATCTCATCTCTGTATGGAAAATAAGGTTACACTTCTTGAGATAAACTAGTTGCTCTGACAGCCATCCTTGATTGATAAAGTGGTTCAGCCTCTGTAAAACTGAATCTGTGGTTGTGTGATCTCTCAGCTAATCAAGACGTGTGGAAGAAAAATTTCTCACTTCCATGACTTCAAAATCAAGGTTCTCATTCTCGTGCTGTTCCGTGGTGTTTCTGGGCAATCTGGATAATTTGCATTTCTTGTAGACAAGATTGAAACTGTACTTTTGCAATCTCAGCATCATGTGTTGCAGTCTGGCTGGAGCTGAATCCATTGGTTTTCCCAGGATAGTGACTAACGGTTGGTGGTCTGTTTCAATCTGGATAGGTCTCCCATAATCATAATCACGGAACTTCGAACATGCAAACACAATTGCCAAAAGCTCTTTCCTGATATGGGCATATTGCATTTCAGTTTGGATAAGAATTCTTGATGCACAGACAACAGGTTGATCCTCTTGTAGAATGACTGCAGCAAGACCAAATTTTAAAGCATCACCAGACTAACTGGTTTGTGAACATCATAGTATCCGAGAGTTGGTGGAATAGCAATTACCTGTTTCAGGACATCAAAAGCTCTTTTGTGTTGTTCTAGCCAATACCAGGATACATTTTTAAGTGTCAGCTCAGTAAGTGGTGCTGAAAGTTGGCTCAGGTCTGGAATGAACTTGCCTAGGTAGTTGACCATGCCAACAAAACGTTGCAGGGTTTGACACTGCCTGGAGCTGACATCTTGAGAATGGCTGTTTGCTTTGAAGAGTCTGGTCGTACGCCTGTACTTGTAAATAAATGACCAACATAAGCAACTTCTCTAGTAGCCTGAATATGCATTTGTGTGGACTGAGCTTAAGATCCACTTGATATGCACTTTCTAGAATTTTTCTGAGGTTTCTGTCATGCTCAGCTTCACCATGACCTCCTACTATGTCTACTATAATAGCACAAGGATACCCATAAAAAATTGCTCCACTGCACATTGAAAGACTTCACTTGCAGAAGTGATCCCAAATGGCATTCTCAAAAATCTGTACCTGCCAAATGGAGTACTGAAAGTAGTGAGCAATGATGATTTTTTGTCAAGCTGAATTTGCCAAAATGAACTCTTGGTGGCATTTGATATCAAGACTGCGGCTTCTTTGACTTTGCGCATTAGATGATGAGGTCTTTTTAGTGCTTTGTTCAAATCTCATGGGTCAATACATATTCTGATATAATTTGAGCTTTTCTTATGAGCTACTACCGTGGAAGATACCCATTCAGCTGGGAGTTTCAACTGGACAAATCACACCTTGTTGCGTCACTTTATCTAATTCAGCTTTGACTTTATCCTCCATGGCTACTGCAACTTTACATGCTAGCCTGATAACTGGTGTGAAGATTGTGAAGACTGCCAGATAGAATTTTATAGATAATTCTGTCATTTGTATATATTAATATAGGCCACAGGCTTGTTCTCTTAAATGGAAGAAAATGTTGTTAAATGTGCAACTGCAGTATTGTCTTGTGTTTTTATTTATTATTAAATATTTTTAAACCTTTCAACTGTGTCTGTTTTGTGTAGAGATAATTTAAGCTCTAGAGTACATTGCATGTATATATAGTGATACTGTCCAAGTCACTCCAAATAAGCCTTGACTGTTCAGTTGCACTTACCATTTGGATAATAATATTGCACAGTAGAACTGTACACCCTTTGATAAGGGCCTTTTTAGCAGTGAATAAATATTAGTGGGTAGTGGCAGTAATTTCTATCTTATAGTCTGGGTAAAAGGGGCACAGCTGGAGAACCTGTGCAGCTTTCCCTAGGAGTGTCTGTGTGGTTGTATAAAACTCTTATTTCAAAGTGTGTGTGTGTGTCAGCTACCTGGGGAGGGACATGAAGCACTGGCTGGACAGAGAGCATGCTGGAGGTTTTAGCTTGACCAATAGGCTGAGAGCTGGACCCTATAGCTGTGCCAGTGGGGAGTCTTATTGGGGATCTGGAGAAACCAGACCCAGACTGACTGTGATCTCTGAGACTTTTAAGGGAAATTGTACTTTACTGAGTGTGTATTTGTTATCCTTCCCAATGTGGACCCCCCCCCCCTCACTGGTGTTAGTGGTGAGAATTGAGGCTCCTTGATTGCTGGGCTAGTAAGCGGGCATCACATATTGTTTGGCAGTGGTGGGATATTCACACCACATATTAACTGGTTGGCAAATATTAATTGGCTTGTAGAGGTGTGGGTTGTGTGAATTCCTGTAGCTTGTGTACAGTGATCTCTGAAGGTGGTTTTGTACTCTAAATCAGCCATGCAGTGAATACTCAGAGTTCAGCTCACAACTGTTTTATTTCTTTTGTTGGCTTAGTTAGTCAGGGAGAGCAGGCAGGCATATCAGCAAGGAGTACGGAAAGATGACAAGGAGCCAGGCTAAAGGACTGGTGCAGGGAAACCTGACTAAGACAGACATGATTGCAGCTTTGGTCACAGCTGCATCAGAAAACAGCAACTAGGAGGATGATCAGACTGGCCATGGAGATGTACAACACTCGGGGAGTGGAGAGCTCAGCCTTTGTGCATAGGACTTAAAAATCCATCCGGAGCTAAAGGGACTTGAGTTGGAGGCCAGGAGTTTGGAAATGGAAGCTGTGGAAAAGCAGTGGCAGAGGCAGCATGAGAAGGAGATGCTGACTCTTCACCAGAGTCATGGAGGTAATGGGGAAGGGAGTAACTGGACCCCGGAAGCACAAAAGGCCAGTAAATTTCTTCCGCAGTTTAAAGAGGGCGATAATTTTGATAGTTTCATTCATATGTTTGAGAGGGTATGTAAACAGTATGATGTTAAGCAAAGGCTCTGGGTACGGTCCCTGACCCCCTTACTCTATGGTAAAGCTGTAACTGTGTTGTGTAAACTTGATTGTGAATATTTTGATTATACTGCTGTTAGGAAATGTTTGTTCTGCCCACTAGGGGGACCCTTCTCCCATCCATCTATCACTCCCTCTCTCCCTTTGCTATTTTTGTAAACTCAATCTATTTACTAAGCTTCTTGCCTGTTCCTATTCATACTTACATGGTGCCTTTTCAATCTGTACTCCTCTAGCAGTCTTTTTCCCTAGACTCCCCCTCTATCTTAAACCTTCTCCACTCATATCCTGCCTTCCAACCTGTAGTTACCTGCATTGCTGATTGTTTTCTCGCTAACTTCTCTTCCTTTGTCTCTAGCTACTGAACACCTTTTTTGTCTCTATCTATAGATATCTACTCTTGTACTGCCATCTACTCCCTCTCCAGTCTTAATCCTCCTTTCTTGCTTTTTTCCCCCCTATTTCCTGTGGTTGTTGTTTGCCAACTAACCTCTACTTAAGTAACTACCTTCTGGCTCCGCCCACCTGCATTCTACCGCACACCTTTTTCTCTTTCCTTGCTGCCTCCTTGTCTCGTGGGAAGTTATTTATACCTCTTGACCTGTGAGGCGCCATCTCTTAGTTTCCCTTTGATGGTCCCTGGCTGCTGTCCGCTCTGCCCTGACGTCTTTGCCCCTGGTAAGTGGTACTAGTGGTCTCACTATCTGGCTTTTACAGTGATTGCATTGTTTATTGAATGGTCGTTGACCAGTGGAAATGCTTACTATAGTCTGAATGTTATTTTTGCTTATCTTTCAACACTCCACGTTTGTTTTTGTGCTTAGCGACAAAGGTGTATTTGCTCACTTTGTGTTCTTGTCACCTCATACCTTGCCCAGATCCTTAATGTTACTTCTGTTCTTGGCAATTTAATGACTTTTCAAGTCCTTTTACCCTGTGGATAGACTAGCTTTCCTCTGGCTATATGTTTTAACATACGACTGTTTACTGCGCCACCCATGTGGCGTGAGACCGAGAACTTGGTCTGGACTACTCGTAGCTTTGCAAACACGCACTGTTTGTGCAATTGTACAACTGTGGTTTGCCTAGCTTAATGTGTTTAAGCTCTTTCAGGTAAAACGGCTGTTTGTGAATTACTCCACCCACGTGGAGCGCTGTCCGCGCATTTAGCTGGGCTGTCGCATATTTCCCTGCATCTTCCTTAGTATATTTTTTACTGCTGAACACGTCCTAACAGTCAACCTGGTTTTAGTGTTATTTACTGTATTTCCAGCCACCAAGGAGAACTCCTTCCAAAAGCACATGTTTAATTATACTGTGCAACATTGTGATTAATGCTTTTTTGGCCGGCATGGCTATTTACAATGATGCCAAGAATTAAGGACTAATCTGAATGACTCGGGTAACTATATTATATCCTCACAGCCGAGTTCGACCAGTTTCTAATTTGCAGTTGTGTAGGTTTAAAATATACTGTTGTGCATTTTTTCTTTTTCTTGTTTAAAGCTCACACTAGTTGTAGGTAGTAGTACCCCTTTGCAGCTCCTGCTTGAAGGAGGCAATCTCTAAGTCCCCCTTTATCTTGATCATTTTACTTAACCGCAGTCAGCCCTGCTCCCTCTATATCTGGGAAGGTCTTTTGACCTCATATGCGGCAAACCTGCTGCATATTAGCAGTTCCCTGTCTGTTCTGCCCTCAGTAATTTCTCATAAATTAATTGCCTCACATACTTCCCTAGGGAGTATGGACCTCCACATTTAATTTCTTAACATGCACCTATAGACTACTAGTCATTGTCAGGTACCCCATCCTGCTGATATCCCTTTTACTGCTGACCATATTTACTTGCATTTTGTACCATTGCACTGTGTTATTTGTTGTTTATACCTCTTGAATGCTATTGCCTAGAAGTGCTTAAGAACTGCTTAGACTGACTAAATGTATGCATCTTCCTCTCATTTAACAGTCACTATTTGCAATGTTATAAGTGTTACTGCTAGCTATTACTGCCTATTTGAATATAAATGCTGAATTGCTAACTCTGTTTCTCTCCTCTACAATTTATCTCCCTTTCTCCCCTAAGTACCCAGCTCAACCTATCCTGCTCCTGATATAACCACAGCCTACCTGGTGTGTTAAGAACCCTATCCAAATCCTGTGGCCTCAACCTCCAGTTTCCTGCACCCTCTATCAAGGAAAGAAATAAGTATGTTATGGACTAAATCTACCTGGTAAAGCAGACCCCTATCCACGACCTGTTTCAGGGCTCCAAAGTTTGCTGGGAGCCTGAGCAGCCAGCTGCCTTACCCCTATTCTGTATCTGCCTACAGCCTACATACCTCTTCCACTTACCTTACCCCTTCTCACTATAGATTTCTTTTTCTCCACTCTCCTACACTACTCAGCTCCCTTACAAACTCACCTACAATACCAGAACTGCCCACTAGGGAGACCCTTCTCCCATCCATCTATCACTCCCTCTCTCCCTGTGCTATTTTTGTAAACTCAATCTATTTACTAAGCTTCTTGCCTGTTCCTGTTCATACTTACATGGTGCCTTTTCAGTCTGTACTCCTCTAGCAGTCTTTTTCCCTAGACTCCCCCTCTATCTTAAACCTTCTCCACTCATATCCTGCCTTCCAACCTGTAGTTACTTGCATTGCTGATTGTTTCCTAGCTAACTTCTCTTCCTTTGTCTCTAGCTATAGATCTCTACTCTTGTACTGCCATCTACTCCCTCTCCAGTCTTAATCCTCCTTTCTTGCCCTTTTCCCCCCTATTTCCCGTGGTTGTTGTTTGCCAACTAACCTCTACTTAAGTAACTACCTTCTGGCCCCGCCCACCTGCATTCTATCGCACACCTTTTTCTCTTTCCTTGCTGCCTCCTTGTCTCGTGGGAAGTTATTTATACCTCTTGACCTGTGAGGCGCCATCTCTTAGTTAGTTTCCCTTTGATGGTCCCTGGCTGCTGTCCGCTCTGCCCTGGCGTCTTTGCCCCTGGTAAGTGGTACTAGTGGTCTCGCTATCTGGCTTTTACAGTGATTGCATTGTTTATTGAATGGTCGTTGACCAGTGGAAATGCTTACTATGGTCTGAATGTTATTTTTGCTGATCTTTCAGCACTCCACGTTTGTTATTGTGCTTAGCGACAAAGGTGTATTTGCTCACTTTGTGTTCTTGTCACCTCATACCTTGCCTAGATCCTTAATGTTACTTCTGTTCTTGGCAATTTAAGTGACTTTTCAAGTCCTTTTACTCTGTGGATAGACTAGCTTCCCTCTGGCTATATGTTTTAAGATACGACTGTTTACTGCGCCACTCACGTGGTGCGAGACCGAGAACTTGGTCTGGACTACTCGTAGCTTTGCAAACACGCGCTATTCGTGCAATTGTACAACTGTGGTTTGCCTAGCTTAATGTGTTTAAGCTCTTTCAGATAAAACAGCTGTTTGTGAATTACTTCACCCACATGGAGCACTGTCCGCGCATTTAGCTGGGCTATCGCATATTTCCCTGCATCTTCCTTAGTATATTTTTTACTGCTGAACACGTCCTAACAGTCGACCTGGTTTTAGTGTTATTTACTGTATTTTCAGCCACCAAAGAGAACTCCTTCCTAAAGCACATGTTTAATTATACTGTGCAACATTGTGATTAATGCTTTTTTGGCTGGCATGGCTATTTACAATGACGCCAACAATTAAGGACTAATCTGAATGACTCGGGTAACTGTATTATATCCTCACAGCCGAGTTCGACTAGTTTTTAATTTGCAGATGTGTAGGTTTAAAATATACTGTTGTGCCTTTTTTCTTTTTCTTGTTTAAAGCTCACACTAGTTGTAGGTAGTAGTACCCCTGTGCAGCTCCTGCTTGAAGGAGGCAATCTCTAATTTCCCCTTTATCTTGATCATTTTAGTTAACCACAGTCAGCCCTGCTCCCTCTATATCTGGGAAGGTCTTTTGACCTCATATGCGGCAAACCTGCTGCATATTAGCAGCTCCCTGTCTGTGCTGCCCTCAGTAATTTCTCATAAATTAATTGCCTCATATATTTCCCTAGGGAGTATGGGCCCCCACATTTAATTTCTTAACATGCACCTATAGACTACTAGTTATTGTCAGGTACCCCATCCTGCTGATATCCCATTTACTGCTGACCATATTTACTTGCATTTTGTACCATTGCATTGTGTTATTTGTTGTTTATACCTCTTGAATGCTATTGCCTAGAAGTGCTTAAGAACTGCTTAGACTGACTAAATGTATGCATCTTACCTCTCATTTAACAGTCACTATTTGCAATGTTATAAGTGTTACTGCTAGCTATTACTGCCTATTTGAATATAAATGCTGAATTGCTAACTCTGTTTCTCTCCTCTACAATTTATCTCCCTTTCTCCTCTAAGTACCCAGCTCAGCCTATCCTGCTCCTGATATAACCACAGCCTACCTGGTGTGTTAAGAACCCTATCCAAATCCTGTGGCCTCACCCTCCAGTTTCCTGTTTTCTGCACTCTCTATCAGGGAAAGAAATAAGTATGTTATGGACTAAATATACCTGATAAAGCAGACCCCTATCCACGACCTGTTTCAGGGCTCCAAAGTTCGCTGGGAGCCTGAGCAGCCAGCTGCCTTACCCCTATTCTGTATCTGCCTACAGCCTACACACCTCTTCCACTTACCTTCACCCCCTCTCACTATAGATTTCTTTTTCTCCACTCTCCTACACTACTCAGCTCCCTTACAAACTCACCTACAATACCAGAACTGCCCACTAGGGGGACCCTTCTCCCATCCATCACTCCCTCTCTCCCTGTGCTATTTTTGTAAACTCTTTCTATTTACTAAGCTTCTTGCCTGTTCCTATTCATACTTACATGGTGCCTTTTCAGTCTGTACTCCTCTAGCAGTCTTTTTCCCTATACTCCCCCTCTATCTTAAACCTTCTCCACTCATATCCTGCCTTCCAACCTGTAATTACCTGCATTGCTGATCGTTTCCTCACTAACTTCTCTTCCTTTGTCTCTACCCGCTCCGTTCGCCCTGCGGGCTCACTCCACTCCCCTACCCCCAAATCTCACCCACCCCACGTGCCTCTACATTTCTACCTACCTAACCACACCCCCTCACCTTTTCCTCCAATCACAAGCTCACCACCATTAACCAATTTTCACTTTTCCCTCCATATTTCTTTAACCACTCCCTTTCACAACCACCATTACATTTACCTTGCAATACCACACCCACTACATTTGTACTAGTAACTAAAACTTAATATCCACCTTACAATGTATAAACTCCCCACCCTAGTACTCAAACATATTTTACTCATGCTCTCACTTCTTCCCCCTCTAATATTAGCACACCTTATAACCTCCTACGGACACCCACTACTATCACACCTTCCCAACCCAACCAAACAACCTACCTCTTCAATTCCTACCTACCAAATGCATCACATTAACATCACTTCCACAACTAGCTATCTTTTACCTAAATATCATAGGATAACCCAAATAAAATATGTTCATCTAAATCCTAAAAGGCTACCCCTTCCTCAAAGTAAATATACAAACACTGCATATCTAATCCTACTACTCTCACTAAATGATGGCGATATTCACCCAAACCCAGGTCCAATTAGCTCTTCTATAAATCAGACCTTTAACCTAAACCCCACTGCTAACCCCTACTTAAAAAAACTAACAACTCACTCTCAATAGCTAACCTCAACATACGTAGTGTTAATAACAAAACAAAACAACACAACTCCATGCTCTCTTAGAACTCTATTCCTTTGATATTATTTGTCTAACAGAAACCTGGTTAAAACCTTCAACAAAAGACACTGAAGTCATCCCTCCTGGCTATAAAATCTTGCGTCTGGACAGGGTATCTAAAAAAGTTGGTGGAATAGCTATCTTATTTAAATCTAGCCTTCAAATAACCACTTTCCACCAAAAACCTCCTCAGGACTCTAATGCTGAAATTCTTATTACCAAGCTTAAACTAAACTCAAGTCAAATCTATCTTTATTATCTGCATCTATGTCCCCCCAGGAAATAATATTTCTACCATCGAAAACATCCTATGTTGGCTGTCACTAAACTTAACCCAAGAAACAATTATCCTATGTGACTTAAACATTGATTGGCAATCTTGCAACAACAAACACCCTACTAACCATATTAACCTTTATGGGTTTTCTCAAACTATCGCCTCCCCGACTAGAATAAATAAAACAAAAAAGAGAGTACCTTAGACTGGATACTCACCAACAACCAACCCCATACTTATAAAACAGGAACCCTCCCTGATGATATAAGTGATCACTTATTAACTTACATTATCAGGCTCAAAACCAACCCCCCTATCCAAAATATAACTAGAACAATCAGAACCAAAAAAAACTTCAACTTGGAGCTATTTCAAAGTGAACTGAATGCATGTAACTGGTCCCCCTTAAAACACCTTTATCTTGATGAAGCTGTAGATTTCTTTAATGCTAAGTTTCTGGCCATACTCAACTACCATGCCCCCACTCACTCTATTAGAATTAGAACTAAATCTGCTCCTTGGCTCTCAAAAGAAACTAAGCAAAAAATCCATCTCAGAAATAAAATCTGGAACAAATCTCGCTTAACTAAAAATGCAACAGATTACCAACACTACAAACAACTGAGAAATGAGACCAGAAAAGCAATAATGACCGATAAAAAAACTATTAGCTGAAATCTCAGCAAACTCACCAAAATAACCCACAAAAGTTCTGGGCAAACATAAATCAGTTACTACAGCCAAGTAAATCCATCACAACCAACCCACAAGGCTCTGACATAAAGAATCCCAACCAAATTGCTAATGACTTTAATTCCTTTTTCACCGAAACAATTCAAACTCTAGCCAGTCAACTCTCAAGCAAAAACACAAATATATCTAATGTCAACTTAAACCCACCTCCTCCATTTCTTTTCCAACCTGTCCCAACAACTTACATTCTCTCCCTTATCAAAAAACTCAAACCATGTACTCCCTCTGCTGACCTACTACCCGCAGAATACTTGCAATTAGCAGCCAAATCCATAGCCTACCCAATTTCCATACTGATCAACAGAACCATCACTGCAGGATATGTCCCTAAACTTTGGAAAGTCTCCCATATTATTCCTCTTCATAAGGGAGGAAATTCTACTGAAATCTCTAACTACCGCCCTATAGCCCTACTCTCTCCCTTATCTAAGATTATGGAAAGATGTATACACAAGCATCTGCTTGACCATCTTCTCCAAGATAACTTACTCTCTAATACCAAACATGATTTTAGACCTTCCCACAGTACCACCACTGCCCTCCTCTCCTTTACAGACACAATCAACAAAAATCGTAACCATAACACCCTTTCCTCTGCACTTTTCTTAGACCTGTCGAAGGCTTCTGACATGGTCAACCACCAAATACTCATACATATTCTTCAATCATTGTCACTTGAAATCCAACCTATTAACTGGTTCAAATCCTACTTAAATAACAGACATCAAGCAGTACTCTGGAACTCCACTCTATCTTCCCAGCTACCTGTTAACATTGGTGTCCCCCAAGGGTCCATACTGGGTCCCCTCCTATTTTCTTTATTTATCAATGACCTCCACCAAGTAGTTCCCCAAGCTACATGCATACAATATGTAGATGATTCTACACTAATTTGCTCAGCCACATCTGTATCAGATCTTCACTCCCTTACACAACACATATTTAAATCTGTAGAAAAATGGTTTTCACAACGCTGTCTCCTACTTAACCCCAAAAAAACTAAACTCCTTCTCTTCACACCTTCCAGTAAATCTCCCCATATAGACTTTACAATAACATCTAAAAATGGCACACTTATATCACAAGATCCTACTACCAAACTACTAGGCATTACCATTGACAACAACCTTAACTTCGATACCCATATAAGCAACACTTTGAAAACTATTAATAAAAAATAGGCTCTCTTTACAGAATCAAACCTTTCCTCACTCCAGAATCTAGAATAACTATTGCCCACTCCCACCTTATCTCCCCCTTCTCTATGCCTCACCCATATTTACTAACTTATCAAAAAATAATCTTTTGAAATTAGAGAACTCCTACCACAACATAGCCAGATTTGCTACAGGTAACCCTTTCAGAACCCACCACTGTACTAGTCTAAAGCAACTAGGCTGACTTGAATTTCAGCAGCAACTAAAAATTAATCAACTAGCCATAGCCCATCAAATTCTATATCAACCCGACAAAACACCTATACCATCTACTCTTATTTACCCCTACCATAACCTAAAGTCCCTAAGATCCGCACACAAACTTCTTGTAAATATTGACAAAGCAAACAACAAGGCTGGAGATTCCCTTTTCTCTAACACTATTTGAAAACACTGGAACCTGCTTCCCTCTGAACTTTCTACTATTCCCTCAAAATCTCTCTTTAAAAAGAAACTTAAGCTCTACCTCAAATCACAATGGCTGTGCCCCTGTACTAATCCTGACTAACTCTAGCTCGACACCTGACTAAATTCTAGACCTTTAGAACCCTAAATCTACTTCATATTTACATCCACTGATCTATTTCTCCTTCTTACTATCTATATATACTAAAAAATAAGAAGTTATGTACCTACCATAACGTTCCATGTTAGTTGTCTTCTCTCGCCTTCTTTCTTGCTTGATGGGTTCGGAGCCGATCCCTCGGCTCCGACTCGGCACTTGCTAAGCTCGAGAGTCACTTTTACCAGCTCGAGGCAGCCCCATATCCCATGATGCAAGGCGGTAAGTACCCAGATCTCGTTTGCTGACAAAGGGCAATAGCACCAAGCATAAAATACTTCCCAAAGGAAGAAAGAAAACTTACAGATGGAAGAAGGACCAGGTCTGAATGGTCTTCAGCATAACAGTTTCTTATAACAAGGTCTGTCCAGGCCAGGGGGAAGGAGGGAGGGTCAAGAAAGAAGGCGAGAGAAGACAACTAACATGGAACGTTATGGTAGGTACATAACTTCTTAATGTTAAGTTGTCAATCTCGCCTTCATTCCTGCTTGATGGGACCGCGTCCCTAGCACCTCTATCCTGGGTGGCTCAATGGAACAAACTCTTGAGGACTGTAGAGCCAAAACTGGCTCTGTCCCTGGAGGCCAAGTCCAATTTGTAATGGGAAACAAAAGTGTGAGGAGTGGCCCAAGTGGCGCTGCACAAATAGTGTCTAAAGGAAGTCTAGCTTGAAAAGCTGTAGAAGTAGCTAAGCTCCTAGTTGAATGTGCTTTAGGTTTTGAGCACAGCTGTTTTCCCCTGAGCAGATAAATTTCAGAGATGACCGAAGAAAGCCATCTAGACAAAGTCACTTTAGAAACAGGAAGGCCTTTTTTATTATCCGCATAGGAAACAAAAAGTTGATCAGATTTTCTAAATTTTTTGTTCTGTCCAAATAATATCTAAGTTGACGGTGGACATCAAGATAATGTAGCTTTTGTTCAGCTCTATCTGAATAGTTAGGAAAAATACAGGAGATCAATGGATTGATTCAAATTGTTCTTTGAAGCGACCTTAGGCAAAAAGGTTGGGTTAGTTCTCAAAGATACTCTGTCTTTGTGAAAAACCAAATAGGGGGGTCGAACCGAAAGAGCATGAAGTTCAGACACCCTCCTGGCAGATGTAATAGCCACTAGGAATAAAGTTTTCCAAGAAAGATATTTCAGGGAACAAGAAACAGCTGGCTCGAAAGGGGGAAGAATCAAGGATGTCAGCACTAAATTTAGATCCCACTGAGGAGGAGGATTCCTGATTGGAGGCTTTAGTAGGAAAATTCCTTTCAAGAAGGCCCTGCAGAGCCTATGGGACATAATATTATTATCTGCTATCCCGACATGAAAATTGGAAATAGCAGCCAATTGAACTCTGACTGTGGAAGAAGAGGAGCCTGCATGAAAAATCTCTGCTAAGAAGTCCAGGACTGCCTGAACAGGGGCAGTAAAAGGATCAATATTCTGGGCCTTAGCCCAATAAGAGAAACGTTTCCATTTGCTTGTATAAATCCTCCTGGTAGAGAATTTTAGTGAAGCTACTATGATGTCTCTAACTGGGTTAGAGATCAAAGGAAGCCTGGCTAAGGAAGGAAGTGGAGCAACCATGCTGTGAGGTTGAGAGAAGGGATTGGCCGGTGCAGCTGACCCGATTGGTGAATCAGAAGATCTGGCACTGGGTCCAGATGCCACGGCTGCACCAAAAGGTGATGATGGAGGAACGGAAACCAAACTTGTCGAGGCCAGTAAGGGGCAATGAGAATCAATTTGGCTCTCAAAACGGTAGCTTTCTGGATCACCTGAGGATCAGAGGAAATGGAGGAAGGCATAAAGAAGTCCCTGGGGCCAATCCTGGGTCAGAGCGTCTCTGGGGGGGATGGCCTGATAGAGGGAAGAGGCTGAAGAAGTCTGGACATTTGCTGTTTTGGGGAGTAGCAAACAGATCGCAACATGGACGACCCCATTCCAGAAAAATCTCTTCCGCTATAGATTGCTTGAGAGACCACTCGTGAGGCATGAGAATAGCTCTGCTCAATCTGTCCGCTACAATGTTGGTTTTCCCAGGGATATGCGTTGCTACCAGAAACCGATGAGAGGAGATCGCCCATTGCCATAGTCTGAGCGCTTCTCGACACAAGGGGTAGGACTTGGTTCCGCCCTGTTTGTTGATATACCAAACTACAGACATGTTGTCTGTGTGGACTGCAATTGTCCCTACGGGAAGAAAGTCGTTGAGGGCTTGCAACGTTAAAAGCACTGCTCTCATCTCCAGGACATTTATGTGCAGATGGTACTCGAACGGCTGCCACGTCCCATGAACCATCCTGCCCTGATAATGACCCCCCCACCCGATCAGGGAGGCATCCGTGGTGACAGTGGCTATCGGGATGGGGGTACAAAGTACCTGCCTTGGTGAACCTGAGGCGATGTGATCCACCAAGCAAGATGCTCTTTGCATGTCTGTGTCACCAGAATCTGGTGACGCATTGGAAGTTGCTGGTATGACCATTGTGTGAACAGCATCCACTGAAGAAGGCGCATGTAGAATCGAGCCAGGGGAAGAAGAGTAATGGCCGCAGCCATGAGACCTAATACCTTTAGAACCATTCTGGCCTGAACTTTCTTGCTGGCCAGAATGATCCTGACATGACTCTGAATGTCTGAAACTCTTTGATCTGTAAGGGTAGCTGACATCCGAACAGTGTTTAAGTTTAAGCCTATGAAGGTAATAGACTGGCAGGGCGATAAGGATGACTTTTCAAGTTGATTGAGATGCCCAAATGAGAACAAAGGTCTATTGTGTAATCCCTGGCTTGTATAAGCTGATGCCTGGTGGTGGCTGACAGGAGCCAGTCGTCGAGATACGGAAACACCTGGAATCCTTGACGTCTCAGGTGAGCCGTGACCACTGCCATGCATTTGGTGAACACTCTGGGGGCTGTAGTGAGACCAAAGGGCAGGGCTCTGAACTGGAAATGACTGGACCCCAGCCGAAGCGGAGAAATCTCCTGGAGCGTCTGTGAATTTTGATGTGATAGTGCATCCTGAAGATCTATTGAGCACATCCAGTTGTCCTTCTGTAAGAAGGGCAGAATTGACTGAAGAGTGACCATTCGTAATCTTGTCTTCCTGACAGACTTGTTGAGTCTGCTGAGATCCAATATTGGTCTCCAGTCTCCCGTCTTTTGGGGACCAAAAAGAACCTTGAGTAGATTCCGGGCTCTGAATGGTCTATTGTAACTGGCTGAATGGCTCTTTTTTGCAGTAGTTTTGAGACTTCTGACTCTGCAATCTCCCTTAGACCGGGTGGTACATCTGGAAGGGAACTTGAGGGGAAGGGACTTTCCTCGAAAGGAATTATGTAACCCTTGGATATGATCGACTGTACCCATCTGTCTTGAGTGAGGGAATGCCAGGCTTCTGGGTACAGTGATAATCTTCCCCCGACTGCCTCCAAGGAGGGACAGCCGGGCAACACCTCAGGGATGCTGAAAGGGCTTGTCAGAGAGAGGCTCCCTGTTTCCCTGGTTTTGGACCCCTCTGCCTCTAGAGCGGCGTCTGTTGTTGTTACCCCCTCTGCCTCTAGGGGTAAACTGACCACGTGAATCCGGCGTGACTCCTTGGGATTTACGGAACCACATTTTCCCACCTTTCTGTCCTTTGGGATAAGGTCTAGAAGGGGTGGAAAAATGGACTCCAACAGCAGAAAGAGTCTTGCCGTCCTGTTCGCACCTGGTCAAGGTTTCCTTCACCTGAGGGCCAAACAAAGCTGACCCATCAAAGGGAGAATTTGTGAAGGACGCCTTAAAGGGATCCGCAAAATCACATAGCCGCATCCAGGCTTGGCGTCTAAGAGCCACACCTGTACCTGCGGCTCTACTCACTCCATCCGCAGCATAAGATATTAGCCACATGGAGGAGTTTGCAATGGAATTGAGGGTTCCTAGCTGCGAAGCAATTTTTCTTGAGCCCCTGCAGCTGTAGGATCCTGAACTACTTCACCCAGCTCCTTAAGGATATCCCTCTGGAGTCTGGTGAAGTGACATAGGTAATTCAGCGAACGCATAGCAAAGGTCGCTGAGGAAAACATCCGCTTACCGTACCTATCCATGGTCCTAGAGTCCTTATTAGGAGGATGGACGGGCACGGAAGGATCTGCAAGTTCCTTTTTGGTGGCCGCAGCCACCACCATGGCATCAGCGGGGACACCCTTAGTGAGGAACTGTTTGTCACACGGGCAGTGATAAATTTTGAAGGCCTCCTAGGGACTGGCTCTACAGAGTCAGGAGCTGCCCACGCCTTCGTGCAATAACCTGCATAAGGGGTCGAAGGCGGAGACACCCAGGAGGTGGAGGGCCGAGATCCAAACGCCTCTAGGTATACTGACTCATCCTCAGAGGGATTGTTGGTGGGCCAGTTTCCCTCTGTTTCAGGAGTTCTAGGATGTCTGAGAAGGAGACATCCTCAGAGGGGATCTAGGGATCCCTCTGACTCATCAAAGTCAGTATCCGAAGTGACAGACTCGGGGGAGTCTACATGCTTCCTCTTACAAGTCCTCTTCCTAGGAGGATCTCCCGAAACATCAGGAGAATCCTCGGAAGAGGGGGAAATTCCCAATGGGGAAACCTGAGGCGGAGGATCTCTGGGTCCTGTAGCAAGAGAAGTGGCAGAGATGTCAACAGGTACTATAGAGGGAGGAGCTACGGAAACAGACTGCTGACTGATGCCAGTGGCCAGTACACTCTTCATTACCTCGAATGCTCCCCTCCCAGGCAGGTCCGAGAGAACCCGCTCCGAAGAGCTAGGAACTCCAGGGACCACCGAAAGGGAAGTCTCCGAGGCAGATGTCGGAGCCGAGCTCACCAAGGCCGAGGCTCCAAGGGGAAGAGCGGGTTCGGACAAGGGTCCGATGCCACTCACCCCTCGGAGGAGACCATGGAAGCCCGACCACCGAATCCCTCTAAGGAAGGTCTCAAGAGGAGATAAGAGTAGAGGCTGAAGGAACAGAAGGGGTATCCGTCCTCCAGCCGTAGCAGTAACCATTCCCGAAGACTCCAACTCCAAGCTCTGGGGTAGAGTTGAAGGAGGAACTGTAACGGGTTGTGGATCAACAGTCGTCTGTTGAGACGGACTATGTAACATTTGGGCCAGTACCTGTGACTTAAGTAATCTACTGACCACTCTCTCTAGGTCATGATCTGACAGTCTGGATGACCTTGAAGATCGGCTCCGATGGCTCCGTTCGAAGAAGAGGTGAAGCCGGAGCCGAAAGTATCGGCTCCAAGGAAGGAGACCTCGACCTCTTCCTGGAATGAACCATCGGAGCCGATACTATAGATCCTGTCGGAGCCGACTTCTCGGAGCCGAAAGGAAGCCTCGATGTATCGGCTCCAGCCGGAGCCGATACAGCCACCAAAGTAACGGTGTCGAAGCCGATCGAGCCGACACCGATGCCTGTGCCACATGGGTGTCGGAACCGATCGGAGCCGACACGGCGGTCGATACAGATTCGGCACCGATAGCCATCGGTGCCGAAGGCTTTGTTAAGCCAGAATCGGCTCCAGCCGGAGCCGATCTCGACTCGAACGAAGTCGGAGCCGAGGCCGCAGGCTTAGACACAGAAGCCTGGGCCTTGGAAGATTTAACTGATTTAGATGGAGCCGACTTAGCCGGAGAGCCCTCCGGCTTAAGAAGGCCCCTAAGGATCAGTTTGTTGCGTCTTTCCTGCAGGACTCTCTGGCTGAAGGAATGACAAATAGCACAGGAGTCCTGCAGGTGAAGAGGCCCCAGGCAATACAGGCAAGAAGTGTGACCGTCTGTCAGAGACATCTTCTGACAGCACGAGTCACACTTCTTAAAACCTGAGACCCTCTCCTTTGACATGGTGCTTTACACAAACACACACACACACCAGTCAAAAAATTAACTTAAATAAAATACCAAAAGGTATTTCTATAAACAAACACACACACCCTAACAGGGAGGGGATGGGTTGGGTAAAGTTTGACTAAAATAAATTAGAAAAGACAGGGATTTTCTGTCACAAAATGTAAATAATTAACTAATAACTAATAATTAAGGGTTTTTTTAAGAAAAGGGGCTTAAATATCCAAAAAGTGAATCACTTACCAGGAGCTGGTAAAAGGAGGACCTCATAAGCGGCGCAAACGAGATCTGGGTACTTACCGCCTTGCATCATGGGATATGGGGCTGCCTTGAGCTGGTAAAAGTGACTCTCGAGCTTAGCAAGTGCCGAGTCGGAGCCGAGGGATCGGCTCCGAACCCATCAAGCAAGAATGAAGGCGAGATTGACAACTTAACATAAAAGTGTTTTTTTTTAATATATATTCTTTCCACGTGTTATACCACTAGATGTACTTACATAACTGATATTTTCTTCTTACCTTCCTTTATCCTCAATTACTGTACATTATGCTAGTATTCTCCAAAAATGTCACTTGTAACAATATTTTTACCATTTATGTTCTACTTACTGTATTTTTACACTTTATGTCACCAGTTATAATGTTTTCTTTTACTCTGTTATTTTCATGTATTTCTTTAATGTAAATTCATTTTAACTTTGGAGCTTATCTCCCCAGGCCTCTACTGAAAATGGACATATATCCAGCTAGACTAGCCCGGTCAACAAATGTAAAATAAATAAATAAAATAAATAAATTGTTAGAAGTTTTTAAGCTAACACCTGAAACTTATAGGAAAAAGTTTTGTGAGAACAGACGCAAGGCACATGAAAGTGTGTGTGAATATGTTGCTGAACTGAGCACTTATTTTCATAGGTGGGTGAGTGGATGTCAGGTCACCACTTTTGAAGGGCTGGCAGACCTTTTGGTGTGGGAACAAACCCTTAGCACTTTGCAAGAGGACATGAGGATCTGGTTAGCTGATAGACAATGTGCTACTTCAGAGGAGTTGGGGAAGAAGGGAGACCTATACCTAGCAAGCAGGGTATCCCTGCACAGGAAAGGGATCCCCAGTACTGCACATGGGTCTAAAGGAACCCATGGTGGGCAGCTCAGACTGCACCAACAGAATCTGTCAGTAGCAGGGGAAGCCACCAGTCCAGGTACACATCCAGGACCTAGGGTTAAATGTTTTGAATGCAACCATTGGGGCCATGTGGCATACAGATGTTCACGGAAGCAAGGTGGGGAATAAAAGGTGAGAGAGGCAGTAAGTGGGGAAGACAAAATGCCAATAGTAGGTTGTCTAGAGACAACCAGGGTACCACACTACCGTCCTGCAGATGTCCTGATAGGGAAAGATTTGGATGAGGTAGTACCATATGTTTATGCAGTTACACACACTCAGGCTTGGAGACAAGCATGTGGGTCTGGTAGCCTGGGGAGACCCAGACAGACCTCATACTTGCAGCCAGGACTGGTGAGGTGGTTACGTCAGGAAGGAGGCTGCCCTGCAGCAGTGAGACTGAAGGTGAGCCATAGCTGCTTGTGGGCACTGATGTTCCCTTGGACAGAGTGACTGCAAAGGTAGAGGTGAATAGTCCAAAGAGAACTATAAATCCAGTAAAAAAGTGCTAGGGCGCGCTGGTTAGCAATCAGAAAGTTTATTCCGTGTTACACATTTCCTTGTTGGGCTGATATTTTTGTTTCTCGAGCGGAGCACCTAGAGTGGATTTTAACTTATTGTGGAATAAACTTTCTGATTGCTAACCAGCGCACCCTAGCACTTTTTTACTGGATTTAGAGGTGAATAGTAGCACTCAGGCTGATAGAGGCACCGCTGTCAGTGGATGCCAGGCTTCCTGTGGAAGGGGAGCTGGGAAGGGTTACAAGGAGAGAGTTGAGACAGGATCTGTTCTCAGATTGTACACTGCAAGGCCTGAGTGAGGTAGCTAGTGAGGCACCTAATTCTCAAGGGGAAGGGGGATCTGTATTCTGGGACAAAGGGTTACTGTATAGAGTGGACCACTGAGGGAGGGCTAGAAGGTGAGAGGGTACAGCAGTTAGTAGTGCCTAGAGCCTACCATCTGGCGCTTCTAGCCACAGCCCATGAGATTCCCTTCGCAGGTCATATGGGCATAAAATGTACAAAGAGACGTATTATGCAGAACTTTTATTGGCCTGGAATTTCCAGAGATGTAACAGGGTACTGCAGGACCTGTGAGCAGTGCCAAAAGGTAAGCAAGGCAGGAGACAAGGTGAGAGCTCCTTTGCTGCCTTTGCCTGTGATTCAGGAGCCATTTCAGAGGGCAGCTATGGATATTGTGGGGCCTCTGAGTATCCCAAGTTCCACAGAGAAAAAGTATATCCTAGTGGTAGTAGATTATGCTACAAAATAACCTGAGGCAGTGACTTTGTCCTCCACTGAGGCAGAAAAGGTGGCAAATGCTTTATTAGAGATTTTCAGCAGGATAGGTCTCCCAAAAGAAATATTGACTGACCGAGGTGCCAATTTCATGTCAGACCTGCTGGCTTGTTTGTGGAAGTACTGTGGGGTGAAGCACCTGAAGACCACCCCCTACCCTCCCCAGACTAATGGTCTTGTTGAGTCCATTCTACAAGCATTTGCAGCCCAGTTTAAGAGGGAGTGGGACAAATATTTGCCCCATCTGTTGTTTGCTTACAGAGAGGTTCCCCAAGAATCTACAGGTTTTTCACCCTTTGAATTGTATGGGCATAGGGTGAGGGGACCTCTAGATTTAATTCGTGATGAGTGGGAAGGTGAGTGTGAATCCCGCAAGGAGTCTGTTGTGGCATATGTCCTAAACCTCAGGACAAGGCTCAGGGGAACTCATATGCTTGGGCCCAGGAGAACCTTGCAGAAGCCCAACAACAGAAAAAGGTATGGTATGACAGGAATGCTCGACCTAGAGAGTATGCTGTAGGACAGCAGGTAATGGCTCTCATTCCTATCAGACACAAGAAGCTGAAAGCAGCTTGGGAGGGACCCTACAAGGTGGTAAGCAAGGTAAGTGATGTTAACTACATGGTGGAACTGCTAGGCAGGAGGCAGGGGCACAAGTTGTACCATGTTAACATGCTGAAACCTTACCATGATAGGGAGGTCCTTGTGCTGAGTTTTTGCAGAGGAGTCTGAGGGAGATATGGTGACTGATCTCCTCAGTGAGGCTCGGAAAGACACCTCAGTGGAAGAGGTAGCAATGTCCCAGCAGCTATCTCCTACCCAAGTTCGAGAAATCAGAGCAGTGTTATAGGAGTTTGGGGACATGTTCACTGGGAAACAGGGTGCATCCACCTGGTGCAGCACTAGGTGGATACAGAATGCCAAAGGCTTTAGGCAGGCCCCTTATAGGGTGCCTGAGAGAGTCAAACAGACTCTGAGGGAAGGGATACAGCAAATGTTGGAACTAGGGGTAATTCAAGAGCCCAACAGTCCCTGAGCCTTCCCAGTGGGGCTGGTGCCAAAGAAGGATGGCACCACCAGGTTCTGTGTGGACTACAGGAAATAAAATAGTCACACAGAGTCAGATGCTTACCCCATGCCTAGGACAGACAAGGCCCTAGAGCAACTGGGTGGGGCTAAGTATCTTACAAAGTGCAGTTGGGTACACTTACCATAAATGTAGATGTTTGCGTGTATTCAACGTTGCAGTCATCACCTGTGGGTTATCCCTGCTGTGGTAGCCCTCAGTCGGCCCGAATACCAGAGTGAATGTTTTTCTGCGTCACCTGCTGTCGCCTGAAGAGTGATGTCAGGTCGTTAATGCTATAAAGCAAGGCAGCTGACTCCATTACATCAGTTTTTCTTACCCTAACCAATCAGGAGCCCCAGGAAAAATGGCAAAGCGGTCCCAGTGGTAAGCAACCACCCCAAAAAGCTTATGTCTCCCTAATGAAAGAGGATAGAAGGGGGAAGGAGGGAGGGAAACCAAGACTGCAACAGTGAATACTCAAACATCTACATTTATGGTAAGTGTACACAACTCTACTATGTTCTTTGTGCTTCACTGTTGCAGTCACCACCTGTGGGAGGATTCCCAAAGCTGAAGAGATGGGTGGCAGGATTAGAGACCTAGGCATGGGTAAGGAGGCCCTGCAGTACTGCAGAGGCAAACCCTGCTCTAGCCTTACAGAAAAGAGGAAGGTGGTAATGCTTTGTAAAGGTATGGACTGAAGTCCAGGTGGCAGCGTCCAAGATGTTCCTGTTAGGAACTCCTCTGAGGAATGCTGTGGAAGTGGTGGCTGCTATAGTGGAATGGGTACGAACAGACTTAGGGGGAGGTTTCCCATGAAATCTGTAGCAGACATGAATACAGTCTGACATCCATTTAGAGATAGTCTGCTTGAAAATGGGCTTCCCCTCTGTCCATAGAGCAAAACTGACAAGAAGTTGGTCTGTTTTTCTGAAGGGTTTAGTATGGTCCAGGTAGTATCTGAGGTGCCTGTCCACATCCAGAGAGTGCAGAATTATTCTCCCCTTGTTTTAAGGGTTAGGGAAGAAGGTAGGCAGATGAATGGCCCGGTGGAGAGTCACATTAGATATCATTTTGAGCATAAAGGAGGGGTTAGTCCTAAAGGAAACCATGTCTGCATGGAAAATGAGGAAGGGCTCAATGGCCATCAGTGCCTGAATTTCAGAAACCCTTCTGGCTGAGGTGATAGCTAGCAAAAAAAGCAGTCTTCCAGGAGAGGAATTTCAGTTCTGCTGAAGCAGCAGATTCGAAGGGTGGTAAGGTTAGTTTTTCCAAAAAATAATTAAGATCCCAGGCTGTCATGGAAGACCTTCTGGGAGGTCTGATATTAGAAGACCCTCTGATGAATTGCTTAATAAAAAGGCGAGAGAACAGGTTGGTCTGTATTCAACTGAGCTGAAATGGCTGAGGCATAGATTTTAACAGAAGAGAAGGAGAGGCCACTATTAAATAATTCCGCTAGATAGTCCACGATAAGAGGGACAGAAGGTTGTGAGGAACTGGACCCTCTGGACTGACACCAGAAGCAGAATCTTTTCCATTTCCCTGTGTAAGATTTTCTGGTGTTGGGCCTTCTGGTCTCTGTGATAATGTCTAGGACCTGCTTGCTTAGCAGAAGCCCTTCCCTTAACTTGGGAGTATCAGCCATGCTGATAGCATGAGTCTGCAAATATGGGTGCAGCATCCCCCCTCCCCCATTTGAGTCAAGAGGTTTCGGATCTGGGGAAGCTACCTGGGAGGATGAGATGTCAGGCTGCGCAGCAAGGGGTACAATGTTGTCCGGGCCAATCTGGAGCAATGAGGATGGCCTTGGGCCCCTCCTCCCTTATAGGTTCATAGGTAGGTACTAGGCTATTGGCCCAAGGGCCTACGTAAGCCTAGCCAGCAAGGTTCCATAGCTTACGCCACCCAAGAAAATTATTTTCCTGTTCCACTGTCCAGCAGAGACACAGAAGTGATCCCCTCCAGCAGAGACACAGAAGTGATCCCCGGGGTGTATTTCCTATTTCCCATCCACTCAAGATTTTTCTTGAAAAGTGCTAATGAAGAACTTTGCTTGACATACGATGAATAGCTTGTTCCAGAGTATAGGAAGTCTCTGGGACAGGAATCTATCCCTCCAGCATGTCCTGTTTATTGTAGTGACAAGGTTTAGGTCCCTAGAGCGTGTAGCTTGGAGGGATTGGGATTTCTTTAGGTGTAGCATGTCCAACAGCTCTGGGTTTGACATAGCTTTTTATGTTAGGCAAAGATCACCTCGGAGTAGGCGATATGCTACGGAGCAAAGCTGGAGTTTTTTGAGGCGGTCAGTGTAGGGCATTTGTTTGAGGCTAGTAATCCTTTGTGAGGTACTTCTGTGGCCTTTCCAGCTGCTGCAGATGTCTTGTGAGGCACAATCCAAAAGGGGTGTTGTACTCTATAATGGGTGTAATGAGTGATGAGTAGAGGGGAACAATGACATCTTTTTTCCGGGATGAGAACCCTTTTATGATGAGGTGTGCCACGCAGAATAATTTCCTGACTACTGTGGCAATGTGACTATCAAAGGAGAGACAACTGTCCACCTTGGTCCCAAGATCTCTTATCACGCATTCAGTGTTAAGTAGATTGCTGCCTATGTGGTAGTTCATGGGTACAGAGCTTTTACCAAAGGGAATGACACTGCACTTTTTGGCATTGAGCTTGAGGCCATGGCTCTAACACCAGGCATCTGTCTCAGTGAGGCCCTTTTGTAGGATGTCCACATCATTTGGGGACTTGACTATGGCTCCTAGTTTGCAGTCATCTGCGAACTTTGTTAGCCAGAGGCCCTCTGTGTTAGCCTGTACTTCAGTGAAGTAGATACCAAACATTAGAGGTCCCAGGACGGAACCCTGTGGTACTCCACTTGTCACTGCTTTGAGGTCAGATTTGGAGTCTGGAACTTTTACAGTGTGGGTTCTGTCAGTGAGCCAGTTGGCAACCCATCTTGTGATGTAGGGATTTATACCTAGTTTAGTGAGTTTAGCTACAATTTCAGAATGGGGGATGGTGTCGAAAGCCTTGGCGAGGTTAAGATAGGCTGTGTGAACCACCTTACCCTCATCCACAGCTTTGGTGACTGCCTCAAAGTCGTCAGGTTCAGGAGGCATGAGCTACCTTTCACAAACCTGAACTGGGTGGGATCCAGAGTTTGGAGGTTACCAATGTCTTTATGAGTTCCATGATGATATGTTCCATGGCCATGCAGACCAGGCCCGCCAGGCTAATAAGTCGATAGTTCCCTAGATCAGTGGTGGCACCCCCTTTGCGGAGTGGGACTGTTGCTGTGCGCCATTCAGTAGGCAAAAAGCCTGATGGGAGGCTATTACTGAACATGGTGCTTAAGTGGGGAGCCAGTTCGTTCTGAAGTTCATGTAAAACACAGCCTGGGATGTTGTCCGGTCCCATGGATGCTGTGTTTTTGGCTTTAGAGATTGCAGCTTTTACCTGCGTAGTTGTGATTACAGGGACTCTGCATTCTTCCTGTATAGATAAGGGCCCTTGGTAATAAGAGGCAGGGGGGAAAGTGTACACAAAGAGGGAGTTACATGAGAAGGTCAAGGCATCCACCTTCCATGCCAGGTGGCGATACTCCCTGGTGCAAAATTTCTTTAGCTGATGGTTGAGGTGCAAAGCAGAGAGATCCATCTCCGGATTTCGCACCACTTGAGTGACTTGCACATCTTTTTGTGGAGCTGCCATTCGTGAGGGTCCATTAAGTGTCTGCTTAAGTGGTCTGCTAGGGCATTGTTGATCCCTGGTAAGTATTGCGCTAATAGGTGTAATCCCATGGAGGAGGCAGCCAGCCAGAAGTTCATGGCTAGCTTGAACAGAGGGTAAGATTGTGTCCCTCCCTGTTTGTTGATGTACCACATTACTGTGGTGTTGTCTGTTTTGATAAGAGAACTCCTGGCCTGAGATGGGGCTGGAAGGATGTCAGAGCCTTTTTCACTGCAGTCTATTCCTCTGGTTGATATGCAAGGGAAGGTATTGGGTATCCCAAATACCTTGGTTGCACCTGCCTGCTAGGTGGGCACCCCAAGTGATGTCTGAGGCATTGGTGATGATGGTCTGCCCGGTGGAGGCCCTGGTTCCTGGCACAGGCCCCTGCCCACCAGAGCAACTCGGCCCTTATACAGGGGACCAGAGGGAGAGAGGTCTCTCAAGGTTGTGAGTGCTGACACCAAAGGTTCCTTAGATACCACTGAAGTTTCCTCATGTGTAGCCTGACCAGAGGAATCAGAAGGATGCAAGAAGCCATGCACCCCAAGGCTTGCAGGAACTTCCTTGCTATGAGGTGACTTTTGGATGCCAGCTGGGTAAAGTAGAGAGGCAGGGAGCTCTGCTTTTCTGGGGGTAGGAAGGCCATTTGGGATGCTGTGTCCAGCAGTGCTCCCAGGAAAATGATCATCTTGGAGGGAGTCTGCTTTGATTTCTTCTCATTGATGGTGAACCCCAAGGAAGTTAGGAGGTTTTTGACAAAGTGTAGGTCCTGAAGCAGCTTTTCCTTGCTCTCTGCCTGGATGAGGCAGTCATCCAGATAAATATGAATATTTTTCTGTCAGCAAAATGCTATGACAGTGGTCAAACACTTGGAGAAAATCCTGGGAGGAGTAGATAAGTCAAAGGGAAGAACAGAGAACTGAAAGTGGTGTGAGCCTGCTCTGAAATGCAGGGATTTCCTACAGGACTCACTTATGGGGATATGGAGGTATGCATCTTTTAGGTCCAAGGTTACTAACCAGGCATTTTTTGTCAGTATAGGCAGCAGCTGCTGCGGGGTTAGCATTTTGAATTTGGGGACCACCAGGGATGTGTTCAGAATGGATAGATCCAGGATGGGGCATCAATTGCCCTCCTTTCTGGGAACAAGGAAAAGCCTAGAATAAAATCCTTTGCCTGCTTAATCTGTGGGGACAGGTTCTACTGCCCACTGGGCTATGAGAATTTGGACTTGCTTTATGCCTCTGCCCACTGATTGGGAGGCAAGTTTGGGAATTGGGAGTTCATTGAAAGTGAATTTGTATCCCTGGAAAATGATCTTTAAGACCCTTTGGTCCTTGGTTACAGACAGCCAATTTTCTTATCAGACGGACATCCTTTATCCGAGCTTTTGAGTGAAAGTAGGGTGGGGGGGGGGGAGTAGGGAGTCATTGTGAGGTTTTGCCATAGAGGGATGGCTTAGCACTCCCTGCCTTAGGGGCGGATGTAGTCCACTGTTTGCTTCTCTGTTGTCCCTGCTGTACGGACCTGAGTGGCCTGTCCCCGAGGGGCTTAGCTTGCCCCTGTCTGCTAGGAGCAGGAAAGGACCAGTGCTTAGAGGGAAAGTGCCTGCTGAATCGAGGAGATTGAACCTGAAAAAAATTTTTTTACTGTCTGCATATATTTTGCTTTACCTTCCATATTTTTAAGCACCTCTTCTGCTTTTTCTCCAAACAAGCGGTCTTTATCCAAAGGTGCATCAATTAATTTAGACTTGACATGCTCAGGTAGAGGTTGCTCCTTCAACCATGCATGTCTCCTAATGACAGATGCAGACACTGTTGCCCTGCTAGAGGCTTCTACTGCATCATATCCACAGTGTAAAGAGTGCTTTGCCACTTGACGAGCAGAGTGCAGCAAATCTGCTAACTCCTTAGAAATGACACAGTCAGGAAAAGTAGAAATCTTTTGTTTTAATAGTTCTAAAGTGTGTTGTTGATATTTTAACATATGGAACTGACAGCTGAGAGCTCTGATGGCTAAGGTTGCAGAGGTGTAAACTTTTTTACCCCATCTGTCCAGAGCTCTGACATCCTTATCAGAAGGAGTAGGGTTCTTTGCAGAACTCACCCTGGCTCCCTTGGGGCCCTGTGTAATGACCTCCGGGTCTGCAACAGGATTTCTGTACAGGTATTTGTGAGTGTCTGGTACTCTGAAATACCTTTCTGGTTTACTGGGAGCAGGAGGAAGGGTGTCCGGGGCTAAACTGGACTCACGGAAAACATCATCCACCATTTCCAAAACAGGGGGGGTGGCATAGGGTCTGTGCTGGGGTAGGTCTAGAAATTCTCTTAGCCTTTTCTTAGACTGAGGGAAATCCTGAGATTCTCATTGGAAATGTTCACTGAGGGTGTGGAGGGTTTCCCCAAAGGACAGGTCTTCTGGTGGGGAGGCAGAAGGGATGGATTCCTCTGCATTTGAATCCTCATAAGCAGTAAGAGGTTGTTGAGCCTCTTCAAAATCTGAATAATCTGATTTCTCAGAATCTTGCTCTGTCAATAGTTCAGAAGGGTGTTTCTTTCCTTTTAGAAGTTGTAGCTTGACTGCCCCTGATAAGGGAAATAAGATCCTCCACCATCTTAGGCATCTGGGCCTGGGGTGGAGGGGCGGGAGTAGGATGGTGGCTAGAGGTAGATTTTCTAGGGGTGGCCTGGCTTCTAAGCCTAAGAGAAGTCATCGGTGTGAGAGCAACAGCAGTCGGGTGTGAAGACGCCAGTATCTGACTGGAATCGGTAGTGTGAAAGAAATCCTCGGAAGCCAGTGCCTGCATAGCAGCTCTGGACCCAACCAAGGCAGAGACCGCCAAAGGATCTTAAGACAAAGAAGTTTTCTGCAGCATACCGACTCCAAAAGGGTCTCGGTAGATGCCTGTGTAGTAATCGCATCGGGCATCAGAAGCTGCGAAGGTGCCTCACTGAATTCCGGAGAACTGATGACCTGCTTAGTGGAAGAGTCGTCGAAAGACTTAGCCTTGTGAGGTCTGTCTCTATCTTTATCCCTATGCTTTTTAAGAGGGTCTACGGATTGTTGACTGACCGATGCCATATGAGAAGACGGAGGACGAAAATAGCTGTCTACAAAAAGAGCTCTACGACAAATGGTTCTCGCATTAAAGGGGGCACAAAACTGGCAATGGGCGACATCATGGGCCTAAACAAGTGACGCAGTATGAATGGAAGTCTCAATGTGGGATCAGCTTTCCACAGGCAAGACAACTGTTAACTTTTTCAGACATTGGTTAGTGCAAGAAAAAAGATCTCCAATCGGGTACTTAGCTTTAGATGTTTTCAGCTGTGATCCGAACTCTGGTAGTGACTGACCAACACTTGCGAACCACTTTTGCTACTAATGGCGCCAGCTGCCTTGCTTTATACCACTGACGAACAACCTGACATCAGTCATCAGGTGACAGCAGCTGGCGCAGCAAAACATTGACTCTGGTATTCGGGCCAGCCGATGGCTACCACAGCAGGGATAACCCACAGATGATGACTGCAACAGTGAAACACAAAGAACATCCATTAATCTTACCAAGGGTTACTGGCAGGTGCCCTTGACTCGCAGTGCTAGAAAGAGGTCATTTGTGACTCCTTTTGGCTTGTATGAGTTCACAAAGATGCCCTTTGGGATGAAAAATGCCCCAGCAACTTTCCAGAGGCTGGTAGATCATATCCTAGCAGGAGGGTTTGCCCTTGCTTACCTAGATGATATTGCCATCTACAGCCATTCCTGGCATGTCAAAGAGGTGCTGGGCAGACTACAGAGGGCAGGGTTGACCATTAAGCCCAGCAAATGTCAGGTGGGTATGGCAGAGGTCTCCTACCTGGGACAGAGTGGGGAGTGGTAAGATCAGGCCGGAACCTGCCAAAGTAGAAGCCATTCGGGCATGGCCTGCACCTGTTACCAAAAAGCAGGTGAGGGTATTCTTAGGGACAGCAGGGTACTACAGAAATTTTGTCCCCAGTTATAGTACCATAGCTGCACCCTTCACAGACCTGACAAGAAAGAACATGCATTCCAGGAGCTTAAAGAAGCTTTGGGAGGGCCCCCTGTGTTAGCCAGTCCAGATTACAGCAAATAATTTGTTGTGCAGGTGGATATGTTGAACCATGGGGTGGTAGCTGTACTTAGCCAGATTTCTTCAGAGGAAGAAGAGCATTCAATTGTTTATCTCCATTGTAGGCTCCAACCCAGGGAGGAATGCTATGCAGCTGTAAAAAAGGAATGTCTAGCCATAGTGTGGGCACTACAGAAACTTCAGCCTTGTTTGTATGGAAGAAAATTTGCTGTAGCGACAGATCACAATCCCCCAACATGGTTAAACAGAGCCAGCCAGCAAAATGCCAAGTTGCTAAGATGGAGCCTAGGGTTGCAAGCATATATGTCAGTGTAACACAGCAGTGGGAATAGCAATGGCAACGAAGATGGGCTCTCATGACGGGGTATGGGGTAAGGTATACTCAGATAGACCTAACTCTCTCAAGCGTTTCTCAAGGGCACTTGAAAAACTAGCTTGACTTCTCTAGGGGGTGAGATATGTGAAGGCTGCCAGCCTAGCCAGATAGAATTTTGGAGATAATTCTGTCATTTGTAAATATTAATACAAGCCACAGGCTTGTTGTCTTAAATGGAAGAAAATGCTGTTAAATGTGGAACTGCAAAAATGTAACAGTGCACTCTGCTATAGGAAGGCTGATAAGTCAAGCATTGTGTAACTGTTTGATGTCAAAACTCAGAGCCGAGATGTCTAAATGAAGGAATTCTTCCTATTGTTTTGAGGCCAAAATTAATGGCTAGAATTTACATGTATAATTTCTTTTATTGCTCTGGCTTCCTGACCGGCTGCAAGATTAAAAGGGCTATTAACCTTCGAGTTTCTGTAGCCTGGGAAAACAGAAAATTGTTAAGAATGATGTAATGTGAAGCAGCACTGTGTTGTCAATTTAAAGAGAGAGAATCAGAGATCATTTTGCATTTGTCTTGAGAACATTCAACTCACCAATATCTGCCTGTGTTCAATACGTAAGTAGGATCTTAGACTTCAGAGTCTCTTTTAGAAATAGCTAAGAAACAGGAAGATTAGACAGTGGTTTTCTATATGGATGTCAGAACTATTCTACTGTAATATTTTATGCATGTTCCTGTGTCTGAATAGCACTGTGTAGTAAGAAGTATTGTCTTGTGTTTTTATTATTTATTATTAAATATTTTGAAACCTTTCAACTGTGTCTGTTTTGTGTATTGATAATTTAAGCTCTAGAGTACATTGCATGTATACAGTGATACTGTCCAAGTCACTCCAAATAAGCATTGACTGTTCAGTTGCACTTACCATCTGGATAATAATATTGCACAGTAAAACTGGACACCCTTTGATAAGGGTCTTTTTAGTAGCTGATAAATATTAGTGGGTGGTACCTTATCGTCTGGGTAAAAGGGGCACAGCTGGAGAACCTGTGCCAGCCTTCCCTAGGAGTGTCTGTGTGGTTGTATATAACTCTTTTCTCAAAGTGTGTGTGTGTGTCAGCTACTTGGGCAGAGACATGAAGCAATGGCTGGACAGAGAGGGTGCTGGAGGTTTTAGCTTGCCCACTAGGCTGAGATCTAGACCCTATAGCTGTGCCAGTGGGGAGTCTTATTGGGGATCTGGAGAGAAAGGGAGAAACCAGACCCAGACTGACTGTGATCTCTGTGTGCTCTTAAGGGAAATTTTACTTTACTGTGTGTGTATTTGTTCTTCTTCTTCTTCTTTCGGCTTTTTCCCGGTTAGGGGTCGCCACAGCGGATCACCTTGTCCGCACATTGATTGGCAGTGGAGTTTTACGGTGTCGAGTTGCCAGCCCGGCGCCCAACCTTCCACAGAAGGCACACTCACACGCACACCTAGGGCCAATTTAGAGTATCCAATCCACCTGCAGCATGTCTTTGGGATGTGGGAGGAAACCGGAGCACCCGGAGGAAACCCACGCGACCACAGGGAGGACATGCAGACTCCGCACAGAAGGCACCCCAGCCGAGGATCGAACCGGAGAACCTCTTGCTGTGAGGCGGCAATGCTAACCACTGCACCACCGTGGCCGCCCACTGTGTGTGTATTTGTTATCCTTCCCAATATGGACGCCTCTCAGTGGTGTTAGTGATGAGGATTGAGGCTCCTTAATTGCTGGGCCAGTGCACAGGCGTCACAACTGGACTGACCTATGGGTCTAACTTCATGGATTACACAACTGGAAGTTTGCCTAGTTTGTCTTGGAAAAGATCAGCATAGGCAGAAAAAATGTACTGTGCAAAATTAAGAGCAGTGGTCTTTTACGCTAACATGGTGGGCTTCCTTATTAAATGGAAGTAGTCACATTTTCAAATTGTCTCTGAGCCCTAATAATGACTGGATGTGCCTCTTGACCACATAAAATAATAAGCTGTAGCTTCTTCCAGCAGACCAACATGAAAGCACTGCTGGGCCTTCAGTTTGAATTTCTTCACCTCCATAAGCAACAAGCTTCGCACACCTTGCCAAATCAAGCCTTTCACCTTTACACACTCTGGCAAATGTTTCTGCAGACATAACATTGTACTTGGAACCTGTGTCAACTTTGAGTTCTACACATTTGCCATTTATCCAAACAGTACGGAATACTTCATTCTTTGCCCTTAAATCGACTGCATTCAGTGTTTCATGAAGCACTGACATACTATCAACATAAAGAGTAGGCCTGCCACTGTCTAACTGATCAAGTAATTTCTTAAAATGCTCCCTTTTAATAAAATAATGTGGCCCTTTTGATTCACAATTTTTTTTTTAAATGATTCCATTTATCACATTTGTGGTTTTGTTGACCAAAAGCTGAATATTTCTCCCTTTTAGATTTAAGACTTCCACCACAATTACGACAGCTGGCAATGAAACTATGTGGGGGCCCATGCTTTGAGTTTGCTGACTCATTATTATGCTTTAGTGAAACTGTGCTAGAAAGCTCTAGGTTTTCCACTGAGTGCTGCACGGGTTACAGTTGCTGCCACCTGCTTGGGCCTATTTCTCTTAACAGCGTGATGCATACTATCAACATGAGCTTTATCACTGTGCCTACTAGAGCTGCTCTCATTTGTAAGCATATTTGTGTGCTTTTCTGTGAGCTTGTATATCTGGCAAATCTCAATGGCCTTATTCAAAGTTAAATCACTGTCATGAAGCAAAATCTATCTCACAGCATCGTCTTTTATACCACACGTCTGTCTTTTATCAACTCATCCCTTAAGTCACCAAATCTACATGTATTAGCATTATTTCTCAGGTCAGTTATATATACTGCAAAAGTTTCACCAGGGTTTTGATTTCTTGTGTAAAATAAGTGCCTTTCCATTGTAACATTTGTCTAAATTTACATTTTAAGCACTCAGTGTCCTCCCTTGACTCAGCCAATGCTACAACATGATGGTTTTGCCCCTCTCCAGCATAGACAGCAGATGCATACACAAATGAGTGTTCCCTTTCTATGGCTTCTGACCCAGCTAAATTAAGTAGAATAAATGCTTTTGTACGATCATCTTTATCAGAAAATGCAGCATATAGGAAAATGTCATTCGTACTCCTGTTCACTCTCCATTCCTCAGCAATATTACTGTCAAACACAAGTGCATTGGGTTTTCAAAATCTGTCTGCCATGCCCACAGAGTATAAACACAGTGAAAATATGGCCCTTATAATTATGTATGAGCAAACTGTCCTGTGAGCTTGCAACAACATTCAAATGCATAATAAACTTGTTGACATACTGTACTTTGTGAAATTTGCTCTGTAATGGCTGTACTCTATGAAATATGCCTTGTAACAGCTGTACTTTGCAAAATTAGAAGTTATGTACCTACCATAACGTTCCATGTTAGTTGTCTTCTTCGCGCCTTCTTTCTTACTGGATGGGTTCGGAGCCAATCCTCGGCTAGGACTCGGCCACTCTAAAAGCTCGAGAGCTAGTTTCATCGGCTCGAGGCTCCCCTATATCCCACAATGCTAGGCGGTAACTTCCTCAGACCTCGTTTGAAAGCTAATACCAGCAATAAATTTCCATAAGGAACAAAGAAACTCTTCTAGGTCTGTCCTGGCTAGGGGGAAGGAGGGTGGGATGCAAGAAAGAAGGCGAGAAGAAGACAACTAACATGGAACGTTATGGTAGGTGCATAACTTCTAAATGTTAAGTTGTCAATCTCGCCTTCATTCTTGCTGGATGGGACCGCGTCCCTAGCACCTTGTCCCGGGTGGCCTATCGGAACAGACTCTTGAGTACAGTGGAATCAAAGTTGGCCTGGTCTCTAGAGGCCAGGTCCAACTTATAATGAGAAATTAAGGTATGGGGAGAAGCCCAAGTAGCTGCAGAACAAATCGAATCAATAGGCAGCCTATCTTGGAAAGCTACCGAGGTGGCTAAAGCTCTAGTTGAATGAGCCCTGGGTTTGGATGGCAACCGTTGATGTCTTATTTCATACACTAGGGTAATCAACGAAGTGAGCCATCTAGAGAGAGAGACTTTAGAGACTGGAAGGCCCATTCTACCTTCTGCATAAGAAACAAACAGTTGGTCAGATTTCCTGAATTGTTTGGTCCTATCTAGATAGTACCTAAGCTGGCGGTGAATATCTAAACTGTGCAACTTTTGTTCTGACCTATTAGAATAATTTGGGGAGAACACAGGAAGCTCAATGGTTTGATTCAAATTTGCTAATGAAGCTACTTTGGGCAAAAAAGACAGGTTAGTACGCAAGGAAAAGTACAGTTTTGTACCTACCATAAATGTAGATGTTCGAGGTACCCATTGCTGCAGTCCTTACTATTGGGTGTAGTCCGCTGTCCAGTCGGCCCGAATACCAGAGTATATGGCTGACGTCGGTCAGGGCGCATTAGACTGACGTCAGTACGTCAGGGTACTAATGCGCATGACCGACGTCATATCCTCAGTCTTTTCTTGCCCCAGATGTCAGAAGACCCTAAAAAGACAAGGCCCAAAATACCTGCACCAAAAATATGTACAATATATACAAGAATATATACAAAAATATCAGCATGTAACCTCACCTACACAACCACCCCTAAACACAGAGGGCAAGGAGGGAGGGTAAATTGGACTGCAGCAATGGGTACCTCGAACATCTACATTTATGGTAGGTACAAAACTGTACTATGTTCTTCGTTCCCCATTGCTGCAGTCCTTACTATTGGGTAGAATCCCAAAGCAGAGGTAAGGGAGGCTGGCAAATCATAAAGAAGCAGGAGCTGACAACATGCCTTGCAAAACATCTGTGGCAAAACCAGCCCTAGACTTAGAGTAGATAGGAAGGTGATAATGCTTAGAGAAAGTATGCACTGAACTCCAAGTAGCTGCTTCCAAAATATCCTTAGTTGCCACCTCCCTTAGAAATGCTGTTGAAGTGGCAGTAGCCCTAGTGGAATGAGGCCTAATCCCAGCTGGAATCTCCTTGCCATGATGGGAATAACAAAATGCAATGCAAAAGCCAATCCACCTAGAAATAGTTTGTTTTGACACAGGCTTGCCCTGCGAAGTCAAAGCAAAAGAAACAAACAACTGCTGAGACTGCCTAAAATCCTTAGTCCTGCTTAAATAATAACGCAATTGCCTGTGTACATCTAAAGTGTGCAAAATCTTTTCCCCTTTATTTTGGGGGTCTGCATAAAAAGTAGGCAAATGAATAGTTTGGTTTAAAGCCACACTAGAAACCACCTTAGGCATAAAGGAAGGACTAGTACGTAATGATACACTATCCTTATGGAAAATCAAAAAGGGCTCTACTGCCATAAGGGCCTGCAACTCAGACACCCTTCTTGCAGAAGTAATAGCCAACAGAAAAGCAGTCTTCCATGACAAGTATTTCAATTCAGCAGTAGCCGCAGGCTCAAAAGGTTGTAGAGTAAGTTTTTCCAACACAAAATTGAGATCCCAAGCAGGAGTAGGAGCTCTACGTGGGGGTCTTATATTCTTTGCCCCTCTAAGAAACTGCTTGAACAAAGGATGTGAAAACAATGGTGGGTCACAATCATAGTGAGCTGAAATTGCTGCAGCATGAATCTTAATGGAAGAGAAGGACAAACCTTTGTCCAATAACTCAGTAAGATATTGAAGAGCCGCACTCAAATTAGGCTCAGAAATCTCCAAATTCTTTGCTGTACTCCAAAATAAAAATCTCTTCCATTTTTCTGCGTACACTTTCCTTGTACTAGGTCTTCTAGCTTCCATAATCACATCTAAAACTTGTTGAGGAAGTTGAGACCTGCTGTGTTTCAACACAGAATATGCCAGGCTGTTAGATGAAGAGAGTGAAGCTTGACATTGAGCAGATGACCGTCCTTCTGAGATAACAGATGAGGAATCAGAGGTAAAGGCCATGGAGGCTTCTTTACCAGACTCCGTAGTAGTGGATACCAATGTTGCCGAGGCCAATCTGGAGCTATCAAAATCATCCTTGGCCTGTCTTGTCTGACCTTTAATAGTACCTTTGGAAGAAGAGGCAGAGGTGGAAAGGCATACACATGAAGGTTTTTCCAACTGAAAGACAGAACATCCACTTTCCAAGCTGTGTGATGAAACCCCTTTGTGCAATACTTTGGCAGCTGGTGGTTTAGTGGAGAAGCGAACAGATCTATGTCTGGAGTTCCCCAGGACACTGTCAATTTCTGAAATACATGAAGATCCAGTTTCCACTCGTGGGGATCCATGATTTGTCTGCTTAACACATCTGCTAAGGAGTTCTGTGCTCCGGCAGAAACCTTGCCTGAAGAGTTAGTTGCAAGCTTAGCGCAGTCTCCCATAAAATCATTGCTTGCCTGCATAGAGGATAAGAATGTGTTCCCCTTGCTTGTTGATGTACCACATGACAGTTGTGTTGTCTGTTAGAATCAACACCTGCCCTGGAAGAAGTAACTCCTTGAAAGCCATTAATGCAAACTGGACTGCTAACATCTCCTCCATGTTGATATGTAGATGCTGTAGTCTGGCAGGCCACTTGTCTTGTATCCACTTTCCATTTAGATGAGCTCCCAAGCAATGTCCGAGGCATCTGTCGTTAAAATCTGACTCGCCTCTGGCCGGGTCACAGAGAGTCCCTTGTTTAGGTGACATTCCTGAGCCCACCACAAAAATTCTTTTTGAAGGCAAGGTATTATTTGAATGACAGTGTCCAAATCCTGGCAGTGCTGTGTCCATACATTTTGAGATACCATTGTAGCTTCCTCATATGCAGTTTGGCATTGGGAAGCACCAGAATACAAGATGCCATGAACCCTAATGCTTGAAGGACTGTCCTTGCAGTCAGCACGGACTGATGAGATAGTTGATGGAAGTAAAGTGATAGACTCTTTTGTTTGTCCGGGGTTAAAAAGGCCATCTGGGCTGCTGTATTCAGTCTCACACCCAGAAAGCATATGTCTTGAGAGGGTACTAGACTGGACTTTATTTCGTTCACAGAATACCCTAGGCATCTTAGCACTGCTATAACATATTCCAGATGCTGTAGAAGGTCTTCCTTTTCTTGAGCCAGAATCAGGCAGTCGTCCAAGTAAGGATAGATTTGAATTCCTTGCAGCCTGAAGTAAGCTATCACTGGAGCCAGAACCTTTGTGAATACTCTGGGAGCAGTAGATAAGCCAAAGGGCAATGCAGAGAACTGATAATGAGAATTTCCAGCTCGAAACCGCAGATACTTCCTGCAACTTAGCCTTATAGGCACATGAAGGTAAGCTTCCTTGAGATCTAAAGTTACCATCCAGTGATCTTTGCCCAGCAGAGGTAAAAGCTGTTGTAACGTCAACATCTTGAACTTGGGAATGTCCAGATAAGTGTTGAGGAGAGATAAATCCAAAATTGGTCTCCACGTGTTCCCCTTCTTTGGTACTAGGAACAGGCGAGAATAAAATCCTAGGCCCCTTTCTGATACAGGAACTGGCTGAATGGCCCCCATCTGGAGTAACTGAGAAATTTGCTTGTGAGCCTCTTTTCTTTGTGGAGGAGGAACGTCTGGCATGCCTTTGAAAGGAGGCATTGTATGGAAATAAAACCTGTAACCGTGGTGAATGATATCCAACACCCATCTGTCTTGAGTAATTAAATCCCAATTTTCTTTGAAAAGAGACAGTCTTCCTCCCAAAGGAGCTACCAGACGAGAATCTACTGGCAGCTGAAAGGGCAGGTCATTGGGTCTGTTTACGAAAGGACTGACCCCTGCCCTCACCAGACATCTGAGCAGGTGAACTCCCTGTTCTAGGCCTAAAAGAACCTTGAGCTCTGCCCCTACCACGTCTAGACCTACCCCTAGACTGGGAATCATAAGCAGGATATGTCCACCCCTTAGCAGGCCAATTTCTACTAAACTTCGGTGGCTGCACCTGCAAAAAATCTTTAACAGTTTGCATAGAATTAGCTTTGTCCTCCATTTTCTTTAAAACTGCTTCCACAGGCGAACCAAACAACACATCAGACTGTAAAGGAGCATCCAAAATCCTTGTCTTAACATGCTCAGCTAAATTCTGATCCCTCAACCAGGCATGCCTGCGAAGAACAGAACTAGTGGCAGCCACCCTCGAGGAGGCCTGTACAGCATCAAAACCACATTGCAAAGAATGCTTACCCACTTGTTCAGACACATGAACCAAATCCAGCAACTCTTTACACTCAATACCTTCCGCCAAAGCATCCACCTTAGATTTCAATTGTGAAAGGAGATAATTTTGATATTTTAGCATGTGAAACTGACAATTCAACGCCTCATGGCTAGAGTGGAAGAAGTATACACTTTCTTTCCCCACCTATCCAAAGCCCTTGCCTCTTTATCAGTGGGAACAGGATTTCTAACCACAGAGGCCTTAACACCTTTAGGCCCCTGAGAAACAGTTTCTGGGTCCGCCCTAGGACTTTTAAACAAATACTTATGAGCTTCAGGCACCCTATAGTACCTATCAGGTTTAACAGGAGCAGGAGGCAAAGAGTCAGGGTTCAGGGAAGCCTCTGCAAAAACATCTTCCACCACATTCAACACAGGAGGTATAGCTAAGGGCCTATGCTGGGGTAAAAACAAGAATTCCCTAAGCCTTTTCCTGGAATCAGAGTAATCCTGGCCTTCCCATTTAAAGTGCTCCCTCATGGAATGTAGAGTCTCTGAAAATGAGAAATCCTCAGGTGGAGAAGCCGTAGGAGTGGAATCATCCACATCAGAATCAGAATAAGGAGGATACTCCTGCAAATCTTCCACAGAAGACTCAGAAGCCTCTGAACATTGTTCAAAAGTATCAAACTCCGGTTCCACCCTGGGCCTCTTATCAGGAGGGGGCATAGAACCTCTAATCATAGTAATCAAATCTTCTGCCATTTTAAGCATATGTTTCTTAGGTACAGAACCCGAAATGCTAGAAGAAGCCCCCACTGAAGCTGAACTTGGCCTACCTCTCAAAGAAGTTTTGGCAACAGAAGGAGAGGCTCTAACTACCTTGGGAAGAGAGGGAAGAACAGTTACCTGAGAAGCCCCCTCAGCCTGGCCTACCTCCTGAGAAGGCACATCCTGTAACAGTAAAGTCTCTGCCTGAGACTCCAAAGAAACACCTGGCAAAACCTCTGGCTCCACTGAGCCTTCTAAAGAACCGACGTCCGGGACTGCAGGTTCATCAACCCTAGGCTTCGCTGTTTTGTCCTTGCGCTTCTTGGACGAAGCGGTCGTCGGAGCATCCGACGGCATTTTATAATTGCAACGCTTCCCAAACACTAACCTGGCACAGTCTAACCGTCTCTTAATAGTGCGTTTGTTAAACCTAGCACAAGAGCGGCATCCAACAACGTCGTGCTCAGGCCCTAAACAAGGTATACACAAGGTATGGTAATCCCTATGAGGTATCTGTTTCCCACAAGAAATACAGTTATTCACTTTTTCTGACATCCGGTTAAATACTGAGGCAAGAAAAAACAAAAATGTTCCCAACGGGTACTTAGCCAACTCTGATTCGGTCTGAAACTCCGGTTTCGGAAATATTTCAGAACGCCAACCTGCACTCGCAAAACTGCTTCTGCATCGGACCATGCGGCAAAAAAGACTGAGGATATGACGTCGGTCATGCGCATTAGTACCCTGACGTACTGACGTCAGTCTAATGCGCCCTGACCGACGTCAGCCATATACTCTGGTATTCGGGCCGACTGGACAGCGGACTACACCCAATAGTAAGGACTGCAGCAATGGGGAACGAAGAACATCCCTGTCTTTATGAAAAACCAGATAAGGGGGTCGACTACACAGAGCATGAATTTCAGAGACTCTTCTAGCTGAGGTGATAGCTACTAAAAAGAGTGTCTTCCAGGAAAGTAATTTCATAGAACATGAAGCCGCAGGTTTAAAGGGGGGAAGAATTAAGGATGCCAGAACCAAGTTGAGATCCCATTGAGGAGGAGGATCTTTGATGGGTGGTTTGAGTAGAAAAACTCCCTTTAAAAAGGCCTTGCAGAGTTTGTGAGACATGATAGAGGACTCTGAGACTCCAACATGAAAGTTCGAAATTGCAGCCAATTGAACTCTAATGGTAGAAGGGGACGAACCTGCATGGAAAAGTTCGGTTAGAAAGTCTAGAACTGTTTGAATAGAAGCAGTGAAAGGATCTATGTTCTTTGACTGTGCCCAAAAGGAAAAACGTTTCCACTTGCTATGATAAATCTTCCGGGTGGAAGATTTATAAGAGGCAATCAAGATATCTCTGAGTGAGATATCAACGGAAGCCTGGCTAAGGTCGGAATTGGAGGAACCAAGCTGTGAGGTTCAGAGAGGGAAGGGAGTGGTGCAACTGACCCGACTGATGGGTCAAAAGGTCTGGAACTGGGTCCAGATGCCAAGGTTGTTCCAACAGATAACGGTGGAGAAAGGGGAACCAAATTTGTCGAGGCCAGTAAGGGGCAATGAGGATCATAGAAGCTTCCTGAGCGATGGCTTTCTGTATCAGCTGGGATATCAGTGGGAAGGGGGGGAAGGCATAGAGAAGTCCCCGGGGCCAAACGTGCAATAGAGCGTCTCTGCTGGGATGGCCTGGTTGGGGAAAGAGGGTGAAAAAATCGTTGCACTTGCTGTTTTGGGGAGTAGCAAAAAGGTCGCAGCAAGGCCTGCCCCACTTTCGAAACACTTTCTCCAACACTGAGTTGTTCAGAGACCACTCGTGAGGCATGAGAATAGCTCTTTTCAATTTGTCCGCAATCACATTGGACTTCCCGGGAATGTGCGTTGCTAACAGAAATCGCTGAGAAGAGATCGCCCATTGCCATAGTCTGAGTGCCTCTCGACATACGGGGTAAGACCTGGTTCCGCCTTGTTTGTTGATGTACCACACTACAGACATGTTGTCTGTTTGGATTGCTATAGTTCCTATGGGAAGAGAGTCTTGTAGGGCTTGCAACGCTAGGAGCACTGCTCTCATCTCTAGAACGTTTATGTGCAAGTGGCACTCGAACGGTTGCCACATGCCCTGGACTGTCCTGCCCTGGAAATGCCCCCCCCACCCGATCAGGGAGGCGTCCGTTGTCACTGTAGCAACCAGAGGGGGAGGGACAAAAGGTCTCCCTAGGAGGAGCTGAGGGGATGAGATCCACCAAGAGAGATGACTTGTACGATTGAGTTATCCGCATAGGATGGGACATTGGAAGACTCTGATAAGACCATTGTGTGAAGAGCATCCATTGTAAAATCCTCATGTGGAAGTGGGCTAATGGTAGGAGAGGGATGGCCGCAGCCATAATTCCCAAGACTTTCAGGATCTGTCTGGCCTTGACTTTGTTGTTCTGTAAAAGAAGAAATACCTGTCTGTGAATGTCTGCTATCCTCTGCTCTGTGAGTCTGGCTGACATCTTGACTGTGTCTAGATTTGCGCCTATGAAAGTAATAACACGACAAGGCGACAAGACAGACTTTTCGTAGTTTATTGAGATGCCTAGTGCCTGACATGTGCGAAAGGTGTAGTCTCTGGTGAGGAGTAAGAGATGCCTGGTGGGGGCTGTAAGGAGCCAGTCGTCTAAATAAGGAAACACCTGGAATCCTTGACGTCTCAGGTGAGAAGCTACCACTGCCATGCATTTGGTGAACACTCGGGGGGCTGTAGTGAGACCAAAGGGCAGGGCTCTGAATTGAAAATGACTGGTTCCCAGCCTGAAGTGGAGAAACCTCCTGGAGCGTCGATTCATTTTGATGTGATAGTACGCATCCTGGAGATCTATAGAGCACATCCAGCTGTCCCGTTCCAAAAGGGGAAGAATGGACTGCAGCGTGACCATCCGGAACTTTGTTTTCTTGACAAACTTGTTCAAGTTGCTGAGATCCAAAATGTGTCTCCAGTCCCCTGTTTTCTTTGGAGCCAGAAAGAATTTGGAGTAGGTTCCGGATCCTACCTGGTCTGCTGGCACTGGTTGAATGGCTCTTTTTGCGAGCAGCTTTGAAATTTCTAATGCTGCTTGTTCCCTTTGACTGGGTGGAACATCTGGAAGGGATATGTTGGACAGCCTCGGAACGAAAAGAAAGGGAATTCTGTAGCCTTCGGAAATGATAGACTGTACCCACTTGTCTTGAGTTAGGGATAGCCAGGCTTTTGGGTACAGTGACAACCTTCCCCCGACTGCCTCCAAAGGCGGACAGTCGGGTAACACCTCAGGGATGCTGAAAGGGCTTGTCGGAAAAGGATTCTCGATTGCCCTGATTCTGCGGGCCCCCTCTGCCTCTGGGGCGGCGTCTACCATTGTTGTTCCCCCCTCTGCCTCTAGAGGGGAATTGACTCTGTGCGTCAGGCAAGTCTCCTTGAGATTGTTTCCGGAACCACATCTTTCCCCCCTTCTGACCTTTGGGGTAAGGTCTAGAAGGAGTAGAAAAACAGACTCCGATGGCAGAAAGAGTTTTGCCATCAGTCTCGCACCTAGTCAAGGTTTCCTTCACTTGGGGACCAAAGAGGGATGATCCATCAAAGGGGGAATTAGTGAAGGATGCTTTGAAGGGGTCCGCAAAGTTACAAAGCCGCATCCAGGCGTGCCTACGCAAGGCTACACCTGTACCTGCTGCTCTACTTGCTCCATCAGCCGCATATGAAAGGAGGCGCATGGAGGAGTTGGTGATGGAATTAAGGGGAGCCAGCTGCGAGTTCATCCTATCCTGAAAACCCGCAGCTGTTGGGTCCTTCAGCATTTCACTCGCTTCCTTGAGTAAATCCTTCTGAAGTAGAGTAAAATGGCACAGGTAATTCAGCGATTTCAATGTAAAGGTTGCTGACGAGAACATCCGCTTCCTGTACCTGTCCATCGACCTAGACTCCTTGTTAGGAGGATGAACAGGTACCGAAGGATCAGCTAGCTCCTTCTTGGTAGCTGCAGCTACCACCATAGCATCAACAGAGACGCCCTTGGTCAGAAATTCTTTGTCTTTGGGGGCTGTGATAAACTTAGATGGTCTCCTGGGGGTGGGTTCCACTGAGTCAGGAGCCGCCCAAGCCTTCTTTGCCACCACTTGCATAAGGGGGTCAAAGGGAGGGGACACCCAGGAGGTGGAAGGGCGAGAGCCAAACGCCTCAAGGTACACTGATTCATCCTCTGAAGGGTTGAGGGCTGGCCAATTCCCCCTCTGTTTTAAGATTTCAAGGATGTCTGCAAAGGAGACATCTTCAGAGGGGGAACGAGGGAACCTTCAGAATCCTCTAAATCAGTGTCAGAGGTGACAGACTCAAGGGAGTCAATGTGCTTCCTCTTACACTGCCTCTTCCTAGGGGGCTCTCCTACAGGATCAAGAGAGGCCTCGGAAGAAGAGGAGATCCCCACAGGGGAAACTTGAGGAGCTGGCTCTCTACGGTCGGGGACAAGAGAGTGAGTAGACATCACCGGAGGCACCATGGAGGGAAGGGCAGAAGGAGCCGACTGTGGATTAGAACCAGGCTCTAACATGCTCCTCATGACCTCAAAGGCACCCCTGTCAGGCAGAGCCAGAGGTCTCCATTCCGAAAAACTGAAAACCTCCCCCGGCACCGACAGTGATGGCTCCGAAGCCGATGTCGGAGCCGAACTCACCAGCGCCGAAGCACCGAGAGGGGGAGCGGGGTCGGACAAGGGTCCGATGCCACTCACCCCCTCGGAGCCGATGAGGGAAGTCCGGCGCTGAGATTCCTCCAAGGAAGAAATCGGAGCCGACAACGGAACCAAAGACAAGGGTATCGGTTCCGACGCCACCACAGTCTCGGGTCCGAACCGCCCCGGCTCCGAACTCAAAAGAGTCAGAGGAGGAATATTTTGAGTGGTGGGAATAGTCTTCGACTTTGAAGCATTTGGGCTAATGCCTCGGACTTAAGAAGTCGACTCACTACTCTTTGAAGGTCGTGGTCCGATAACCTGGAAGACCTAGAAGAGTGAGATCTATGGCTCCGTTCAGACAGCAAAGGTGAAGCTGGAGCCGAATGAACGGAGCCGATAGATGGGGAACGGGACCTCTTCTTAGTTGTCGGCTCCGACAGCTTTATCGGAGCCGACTCGGTTATGTCTTCCTCGGCTCCGGCCGGAGCCGAGGACAGCACAGGTACAAGCATTCGAGATTCATCGGATCCGGCCGGAGCCGATGTTCAAATGGACTTAGAGTCCCCAGAGGTCGGCTCAGAGGCTGGAGCCGAAGGTCTGGAGGACTTAGAGGGTCTCCCCGATGACTGAGTGGAGGGACCCTCAGGCTTTAATAAGCCTCTGAGAATTAATTTATTTTTTCGCTCCTGCAGGACTCTAGGGCTGAAACCATGGCAAACAGCACATGAGTCCTGCAGGTGCAAAGGTCCCAGGCAGTACACACAAGAAGTGTGACCGTCTGTCAGAGACATCTTCTGACAGCACGAATCACACTTCTTGAAGCCCGAGACCTTTGATTCTTTGGACATGTCCAAAGAGAATAATAAAATGTAATCACAAACACACACACACACACACACACACACACACACACCGATTACACTTTAAAATTAATAAACTTTAAATTAAAACTTCCAAGGTTTAAACTAAAAATTTCCCTACAAAAACACAGACACTCCAACTACCAAGGGAGGGAGGAGAGGGCCTAAAGCCCAAGGGAAGGGTTAGGTAATTTAGGATAGGAAGATTTGGTGAAAAAATTAACTAAAGGGGATAAAAATATTTAACTATATAAAGTTATGAAAGGGAGCTAACTTAAAGGGGTTTTCTGACTGACTAAACTTGTCAAAAAGTTTAAACTAACCTGAGCCGGTTGAAAAAAGCACCTCGATCACTTAGCGGCAAACGAGATCTGGGGAAGTTACTGCCTAGCATTGTGGGATATAGGGGAGCCTCGAGCCGGTGAAACTCGCTCTCGAGCTTTTAGAGTGGCCGAGTCGGAGCCGAGGATCGGCTCCGAACCCATCCAGCAAGAATGAAGGCGAGATTGACAACTTAACATTACCTCTAATGTAATACTTCACAAACGTGAACACTTTATACACTTCTGATAACTTGGATATCTTTGCTTAAGAAAAATACATATTCTTTGCAAAAATGTGGTTTGTTTCCCCTTATTTTATTAACTTTATGCAATTTGGACTTTATTTCAAACATTTTCCATATTAATTCGAATATTCTGATCAATATCATACATACTGGTTTATGTGAAAATTATTTAGAGTGTTCTGTTGTTGTTGTTTGTCTTTCGGCTTTTCCCGGTAAGGGGTCGCCACAGCAGTACTCCGGTCCGCTAATGATTGGCAGTAGATTTTTACGAAATGCCAAGGTGCCAGCTCGACGCTCAACCTTCAACGAAGGCACGCCCATTTACACACGCATGTCTTTCGAACGCTACCCTACTGTGGGGAGGACATGCAGACTCCACACAGAAGGCACTCCCAAGCCCAGCCAAGAATCGAACGGGAGAACCTCTTGCTGTGAGGTAACAATGCTACCACCGTACCACCTGTATGCTCCGTTTTTCACATAATGTGAAAAGATAGTGCTGAGCAAGTTTTAATATTTGAAATGTATTTCTAACCTGTTTTGTGAAATTTGCACATGTAGGAAAGTCCATTCCTGTATATTCCTCCAGCATCTAAACAAGTGCCTTAAATCATTTTAGCCAAACCGTTTCTGACTCCATGCCCTTTTAGATATGCCACTTCTGTCAACACGTCCTTTAGACATGATGCTTCTGACACCATGTCACTCTTTCATCTCTAATACATACAACAAGAAGGCTTGGGGTTTCATTCAGATGCTTTAATACATACAAACACATCAGGATGGATAGCAGCATCATTAAATACGAATGAACTACTTAACAGAGCTTATATACATACATGCATGCATCTCAACAGCTAACTACAAAATGGCAGTCAGGCTCACATGTGCTCAGTATTTATACACTTGTGCAAGCCCTTGGATAGCTTCTTAAAGGTGTGTGTATATATATACATATATATATATATATATATACATACATATATATATATATATATATATATATATATATATATATATATATATATATATATATATATATATAAATATATATATACATACACACACACACATACTGATCTACAGAAGGATTGACCCTTGGGGATAGCCTGTTCTTACGGAAAATAAGGGAGAGAGAGGAACAGCCATGAGAACAAGGAGCTCTGAAACCCATCTAACAGAAGTGAGACCTGCACCTGATTTTCCAGGTGCAGAACTTAACAGTGGAAGAAGCTGCTGGTTCAAAGGAAGGCAGAGTGAGCTTTTCCACCACCTAGTTGAGATCCCTCACTCAGGGAGGTGCTGGTTTTCTCAGAGGATTTACATGCATTGCCCCTTTTAAGAAATGCTTAACCTCAATTCTAGATATAAGAGGAGAATTAAGCAGAAGGCAAGTTCAAAGGTGGGTTATAACAGAGAAATATGTCAAACTGTCTTTCATGAGTTCACACAAGTAAGAAAGAAGAGGGGGCACCTCACATAGTATTGGATACAGATTTTTAGTTTTAACACTACACTGAAAAATTTCTTCCATTTGGTTATATAGGATTTTTTTGGTTGTGGGCTTCTTGCCTCTTGGGAGAACCCAAGGCACGCTGCCAGAAAATTAGTGTCTGGAAGCAATCCGAATCCCATTATTCATAGGGTTAGGGTTAATGGATGATAGGCTGGGATGAAGCAATAAGCCCCTGTATTGTGTGAGCAGGTCTACTTTGTGAGCTAGCTTGTGGTGAATGCCCCTGGCCAAAAGGGGTCACCAAGGTTTTTCATTTTTGGATGTTGAATAACAATTCTGGGAGCACAGGCAGTGGAGGAAAGGTGTAAATAAATCTTCCTGTTGATGGAAGCCTGACAGCAGGGTGTCTGTGTGAAAGAGGGAGAGCTATGCATTTTTTCTGAGGCAAATAGGTCTATCTGTGGTATACAGCATTTGTAGACCATGACCAGGAAAAAGAAGTTATGTACTTACCATAACGTTCCATCTGAGTTGTTCATCTCACCTTCATTCTTACTGAGGGTTTCGGAGCAGATCCCTTGCCTCCGAGTCAGCCTACTACATAGCTCGAGATCTTCAAATAGCTCGAGGCCAAGTCCCTATCCCATGATGCACTTAGAGTTACCTCAGATCTTGTTTGCTGCGTATAACAATACCATATGTCATTCTATCACTCTCAAGAGAAGTTATAGAAGAGTTGAGCAACCAGGATGGATCCAGCATCTCGGTCTTCTAAAAGCCCAGGAGGGGGTAGGAGGGAGGGACGTAAGAATGAAGGCGAGATGAACAACTCACATGGAACGTTATGGTAAGTACATAACTTCTTTATGTGAAGTTGTTCTATCTCGCCGTTCATTCTTATTGACGGGTGGCGTCCCAAGCACCATCTATCTTGGGTGGCTCACGGGAGTATATTTTTCAGGACCATGAAACCAAAGGAGGCCCTGTCAACTTTGTAATGAGTGATAAAGGTATGAGGTTTTCACCAAGTGGCTACTGCACAAATGTTATCAAATAGGAAGTCTGGCAGAAGAAAGCAGAAGATGTAGAAACTGCTCTGGTTGAGTGAGCTTTACTTTTATGCTGTAAGGGCATATTGGCAGCTGAATAAACAAAGGTGATACAATCAGATAACCATTTAGACAGAGTTGTTTTAGCCACTGGCATACCTTTCCTGGAGTCTGAAAAGGAAAAAAAAAGCTGATCCGATTTCCTGAAATCATTTGTTCTATCCAAATAAAATCTGAGCTGTCTGTGAACATCAAGTTTATGCAGCATGTACTTTAGATTGTTGGAGTGATTGAGGAAGAAATCTGTCAAATCAATAATTTGGTTAAGATTAGTTAAGCAAAAGAGGGATTTGTTCTCAGTGAGACTCTGTCAGCATGGAAAACCAAGTAAAGAGGTTTAATGGATAAAGCCTGAAGCTCTGACACACTGCGGGCAGAAAACAACAACTAAAAAGATAGTCTTCCATAACAAAAATTTGAGATCACATGAGGAAGCTGGTTCAGATGGAGGAAGAATGATGTGGGAAAGCATAACATTTAGATTCCATGGGGAAAAGGGGGATTTCACAGGTGGTCTGAGATGAAAATTCCCTTTGAGAAAAGCTTTGGATAATTTGTGTGACATATTCAAACCTTTGAATCCAAGATGAGTTAGAAATGGCAGCAAGCTGAACACAGACTGTGGCTGCTGCAGCTCCTTTATTGAAGCTCATGGTCAAGAACTCTAGTATAGAGGCCATAGGGGCTTGGTAAGGATCAATATTGTTATTAGAGGCCCATATAGAAAATGTTTTCCATTTGCTAAGGTATAGCTTCCTCATACGGGATTTATGAGAAGATAAGAAAATTTGTTTGGTCTCATTGGAAAGGTTATGGAACCTGGCTATGATGGGAATTGGAGCAGCCAAGCTGTCAGCTTCAGGGACTGTAGAGAGGAAGGAAGTTTCCCCAGATGAGTGCGTCAGAAGGTAAGGAACTGGGTCCAGAATCCAAGGGTCCTCCAAAAGATGAAGTCAAAGGAAGGGGAACCAAATCTGACGAGGCCAATTAGGGGCTATAAGAATAATAGTCCTTCCCAGAGATTTTTCTTTCTGTAGAACCTTGGTTATCAACAGGATTGGTGGAAACGCATAGAGGAGACCCGGAGGCCAATCGTGAATGAGCGCGTCCCTTGGGGCTTCTCCCAGAGGGGGAATCAGGGCAAAAAAGCTTCTGCATTTCGTGTTCATGTGACTGGCAAAAAGGTCGCAGCAAGGCTGGCCCCACCTGCGGAATATCCTGTCCACTATTTCTTTGAGGGACCACTCGTGAGGCAATAAAATTGCTCTGCTCAGCTTGTCTGCTATCACGATTGATTTTCCCCAGGATGTGCACTGCTAGCAGAAAGCAGTGGATGTATATCGCCCACTGTCATACTCTTAGGACCTCGTGACAAAGGGGGTATATGACCTGGTTCCTCCTTGTTTGTTCACGTACCAGACCACTGACGTCTGTCTGAATCGCAATCGTACCCAGAGGAAGACAGTCTTGGAAGTACTGCAATGCCAAAAGTACTGCTCTCATCTCTAAAACATTGACATGCAGGTGTGTCTCTTGATCGGTCCATGTGCCTTGGGCTGTTCTTCCCTGAAAATGCCCCCCCCCCCCAATCAGGGAAGCATCCGTGGTCACTGTGGCCGCTGGTGGGGGTAAAACAAAGGGACGTCCTATTGTGACATGAAGTGAGGTCAACCACCACTGAAGATCTTTTTTGCATGAGTTTGTCATCATTATCAGGTGAGACATGGGACGTTCTTGGTAAGACCATTGAGTGAACAACAGTCATTGCAGTATCCGCATGTGCATACGACCCAGTGATATGGCCAGAATTGCTGCTGCTATCATACCTAACAATTTTAGAACTTCTGATGCTGGGGCCTTGTTTTTGGATATCAGAATGTGGACCTGCTGACGTAGTAGTAAGACTCTTTCTACTGGAAGTCTTAGCGTGGTGGTGGTGTCCAGTTCTGCTCCAATAAAGATATGCTGCAATGGCGACAAGGCAGATTTTTCTGAGTTTATTGTAATGTCCAGCTGGCTGCAGAGTGACAGACTGGATTTCCTGGCTTGAATGAGTTGATGTCCGGTGGTGGCGGTGAGGAGCCAATCGTCTAAGTATGGAAACACCTGGAATCCTAAACGTCTCAGGTAAGCCATGACCACTGCCATGCATTTGGTGAACACTCTGGGGGCTGTAGTGAGACCAATGGGCAGGGCTCAGAACTGGTAATGATTGGCTCCCAGCTGGAAGCACAGATGATCCCGGATGGCCTGGCCCTTTTTATGTAGTAGTACGCATCCTGGAGATATATCGAGCACATCCAATTGTCTTTCCTTAAGAAGGGAAGTATCAACTGAAGTGTGACCATCCGAAACTTCTCTTTCTTTACAGATTTGTTTAGTCTGCTGAGGTCCAGTATAGGTCTCCAGTCCCCTGTCTTTTTCGGAACTAAAAAGAATCTTGAGTAAGTTCTGAATCCTGTCTGGTCTGCTGGGACTGGTTGGATGACTCTTTCTTAGCAACGTTTGGACCTCTACTGTTGCTTGTTCCCTGTAACTGGGTGGAACGTCTGGGATTTTTCTTGTCGGTGGAAGGGGTGTGGCGAATGGAATGAAGTATCCTCTGGAAATGATACTTTGTACCCAGTTGTCATTTGTTATTTTGAGCCAGGCATCTGGGTATAAAGATAAGCAACCCCCGACTGCCTCCAGAGCAGGACAGTCGGGCCTCCTTTCAGGAGTGCTGGTAGGGCTTCCCAAAGAAGTGATCTCTGTCGTCCTGCTTTTGCAGTCCCCCTCTGCTGCGAGGGCGGCATCTGCATTATTGCCCCTCCTCTGCTCCTGGAGGGGGGTTCACTACGTGTGTCCTGAAAGGCTCCTTGGGCTTTTTGGAACCACATTTTCCCTCCCCTTTGACCCTTGGGATAGGGTCTGGTAGGGGTGGAAAAACAGACTCCGACGGCAGACAGAGTCTTTCCTTCCTGCTCACACCTGGCCAAAGTTTCCTTAACTTTGGGCCCAAAAAGGGACGAGCCATCAAAAGGGGTATTCACAAAGGATGACTTGAAGGGCTCCGCAAAGGAACAGAAGCGCATCCAGGAGTGCCTCCTAAGAACAACTCCTGTACCCGCTGCCCTGCTCGTTCCATCAGCTGCATATGAAATAAGGAGCATGTATGAGTTAACGATGGAATTGAGGGTAGCAAGCTGGAAGGCAACTTTGTCTATAGCTCCTGTAGCTACTGTACCCTGAAGAGCATCTCCCAACTCTTTAAGGAGATCTCTTTGTAGTCTTGTGAAATGGGTAAAGTATTTAAGCGAAAGGAGTGCAAAAGTCGCTGAATTAAACATGCGCTTCCCATATCTATCCATGATACTGGAGTCTTTGTTAGGAGGACGGATAGAAGAGGAAGTTTCTGATGTTTCCTTTTTGGTGGCTGCCGCCACCACCATGGCATCAACTGGCACACCTTTGGTCAAGAAGGATTTATCTTGGGGCGGATATGAACTTATTAGGCCTCCTAGGGACAGGCACCATGGTGTCCGGAGACTCCCACACCCTTCATGAGGCCAGCTGCATAAGTTCATCGAAGGGTGGAAACACCCAAGAGGTGGAAGGCTGAGACCCGAAAGCCTTCAGGAGAACCGACTCGTCTTCAGTAGGGTTTGTGGACTGCCAGTCACCCCTCTGCGTAAGGATTTCAAGTATCTCTGCAAAAGAGATATTCTCAGAGGGAGACTGTGGGGACCCTTCTAATTCATCTAAGTCAGTATCTCTAAGTCAGTATCAGATGTTAAAGACTCTTGAGGGGAGTCTAGATGTTACCTCTTACAAACTCTCTTCCTGGGAACCTCATCAGTGGGAACTTCTGGTGAGGTCTCGGAAGAGCATGGGCCACCCAATGGGGCTTCCTGAGGCTCTAGGTCTCTACGCTTGGCCAGGATCTGTGAGGCAGAAGCAGACACAGGCGCTTTAGGGGAGGAAGAAGCCTGACCTGAAGTTGAGGAAGTCTTAGGAGATATAACTCTCCTCATGGCATCGAAGGCACTCCTGCTCCGATGCAAAGGGACCTACAGATCCGAGGAAATTAGAAGTTATGTACTCACCATAACGTTCCATCTGAGTAGGTGTATTCATTTGTCTGCAACCTGTGGGTTATGGATCCGATATCGGATCCGAACCGGCATAGTTTTCCAGCTATGGATCCAAGCTCTCAGCTCCTCCCCTCACCCATAATGCCCTGCTCTACCCTCATGACCTCAGATCGAGTTTGCCAAAGCAACAATACCCTCAAAAGGGTAACAAGTAATATGCAGGAAACTGAAAGGCCAGGGGGATAGGAGGGCGGGATGGTTGCAGACAAATGAATACACCTACTCAGATGGAACGTTATGGTGAGTACATAACTTCTAAATCTGAAGTAGGATATTCATTTGTCTGCAACCTGTGGGACAGAGTCCCCAGCTACCTGAATCTTGGGCGGCCATCATGGAAGGATATTCCGAGCACCCTGAGCCAAAGGATGCTCTACCCTAGATGCAAGATCCAACTTATAGTGAGAAATAAATGTATGAGATGAAGCCCACGTGGCTGCTGCACAAATATCATCTAGAGGAATCCTAGCCTTGAAGGCTGCCGAGGTAGATACTGACCGGGTTGAATGGGCATGAACACCCTCCGGTGGGCCTTCCTGACGCTTGATAAGCCAATAAAATGCACTGTGAAATCCAGCGGGACAGAGAAACTTTAGAAATTGGCTTGCCCAAATTGAATTTTGCAAAGGAAATAAACAGCTGGTCGGATTGCCTATGACCAGCTGTCCTGTTGAGATAAAATCTTAGTTGCCTGTGAACATCTAGTGAGTGTAGCCTATATTCACCTTTGTTTTCATACTTAGGGAAGAAAACAGGGAGGTTAATGGATTGATTGATGTTTGCTTCAGAAGCGATTTTAGGAAGGAAGGACGGGTTGGTCCTGAGGGAGACACGGTCCGGATAAAATACCAAGTAAGGAGGTTTAGCTGATAAAGCTTGAAGTTCAGAAACTCTCTTGGCTGATGTAATGGCTACCAAAAAGGCTGTCTTGTAAGACAAGAATTTGAGATCCACTGTAGCCGCGGGCTCGAAAGGGGGAGTGGTCAAGGCCTGTAGGACCAAAGAAAGGTCCCAAGGAGGAACTGCTTGCTTTATAGGGGGCCTGAGAAGGAAAGTACCCTTAAGAAAAGTTTTGCACAATTTGGCTGACATAAGAGGATTAGACTCTTGACCAATGTGATAGTGAGAAATAGCCGCCAGTTGAACTTTGACTGTGGAACTGCTGGCACCATCATTAAAGAGAGAGGTTAGAAAATCAAGCACTACAGGGAGAGGAACCGTGAAGGGATCTAGGCCTTGCCGTTCCGCCCACAGAGAAACGTTTCCATTTGCTTCGTAAACCTTTCTAGTGGATGGTTTATGAGCCGCCACTAAAATAGCCTTTACCGGAGAAGAAATACCGAGTCCTTATCAAGAGTGGAACTGGAGCAGCCAAGCGGTCAGCTTCAGGTTGTCCAGGTTCGGAGGAGGAATGCAGGAAGGATGGGATATCAGATCCGAATGGGATCTAGAATCCAAGGAGGATTCACCGAGTGAGACCTTAGGAAGGGGAACCAGATCTGTCGAGGCCAGAATGGAGCAATGAGAATCATTCTGCAACCCACCGAGAGGCTTTCTGAAGAACTTGCAGCATCAGAGGCAAGGGTGGATAGGCATACAGAAGACCGGGTGGCCAAGCATGCACCAGAGCGTCTCTTGGGGTACCTCCGGGAGGAGGTATTAGAGCGAAAAAACTGTCGCACTTGGTGTTTGAGGGAGAAGCAAAAGATCGCATGAAGGGGTTCCCCACCGTGCGAATATCGTTCGCTACTTGACAATTGAGAGACCACTCGTAAGGGGTCAGAATGGTGCGACTGAGCTTGTCCGCTAGGATGTTGGACCGACACGGATTGTGCGTTGCTATGAGAAAGCGATTGGTGGAGGTTGCCCATTCCCAAACTCTCATGGCCTCTCGACAAAGAGGGTAAGACCTTGTTCCCCCTTGCTTGTTGATGTACCAGACAACAGACATATTGTCCGATTGAATCGCAATTGTTCCCAAGGGAAGAAAGTCCTGAAGTGCTAGCAACGCTAAGAGCACTGCTCTCATCTCTAGAACATTGATATGCAGTAAGGTCTCTGAATCGTTCCACGTGCCTTGGACTGTCCGGCCAGAAAAGTGCCCACCCCCCACCCGAGGCGGGAGGCGTCCGTGGGCACCGTGGCGAGAGGCCCAGAAGCACAAAATGGGCGACCCTCGTGGAGATCCGGGAGTGGAGCCACCACAAGAGGGACCGCTTGCAAGCCTTGCTGATCGCTATGGGATGATGCATGGGGAGAGCAAGGTATGACCACTGTACTAAGAGCGTCCACTGTAGAATGCGCATATTGAGCCTGGCAAGAGGAAGAAGTGCTATCGACGAGCCATGGACCCTAGAGCCCTCAGGACCAACTCCGCTGGAACAGAACATGAATGGAGAATGGCCCGCACCTGGAGCTGCAGATTTAGAACTCTGTCCGCAGTGAGGAAGGCTCGTAAACTCCTTGTGTCTAGTCTGGCCCCTATGAAATCTAAGAGCTGAGTGGGTGCCAGGTTGGACTTGTTTGTATTTATTGTGATGCCCAGAAATGGAGCAAGATGGAGAAAGGAGTCTCGCTGAGAGAAGTAGATGCCTTGTTGGGCGGTAAGGAGCCAGTCGTCCAGGTAGGGAAAGACCTGCACCCCTGAAGCCTCAGGTGGGCCGCTACCACTGCTAGTACTTTGGTAAACACCCTGGGGGCTGTGGTGAGACCAAAGGGAAGGACCCGGAACTGGTAGTGACTGGCTCCCAGCCGTGCGCGGAGAAACCTCCTGGAGCGTCTGTCCATTAGGATGTGGTAGTACGCGTCCTTGAGATCTATCGAGCACATCCAGTGGCCTTCTCCCAGAAGGGGGAGAATAGATTGTAGAGTGACCATTCGGAATTTTTCTTTGGGGACTGCCAGGTTCAAGAGAGAGAGGTCTAGGATTGGTCTTAGTTCCCCCGTCTTTTTTGGCACTAAAAAGAACCTGGAGTAGAACCCTGATCCGATCTGGTCTGGGGAACGGGCTGGATGGCTCTTTTCTCTAGCAGATGGCCAATTTCTGCCAAAGCGGCCTCCCTTTGACCGGGTGGTACGTCTGGGAGGGACTTCAACTTTGGAAGGTGAAGGAAAGGAATGCGATATCCCTGGATATGATTTGGAGAACCCAGCGGTCCGATGTTATGGACTCCCATGCCGCTAGGTGCCCAGCGTCCCCGACTGCCTCCAGAGTAGAGCAGTCGGGCAACCCTCAGGGTTGCTGCGGGCCGTTCAGAGAAAGGTTCCCTGGACCCGAAGTTTCTGGGAGCCCCTCTGCCTCTAGGGCGGCGTCCTCCCTGTCCTCCTCTGCCATGGAAGGACTGGTTGTCCGGAGCAGGCTGGGACTGCTGCGACTTCGAACCACATCTTCTTCTGACCCTTTTGGTTCCTAGAATAGGGCCTCTGGGGTGCAGAGAAGCGGATTCCGACGGCAGACAGCGTCTTCCGTCCTTCTCGCTCTGGGTCAGCGTCTCTGAGCGGTCTTGCCAAACAGAGCAGAACCATCAAAGGCGTTAAGCGCCTTGAAGGGCTCAGAAAAATCGCAGTGGCGGAGCCAGGCCTGACGTCTAGTGACCAGTCCTGTCCCCGCAGCTCTAGCGGCGCCCTCCGTAGCATGGGAGAGTAGCCGCATAGAAGTATTTGTGACTGACCTAAGAGTGGCCATTTTGGTGGAGTGCAGAGCTCTGTCCTCCTCCGAAATGGACTCAGGGGGGATGCAGCGTACTCCTTAATAAGGTCTCGCTGCATCCGAATAACATGTGCCAAATAGTTCAGCGCCCTTACCGAGAAGGTCGCGAACTGAACATCCGCTTCCCCAAGCGGTCCATCATCCGAGACTCCTTGCTCGGTGGGTGGACTGAGGGACTCTCCTGAGCCAGTTCCCTCTTTGTGGCCGCCGCCATCAACATGGCATCTACAGGAGGCCCCTTACTCCAATGGGTCCTGTCAGAAGGCGGGCTAAGGATTCTATCAGGTCTTTTGGGAATTGGCTCCACGGTGTCCGGTTCCTTCCACGCCCTGGTGGTAATAAGGTCCACCAGGGGTCGGCAGGGGGACACCCAAGAGGTAGACGGGCCCGTTTGAATGCCTCCAAGAACACGGACTCATCCGAGGAAGACTTGGGGCAGACCACCCCAATACGGAGCATTTCCATGATGTCTCCGAAGGAGACATCCTCGGGGTGACCGTGGGGAGCCTTCCCTTCCTCCAAGTCCGTGTCTTCAGTGAGAGACTCAGGGAGTCAATGTGCCTCCTTTTGCGTATGCTTGCGAGGAGCCTCCTCTGGGGGCTGTCAGAGGAGTCCTCGCAAGCAGCAATTTGCTCCATGGGAGCAACTTGGGGCACAAGCGGGCTGTCCCAGGGGCCGGATGGTGGAAGCCTGGCCCAGTGCAGAGGGGCGGGCGGGCGAAGCAAGTGCCGGGGTCCGGAGACCCTCAACAGAGCCCTCTCCACTACATCAAAAGCCGAAGGAGCCGACCTCGACCAAAGGATCCGACAATCGGCTCCCTCGGATCCGAAGAGTGGATCGGGCCGGCGCGGCACTCGGATCCGAAGGGACAGTGCGCTCCGACACAGGCGGCGCCGAAGGAGCACTGATCCCCGGATCCGGCTCGGATCCAGGCTCCGAGATCGGATCCGGCACTCGAGGGCATGGTCGGATCTGAAGTACCAAGTACTATCGGCTCCGACCTCCCCGGCTCCGGCTGCTCGGCTCCAGTTGCTCGAACCCGGAGGCGGGTCGGAGAAGGAGCAATAGGCTTAAAAAAGGGTGTTGAGCTCCCCGGAGGAGGCAAGAGCACTCCCATCTGCATCTGGGCCTGGATGAACCTTCTCATCATCCGGTCCAGATCAGCATCGAGCTATGGGTAGATCTCGGCGAGGCTACCGAGGTAGGCCTGGAATGCCTCCTCGATAGCCTCGACGGAGATCGGGTCTCCTCCTCCTCAGGACCCGGTGAGAAGCACACAGGTGACCGGAGCCGAGAAGGAGGAGACCGCACCAACAAGGAAGCCGGGGGAGAAGCCCGCTTGGCTGGCGGGGCCGAAACAGAGGTCTCGGCCCGCCGCTTGTGGTGCTTCTCCCTCCGGTCCTTTTTAGATGCATCCCTCTCCTGTCCTGAAGCGGGAGTTTGAGTCCCAGGAGCAGGAGGGGTGCCACAGGGGAACAACTGCAGCCGCAGGAGTCCCCGAAGGAGGCGGAGGTCGGAGCCGAGTCCGGCGGTAAAGACCCGCCAAGACCAGCTTGGACCTCCGCTCCTCAGTGCCCTGGGGTTGAACCCTGCACAAATGGAACAACCAGATGTGAGGTGTTCAACCCCAAGACACTAACACACCGAGTGTGGCCATCAGCGGTGAGAGCTTATGGCCACACTCGGAGCATTTAGAAAATATGGACTTAGGCTGTTCAGCCATAGTCACTAAATTTAACCTAAAGTTACAGAAAGTAACTTAAACAATAAAAAAGCACACAGGCCTCACACACACTCTACCAGCGAGGAGGGAATAAAAATTACTACTGAAAATTAAATTAAACTAAAAAACAGTCAATAATAATAGGAAACCTACAACTTTCACACAAAAATTGTTAAAGAAGGAAAAAATTCTCTATTTTTTAACAAGAAAAATCCACTTAGCTGAGAGCTATGAAATCCACATCTAGTTACCAGCGCGGCAAACAAGATCTGGGGTCATGAGGGTAGAGCAGGGCATTATGGGTGAGGGGAGGAGCTGAGAGCTTGGATCCATAGCTGGAAAACTATGCCGGTTCGGATCCGATATCGGATCCATAACCCACAGGTTGCAGACAAATGAATATCCTACTTCAGATCCATCGATATCCCCGGCACCAGGACAGTGGGCTCCGAGCTTGAGGTAGGAGCTGAGCTCATCCAAGCCGAAGTCCCGAGAGGTAGAGTCGGAACTGACACATCGGTCCGACTATCCTCCCCGGACCCGAACAGAGACTGTTGGCTCCTAGAGTCCTCAATCGGCACTGAGGACATCAGAGTGAATGGAGCCGAAGACACTGGGGCAGGCGTCTGCTCCAAAGGTGCCACAATCAACAAGTCCGACTCCTCCGGCTTCGAAGGACCAGTATGGCTCGGAGGAGAAAAAGTTGTAGCTGGTATAAGAGTCTTCGGCTCCGAAGCCAGTTGAGTCAGAGCCGATAAAATTTTTGTAAAGGCCGGTACCTGTAACAGGTTATGCACCACACGATCCACATCCAGATCAGAAAGGCTAATAGAGGACTGAGATGAATGGACTGAGGGTGGTACCCATTGTAATAAGGGAGATTTAGGAATTTCGGATACCGGTTCCAGGACTGCGGACCGGCTCCAAAAAGATAAGACTGTCAGCTCCGATGTCTGTGGAGCCGAAGTCGAAGATTTCTTTAATTTTTTTTTGTCTCAGAAGTCTTAGAAGACTTTGAAGACTTACTGGATCCATCTTGGTCGCTCAAAGCTTCTTGGAAAGAGGGTTTCAACCAGCATCTGTCTATCAACTTCCTTTTTCTCTCCAGTAGGACTCTGGAGGACAAAGAATGGAATATGGAGCAGCTATCCTGTAAATGTAAAGCTCCTAAACAGTACACACAATTGACATGGCTGTCAGTTACAGACACTTTTTGGCCACATTTGGGGCACTTTTTAAAGCCTGACTTGGGATGCTTATCTTGGTCAGCCATACTGCATCAATCCCAAAATTAAGCAGATTACTGTCAAGCAAACACTAAGAAAAACTGAACAGTAACCAACAGTCAAACAGCCTTTGGAAAAAAAAATTAGGCTGAAGACACACACACACACACAAAATTATCTAGACAGATAAATAACGGTGACAGAAAAACTCTGTCTAAAGGCACATAATATCAATGCTAAGCAGACTATACTAAAAAAGACAGCTGCAATTTTACACACACATTAACCTTATCTAAAGTCTAAACTAAGCACAATCTAAATAAACCTTATCTAAATTGTCTATAAATTGTGACAAAAAGTCACTAAGAAAGCACACTCTACGGTTAATATAAAACACTTTAACTATGCCTAGAAAAAAAGGCCAACAAGATATTAGAAAACACACTAGGGAAAGGGAACTATAAAGGGAACTATACTTATAAGCTAAAAGAGCTTATAAAAGTACCTAAAACTACTATCTATTCAAATACTAAGAATATTAATAGAAATATAGTAAAATATTTGTGATATAATAGTTTTACTGGCCCGGGCCCGAACTAGTAAGAACCTCCGATCTGTTGCAGTGGCAAACTAGATCTGAGGTAACTAAGTACATCATTGGATTGGGACTTGGCTCAGAGTCAGCTTACTACAAAGCTCTAGGCCAAGGGATCGGCTCCAAACCCATCAGTAAGAATGAACGGCGAGACTGAACAACTTCACATCATCTGTTTGTTGAGCATCCATCCGTTGTGGTCTTCCAATGACCTGCTGAGGAAGTCTGCCAGGACACTGCTGAAGGAGGGAATGTATTCTGCTTGAAGGGTCATGTTTGCCTTGATGGCCAGGTCTCAAGCAATCTGAGCCAATCTTCACACTTGGAAGGATCTTGTCCCTCCTTGTTTGTTTATGTACCATATGACCATTGTGTTGTCTGTGAATACCTTTAGTGGTCCTGATTTCCACAGATGGGAGACTAGTAGTGCCTGAATGAGAGATCTCATCTCCTTCATGTTGATGTGTTCTGTTCTGAGACTGGACTGCCAGCAACTCTGGGCCTTGTGAGTACTTGCCCATGACCCCAAATGTGTCAAAGGCATCAGTGTGCAGCTCTTGAATTGGAGACTGCATCTTGAAGGGCAGCCCTGGATTGAGATTCTTCTGTGACACCCACCAAAGGAGCACCCTTTTTAGACATGGAATAAAGAGAATCTGTATGTCCAGGGGGTGAGAGTGTTGAGATTGTATATTTTTCAGGTACCACTGAATATTCCTCATATGCAGCCCGGCTAGTGGCAGCATGATAACAGTTGCCGCTATATAACCTAGTGCTCTGAGGGAGATCTGAACAGACTTGGAGAAATGAGAGGGACTGGAAGTAAGTTGTGAGACTCTGCACCTTTTCCTGGGGCAAGAAAGCCTGTATATTTTTTTGTGTATCTAGTCTGTGCTCACCATAATGTTCCATCTGAGTAGGTATCTTCATTTGTCTGCAACCTTTGGGATACGGATCCGATCTGGCAACTTCTATCACAGCATAGATCCGAGCTCCTAGCTCCTCCCTTTACCCATAATCCCCTACCAACCCTGACTGACCTCAGATCAAGTTTGCCCCATAGCACAGCTAATTCTGTGTCCCAGAGGGAACTAAAGAACCCCAAGTATGATCATTTTGGTCAGGGGGAAGGAGGGGGGGGATGGTTGCAGACAAATGAAGATACCTACTCAGATGGAATGTTATGGTGAGTACATAACTTCTTAATCTGAAGTAGGAACTTCATTTGTCAGCAACCTTTGGGACAGAGTCCCCAGCTACCTAAATCTTGGGTGGCCTTCATGGAAGGATATTCCGGAGCACTGCAGAGCCAAAAGACACCCTACCTCGGGAGACAATATCTACTTTGTAGTGGCTGATAAAGGTATGAGATGACGCCCAAGTGGCTGTGGAACAAATGTCATCCAGAGAAACTCTAGCCTTGAAAGCAGCCAATGTAGCAACAGCCCTAGTAGAATGAGCACGGACTCCCTGAGGTGCAGGCCTTCCCGAGCTCTGATATGCTAAGAGAATACAACTAGATATCCATCGGGAGAGGGTAACTTTAGAAACCGACTTGCCGAAGTTGTTTTTGGCAAAGGAGACAAAACTGATCGGATTGCTTATGACCAGTAGTTCGATGAGTATAAAAACGTAGTTGCCTGTGCACATCTAAAGAGTGCAGCTTATACTCTCCTTTGTTTTGATAGTTGGGGAAGAATACTGGAAGATTAATAGATTGATTAATGTTAGCTTCCGAAGATACCTTAGGTAGAAAAGACGGATTGGTCCTGAGGTGAACTCTGGGTGGAAGACCAAAAATGGTGGTTTGACACAGAGAGCCTGGAGTTCCGAGACCATCTTGGCTGAAGTTATGGCCACCAAAAAGGCAGTTTTCCAAGAGAGGTATTTAAGATCAACAGTGGCCGCCGGCTCGACAGGGGGGCTAGTCAAGGCCTGTAAAACTAGGGATAAATCCCATGGAGGTACCACCTCTTTGATCGGGGGCCTGAGGAGGAAGGTACCCTTAAGGAAGGTCTTACACCGTTTGGAAGTAATAAGTGGGCCTGACTCCTGCCCTACATGATAGTGTGAAATTGCTGCAAGTTGCACTTTGACCATGGAAGAACTAGCCCCCTGGTGAAAGAGAGAAGTTAGAAAATCTAGAACCGATGCTACCGGCGCCGTAAAAGGATCTAAATGACTGTGCTCTGCCCAAATGGAAAACGTTTCCATTTACTCCGATAGACCCTTCTGGTGGAGGGCTTGTGAGCTGCTACTAGGATGGCTTTGACTGGTGATGAGATTCCAGGATTCCTTATCAGGAGTGGAACTGGAGCAACCAAGCTGTCAGCTTTAGGTTGGCCAGGTTCGAAGTCGGAAGACCCAGTGGGTGTGAAATGAGATCCGGGAGGGGATCCAGCATCCACGGCGGATGAATCAGGTGAGACCATAGGTAAGGGAACCACGTCTGATGAGGCCAGAATGGGGCAATGAGGATCATCTTGCTCCCCAACTGACTGGCTTTCTGCAATAGTTTCAACATCAGGGGCAGAGGCGGGTAAGCATAAAGCAGACTGGGAGGCCAAGCATGAACTAGAGAGTCTCTCGGGGACTCCCCCGGAGGGGGGATCAGAGCAAAGTAATCGTTGCATTTGGTATTTGAGGGAGAGGCAAAAAGATCGCAACAAGGTCGCCCCCATCGGGCAAATACTTGCTCTGCCACTAGAGGATTGAGAGACCACTCGTAAGGAGTCAGGATAGTACGACTGAGCCTGTCCGCTAAAATGTTGGACTGTCCCGGAATGTGCGTTGCGATGAGAAAGTGGTTGGTGGATATCACCCATTCCCACACTGTCATGGCCTCGCGGCAGAGAGGGTAAGACCTGGTTCCCCTCTGTTTGTTGACGTACCAGATGACTGACATGTTGTCCGTCTGTACCGCAATCGTCCCCACCGGAAGAGGGTTGTGAAGTGCTTGCAACATCAAAAGCACCGCCCTCATCTCCAGGATGTTGATATGCAATGAGGTCTCTACGTCGTTCCATGTGCCTTGGACTATTCTGCCCAAATAGTGCCCCCCCACCCCAGGCGAGAAGCGTCCGTGGTCACTGTGGCAACTGGCGGAGGCAGCGAGAAGGGGAGTCCCGTGTGGAGATTGGAGGACTGGAGCCACCACACGAGCGACCTTTTGCAAACCCTGCTTAGGGGAATGGGATGAGACATGGGGATTGCGAGATAGGGACCACTGTACCTGCAGGGTCCACTGTATGACCCTCATATTCAGCCGGGCCAATGGTAGCAGCGGAATTGCTGCCGCCATGGACCCTAGAGCCCTCAGGACCAATTCCGCCGAAGGAGCTTGAAGTTGAAGGATGGCCTGCACGTGCAACCTCAGGTTCTGAAGCCGATCTGGAGTCAAGAAAGCAAGCATTAGTCTGGAGTCCAACCTCACCCCTATGAAATCCAATACTTGTGTAGGAGCCAGGGAGGATTTGGCCATGTTGATGGTCAACCCTAAGAGTGGAGCCAGGTTGAGGAAATAATCCCTGCATGAGCAAAGATGATGCCTTGTTGGGGCGGTAAGGAGCCAGTCGTCCAGATACAGAAAGACCTGAATTCCCTGGAGTCTCAGGTGGGCCGCTATCGCTGCCAAGACCTTGGTGAACACCCTGGGGGCTGAGGTGAGACTGAAGGGAAGGGCCCTGAACTGGAAATGGATGGCTCTCAGCCGGAAGCGGAGAAACCTCCTGGAGCATCTGTCTACGAGAATATGATAGTACGCATTCTTGAGGTCTATTGAGCACATCCAGTCGTTCTCCCGCAGTAGTGGGAGAATAGATTGCAGTGTGACCATCCGGAACTTTACTTTTGGTACTACCAGGTTCAAGAGAGAGAGGTCCAGGATGGGCCTAGTGTCCCCCATCTTTTTTGGCACCAGAAAGAACCTGGAGTAAAACCCTGATCCGAGCTGATCTGGGGGGACGGGCTGGATGGCTCTTTTTTGTAAGAGCTGCTGAATTTCTGCAGCAGCCGCCTCCCTCTGATTGGGTGGTACATCGGGGAGGCTTCTGATTCTGGGGGTTACAAGAAAGGGAATTTGGTAGCCTCTGGATATAACACGAAGCACCCAGCGATCCATTGTTATGGACTCCCACATTGCTAGGTGCCTCGAAAAACGTCCCCCGACTGCCTCCAGAGTGGAGAAGCCGGGTAACCCCTCAGGGGTTCTGCGTGTGCCTCTCAGAAAAGGGTTCTCTGGACCCAAAATTCCTGGGACCCCCTCTGCCTCTAGGGCGGCGTCCTCCCTGTCCTCCTCTGCCACGAGAGGACTGGTTGTCCGGAGCAGACTGGGATTGATGCGATTTCCAGAAGCACATCTTCTTCTGACCCTTTTGGTTCTTGGCAAAGGACCTCTGGGGAGCAGAGAAGCCGACTCCAAAGGCAGACAACGTCTTCCCGTCTTTCTCGCTCTGGACAAGGGTGTCATGAACGGTTTTGCCAAACAATGCAGAACCATCAAAAGGGGCATTCGCAAATGATGCCTTAAAGGGTTCCGAGAAGTCACAATGTCGGAGCCAGGCTTGCCTCCTCATGACCAGCCCGACTCCGCCTGCTCTAGCGGCTCCCTCAGTGGCGTGAGACAAAAGCCGCATAAATGTGTTGGAAACAGAACGTAGGGTAGACATTTGGGAGGAGTACAGTTGCTTGTCTCCTTCCGACATGGACCCTGGAGGGGAAGCAGCGTATTCTTTGATTAGATCCCGCTGCATCCGAATGACGTGTGCCATATAGTTCAGGGCCCTCATGGAGAAGGTCACTGAACTGAAGGCCCGCTTCCCAAGGCGGTCCATTGTGCGAGACTCCTTGCTCGGCGGGTGAACCATGGGGCTCTCCTGAGCCAACTCTCTCTTGGTGGCTGCCACCACCAACATGGCATCCACAGGGGGACCTCTGCTCCAGTGGGTTCTCTCTGACGGGGGGCTCAAGATTTTGTCCAGGCGCTTGGGAACAGGCTCTACAGTGTCCAGCTCCCTCCAAGCCCTAGTGGCTATAAGATCCACCAAGTGGTCGGGGGGAGGGGACACCCAAGAGGTAGATGGCCCTGCCTCGAACACCTCTAAAAATACGGACTCGTCGGAGAAAGCCTTGGCGGCAGACCACCACCCCCCGATTCTGAGCATTTCCATGATGTCTCCAAAGGAGACATCCTCGGGGGGGTGACCTTGGGGAGCCTTCCCCTTCATCCAAGTCCGTATCTTCAGTGAGGGACTCGGAGGAGTCCACGTGCCTCCTCTTACACTTTGACTTGCGAGGAACCTCCTCAGGGGGGCTGTCCGAGGAGTCCTCACCAGCAATATCCTGTTCCAATGGAACACCTAGAGGCGCTGAAGCAGGCTGCTCCAAAGGTCGGGTGAGGGGAACCAGGACCAGCTGAGAGGGAGTGCAGGGGGGAGCCGAAGACAGGACCAGGGGCCTGGACGCACTCAACAGTACCCTCTCCACCACCACGAAAGCCGAGGGGGAGCCGCTCTCTGACGGATCCGAGATCCGACTCCCACTCGGATCCGAGGCGGGGATCAGAGCCGAAACTATTGGATCCGAAGGACCCACGTTCTCCAACCGGGACGGGGCCAAAAGCACATAGAGTCCCTCGGATCTGAAGCTCGGCCCATGGCTCCGAGAGGTCGGATCCGACAAACTCGAGGGAATCGGAGCCGAAGTGCCTAGCACTCCGACCCACCCCCGGATCCAATGCGGCTCGGCTCCGACAGCTCCGAACCCGGAAGGCGGGTCGGAGAAGGAGCGATAGGAGCAAAAAAGGGGGTCGAGCTCCCCCCGGAGGGGGGGGGGGAGGCAAGAGCACTCCCATCTGCATCTGGGCCTGGATGAACCTCCTCATCATCCGGTCCATGTCCGCATCTGACATACTGAAGGTGGACCTCGAGGAGGCCACTGAGGCAGGCCTGGAATGCCGCCTCGATGACCTCGACGGGGACCGGGTCACCTCCTCCTCGGGTCCCGGTGAGAAGCAAGGGGATAGGATCCGAGGAGGAGGCGAACCAGAAACCCTGGAGGGAGAAGCCCGCTTGGCAGGCGGGACCGAGGAGGAGTCTTCGGCCCGCCGCTTAAGGTGCTTCTCCTTCCAGGGTTTCTGGTTCACCTCCCTCACCTCCGAAGCCACAGTGGGAGGATGAGTCCCGGTCGGAGGGAGGGGGGCAGGAGTGGCAGCTACCGAGGACTGGGTAGCGGTCACAGAAGTACCGGAGGCCAGAGCCGGGTCTGGGGGCAAAAGGCCCGCCAAAACCAGCTTCGACCTCTGATCCTTAAGTGCCCTGGGGTTGAATGCAGCGCAAATCGCTCAACCCGAGGAGAGGTGTTCAACCCCAAGGCACCTAACGCACCGAGTGTGGCCATCAGCCGGGGAAACTTGTGACCACATTCAGTGCATTTCGGAAAAATGGCTTTAGGGGCCTCCGACATAACTAAAAGAAAACGCACCCGCTTGGCCCCTACACACTACACACACACTGCGACCAGCGAGGGCAGGGAGGAGAAATAAAAGATAAAAAATTAAGCTAATTCAAGCTAAAAGGAGTAAAATTAGGTCTAGGGAACACCTAAACACACACACAAACACTCGCTCAAAAAGAGTACAAGAAAAAAATTTAAAAGTTTCTTTTCTCACAAAAATGGCCAACAGCTCTGGAATCTAGCTGTTGCTTGAAGAGCGGCAAACTAGATCTGAGGTCAGTCAGGGTTGGTATGGGATTATGGGTAAAGGGAGGAGCTAGGAGCTCCGATCTATGCTGTGATAGAAGTTGCCGGCTCGGATCCGAGATCGGATCCGTATCCCAAAGGTTGCTGACAAATGAAGTTCCTACTTCAGATCTTGTATTTATTTATTTATTTATTGCTTTTGTTTACTGGGATGATTTGCTGGTTAACAAAAGATACCCCTTTTCAGCAGAAGCCTTGGAAGAAATGTTCCACATATAATTCAAAAAAGAAAAGAGAAGAAAAAAAACAGTGATCACATTACAGTACATTGAGTCAGATATTTAAAACAACAATTAACAATATACTGAAGAACATTATTAACAGGTATCTATGTGTACAACAGTTTTATGGCATATGAGGAAAGCTTTAAAAAGTAAAAAAGAAGTTATGTACTCACCATAATGTTCCACCCATATTGACAATTTTTCATCTCTCTTCACATATGGGTCCGGACCTGATCCATCGATCCAACTCGCCCATTACTAAGTTTGTGGCAACCAAAAAGCTCTTGGATAACTCCCCTTACCCACAATGCACCTCTTCCCATTACCTCAAATCTTGTTTGCTAAAATTATAATGATAGAAGAATGAATTTTAGTTTTTAATTCCCAAAAATAATTCAAAGGAGACCATGTCTAGAGTATAGGGGAAACCAGCTTAATTTTTGAGAATCTCTTCCCATTCAACCAGGAACCTCAAGGAAGGGGGTTGGAAGGAGGGGATGTGAGCAGAGATGAAAAATCAACAATACAGGTGGAACATTACGGCGAGTACATAACTTCTTTATCTGATATTTTAAATTTTTCATCTCATCCACACAAATGGGACCGTGTCCCCATCTACCTTTACCTTGGATGGACTCACGGGAGAATGTTCCTCAAAACCATGGAACCAAAGGAGGCTTAACTTTGGAAACTGGTAGACCTTTCCTAGGGCCTGCAAAGGCAATAAACAATTGGCTTGCTTTCCAAAACTCTTTCGTTTTACGTAACTATCTATGAATGTCTAACAAGTGCAGGACATATTTGCCCTTATTACTAAAATTAGGGAAGAAAACAGTTAAATGTATGGTCTGATTAATGCTTGTTTGTGAAACAATTCCGGGCAGAAAACGGATTGGTACACAAACAGACTCTGTCTTTATGAAAAACTAAATACGGAGGCTGTGAAGATAGTGCCTGAATTTCCTATATGCTTCTCGCAGATGTGATAGCTATCAAAAAGATAGTCTTCCGGTATAGGAAGTGGATGCAGGTTCGAAGGGCGGTTGAACAATCAGACATAGTACTAAATTAAGGTCCCAAGGAGGAGAAGGATCCTTGTGGAGAGGCCTGAACAACACTGTCCCTTTTAAGAAGGCTTTGCAAAGTTTGTGGGAAATGAGAGATAAGCTGTCTATCCCAATGTGAAAATTTTAAATGTCTCCTAATTGGACCTTACTGGACTGGAGGGGACAGATCAACAAAGTTGCTATATGCAGACGATGTGGCATTACAGGCAGACTCTGAGATAGAACTTCAGCAAAGGATAGGAGAATGGAATACAAAACTGAAGGCAAATGGGATAAAACTATGCACAGATTAGACTGGTAATGGCAGCAACCTGGGGAAATCAGAAGAAGCTGAGGATAGAGATAGAAGGGAAGACAGTGGAACAGGTAAACAGCTTCAAGTATCTGGGAGGGGTGGTTGAGGAGAAGGGAAGTCTGAATGAAGACGTCAAAGCTAGAATCAAAGGGGCTGCAGCCAACTGGTATAGAGTGTCGGGTGTAGTCTTTGACAGAAGAATGGAAGCTGAAAAGTAAGGTGTACAAGGCAGCGGTGTGACCGAAGTACTGTATGGTACAGAAACCTGGGTAGTAAAGACAGAACAGCTGAAGAAGCTGGAGGTGATGGCAATGAAGTGCCTGAGAAGGATGTAGGATGTACACTGTGGGACAGACAAAGAAATGAGGACAAAAGAGCAGAAGCCAAAGTAGCTCCAATTGCTGAAAAGATCAAAGAGAACAGATTACGGTAGTTTGGACACATGCAGAAAAGCAGAAGACAATCTAGTGAGGAAGATTTGGGACAGACAGGAAGAAAGTAAGAGGAAGCTAGGATGTCCAGCAAAGAGGTGGATGGATTGTGTGACAGAAGATCTGCAACAGGCATGAGTATTGAAGAAGGCAGGAGTGTGGTGCTGAATCGAGAGAGTTTGAGACAGTTAACACAATACCTCGACCCCATGTAGAAAGAAATAGGAAAAAGGGGGTTGATGATAATGATGATGCTAACTGGACCTTAACAGCAGAAGCAAGTTCCATTATTGAAAAGATGGGCTAAAAATACTAGAATAGAGTGAATAGGGGCCATGGGATGATCCATATTGTATTGAGCCCAAAATAAAAACGTTTTCCATTTACTCCTATAGAGTTTTTTGAGTGGATGACTTATGGGAGGACATCAAAATATGACCGACCAGGGAGGGGAGCACAGGTTGTTTGGCAATCAAAGGAACTGGAGGAACCAAGCCTTCAGCTTGAGGTTGTGAAGGTTGCAAAGAAGCATTCCTGTCATGTGTGACAGCAGGTCCGAAAAGGGCTTCAGATTCCAGAGCTCCTTCTGTAGATGAGGCCAGAGGAATGGAAAACAGATTTGTCGAGGCCAATATGGGGCAATGACAATTATTGCTCTCTTCAAATTGTTGGCTTTCTGAAGGAATTTGGGAATCAAGGGAATGGGAGAAAAGCATACAATAAATTGGGAAGCCAATCGTGTATTAGAGCATCCCTCAAGGACTGCCCCGGTGGGGTGAATTAGGGTGAAGTAGTTGCTGAATTTGTTGTTTAGGGGAGAGGCAAAGAGACTGCAGTAAGGCTGGCTCCATGTGTGGAAAATGGGGTCAGCTACATTCTGGTTGAGGGATCACTCTTAAGGCATGAGAATGGCTCTGCTCAATTAGTCTGCTATAGGTTCATATGTTCAAACTAAGCTATCTGCCCTAGGGCATTTATAAGCCTAGCCAGAGTGTGTTTGGCTTTCGCCACCCATTTTAAATTAATTTTGCTATGCCCTTTTTCGAGGTTAGTGTACTGTGCCTCTGTCTAACAGTGACACAGAAGTGATACCCGGGGTAAACCTACGATCTCCCATCCACTCATCAAGATTCCTCTTGAAGAGAGTCATTGAGGGACTCTGCCTAACCTGGACTGGGATTTTATTCCAGAGTGAAGGGAGCCTCTGGGTTATGAATCTGTCTCTCCAGCATGTCCTATTTATTTCAGTGCTGAGGTTCAAGTCTCTCGAGCGCGTAGTTTGACGGGATTTGGATTTTCTGAGGTGCAGCATGTCCATTAATTCCGGGTTGGACATGGCTTTATACGTCAGGCATGGATCGCCTCTGAGCAGGCCTGGAATTTCTTAAACCGGGCAGCATATGGCATCTGTTTGAGCCCTTTGATCCTCTTGGTGAGGTACTTTTGGGGTCGTTCCAGTTGCTGCAGGTGTCTGGTAAGGTACATCCCAAAAGGGGCATTGTACTCAATTATGGGCCTGATGAGGGATGAGTAAAGAGGCACGATGACCTCCCCTGATTTAGATGTGAATCCCTTCATGATTAGGTGGGCTAGATAAAATGTTTTTCTAACCACTTTGGCCACGTGGTTGTCAAATGAGAGATTGCTATCAACTTGGGTCTCCAGGTCCCTAATTACTTTTTCTGTACTTAATGGATTACCACCCATGTGGTAATTTGTGGGCACTTTGTTTTTGCCAAAGGGGATGACTATACACATTTTGGCGTTTAGCTTCAGGCCATGGCTCTGGCACCAGTTGTCTGTTTCTATGAGGCCCTTTTGGAGGATGCTTGTGTCGGCTGGAGAGTCGATTATGGCACCCAGTTTGCAGTCATCTGCAAACTTGGTCAGCCACAGTCCTTCCGTGTTGGCCTGTACCTCCGAGAAATATATACCGAACAAGAGGTCGTCCCAGGACTGAGCCTTGTGGGACGCCACTTGTAACTGGTTTGGAGTCTGACATGGCTCCAGCAATTCTAACCATGTGGGTTCTGTCTTTGAGCCAGTTTGCAACCCATCTAGTGACACAGGGGTTTATATTTAAGCTGGTGAGCTTATCTATAATGCCCAAGTGGGGTATTGTATCGAAGGCTTTTGCGAGGTCCAGGTAGGCTGTGTGGACCACCTTCCCCTCGTCACTGGCGTTGGTGACTGTTTCAAAGAAATCGACCAGGTTTAGGAGGCAGGATATGCCCTTAAAGCCGAACTGGGTAGGATCCAGTGTCTGTAGGTCCCCAATATCTTTATTTATGAGGTCCATGATGGTCCTTTCCATAGCTTTGCAGACCAAGCTAGTCAGGCTTATGGGGCGATAGTTTCCAGGATCCGTTGAGGCACCACCTTTGCGGAGAGGGACCACTGTTGCTGTACGCCACTGTTTAGGTACATATCCTGTAGTAAGGCTGAGATTGAATCGTAGTTTTATGTTTGGGTTTAGCTCTTCTTGGAGTTCATGTAGGACGCAGCCCGGGACACCGTCTGGTCCCACTGATGCTGTGTTTTTTGCTTTGGAGAGGGCGGCTCTTACCTGAACATCTGAGATGTCAGGAGGGAGCACTCTGCTGGGATAGATATTTTCCCTTTTGGTGGGGGGGGGGGGGGAGTTTGCGCTGAACCTGTCAGCTAGGATGTTGGCAATGTCTGTGGGTTCGGTGTATTTGTCATTTTGGACTAATTCTGAGCATATCTGGGAATTCCCACCCAGGTTCCTAACATAACTAAAGAAAGCCTTGTGATTATCCTTAGTGTCCTGTGCAATTTTTCTCTCGAAGCTGGCCTTAGACGATTTTATGAGTGCCCGTAGTTTTTTACTAATACTGATCAGAGATGCCTTCCCTTTTTGGGATTTTGCTCTATCATGTAGTAGCTTCCCCATTCTATTGTATAGTTTGTTTATGGCTGGGGTCCACCAGACAGGACGTCTGCCTTTGGAGGATTGGGTCTTGGTTTTATTTGGGATCGCATGATCCATGCATTCCTGAAGGTGTTCATAGAATGCGTTTATAAAGGATTCTGCGGTCTGGGCCGTATTTTCCACAGGCCCAGGGGCTTTGAAGGATTCCACCTCGGTTTTGAGGAGTGTGAAATTTGCTTTAGAGAAGTTTTTCACTGTGGTTTTCTGGGCAGGGTGTGGGGTCGGGATGTGAATATCCAGTGAGATTAGTTTATGGTCTGATCTTACCAGTGAGGGATACACTTCTGGTCTGGAGCATAGAGTCCCCATGTTGGTGATGATCAGGTCCAGTATGTTTTCCACTCTTGTGGGAGTGGTAACAAGTTGTTCCATAGCATTTGAGTTTATAAATTCTAGGAACCTTTGGGCTAGGGTGTTGGAGCTAGAGTAATGTTCCCAGTCTATGTTTGGGTAGTTGAAGTCGCCCAATATAACGGTGTTTGGAGAGACCTTCATATTTTCCAGTGTTCTCAGGAAGGCCGAGTGGGGTTCCTGGGTTTGGGAGGGTGGTCTGTAGCAGGCTATAAACTGGAAAGCAGTTTTACCCACTGTTAGTTGCACATGGATAGTCTCTGATGCTTCGTGCTGTGCCACCAACCTGGAGGTGTGGGTATCTTTGACGAATATTGATACTCCCCTCCTTTTGTGGTTCCGTCCAAGTTTTGGGGCCGAAAAGCATGGTATGAGGTATAACCTGGTAGTGCTGGGGTGCTCTCAGGAGCCTTGAACCAGGTTTCTGTTACTGCACAGATATTGATGTTCTCCATGCTAAGGAGAGTTTCGAGTGTGTGCATCTTGAGGTTTAGACTTCTGGCGATGAGTAGCATTACTCTTAGTTTATTATCCCTTGTGATACCTATGGAGGTGGGTTTGTCTTTTGAGCCTTGCCTAAAAAAGGCACTATGGGGGTAGCAAGAGCCTTTGCCAATATCCGAAAGCCCAGGGGTGACAGGTGCAAGCCGTCTCTAGCGAAGCATCGTGGCTTGTCGAGCATATCATCCCAGGCTGACAGGCATTGGATCCCCTTTGAATGACACCAATACTTAAGCCAATTGTTGAAATTGATCATCTTGTCTTCATATTGTGGCATCATTCTTGGTGAGGGTAAGATGCTACTCAAGGTCAGGGTCATACCGGCCTGGGCTACATGCTCAGAGAGCTCCTCTATGTCTCTTTTCATGTAGTCCAGGGAGGTACATCTCAGGTCATTCACACCAGCATGGACAATATTTGTACTTGCCTTGGAGTGACCTGAGTGCTTGTGTTATGTGGCGGATCCTAGCGCCTGACAGGCAGCTCACCGTGACCTTCTCCTTGTTCAGCCTGGTGAATGGGACGTCAGTGTGCCCAACGATAGAGTCACCTATTACAAGTGTTATCAGGTGTGTTGTTTAGCCTTAAGGGCTGTGACTGTTCGGCACACTGGCTTTGTGAGCTATGTGTTGCACGTGTTTTGTTTTGGGGTAGCGGTTGCTTGGGTGTCTGCTTTGGAGGTCTCTGCTGCTTAGGCAGATTTTTATTTAGAGCCTCCGAGTATGTTTTTGTGTGTTTATGTGTTTGGTTTGCTGTCGTGGTAGGTCTATGTGAGACTGGAATTGTAGTGAGTGTGGTTTCCTTCTCCTCCTGACTGGTTACGCCAGTACTGAGATGAGAGAGCTTAGCCTCCAGTTTGGCTATATGGTTGCATCTCTCACATGTGTTGGAATTTGTTGGGAGGAGGAGAGGGTTGTCTGTGTACATGAGGCAGTTGTAACATTGCCTCAAGATTCCCAGATTCACCAGCTGGACCGGAGAGGAGATTGACAACTGACCTTTGGACATGCTAGAATAGTATTGGGAATTCCTTTATAATTGAAAAAAGGGGCCAATGGGGAACAAGGTACTCAAGGGGAGTTTGTGAGGGTGTAGTGCTTTTAATTTTTTAGTGCTGACTTATATAATTGCTTTAGTGAGCAAGTGCCAGGTAACTTAAATGCAATGTGTTACAGGTAACTTAAATGCAAAAACTACAAACAGTAACGTTCTTTCAAGTGAAACAAGGAAATAAGTACAGTAAGCAATGCAGATATCACTAGGGATCCACAGAAGCGCTGAAAAGCCGCGTTTTAGGTGGAATTAGCGTTTCAGGGAAATAAGCAAACAAACAACAAGCATACAAAGCTAGATTCAGCAGGCCTGGATCTAGTCTATGCTACAGCAAACAAGGTGTACCAATTTCAGTAAGAAGCAGTTCAAATATGCAGGCACTATAAGCCTTTAACCAGAAATTCCCAGCTCAGAAGGGCAGAGTCCAGCCTCTCCTCCCACAAGAGTGCAGACCACGAACCCTCTTAATGTAAAACTGGCCTGAAGCCCAAGTGCTTAAACCAGAATTAATACACTTTTAGAATAATAGACACTGAGCCCTCAATCAGCAGTTCCCAACTTAGAAGGATGTAAGCTACCTGTTCTGCCACTACAGTGCAGACCACAAACCTTCTTAATGTAAAACAACTGGTCTGAAGCCCAAGTGCTTAAACTAAAAGGCTTAGAATGAGTTACACCAAGCAGTAATAAATACAATTGAGTACTTTTAAGATGATGCAAAAGCAAAATAAATTAGGAAGAAACACAAATACAGTAAAAGCAGATACATTTTTTTTTGAGTGAGCAAATGAGATGGGCCCAGGAGTTACAGGACAGAAACAAGTGCAAATGCAGGCCTTCAAATCAGAAAGTTGAGAGAGATGGAAGACCGCCCAAACAGCCAATAACTACAAATTCTGGGCCAGTACCACTTCTTATGTGGTAGACAGGTATGATGCTGGACCTTCCCTGAATATGCACTGCTATAAGAAAGTGGTTGGATGAGATCACTCACTGCCACAACCTGAGCTCTTCTCGACACACAGTGTATGAACTGGTCCCTCCTTGCTTGTTTATGTACCACACCACTGACATGTTGTCTGAATGAATCACTACTGTCCCCAGAGGAAATGCAGTTTGAAATGCCTACAATGCTAGAAGCACTGCCCTCATCTCCAGGATGTTTATGTGGAGCTTGGCTTTGTCTCTGGACCAGGTTCCTTGGACCGTCTTAATACCCCTCATCCTATCTGGGAAGCATCCGTTGGCATTGCAGCCTGTGGTTAAGGGTAATAAAAGGTTGACCTTGTGTCACCTGCTCTGAACGAATCCACCATGAAAGATTCCTTTTGCATGTGTCAGTTATAAGAATTCGGTGAGACACCGGTTTGTGGATTATTGACCATTGAGTAGCCAGAAGCCATTGCAGTATCCGCATGTGAAACTTGGCTAACGGAACTAACACAATCCTAAAGGATCCTAACACCTGTAGAAAATGGCAGGCAGATACGTTCTTGTTCCTGATTAAACTGTAAGTTTGCCATCTGATTGTTAATACTCTGGAAGGAGGAAGTTTTGCAATAATTTGAGTGGTGTCTAGTAGTGCTTCTATAAACTCGAGCATCTGAGTAGGTTCCAGATGAGATTTCTGGTAATTTACACTTATGCCTAGCTCGGAAAGAACACAGTCTCTTGTGCAAATAAGTAGATGCCTGGTCGGGATGGATATGAGCCACTTGTCTAAATAAAGAAACACCCAGAATATTTGTCATTTCAGGTGAGCCGAAACCACTGCCATGCATTTGGTGAACACTCTGGGCAGTAACAAGACCAAAGGGCGATGCTCTGAACTGGTAATGACTGGCTCCCAGCCGGAAGCGTAGATATCCACTGGAGCATCTGTCCATTTTTATATGGTAGTATGCATTCTGAAGAAACATACAGAGCATCCAACAGTCCTGTTCTAGAAAAGGAAGTATGGACTGCACGTTGACCATTCAGAACTTGCAACATCGAACTGACTTGTTCAATCTGCTGAGATCCAAGATTGGACCCCAGTCCCATGTCTTCTTTGGAACCAAAAAGAACCTTGAGCAAGTTCCAAATCCACTCTGATCTTGGGGGACCTCATAGATGACTTTTTCCTAGCAGTCTTTGGATATGAATGACTGTTAGATCCCTTTGACTGGGTGGAACGTCTGCGATCCTGTTGTTGGGAGGGGGTTATTGAGAAAAGGGAATTTGGTAACCTCTGGATATTATACTCTGCACCCACATATCGGAAGTTACGTTTTTCCAGGCTCTCCAGTGCAGGGATAGTCAACACCTGATTAGCTCCAGAGATGGACAATTGGGCCTCCTTTCAGGAGTGCTGAAAGGGTTTCCTAAAGAAAGACTTCCAGGACCCTTGGTTTTGCAGACCTCCTCTGCCATGGGGGTGGTGTCTTCCATTATCCCCCCCCCCCCTAACTCTGGGGGAAAACTCTCCCCATGTGTCTTGGTAGGACCCTTGAGACTTCTTGAACCACATTTTTCCGCTACCTTTCTGACCCTTAGGATAAGGTCTTTGAGGAGCTGAGAAACGGATACCCATGGCAGAAAGAGTCTTACTTTTTTCTCACACCTGGATAGCATATTTTTGACTTTAGGACCAAAAAGAAACATGCCATGAAAAGGAGCACTGACAAACGCAGACTTAGAGTTCTGCAAAATTGCATAGGTGCATTCAGGCATGCCTCTTCAGATATGTTGGAACTCGCCGCTCTGCTCATTCCTTCGGCTGCATGCATGATGAGCCTCATGGAAGAGTTAGCAACAGAATGTAGGGTGGCTAACTGAGAAGCTACTTTCTATTTAGCTCCCTCAGCTACTGCTTTGATGGATTTCTGAAAGCTCCTTAATCAGATCCCTCTGTAACCTGGTGAAATGTGAAAGATAATTCAGGGACACAAGGCAAAGGTCGCTGAAGAGAACACTCACTTCCCACATCTATTGCCCTAGAATCCTTATTAGGAGGATGGATAGTTGAACTCTCCTCGGAAAGTTCCTTCTTGGTCGCCATGGCATCTACTGCAACCGCTTTCATCCAGAAGGCCTGGTCAGATGGAGCAGTTATAATTTTATTTGGTCTCTGGGTAACAGGCTCAATGGAATCTGGGGGTCTCACATGCCCACTGAGAGAGCAAACCTATGAGCTCATCAGTGAGCCGAGTCATCCAGGAGGTGGCTGGGTGGGAACCCCTGCCTACCAGGTACACAGTGAAGGATTACTAGACTGCCAGCCACCCCTCTGTTTCAGAATCTCCCCAAAGAAAACATCCTCAGAGGGTAACAGTGGGGATCCTTCTCCCTCATCGAGGTCAGTGTCTTTCATGGCTGACTCCTCCATGGAGTCCAAATGCTTCCTCTTGCAAAGTCTCTTCCTAAGAAACTCCTTACTGGGTAGACTGGGGGGGGGTATCGGACGAGTCAAGGAAACCCAGATGGGTACACTGGTGCCTGAGGACCTGCTGTCCCTGCAGAACATGATGGTAAAAAAGGAATGCAGAGTATCTTGATGGGATTATGGATCCAAGGGGCAGGTGATCTTTTTAGATGTAGCAGCAGCTATAGCTCTCTCCATAGCCCCAAAGACTGACCGCTCCTGAATGGACGAAGACTCCAGCTTCGACAAGCCATGCTTTCGGGATGGGGTCCCCTCCAGTCCAGAAGACAGTTCGCCAGGGTTTGAAGCCAGAGCCGAGCTCATCTTTGCCAAAGCCCCAAAGCGTGACTGCTCAGAATACCTGGGAGTAGAGTGCATTTGAGGTTTGCAGGCTCACTCCGGCTCCAGGAACTCTCTGGCTCCAAAAAGGCCGAAGAGCTCTGAGCAAAGGTCTGATATGAGGAAGAGGACATCTTTGGATCAGAGCTGAAAGGCACTGGATATATTGAATCCAATAACTCCAAAGCTTGCCCTGAAATCACAGGAGGAGTAAGAGTGGGAGTGAATGGTTTAGACAGACCTGGTCCGGTAATGGTCTAGGTCAAGGGGGACTTAGTAATGTCCTGCACCCACAAAATCTTATGCACCATCCATTCTACATCTTCCTCAGTAAGGCTCCTGATTGAATGGGAAGAAGCAGACAGGGACCTTGGTCTGGAAAAGAAGGAAGACAGTAACCTCGATGGAACTGGATCAAAGGTTGGGGAGTACGTGTCCTCAGCAGTGTCAAAATAGGCTTGAAGAGACTAGTTGTTGGATCCATCATCAATGGATCCGATCTGTCCTTACTAGACAGATAGAATCGGAGCCAAAGAAGCCGAATCCAACACAGTAGAGATTGGTGGCAAAGGCTCCGATCAGGTCACAGACTCCACAGGCTTTGAAGATTTTGACATTTTCACTCTTGTCTCCAACAAATCTGTCAGTGCCGAAGAGGGTTTCTTCTTTCCTCTATCAGAGGATTTTGAGGAAAGTGATAAAGTATGGTTCGAATAAGCTGATTTGGTTTTTGTGGATGAGACAGAAAGCTGAAGGCAACATGCCCTTCAAGATGAGCTTATTTTTTCTTTCAACCAAAGCTCAATGGTTGAAAGAGTGTCAGATCACACAATCCTCTTGTAAGTAAAGTCTCCCAAGACAACAGACACACAGGGAGTGAGAGTAGTTAAAAGGGATCTTGTGCCCGCACTTTGTGCATTTTTTTTATAACCGGCAGGTTTTTCTTGTTTCTACGAAATAATGCAAGAAAAATACAGGCAGGGAATCCACTCACACAGATACGCGTACTTAGAGAAAAAACAGTGAAAGAGACGAAAGCTTTTTTTTAATAAGAACAGAGGGAAGTAAAAAAGGAGGAGAACTAAATAATTTTTTATTATTGATTTAACTGAATAGTTTTATCACTACTCATTGAAACCGGGCTTGCACATAGCCCCAAGAGTTATAATCCATAATTTTTCTTTACAATATAATAAGTGATGTCTAAAAGAATTAGTGAGTCCTGTTCCCCTTACACAATTCAATCCTTCAAAAATAAAATGTGCTGAAGCATGTACTAGTTTATGTTTTTATAATGCACTTTCAGGGAGTTTACAATTTATATTACTGATATGCGCTGCAGTTTTACTTTTAAATGCCTTAGAAGCTTGACTGACATAAGGGGCGGCCACAGTGGTGCAGCGGTTAGCATTGTCGCCTCACAGCAAGAGGTTCTCCAGTTCGATCCTCGGCTGTGGTGTTTTCTGTGCGGAGTCTGCATGTCCTCCCTGTGGTCATGTGAGTTTCCTCCAGGTGCTCCGGTTTCCTCCCACATCCCAAAAACATGCTGTAGGTGGATTGGACACTCTAAATTGGCCCTAGGTATGAGTCTATGCATGTGTGTGCCTTCCATGGAAGGTTGGATGCTGGGCTGGCAACTCGACATCGTAAAACTCCACTGCTAATCATGAGTGGACAGGTGATCCGCTATGGCGACCCCTAACAGTTGAAGAAATTCCTCTGAAGGTAAAAGGGGAGGGAAGCAACCTATAAAAAAACGTGATAGGAAAGACTAAATACACTAATAATATAGAGAAAAAATAGACTATAGATTCATACGTTCATAGATTAGTACTAGGCTGTCATTGTGAGCTATTTTAAGCCTAGCCAATTGCCCCATGTGAGAATCAAACCCTAGACCTTGTGTTTGTAAGGTAAACATCTTAACCATTACGCCAAACTCCCCCCTTGAAAAGATGAAAAATGTTTAATAAAATGACCTGATAACCAAGAGCTAGCTGATCGGACCATGTCTTCGCAAAGCGGCAAACAAGATCTGAGGTAATGGACAGAGATGCATTGTGGGTAGGGGAAGGTATCCAAAAGCTTTTTGATTGCCACGAGCATAGTAATGGCCAAGTCGGATCCGATGGATCAGATCCGGACCCATATGTGAGGATGAGTTGAAAGTGACAATACCAGATCTACAGTTTTCACAGAGGGACAGACAGTAAGTGACAGGTTACAAAAAAAAGTAGTTGGAGCTTATTTTCATTTGTGTTAGATCTAAGAGAGGTAGAAGATACGAGTTAGAGAAAAGCTACAGGACTAACAGTAAAAAAAAAAACATGTATTTTGGAGGGTAGGTAGAGAAGAGAAGAGACACAGGTTATTACTGACTGGCTACCGAACTTGGTCTTGAGTAGGCTGTAGATGCCAGAGCTAGGCTCTCTATGAAAACTCTGGGAGCAGTAGAAAGTCAGAAGGGCAAAGCAAAAAACAGAAAATGTGATGAGCCAGTAGAGAACCTCAGAAATTCCCTGCAAGACAGGTGGATGGAAATATCAGGTAGACATCTTTCAAGTCCATAGGAATTCCTGAGGAATGATAATGGGAAGAATTGTCTGAAGAGACAGCATTTTTAAAGTGGGTACCTTAAGGAAAGGGTTCAACTGAGAAAGATTGAGTATGGGTCACTACTATGAATCTTTTCATGGCAGCAAGAACAACTTGGAGTAGACTTGTCTGTTGTGATAATCTTCTGGTTTGCAATTAAAAAAAGTGAGCCTTTTAGAAATGGGAAGAAAAGGAAGGAGGGAGAGGGCAGAAGACAGTAAATTTGACTTATCTGTGAAGGGAGGTCTCCCAGACCTGCAGTCCTTTTCAGGTTTTGTACTAGAAACTTTTTCTGGGTGCTTTCTTCTGTTTCAGAGCAGGCCTATGCTTTCTTGGGACAAAAGATGTGGACTTTGCTGTATAATTTCTTTGGTAGCAGCGGTTAGTGTTGTCGCACAAAAAGAAGTTATGTACCTACCATAACGTTCCATGTTAGTTGTCTTCATCTCGCCTTCTTTCTTGCTGGTTGGGATCAGAGCCGATCCTTGGCTCCGACTCGGCCATCTTCTATAGCTCGAGAGCTGTTTACTGGCTCGAGGCTACCCCTTATCCCATGATGCCTAGCGCTAGCTACCCAGAACTCATTTGTAATAGCTAACCCCAGACATAGCCAGAGAATCAACCTGTCTAAACAAACAGGTTGAGTATACCTGTCATACTGTCTCAGTTAGTAGAGGAAACAAACCAGAGAACACTCAGCCAGTGAAACCAAAACTCCTCTCGATCCAATAGGACAGGGGGACGGAGGGTGGGATGCAAGAAAGAAGGCGAGATGAAGACAACTAACATGGAACGTTATGGTAGGTACATAACTTCTTTATGTTAAGTTGTCTATCTCGCCTTCGTTCTTGCTGGTTGGGACAGCGTCCCTAGCACCTACAATCCTGGGCAGCTCATTGGAACAGACTCTTCAGAACAGTGGAACCAAAGTTAGCTCTGCTTCTGGAGACCATATCTAGCTTGTAATGAGAAATAAAGTATGAGGATTTGCCCACGTAGCAGCTGCACAGATAGAATCCATGGACAACCTAGATTGGAAGGCTACAGAGGTGGCCAAAGCCCTAGTAGAATGACCTTATGGTTTGATAGGCAACTCTTTGTTTCTCAATTGATAAATGAAAGTAATGGATAAAGTCACTTTGGAAACTGGGAGACCTTGTTTGTCTAGAGCGTAGGAAAGGAATAGTTGGTTAGACTTCCTTATATCCTTAGTCCTATGCAAGTAAAAACGCAATTGTCTATGAACGGCCAATTGGTGTAATTTGTATTCTGCCTTGTTGGTGTAATTAGGGAAAAATACAGGAAGGTCTATAGATTGGTTTAAATTGTTTTCTGAGCAGACTTTTGGAAGGAACGACGGATTAGTCCTCAGAGCAACCCTGTCCTTATGAAAAACCAACTATGGAGGACAAACACATAGTGCCTGAAGTTCAGAGATGCGTCTGGCTGAAGTAATAGCTACCAGAAAAAGTGTTTTCCAAGATAGAAACTTAATGGAGCAGGATGCTGCAGGTTCAACGGGGGACATAATTAAGGAGGTTAGTACCAAATTAAGGTCCCAAGGAGGATGAGGATCTCTCACTGGAGGTCTAAGGAGAGTAGTCCCTCTTAAAAAAGCTTTACAGAGCTTATGAGACATAATGTTTGAATTAGACAACCCAACATGAAAGTTAGAAATGGCCGCCAATTGAACCCTGATTGTAGCAGAAGCGGACCCAGAATGAAAAAGTTGTGCCAGGAACTCCAAAATTTCATGGACTGGGGCTGAAAAAGGATCTACATTCCTAGCCCCTGCCCAACAAGAAAAACGTTTCCATTTGCTAGCATAAGTCTTCCTAGTTGTGGACTTGTGAGAGGCGACAATAATCTCACGCACGGCCAGGGAAATGCTGGGAAGCCTGGCTAAGGTTGGAAGTGGAGTAGCCAAGTTGTGAGCTGGAGTGTTTGGAGGGATTGATGCAGCCCGCCTGATTGATGAATCAGTAGGTCTGGAATCGGATCCAGAGTCCAGGGCTGATCGAGAAGGTAATGGTGCAGAAATGGGAACCATATCTGTCGAGGCCAGTAGGGGGCAATGAGGATCATTTTGCAACCCAATGATATTGCTTTCTGTATGAGTTTTGGTATCAGGGGAAATGGAGGGAAGGCATAAAGAAGTCCCTGATGCCAATCGTGGACTAGAGCGTCTCTGGGTGTGTGACCTGGAAGCGGGAGTAGTTGCTGCATTTGCTGTTGAAGGGGGTGGCAAAAAGATCGCAGCAAGGCTGTCCCCATTTGCAGAAGATCAGATCCTCAACTACCTGATTCAGAGACCACTCGTGAGGCATGAGAATAGCTCTGCTGAGCCTGTCTGCAATGACGTTGGACCTCCCAGGGATGTGCGTCGCAATCAGAAATCGTTGGGAAGAAATCATCCACTGCCAGAGTCTGAGTGCTTCTCGACATAGGGGGTAGGACTTGGTTCCGCCATGCTTGTTGATGTACCAGACTACTGACATGTTGTCCATTTGAATTGCAATGGTCCCAGAAGGGAGAGAGTCTTGAAGAGCTTGCAACGCTAGGAGCACAGCTCTCATTTCTAGGATGTTTATATGCAGGTGGTACTCGTGAGGCTGCCAAGTGCCTTGGACTGTCCTGCCCTGATAATGCCCCCCCACCCTATCAGGGAGGAGTCCATGGTCACCGTGGCAACCGGAGGGGGCTGTATGAAGGGTCTGTCCTGAGTCACTAGTGGGGAGACCATCCACCAGAAAAGATGCCTTTTGCATGCTTCTGTAATCATGATCATATGAGACATGGGCAGCTGTTGGAAAGACCACTGTGTGAACAGAAGCCACTGAAGGATCCTCATGTGAAAGTGGGCCAGAAGGATTAGAAGAATTGCCGCTGCCATGGAACCCAGAGTTTGAAGGACGAACCTTACTTAGATCCTTTTGCTTTGCATTAGAATTTATACTTGCTGGCGAACTGTAGACACCCTTTCTGGCAGTAGCCTTGCGGACATGTTCTTTGTATCTAAGTCTGCTCCTATATAGGTGATAGATTGACAGGGCAACAAGGCAGATTTTTCGAAGTTTATTGTAATGCCTAGCTGGGAGCAGATTGTGATAGTGTAGTCTCTGGCTTGCAGAAGTTGATGCCTGGTAGTAGCAGTGAGGAGCCAGTCATCTAGATATGGAAACACCTGGAATCCTCAACGTCTCAGGTGAGCCGTGACCACTGCCATACATTCTGTGAACACCCTGGGGGCTGGGGTGAGACCAAAAGGCAGGGCTCTGAACTGGTAATGACTGGCTCCCAGCCAGAAGTGAAAGAATCTCCTGGAGCGCCTGTCCATTTTGATGTGGTAGTACGCATCCTGAAGATCTATGGAGCACATCCAATTGTCCTGACCCAGAAAGGGTAGAATGGACTGTAGCATGACCATCCGAAACTTTGTTCTTTGAACAGACTTGTTTAGTCTGCTGAGATCCAGAGTCAGTCTCCAGTCCCCTGTCTTTTTTGGTACCAAAAAGAACCTCGAGTAAGTTCCGGATCCGTGTTGGTCTGCCGAGATTTCCTGGATGACTCTTTTTTCTAGCAGTCTTGAAACTTCTATGGACTGCTTGGTCCCTCAGATTGGGTGGAACATCTGGAAGGGATTTGCTCGACGGTAAGGGGGGTTGAGAGAAGGGAATTTTGTAACCTCCGGATATAAGTGACCGTACCCATTTGCCTTGCTTTAAATTTTGCCAGGCTCTTGGGTACAGTGAAAGTCTTCCCGACTGCCTCCAGAGCCGGGCAACCCTTCAGGGATGCTGAAAGGGCTTCTCAGAAAAGGATTCTCCCTTTCCCTGGTTCTGCGGACCCTCTCTGCCACGAGGGTGACGTCTATTGTTGTTATTTTCCCATCTGCCCCTGGAGGAAAAATCACTACGTGTGTCAGGCGAGGCTCCCTGGGATTTTCAGAACCACATTTTACCACTCTTCTGACCCTTGAGGTATGGTCTGGAAGGAGTGGAAAAACAGACTCCCATGGCAGAGACAGTCTTGCCTTCTTGCTCACACCTAGTCAAAGTGTCTTTCACCTGTGGTCCAAAAAGAAAGGATCCATCAAAGGGGGTGATGGTGAATGACGCTCTAAAGGGTTCTGCAAAGTTACACAGCCGCATCCATGCATGTCTCCTAAGGGCCACGCCCGTACCTGCGGCTCTACTCGCACCATCGGCTGCATAAGAAATGAGCCTCATGGAGGAGTTGACTACAGAATTAAGGGTCGCCAACTGAGAAGCCACTTTAGATTGAGCCCCCTCAGCTGATGGATCTTGAAGGGCATGGCATCTCCGAGCTCTTTAAGGAGATCCCTCTGAAGCCGGGTAAAAAGGCATAAATAGTTCAGTGACCTCATAGAAAAGGTCGCTGAAGCAAACATTCACTTTCCATATCTGTCCATGGACCTAGACTCCTTGTTAGGAGGATGGACAGACGAAGAGGTTTCCGCTAACTCTTTTTTGGTGGCTGCTGCTACCACCATGGCATCAACAGGAACACCTTTGGAAAGGAACTGCTTATCATGGGGTGCTGTGATGAACTTGCCAGGTCTCCTCGGAGTTGGTTCCACTGTATCCGGGGCTGACCAAGTCTTTCGAGCCACCACGGACATAAGTGGATCGAAAGGCGGAGAAACCCAGGAGGTGGAAGGTTGGGAACCGAATGCATCCAGGAATACAGACTCATCCTCGGTAGGGGCTGTGGGATTCCAGTTCCCCCTCTGCTTAAGCATTTTGAGGATGTCTGAAAAGGAAACATCTTCAGAGGGGGATCTCGGGGACCGTTCTGAATCATCTAAGTCTGTATCCAAAGTGACAGACTCAGGGGAGTCAATGTGCTTCCTCTTGCACTTCTTCTTATGAGGGGGCTCCTCTGAATGTTCAGGGGACGCCTCGGGAAAAAGAGGAAACACCCAATGGGGTGCCCTGGAGCGCCGGTTCCCCACGCTTGGGGTCTGGAGGAGGAGCAGAGGTTGGCACAGGAACTACAGGGGACGGAGCTGACGGGGCCGATAGTGGAGCTGGCTCAGTGGTCAGCACACTCCTCATGACATCGAAGGCGTCCCTGCCATGGTGCAGAGAAGGCTCCGGTTATGAGGAAATCAGAATCCTTCTCTGCACCGAGGGAGACGGCTCCAAGGCCGATGTAGGAGCCAAGCTCACCTGCGTCGAAGCTCCGAGAGGGAGAACGGGGTCGGACAAGGGTCCGATGCCACTCGCCCCCTCAGAGCCGAAGTGAAAGCCCTGGCGCCCAGATCTCTCGACGGACGGCACCATCGATGGAATTGGAGCCGGTGATGGAACCGAAGGAGATAAAGTTATCGGAGCTGACGGTTCCACTACTCGAACCCCAACAAACTCTGGCTCCGAGCTCAATGGAGTCGGAGGAGGAACATCGATAGAAGTGGATGGAGCCGACATCTGTTGAGGAGGGCTGGATAACATTTTGGCAAGTGCCTGCAACTTTAGCAACCTGCTGACCACGCTCTCCACGTCGGGATCCAAGAGCCTAGAGGATTGAGAGGAGTGAGATCTGTGACTGTGCTTGCTTTGCAGCAGGGGAGACCGAGGAGCCGAATGTATCGATTCCAGAGAAGGGGACCTCAGCCTCTTGTGGCTCCGCGAAGGCTCCGAAGTTTCTGATGGAGCAGACGGGGTGATAGTCTTATTGGTTCCAGCCGGAACCGAAGTAGCAGGTAGAGATAGAACCAAAGATGGCTCCGAATTTGGAGCCGACGATTTGGTAGATTTAGGGGATTTCACAGGCTGAGTCTTGGCTGGTGAATCCTGGGGCTTTAAAAGGCCCCTAAGAATAAGCTTATTCTTATGCTCCTGCAGAACTCTTGGACTAAATGCATGGCAGATAGAACAAGAGTCCTGCAGGTGCACAGTGCCTAAACAATAGATGCAAGAAGTGTGCCCATCTGTCAGCGACATTTTCTGACAGCATGAGTCACACTTCTTGAACCCAGACACCTTGGATTCTTTGGACATCCTGTAACAAAAATACAACAACAGCTACCAATCAAAAAACAGTGTAACGAGAAAAAACACAGTACACTACAGACTAAAGCTAAAGTTTTTTTTTTTTAAATAGGAATGCCTCTAACTCAAACGGCTAGCCTATAAAGAAGATAGAAGAAAAGCCTCCAACTTAAACGGCTAACCTGACAGGAATAAGGAAGGGGGGGGATTCTCTACATTAAACGAGTTCTAAAAGGACGGGAAGGAAGCTACAAATACACACACAGCTAACACAACAAATATAAGACTAAAAACTAACAAAACCCCTAGGAAAAGACTATTTCTAGTAAAAAAGTTCTATAAAGAAACTTTATACGAGCCTCAGCCAGAAAAACGACACCTCGCAGCTGAAGCAGCAAACGAGATCTGGGTAGCTAGCACTAGGCATCATGGGATAAGGGGTAGCCTCGAGCCAGTAAACAGCTCTCGAGCTATAGAAGATGAGTCGGAGCCGAGGATCGGCTCCGATCCCAACTAGCAAGAACGAAGGCGAGATTGACAACTTAACATCCAGAGGTTCTCCGGTTCGATCCTCGGCTGGGGTGCCTTCTGTGCGGAGTCTGCATGTCCTCCCTGTGGTCACGTAGGTTTCCTCCGGGTGCTCCGGTTTCCTCCCATATCCCAAAGACATGCTGTAGGTGGATTGGACCCTCTAAATTGGCCATAGGTTTGAGTGTGTGCATTTGTGTGCCTTCTGTTGGAAGGTTGGGCGCCGGGCTGGCAACTCGACACTGCAAAAACTCAACTGCCAATCATGAGCATACAGGTGATCCGCTGTGGCGACCCCTAATCGGCAAAAAATGAAAGAAGATCTGGACAAAGAAACAAGTAGAATTTGGCTGTAGACCTTCATAGTTTTGAGTTGCTCTTGCAAAATCTTGAATAAGCTAGCTGCCTGTGGTCCAAACAAGAGATCCCTGTCAGGAGGAGAATCTAGGAGTGTAGCTTTGAAATCTTCAGGGAGAGGCTGATAGCATAGCTATGCACATCTACTAATAACTAAGCCGATAATATATTATCGCAATTCTTTATCTGCATTTGATATTTCCCACCTATCTTCCCTGCTGTTGTATCATTATATTATTGCTGCTGTCTGCCTGCATTTGATTTTTCCCACCCACCTGTCCTGCTGCTGTTGTACTTTTAAACTTGTTGACTTCTGAGTTGCCCATCCCTAATGTAAATCTGATTTTAGACAGTCCTTACAGTCTTATCTCATCAGATCATTCTACTGAGCACGGACAGATCAGATCGGAAGGCCCTAACCCTCAGTCTCTTAAACTTTAATTATAATTCATTTATGTACTCACCGTAATTTTCCATCTGTGGTGTTCATAGGTAGGTACAAGGCCCTAGGGCCTATATAAGCCTAGCCAAAAAGGTACCCTGGCTTTCACCATCCAAGAAAATTATTCTCCTGTGCCACTGTCGAGCAGAGCCACAGAAGTGATCCCCAGGGTGAATTTCCTATTTCCCATCCAATTATTAAGACTTTTCTTGAAGAGTGCTAATAAGGAGCTTTGTTTGATATAGATAGGTAGTTTGTTCCAGAGTATGGGGAGTCTCTGGGACAGGAATCTATCCCTCCAGCATGTTCTGTTTATTGTGGTGACAAGGTTTATGTCCCTAGAGTGTGTAGCTTGGAGGGATTGGGATTTCTTTAAGTGGAGCATGTCCAACAGCTTAAAGAAGCGTTTTATGTTAGGCAGAGATAGCCTCTGAGTAGGCGATATGCGATGGAGTAAAGCTAGAGTTTTTAGAGATGGTCTGCATAGGGCATCTGTTTGAGGACGGTAATCATCTTTGTGAGGTATTTCTGCGGCCTTTCCAGTTGTTGTAGATGTCTTGTGAGGTACATACCAAAAGGGGCGTTGTACTCTATAATGGGTCTAATGAGTGACGAGTAGAGGGGAACAATGACCTCTTTTTTCCTGGATGAGAAACCTTTTGTGATGAGGTGTGCCATACAGAAAGATTTCCTAACTACTGTGCCAATATGATTATCGAAGGAGAGCCTACTGTCCACCTGTGTCCCAAAGTCTCTTATCACACTTTCAGTGTTAAGTAGACTACCGCCTATGGGGTAGTTCACGGATAGAGAGTTTTCACCAAAGGGGATGACAATGCACTTTTTGGCATTGAGCTTGAGACCATGGCTTTGACACCAGGCATCTGTCTCACTGAGGCCCTTTTGTAGGATGTTCACATCATTAGGAGTTTCGATTATGGCTCCTGGTTTGCAGTCACCTGCAAACTTTGTTTGCCAAAGACCTTCTGTGTTAGCCTGTACTTCAGAGAAGTAGATACCAAACAGGAGAGGACCCAGGACTGAACCCTGTGGTACTACACTTGTCACTGGTCTGAAGTCGGATTTGGAGTCTGCTACTTTCACAGTGTGGGTTCTGAGAGTGAGCCAGTTGGCAACCCATCTTGTGACATAGGGATTTATACCTAGTTTAGTGAGTTTATCTACAATTCCAGAGTGAAGGATGGTGTCGAAAGCCTTGGCGAGATCTAAATAGGCTGTGTGAAGCACCTTACCCTCGTCTACAGCTTTGGGGACTGCTTCAAAGAAGTCTATCAGGTTTAGGAGACATGATCTGCCTTTTACAAACCCGAACTGGGTAGGGTCCAGAGTTTGAAGATTAGCAATGTCTTCGTTTATAAGTTCCATGATGATAGGTTCCATGGCCTTGCAGACCAGGCTCGTCAGGCTAATGGGGCCGTACTTCTCGGGGTCCATGATGGCTCCCCCTTTGTGGAGTGGGATAACCGTCGCTGTGTGCCATTCAGTGGGTGCAAAGCCTGAGGTGAGGCTATGAATGAACATGGTATTTAGGTGGGGTGCCAGTTCATTCTGTAGTTCATGTAGAACGCAGCCTGGGATGTTGGCAAGTCCCATGGATGCTGTGTTCTTGGCTTTGGAGAGTGTGCTTTTTACCTGTGCAGCCGTGATTACAGGAACTTTGCATTCTTCCGGTATAGAGATGGGCCCTTTAGGGGGTGGGGGTGGGGGGTGCGGGTAAAGTTATCATTGAACCTATCTGCCAGGATATTAGCAATGTCAGTTGGTTCTGTATATTTAATGCCATTGTGCTGTAACTCAGAGCAGATCTGAGTGTTGCCATTGAGATGCTTGACATAGCTATAGAATGCTTTGTGGTTGTCTTTAGAATCAGTGGCGATTTTGGTTTCGTAAATAGCTTTGGAGGATTTTATGAAGGATCTCAGCTTCTTACTGAGGCTGACCAGAGAGCTCCTCAAATCATGGGATTTCACTCTTTTCTGCAACAGTTTCTTTCTTGGTTCTGCTAGGGATAGCATGATCCATGCACTCGTGTGAGTGCTTATAAAGTGCATTTGTGTAGGATTAAGCAGTCGCACCTCTATTGTCTGTCTGCATGGGTGTTGCGAAGTTTGCCACTTCTGTCTTAAGAAGCGTGAAGTTGGGTTTGGAGAAATATTTTACGGCTGTTTCCCTAGTGGAGGTTGGGGCGGGATGTGGATGTCTATGGTGACTGGCTTGTGGTCGGATCTGACCAACAAGGAATTGACCTTTGGTGTGGAACACCAGTCACCCATGTTAGCAATGACCAGGTCTAGGATATTGCTGCCCCTGATGGGGGTGGGGGTAAGTTGATCCAAGGCGTTGGAATTTATGAATTCCAGAAAACGTTGAGCAAAAGAGTTAATGGTGGGGTAGTTGAAATCGCCCATTGCTAGGGTGTTGGGTTGTACCCTAATATTTTCCAGTGCATCAAGAAATGAGAAGTGGGAATCCTAGGGCATGGTGGGGGATCTGTAGAAAGCTACAATTTGGATTGCGGTCTTGCCCAGAGTTAGCTGCACTTGGATAATCTCGGATGCATTATGCTGAGCAACTAGCCTGGAGGTGTGGATATCCTTAATGAATATGGACCCACCTTCGCTTTTAGCATTTCAGTCCGGATTAGGTGGCCGGAAGGTGTTGTATGAATTATAGCCTGGTAATGCAGGGGTGCTCTCTGGAGCCTTGAACCTAGTCTCTGACACTGCACAAATATAAATGTTCTACATTTTAAGGAGTGCCTCGAGTGAGTGCATTTTGAGGTTTAGACTTCTAGCACTGAGTAGCAATAGCCTCAGATTTTGCTTTCTTGTACCTGTTATGGTGGTATATTTGTCATTTGAACTGTGCCTAAAAAAGGCACTATAGGGGTGGCAAGAGCCTTAGCCAGTATCTGGAATCCCAAGGGCGACAGGTGCAGGCCATCTCTGGCAAAGCACTGTGGTCTGTCGATCATGTCATCCCAGGCAGACAGATATTGGATCCCCTTAGAATGACACCAGAAGCTTAGCCAATTGTTGAAGTCAATCATTTTGTCCTTGTAATGTGGTATCATTCTGGGTGATGGCAGGATGTTACTCAGGGCTAGGGTCATACCCGCCTGAGCTACAAAATTAGAGAGCTCCTCCATGTCTCTTTTCATGTAGTCCAGGGAGGTACGTCTCAGGTCATTCACACCAACAGGTCATTCACAACAACATGGACAATGACAGAGTTATACTTCTACTTGTTGTGGAGTGACCTGAGTGTGTGCATTATGTGGCGGATCCTAGCACCTGACAGGCAGCTGACAGTAACTTTCTCCTTGTTTAGCCCCGTGAGTGGAACATCAGTGTGCCTGACTATGAAATCACCACTGACTAGAGTATTGGGTACGTTGTTATGCCTTATGGGCTGTGGTTGAGTGGCACACTGAGTTTGTGGGCTATGTGTCATTTGGGTTGTGTTGGGGGGTGGAGGTTGCTTGCGTTTCTGCTTTGAGGGCTCTGTTGCTTGAGTAGGTTTTTATTGAGAGCCTCCGTGAATGTAACTGTGTGTTTTGTATTTCTATGTATGTGTTTTGGTGGTGTAGGTTTTGAGGGACTATGTGATGAGTATGGTGTGGTGCAAGTGTTTACCTTCTCCTCTTGACTGTCTAGTCCAGTCTTGGGTGAAGAGAGCTTTGCTTCCAGTTTGGCTATGTAAGTGCATCTCTCACAGGTTGTAGTGTTGGGTGGTGGGAGGAGAGGGTTGTCTGTGTACATGAGGCAATTGCTGCATTGCCCTAAGATGACCAGATTCATCAGGTAGACAGGAGAAAACACCGGAGCTGACCCTTACACATGCCTGGATAGGTGCTATTTATTAAGTACCAAAAACTGTTTTCCTTTAGATAAGCGAGGAAAGTTGAGTGCTATAGTAATTAGTAGCTTATTTAGTGCTTACAACGAGTTCTGAATAAGTTCTGAGCTCAAAGAAACAGGTTTGAGTGCTAAAACTAAAAATGTACAGTTGTGTACCCTTACCATAAATGTAGATGTTAGAGTGTATTCACTGTTGCAATCATTACATTTGGGTTATCTGCTTGCAGGTAGTCCTCAGTCGGCCTGATTAACAAAGTCTTGGGTCCTGCATCGGTTGCTGTCCCTTCTTCCACGACATCAGGGGAATAAAACATGCAGCCAACGCCATTACATCAGTTTTTCTTGCCCCAGATGTCAGGTGCCCCACTAATGGGAAGCAATTAAACATAAGAGCACAAAGATATATCTCCAACAAAATATACACCAAAAAGGCTTTTAAGCATAATAAAGGAAAGTAGAGATATAGCCAAAAGTCAGGGGGCTGGAGGGAGGGTAAAAAAGACTGCAACAGTGAATACACTCGAACATCTACATTTATGGTAAGTGTACACAACTATACTATGTTCTTCGTGTTTCACTGCTGCAGTCATTACATTTGGGTAGATTCCCAAGGCTATGGTTGGGGGGAGGAATTTAGACAGCATTACGGCCATCTATAAGGCCCTGCAAGACTGCAGTGGCAAAGCCAGCTCTGGATTTAGAGAAAATTGGCAAATGATAATGCTTGGTGAAAGTATATACAGAACTCCAGGTAGCAGCTTCTAGGATGTCCCTAGTAGGGATGCCTCTGAGAAAGGCTGCAGAGGTAGATGCAGCCCTGGTGGAGTGAGGTCTGATCCCTTGGGGGATAGGTTTTCCATGGTGCTTATAGCAGAAATGAATGCAATGGCTTATCCATTTAGAAATGGTGTGCTTTGAAATAGCCTTCCCCTCTGCCCCTGCAGCAAATGCCACCAGCAGTTGTTCAGATTTCCTTTGAGGTTTAGTCCTGTCCAAGTAGAATCTAAGTTGTCTGTGCACATCTAAGGAATGCAGTATCCATTCCCCTTTATTCTGTGGACTGGGAAAGAAGGATGGCAAATGAATGGTCTGATTAAGAGCCACACTGGATACCAACTTGGGTATGAAGGATGGATTGGTTCTGAGGGACACCCTGTCCGCATGAAAGATGATGAAAGGCTCCACTGCCATAAGGGCCTGTAATTCAGATACCCTTCTAGCTGATGTGATTGCTAAAAGGAAAGCTGTTTTCCAAGAAAGAAATTTAAGTCTGCAGTAGCAGCTGGCTCGAAAGGAGGTAGAGTGAGTTTCTCCAAGACAAAGTTAAGGTCCCAGGCTGGGGTTGGAGCTCTCCTGGGTGGTCTCAAATTTTTGGCCCCTCTGAGGAACTGCTTGAGCAGTGGATGAGAGAAGAGGGGAGATTCTGTTATAATGAGATGAAATGGCTGAGGCGTGGATTTTAATGAAGAAAAAAGACAGGCCCTTGAGAAGCATCTCAGTTAAGTACTGTAAAATCTGAGGTAAACTGGGTGTTGCTGTGCTCATCCCTTGCGATTGGTTCCAGGCACAGAAGCTTTTCCATTTTTCAGCATAGGATTTTCTAGTACTAGGCCTCCTTGCCTCCTAAAATGATATCCATCACAGGTTTGCTGAGGGATGGTAAAGGGGAGATTAAGTAATTAGCCAGGCTGCAAGGTTCAGTGTTGGAAGCGGAGGGTGCAGAATCCTGGTTCTCCTGGTGAGACAGCAGGGAAGGAGTCTGAGGCAGGTGCCATGGAGATAGCCGTGACACACTGCGCAGGAGGGGGTACCAGTGTTGGTGCGGCCAGTCTGCAGCAATCAAAATCATCCTTGGTTTGTCCTGTTTGATTTTTAGTAGTACTTTGGAGAGCAGAGGCAGAGGGGGGGGGAGGCATATACTGATAGGTTTTTCCAGCTGAAGGACAGAGCATCCACTTTCCAGGCTTGTTTGTGGGGAGTCCTTGTGCAAAATTTGTCCAATTGGTAGTTCTGGGGAGAGGCAAACAGGCCTATATCTCAGCTCCCCCATTTGCTTGTCAACATGTTGAAAATCCTTGGTTCCCGTTTCCACTCATGTGGGTCCATGAGGTTTCTGCTTAGTCCGTCTGCCAGTGTATTTAATTTTCCTGGCAGGAATTGAGCTTGTAGGTGCACTTGGTAGATAAAGGCTGTGTTCCACAATGCCATGGCTAGTCTGCAGAGGGGGCAAGAATATGTACCCCCCTGCTTGTTTATGTACCATATAATAGTGGTGTTGTCCGTCTTTACCATTAGTTGTCCTGGAAGAATGTGGTCCTTGAAGGCTGTCAGAGCATTCTGTACAGCTAACATTTCTTTTTGATTGATAATGCAGGTGCATTTGCCCTGAATGCACTTCCCTGCCAGGTGAGCCCTTCATGCATAGTCTGATGCATCTGTTGTTAGGGTTTGGGTGGCAGGGGGTGGTGTGAAAGGTAGTCCCTTGTTTTGGTGGCAGACCTCTGCCTGCCAAAGGAACTCTAGGCATAGGCAAGGTATGATAGTGTCTTTTCTGGATACCAGGAAAAGTCTTGAGTAGAAACCTTGTCCCTTTTCCTCTTCTGGTGCCACCACTGTAGAACCAGAAATGGATGTGCAGATTCTAAGATAAATACCAGTTGAATATCCCCCATGCTTAAGGGAGAAAGTACTTATTTTTGATTTGGGGGTAGGTCCGGCCACCCACTTGGTGTTGGCAACGTGTGGACGTGAAATCTGTATCCCTGGGACACTATATTTAGGTTCATAGGTTCATACTAGGCTATCTGCCCGAGGGCATTTACAAGCCTAGCCCATCGTTTTGTGGCTTACGCCACCCCTTTAGTATGGGGAACTATACCCATTATTTTGCTGTGCCTCTGTCGAGCAGTGACACTGAGGTAATCCCTGGGGTATATCTGCGATCTCCCATCCATTGGTCAAGATTTCTCTTGAACAAGGCCAGCGAGGTGCTCTGCCTCACATGTACCGGGATTTTGTTCCACAGCATAGGGAGTCTTTGGGTGATGAATCTATCCCTCCAGCACGCCCTATTGATACCCGTGTCGAGGTTTAAGTCTCCGCCTTGTGGCTCTGATGGATCTAGATTTTTTGAGGTGAAGCATATTCATCAAATCTGGGTTTGACATGGCCTTGTATGTTAGGCAAAGGTCACCTCTGAGCAAGCGGTAAGCAACTGAATAGAGCTGGAGTTCTTTCAGTCGGGCAGCATAGGACAGATTTTTGAGACCCTTTATCCTTTTGGTGAGGAACTTTTGTGGCCTCTCCAGCTGCTGCAAGTGTCGGGTCAGATACATTCCGAATGGGGCATTGTACTCAATCATTGGTCTGATGAGTAAAGGGAGACTATGACCTCCCTTGATCTAGATGAGAATCCCTTCATGATAAGGTGGGCAATGTAGAAGGTCTTCCTGACTACTTTAGCTACATGGGTGTCGAATGACAGACTACTATCAACCTGGGTCCCCAGGTCCCTGATAACTTCTTCTGTGCTCAGTGGATTGCCACCTATTTGGTAGCTAGGGGTAACCTTGTTTTTCCCGAAGGGTATGACTATGCATTTTTTGGCATTTAACTTTAGGCCATGGCTCTGGCACCAGTTATCCGTTTCTGTGAGACCCTTCTGAAGGATATCTGTGTCAGATGTGTTTTCTACTATGGCGCCCAGTTTGCAGTCATCTGCAAACTTTGTCAGCCATAACCCTCCTGTGTTTGCTTGTACTTCGGAAAAGTAGATGCCAAACAAGAGTGGGCAACTCATTTGTCCTGGGTAATAAGTTCCCAATTCTTTGCATGAAGAGCAATCTTTCCCCTTAAAGGGGCAGTCAGTTGATAAGTGCTTGCAAATTTTAAAATTAAGTCATTGACACAGTTTACCATGCGCGGGGGGGGGGTCTTATTATTCCCAGACTTGGAAGTGGAGGCCCCCCACTGCTTAGTTCTGTGAGTCCCCTGGCACTGAAACCTGGGGTTTTTGCTGTGTCTGGGTTTGGTTTGAGAAGACCTGGAAGGGGCTGGAAAGGACCATTTTTAGAGGGCCAGTGCCTACTAAATCTAGGAGGCTGAACTTGTAAAAAATCTTTAACAGTTTGCATAGATTTAGCTTTATCTTCCATCTTTTTAAGGACTTCCCCAGCCTTGTTGCCAAACAGGCGGTCCTGATTTAAAGGAGCATCCAACAATTTAGCTTTAACATGATCAGGCAAAGAGTGCTCCTTAAGCCAAGCATGCCTTCTAAGCACAGACCCAGTAACAGCAGCCCTGCAAGAGGCCTTTAATGAATCAAAACCACATTGTAAAGTATGTTTTCCAACTTGCTCAGCAGAATGCATTAAATCTTTTAGTTATGTACTCACCATAACTTCAGATGTTTGGGATCCATCTAGCCTACATTCTGACTGATGGGTTCGGAGCCGATCCCTCGGCTCCGACTCGGCACGCTTATGCCAAAGAGCGAAGTCTCTTATTGGCTGAGCTTACTATATCCCAGGATGCACCACTACCAATCCCCCAGATCTAGTTTGTCCGCATACATGCACACATGCACGCACTGCTTATATAGCATCGTCAGATGAAACAAGATAAAAACAGTAGAACTCAAACCGTTCAATCTCTTCTGATCTCCAAGGCAGGGGGAAGGAGGGTGGGTATTAGGAATGTAGGCGAGATGGATCCCAAACATCTGAAGTTATGGTGAGTACATAACTAAAAGATGTTATGTGATCCTATCTCGCCTACATTCTGACTGATGGGACAGCGTCCCTAGCACCTGAATCCTGGGTGGCTCACCGGAAAACACTCCTGAGTACCGTGGAACCAAATGATGCTCGCCCTTTAGATGCCACATCCAATTTATAGTGAGAAATGAAAGTATGCGGGTTGGACCAAGTAGCCGCAGCACAAATCTCAGAAATAGCGAGCTTGGAATGAAATGCAATAGAGGTAGCCATAGCTCTAGTAGAGTGAGCTTTGACAGATGTTGTAAGTTGCTTATTTGAAGAGGAATAAGCCTGAGTTATGCAATCTCTAATCCATTTGGCAATAGTCGCTTTAGTGATAGTTTTACCAAGTTTATTATCTGAAAAGGACACAAACAATTGGTCTGTCTTTCGAATCTGTTGAGTCCTGTCTAGATAGAAGCGCAATTGCCTGTGAACATCCAACTTATGCAAGGTGTATTCCACTTTGTTTGAAAATTTTGGAAAGAAAACTGGTAGTTCTAGAGATTGTTGGAGACAGAGATTAGAACAAACTTTTGGAACAAAGGATGGGTTAGGCCTAAGTGATACTCTATCCTTGTGAAAAATCAAGTACGGTGGTTTGATAGATAGGGCTTGAAGTTCTGAAACTCTTTTTGCAGAGGTAATTGCAATTAAGAAGGCTGTTTTCCAAGACAGATATTTCAACTCACATGTAGCAGCCGGTTCAAAGGGAGGAGATGTTAAGGCACTAAGTACCAAATCAAGATCCCACGGAGGCGCAGGATGAAAAACTGGGGGTCTTAAAAGCACAGCCCCTTTCATGAAGGTTTTACATAATCTGCTACTCATCAAAGGTGGGTCTATGGATTCGTGAAATTTGGAGATAGCTGCTAGTTGGACCTTAATAGTAGAGACTGAAGATCCTTGATTAAACAAGGATGTTAAAAATTTCAAGACCTCTGGTATCGGGGCAGTAATAGGGTCTAAGCCTCTGAGTTGAGCCCAGATAGCAAACCTCTTCCACTTACTGTGATACAATTTCTTAGTGGTGGGTTTGTGGGCTGAAGATAAAATGTGAATAACTTCAGGGTCCAAGGTGTGATTTCTGACTAAGGTCGGAAGTGGAGGAGCCAAGCTGCTAATTTCAAAGTGTGAAGGGACTGGTGCTGTTGTCCCGACTGATGAATCAGAAGGTCCGGAGTTAGATCCAAAAACCAGGGACCGTCCAGAGCATATTTCTGTAGGTAGGGGAACCATACCTGACGAGGCCAGTACGGAGCAATTAGAATCATTGTGGACCCCAATTGGGAAGCTTTCTGGATGACTTTGGGAAGGAGTGGAACCGGAGGGAAAGCGTAAAGCAGTCCTGTTGGCCAAGGTTGGGCTAGAGCATCCGTAGCTGCTTCCCCTTGACGCGGAGTCAAGGAAAAGAACCTCTTGCACTTCGTGTTTTGTGGTGTTGCAAACAGGTCGCAGCACGGAATCCCCCATCTTTTGAAAATCTGAGCTGCTACAGCTTTGTTCAGGGACCACTCGTGAGGAGAAAGAATAGTCCTGCTCAGTCTGTCTGCCAATACATTGGATTTTCCTGGAATGTGGGTTGCTACCAGGAAGCGGTTGGTAGCCACTGCCCATTCCCACACTCTCATGGCCTCTCTGCAACGGGGGTAAGATCTGGTCCCTCCTTGTTTGTTTAGATACCAAACCACCGACATGTTGTCTGTGTGGATAGCGATAATGCCTTGAGGGAAAAAGTTGTGGAGGGCTTGTAGGGACAGAAGTACAGCCCTCATTTCCAACACATTGATATGGAGAAAGGTTTCGTTTGGAAGCCAAGAACCCTGAACTGACCTGCCCAGACAATGCCCCCCCCCACCCCGTCTGGGAGGCATCCGTCGTCAAGGTGGCTATCGGAGGGGGCATAACAAAAGGTCTTCCCTGATTCAGATTGGATGGCCGAAGCCACCAGCGTTGGTCCCGTTTGCACGTTTCTGTAATCAGTATGTGATGATTGAGGGGGAGATCCTGAAAGGACCATTGAGTCGATAACAGCCACTGAAGAATTCTCATGTGCAATCTTGCCAGAGGAACTAGGAGAACCGTGGCAGACATTGAACCAAGTTGCAGGACCAACCTGGCTGGGGCTTTGGATCTTAGAAGCAGGGCTCGGACTTGACCTTGTAATGTTTGTATCCTTTCGGTAGGAAGGAAGATTCGCATCAATTTTGAGTCTATCTCTGCTCCTATGAATCTTATGCGCTGAGAAGGCAGCAAGACAGACTTTGACCAGTTGAATGTAATTCCCAGGGAAGCATCCAGGGAGATGGTGGCTTGTAGGTTCTCTAGTAGTAGATGCCTGGTGGTGGCAGTCAGGAGCCAGTCGTCCAGATAGGGAAACACTTGGAATCCGAGACTCCTCAGGTGAGCAGTCACTACTGCCAAACACTTGGTGAACACCCTGGGGCTGTGGTGAGACCAAAGGGCAGAGCACAAAATTGGAAATGACTGTCTCCCAGGCTGAAGCGCAGATACCTCCTGGACGCCTGATGTATCGGTATGTGATAATAGGCGTCCTTGAGATCTATGGAGCACATCCAAACATCTTTCTCCAACAATGGGAGAATGGATTGTAAGGTGACCATCCGGAATTTGGACTTCATGACGGACTGGTTTAATTTGCTGAGATCCAATATGGGTCTCAGGTCCCCTGTCTTTTTTGGCACTAAAAAGAACCTTGAGTAGTTTCCGGATCCGATCTGGTCTTTGGGGCCGGTTGGATGACTCCTTTTTCCAGCAGCTTTGAAGCTTCTACGGCTGCAATTTCCCTTTGACTGGGTGGTGGGTCCGGGATTTTTTTGGACGGTGGGGGTGAGTGTGTGAAGGGAATGGTGTAACCTCCGGCAATAATCTGAAGCACCCATCTGTCCTGAGTAATAGACTCCCAGGCTTTTAGGTGCTTGGCAAAACGGCACCCGACTGGCTCCGGGGCAGCACAGCCGGGCAATCCCTCATGGAGTGTGGGAGGCTGAAGAGCCACGAAAGGACTCGCGGTCTCCATTGTTGCGGGGGCCTCTGCCGCCTCTGGGACGGCGTCTCCCAGAATAATTTCCCCGTCCTCTGCCTCTGGAAGGGGAATCTTCCTGCTGTTGGGGAAAGAATTTCTGTGATTTGCAGAACCACATCTTCCCTCCTCTTTTAGCCTTGGGATAAGGCCGAAAGGGAGTGGAATAACGTGCTCACGGCAGATAAAGTCTTTCCCTCCTGCTCACAGCGGGTAAGAGTGTCTCTTACCTTGGGTCCAAACAAAGAGGACCCATCAAAGGGAGCGTCGGCAAAGGAAGACTTGAAGGCCTCCGTGAAATGACACAAACGGAGCCAGGCTTGTCTCCGTAGAGCCACGCCTGTGCCTGCCGCTCTGCCCGCCCCTTCGGCCGCATATGAAATGAGCCTCATGGACGAGTTAGAAATCGAGGTAAGGATAGCCAACTGAGAGCTAACCGACTGGGCTAGCTGCTCAGGTAGGTTACCTGAGAGGGAGTCTGAGAGCTCCTTGACCAGATCCCTCTGTAGTCTGGTGAAATGTGCCAAATAATTCAGGGACCTCAGAGTAAAGGCCGCTGAAGTCAGGGTGCGCTTCCCGTACCTGTCCATGCTCCTAGACTCCTTATTAGGAGGATGGACGGACGTTGAAGCCTCTGCCACGTCCTGCTGGGTAGCAGATGCCACCACCATGGCATCTACAGCCACGCCTTTCGTCAAGAACTCCTTCTCGGGTGGGGCAGACAAAAATTTGTTAGGGCGAGAAGGCACTGGTTCCACAATATCTGGGTGTTCCCACGCCCTCCGACAAACCAAATCCAGGAGCTCGAAGGGCAGAGACACCCAGGAGGCGGAGGGCTGAGCCCCGAAGGCCTTGAGAAACACTGACTTATCAACGGAGGGGGGTTTGGAATTCCAGCCGCCTCGTTGCTTAAGGATTTCTAGAATGTCTGCAAATGAGACATCATCCGAGGACGACTTTGGGGACCCCTCCGCATCATCAAGATCAGTGTCCGATGTAAGAGACTCGTCGGGGGAGTCCACGTGCTTCCTCTTGCACGATCTCTTCCTTGGGGGCTCTTCCGAAGACAACTCCAGAGAACCCTCAGGAGGAGGGGAACCCCCAGTGGGGGTAACCTCAGGCCCCGGGGCTCCGCTGCCTAGAGACAGGGGAACTGCCAAAGACCCAGTCTCCATGCCCAGGGAAGGTGCCGGTAAAGCCGTAGAGATGGCCGAAGAAGACTTGGCCAAGGCACTCCTCATAGCTCTGAAAGCCGGACCCCCAGAATCCTGGGAGTGTCCGTCCCCAGCCATGATAGCAGACGGAAGTCCCGCGGCCGAAGCACCGAGAGGGAGGCTCAGAACCGACAGCATAGGTCCCGAAACGTCACCCCCGGGTCCGGCCGAAGAAGTCCACGTGCTAAATCGGACCCGAAGGCCGGGGTTGGAGTAAGGGTCGGAGCCGACCCTAGGATCTCCACTGGCTCCATCAGCACCTGCTCTGACGGAGCCGAAGCGGTCGGAGGAGGAATGGCAATGGAGTGGGCTATCGGCTCCGAAGCCAATTGGGTTGGAGCCGAAACAAATTTTTGAAAGACTGGGGACTGGAACAGTCTTTGGAGCACCCTGTCTATGTCCGAATCTGACATCCTCGATGACCTGGAGGAGACCGAACGGGTTCGAGTAGGTCTCTTCCAACGGCTCCAAGGGACTAGGGGACCGGCTCCGAGGCGACTCGATAACTATCGGCGAAGGAGAGCACAAGCCAATTTCCATCGGTGCCGAAGAGGACTTGGCGCCAAGGAGGAAGTGTCTGAGCGACAACCTTCATCGGCTCCGAGATCAGTGGAGCCGATGAAGGTGACTCCGCCTCGATGCCCCAGCCGTCGGCTCCAACCCAGAGGAGTCGAGACTGGAGGCATCGAGGCAGACGTTCCCTCGGCTCCGAAGTCCGTGGAGCCGAAGGAGAAGCCTGCCTATGTCTTTTGGCGGTCGGGTCCGACGGACTGGTCGGAGCCGACGCCTTTCTTTTAGCAGGAGAAGGAGAGGACGCTAATGCTTCTTCAAAAGAGGGTTTTATAAGGCCTTTCAAAATAAGTTTATTTTTCCTCTCTTGGAGGACCCTCGAGGAAAACGCGTGACACACGCTGCAGGACTCCTGCAAATGTTTAGCGCCCAAACAATAAACACAGAGAGAGTGGTCATCTGTGATTGACATTTTAAAGTTGCACTTAGTGCACTTCTTAAAGCCCGAAGGCCTAGGAGTCTGAGACATTATAGCAACAAATTCAGTAACACAGAAAAACACACTGTTTTTTTTTTTTTTTTAAATTGACTGCACTACAATGATTAGCTCACGGTTGCCGATTAAGGTTGACAGTCCGACAACTACAGAAATAACTAAAGGGGATCCTAGAACCCCTAAGGATTTGAAATTAAATTTACTGACAGGGAAAGGCCCTTCAGTTCAAGGGGGCCTCTAGTCAGAACAAACACACAATCACACACAAATTTTCCACAAAAATACCCAATCACACACAAAAAGTACGGTATAGCCGTTAAAACAGCTTTTTGTTATAGAAATAGAAATTTCCTGACAGAAAAAGTTAGTGAAAAACACTACTTAGCTCAGCCAGCTCGAGACCACGTCTTTGCTAGTTAGCGGCAAACGAGATCTGGGGGATTGGTAGTGGTGCATCCTGGGATATAGTAAGCTCAGCCAATAAGAGACTTCACTCTTTGGCATAAGCGTGCCGAGGGATCGGCTCCGAACCCATCAGTCAGAATGTAGGCGAGATAGGATCACATAACATCCTGTAATTCTTTATTTTCCACAGTCAGGAATCAACATCATTTTCTATTTAAGCAGTCCAATAACATGTTACTGATATATTAACATATGAAACTGGCAGTTTAAAGCCCTAATGGCCAAGGTTGCAGAAGTGTAAACCTTCTTATCCCATCTATCCAGCGCCCTAGAGTATGTATCAGAAGGGGTAGGGTTTTTAGCAGTAGAAGCCTTAATGCCCTTGGGCCCCTGTGAAATAGTCTCTGGATCTGCAACAGGATTTTTGAAAAGGAACTTGTGGGACTCAGGGACCCTGTACTATCTGTCAGGTGTTCTTGGAGCAGGAGGCAGGGAATAAGGGGCCAAACTAGATTCCGAGAAAGCATCATCGACAATATCTAGTACAGGAGGAATAGCTAAAGGCCTATGCTGAGGTAGAAGAAGGAAATCCCTAAGCCTCTTTTTTGAATCAGAAAAATCCTGGCTTTCCCAGTGGAAATGCTCCCTTAGAGTAAGTAAGGTTTCCCCAAAAGAAAATTCCTCAAGAGGGGAAGCAGAGGGAATAGAGTCCTCTGCATCAGAATCCTCATAAGTAGGTAAGGGCAAATCCACATCATCAGAAGAGTCAGAAAAAAACAGAATCCTGATCAGAAGATCCATAATCAACTTCAGTCCTAGGCCTCTTAGAAGGGGGGTTGGGGTTGGCTACCCTTGATTAGAGTTACTGGATCTTCAGCCAGACTTATCATTTGTTCTTTAGGCATAGAGGCCTGAGCATGTGGCCTGGGCATTGGTTTTTTAGACACGGATCGAGATTTAGGTCTAAGTAATGAAGGAGGCATCAATTTAATATGCAAGTCCGTAGGCCTGAATACACCCTCAGAAGCCAGTGCCTACACAGTGGCTCCAGATCCATCCAAGGCAGAGACATCCACGGGTTCCATAGTTGAAGCATCTCGCCGCATACCGGACTCCGAATAGGTCTCAGTAGAGGCCTGTGAATCAGAAGTAGCAAGTATCAGGGGCTGCGAAAGCGCCTCACTGAGTACTGGTGAAATGGCGAGTGGCTTAGGAGAAGCGTCGTCGGCAGTTTTGGACCTCGGCAGCCTGTCTCTGTCTTTATCTTTGCATTTTTTCAGAATCCCGGTAATCGGATGGCTAACTGATGACATTTCTGGATAATTAAACCGTGAACCAAAATATTTAGAGGCGAAAATATACCGACGACGGATAATAAGAAGTTATGTACCTACCATAACGTTCCATGTTAGTTGTCTTCTCTCGCCTTCTTTCTTGCTTGATGGGTTCGGAGCCGATCCCTCGGCTCCGACTCGGCACTTGCTAAGCTCGAGAGTCACTTTTACCAGCTCGAGGCAGCCCCATATCCCATGATGCAAGGCGGTAAGTACCCAGATCTCGTTTGCTGACAAAGGGCAATAGCACCAAGCATAAAATACTTCCCAAAGGAAGAAAGAAAACTTACAGATGGAAGAAGGACCAGGTCTGAATGGTCTTCAGCATAACAGTTTCTTATACAAGGTCTGTCCAGGCCAGGGGAAGGAGGGAGGGTCGAAGAAAAAGGCGAGAAGACAACTAACATGGAACGTTATGGTAGGTACATAACTTCTTAATGTTAAGTTGTCAATCTCGCCTTCATTCTTGCTTGATGGGACCGCCCCTAGCACCTCTATCCTGGGTGGCTCAATGGAACAAACTCTTGTGGACTGTAGAGCCAAAACTGGCTCTGTCCCTGGAGGCCAAGTCCAATTTGTAATGGGAAACAAAAGTGTGAGGAGTAGCCCAAGTGGCGCTGCACAAATAGTGTCCAAAGGAAGTCTAGCTTGAAAAGCTGTAGAAGTAGCTAAGCTCCTAGTTGAATGTGCTTTAGGTTTTGAGCACAGTTGTTTTCCCCTGAGCGTATAAATTTCAGAGATGACCGAAGAAAGCCATCTGGACAAGGTCACTTTAGAAACAGGAAGGCCTTTTTTATTATCCGCATAGGAAGCAAAAAGTTGATCAGATTTTCTAAATTGTTTTGTTCTGTCCAAATAATATCTAAGTTGACGGTGGACATCAAGATAATGTAGCTTTTGTTCAGCTCTATCTGAATAGTTAGGAAAAATACAGGGAGATCAATGGATTGATTCAGATTGTTCTTTGAAGCGACCTTAGGTAAAAAGGATGGATTAGTTCTCAAAGATACTCTGTCTTTGTGAAAAACCAAATAGGGGGGTCGAACCGAAAGAGCATGAAGTTCAGACACCCTCCTGGCAGATGTAATAGCCACTAGGAATAAAGTTTTCCAAGAAAGATATTTCAGGGAACAAGAAACAGCTGGCTCGAAGGGGGGAAGAATCAAGGATGTCAGCACTAAATTTAGATCCCACTGAGGAGGAGGATTCCTGATTGGAGGCTTTAGTAGGAAAATTCCTTTCAAGAAGGCCCTGCAGAGCCTATGGGTTATAATATTATGATCTGCTATCCCGACATGAATATTAGAAATAGCAGCCAATTGAACTCTGACTGTGGAAGAAGAGGAGCCTGCATGAAAAATCTCTGCTAAGAAGTCCAGGACTGCCTGAACAGGGGCAGTAAAAGGATCAATATTTTGGGCCTTAGCCCAATAAGAGAAACGTTTCCATTTGCTTGTATAAATCCTCCTGGTAGAGGATTTTAGCGAAGCTACTATGATGTCTCTAACTGGGTTAGAGATCAAAGGAAGCCTGGCTAAGGAAGGAAGTGGAGCAACCATGCTGTGAGGTTGAGAGAAGGGATTGACCGGTGCAGCTGACCCGATTGGTGAATCAGAAGATCTGGCACTGGGTCCAGATGCCACGGCTGCACCAAAATGTGATGATGGAGGAACGGGAACCAAATTTGTCGAGGCCAGTAAGGGGCAATGAGAATCAATTTGGCTCTCAAAACGGTAGCTTTCTGGATCACCTGAGGGATCAGAGGAAATGGAGGGAAGGCATAAAGAAGTCCCTGGGGCCAATCCTGGGTCAGAGCGTCTCTGGGGGGATGGCCTGATAGAGGGAAGAGGCTGAAGAAGTCTGGACATTTGCTGTTTTGGGGAGTAGCAAAAAGATCGCAACATGGACGACCCCATTCCAGAAAAATCTCTTCCGCTATAGATTGCTTGAGAGACCACTTGTGAGGCATGAGGATAGCTCTGCTCAATCTGTCCGCTATAATGTTGGTTTTCCCAGGGATATGCGTTGCTACCAGAAACCGATGAGAGGAGATCGCCCATTGCCATAGTCTGAGCGCTTCGACACAAGGGGTAGGACTTGGTTCCGCCCTGTTTGTTGATATACCAAACTACAGACATGTTGTCTGTGCGGACTGCAATTGTCCCTACGGGAAGAAAGTCGTTGAGGGCTTGCAACGTTAAAAGCACTGCTCTCATCTCCAGGACATTTATGTGCAGATGGTACTCGAACGGTTGCCACGCCCCATGAACCATCCTGCCCTGATAATGACCCCCACCCGATCAGGGAGGCATCCGTGGTGACAGTGGCTATCGGGATGGGGTACAAAGTACCTGCCTTGGTGAACCTGAGACGATGTGATCCACCAAGCAAGATGCTCTTTGCATGTCTGTGTCACCAGAATCTGGTGACGCATTGGAAGTTGCTGGTATGACCACTGTGTGAACAGCATCCACTGAAGAAGGCGCATGTAGAATCGAGCCAGGGAAGAAGAGTAATGGCCGCAGCCATGAGACCTAATACCTTTAGAACCATTCTGGCCTGTATTTTCTTGCTGGCCAGAATGATCCTGACATGAGTCTGAATGTCTGAAACTCTTTGTTCTGTAAGGGTAGCTGACATCCGAACAGTGTTTAAGTTTGCCTATGAAGGTAATAGACTGGCAGGGCGATAAGGATGACTTTTCGAAGTTGATTGAGATGCCCAAATGAGAACAAAGGTCTATTGTGTAATCCCTGGCTTGTATAAGCTGATGCCTGGTGGTGGCTGACAGGAGCCAGTCGTCGAGATACGGAAACACCTGGAATCCTTGACGTCTCAGGTGAGCCGTGACCACTGCCATGCATTTGGTGAACACTCTGGGGGCTGTAGTGAGACCAAAGGGCAGGGCTCTGAACTGGAAATGACTGGACCCCAGCCGAAAGCGGAGAAGTCTCCTGGAGCGTCTGTGAATTTTGATGTGATAGTACGCATCCTGAAGATCTATTGAGCACATCCAGTTGTCCTTCTGTAAGAAGGGCAGAATTGACTGAACAGTGACCATTCGGAATCTTGTCTTCCTGACAGACTTGTTGAGTCTGCTGAGATCCAATATTGGTCTCCAGTCTCCCGTCTTTTTGGGGACCAAAAAGAACGTTGAGTAGATTCCGGCTCTGAATGGTCTATTGTAACTGGCTGAATGGCTCTTTTTGCAGTAGTTTTGAGATTTCTGACTCTGCAATCTCCCTTAGACCGGGTGGTACATCTGGAAGGGAACTTGAGGGGAAGGGACTTTCCTCGAAAGGAATAATGTAACCCTTGGATATGATCGACTGTACCCATCTGTCTTGAGTGAGGGAATGCCAGGCTTCTGGGTACAGTGATAATCTTCCCCCGACTGCCTCCAAGGAGGGACAGCCGGGCAACACCTCAGGGATGCTGAAAGGGCTTGTCAGAGAGAGGCTCCCTGTTTCCCTGGTTCTTCGAACCCCTCTGCCTCTAGAGCGGCGTCTGTTGTTGTTACCCCCTCTGCCTCTAGGGGTAAACTGACCACGTGAATCTGGCGTGACTCCTTGGGATTTACGGAACCACATCTTCCCGCCCTTCTGTCCTTTGGGATAAGGTCTAGAAGGGGTGGAAAAACGGACTCCAACAGCAGAAAGAGTCTTGCCGTCCTGCTCGCACCTGGTCAAGGTTTCCTTCACCTGAGGGCCAAACAAAGCTGACCCATCAAAGGGAGAATTTGTGAAGGACGCCTTAAAGGGATCCGCAAAATCACATAGCCGCATCCAGGCTTGGCGTCTAAGAGCCACACCTGTACCTCGGCTCTACTGCCCATCCGCAGCATAAGATATTAGCCGCATGGAGGAGTTTGCAATGGAATTGAGGGTTCCTAGCTGCGAAGCAATTTTTCTTGAGCCCCTGCAGCTGTAGGATCCTGAACTACTTCTCCCAGCTCCTTCAGGATATCCCTCTGGAGTCTGGTGAAGTGACATAGGTAATTCGGCGACGATAGCAAAGGTCGCTGAGGAAATCATCCGCTTACTGTACCTATCCATGGTCCTAGAGTCCTTATTAGGAGGATGGACGGCAGGGAAGGATCTGCAAGTTCCTTTTGGTGGCCGCAGCCACCACCATGGCATCAGCGGGGACACCCTTAGTAAGGAATTGTTTGTCACACGGGGCTGTGATAAATTTTGAAGGCCTCCTAGGGACTGGCTCTACAGAGTCAGGAGCTGCCCACGCCTTTCGTGCAATAACCTGCATAAGGGGGTCGAAAGGCGGAGACACCCAGGAGGTGGAGGGCCGAGATCCAAACGCCTCTAGGTATACTGACTCATCCTCAGAGGGATTGTTGGTGGGCCAGTTTCCCCTCTGTTTCAGAAGTTCTAGGATGTCTGAGAAGGAGACATCCTCAGAGGGGGATCCCTCTGACTCATCAAAGTCAGTATCCAGTGACAGACTCGGGGAGTCTACATGCTTCCTCTTACAAGTCCTCTTCCTAGGAGGATCTCCCAAACATCAGGAGAATCCTCGGAAGAGGGGAAATTCCCAATGGGGAAACCTGAGGCGGAGGATCTCTGGGTCCTGTAGCAAGAGAAGTGGCAGAGATGTCAACAGGTACTATAGAGGGAGGAGCTACGGGAACAGACTGCTGACTGATACCAGTGGCCAGTACACTCTTCATCACCTCGAATGCTCCTCCCAGGCAGGTCCGAGAGAACCCGCTCAAGAGCTAGGAACTCCAGGGACCACCGAAGGGAAGCCTCCGAGGCAGATGTCGGAGCCGAGCTCACCAAGGCCGAGGCTCCAAGGGTAGAGCGGTTCGACAAGGGTCCGATGCCACTCACCCCTCGGAGGAGACCATGGAAGCCCGACCACCAAATCCCTCTAAGGAAGGTCTCAAGAGGAGATAAGAGTAGAGGCTGAAGAAACAGAAGGGGTATCCGTCCTCCAGCCGTAGCAGTAACCATTCCCAAGACTCCAACTCCAAGCTCTGGGGTAAAGTTGAAGGAGGAACTGTAACGGGTGTGGACCAACAGTCGCCTGTTGAGACGGACTGTGTAACATTTGGGCCAGTACCTGTGACTTAAGTAATCTACTGACCACTCTCTCTAGGTCATGATCTGACAACCTGGATGACCTTGAAGATCGGCTCCGATGGCTCCGCCCGATAGAAGAGGTGAAGCCGAGCCGAAAGTATCGGCTCCAAGGAAGGAGACCTCGACCTCTTCCTGGAATGAGCCATCGGAGCCGATACCATAGATCCTGTCGGAGCCGACCTCGGAGCCGACAGGAAGCTCGATGTATCGGCTCCAGCCGGAGCCGGTACAGGCACCAAAGTAACGGTGTCGGAGCCGATCGCAGCCGGCACCGGTGGCTGGGGCACAGGGGTGTCGGAAACGATCGGAGCCGACACAAGTGGTCGATACAGATTCGCACCGATAGCCATCGGTGCCGAAGGCTTTAAGCCAGAATCGGCTCCAGCCGAGCCGATCTCGACTCGAGCGAAGTCGAGCCGAGCCCGCAGGCTTAGAAACAGAAGCCTGGGCCTTGGAAGATTTAACTGATTTTGACGGAGCCGACTTAGCCGGAGAGCCCTCCGCCTTAAGAAGGCCCCTAAGAATCAGTTTATTACGTCTTTCCTGCAGGACTCTCTGGCTGAAGGAATGACAAATAGCACAGGAGTCCTGCAGGTGAAGAGGCCCCAGGCAATACAGGCAAGAAGTGTGACCGTCTGTCAGAGACATCTTCTGACAGCACGAGTCACACTTCTTAAAACCTGAGACCCTCTCCTTTGACATGGTGCTTAAACACACACACACACCAGTCAAAAAACTTAAATTAAAGAAAATACCAAAAGGTATTCCTAAAAATAAACACACACACCCTAACAGGGAGGGGATGGGATGGGTAAAGTTTGACTAAAAAATATTAAGGGAGACAGGGATTTCTGTCAGGAAAACTAAATAATTAACTTATAACTAATAATAATAAGTTTTTTAACAAAAAGGGGCTTGAATATTAGTAAATTGAATTACTTACCAGGAGCTGGTAAAAGGAGGACCTCATAAGCGAAGCGGCAAACGAGATCTGGGTACTTACCGCCTTGCATCATGGGATATGGGGCTGCCTCGAGCTGGTAAAAGTGACTCTCGAGCTTAGCAAGTGCCGAGTCGGAGCCGAGGGATCGGCTCCGAACCCATCAAGCAAGAATGAAGGCAAGATTGACAACTTAACATTACGCTGATTAAATAAAGCACAAAACTGACAGCAAGGTACGTCGTGGTCAGGGCCTAGGCAAGGAATACAGTAAGAATGAAAATCTTTATGAGGTATTTGCTTTCCACAACTAATGCAATTATTAACTTTTACTGACATCGGCAAGGAGCAAGAAAAAGTTTCCCCAATGGGGTACTTAGCTTTAGTTGAAGACTTTGGTTCTGAAACTCGAAAACAAAAATTTCAGGAGTCGGCCGAATGGCACTTGCGAACTTCTGTAATGGCGTTGGCTGCATGTTTTATACCCCTGATGACCTGACGTCATGGAAGAAGGGACAGCAACCAATGCTGGACTCAAGACTTTGTTAATCAGGCCGACTGAGGGCTACCTGCAAGCAGATAACACACAAATGTAATGACTGCAACAGTGAAACATGAAGAACATCTGACTAGTTCTAAGGGAAAATTTGAAGAGTAGACTTTATGGCGCCGGGAACAGTTTAACCCTAACTTAGCGGCCATGCATAAAGTGTGTGTGTGTGTGTGTGTGTGTGTGTATATATATATATATATATATATATAAAACAGTAGCAAATGAGCAAACTGATTTAAACAAATCAACCAATTAACTAATAAAAGCTAAAAACTTAGCCCCGTTCCAGCAGTCTTCGATCAGACAAGTTGTAACTGCACACTCCTGCCACTAGGGTGCAGGGGAACCTTCTCCAAAAAAAGATGGCCTGGATTTGTGCTCAAGTTATAGAAACAAAGCTAGATTTAGCAGGTCTGACTCTAGTCTATGCTACAGCAAACAAGGTGTATCAATTTCAGAAAAGTTCAAATAAGGAGGCACAATAGGCCTTTAACCAGAAACTCCCAGATTAGAAGGGTAGAATCTACCCTCTCCTCCCACGAGTGCAGACCACACCTTCTTAATGTAAAATAACTGGCCTCCTCCATATGTGGATTCATATTTGATCTTCGGATCTGACTTGGCTGTTTTTTACAGCTCGTGACCTACTGCAAACTGTCGAGCTCCTCCCTTATCCATAATGCTATAGTCCCCCTTCCATACCTTAGATCTTGTTTGCTGCTTTTTTTATTTTTAAACAATGTATATATGAGAAACCACTATCGAGGCCTCAAGAGGAACACTGGCTCCCCAATTTCCTCTCGTTCTTCCAGAAGTCATAAACCACAAATGGTAGAGAAATGGAGGGAGGAAGAATGAAAATGGACAACACAGATGGAACATTACATTGAGTACATAACTTCTTTATCTGTTGTTATCAATTATCTGAGGTTATCAATTTTCATTCATTCCTCAATGGACCTGCTCAACTTGTCTGCTATCATGCTGGATTTCCCCAGAATGTGCATTGCTATCATAAATCTATTGGATGAGATCACCCCTGCCACACTCTCAGAGCTTCTTTACATAAGGGGTAGTAAGATCTGGTTCCTCCTTTTTTTTTTTTTTTTTTTTTTTTTTAAGACTTTTCATTTGATTTAACAATCAAAAGAGTTATAATACAACTGAACAAACCATAACAAAAAAAAAAAAAAAACATCCTAGGACTTCATCAGAATACACATAACCATTCTAATCCACAGTTTAAATATCCCTCCTCAAATTGTGATAGGCCAAAAACTAACCAATCTATTCCCTTTAAGAATTTATTATAACTCTAATGTTAAAAAATACATATAAAAGAGATGAAAAAAGATAAACACACAGAGGTATACAGGGGAAACGAAGATTATAAAAACAATATATATACCAATGGACGTAGCAGTAGGCTTAGTAAATATTATTTATACGTCACATGAAACATTTAACAAAGACACATCACCCTCCACAGCCAATAATTAGATATACAATTATATATTGTTTAACTTACATATCTATATTTTATTGGTTCTTTCATATAATACAGGAAGAATGGAAATGGCATCATTTAAACCCGGGAGGAAACACTCAGTTTCCTTCTTCCTTAAAATATTCTTACAGGTACCCTCTGTCAGGTTAATCTTGATGCCCTCCAAAATGCCAAATACAAATTTGGTGATTGCGCACCAGGGAATGTTTATATAAGGCAATATTCTGCTTTTTTTATTTTTAATGTCACTTGAATGCTCATAGGTTCTATTTCTCAGGGCATGCTCGGTTTTACCCACATAAATAATTACATGAAATCGAGCTATGGGGGCTTGTAGGGCTAACAGCTGGTGTACCGGATTCCACAAAATGGCTACTCAGTGTAGAGGAAGAGAAGATATTTGATCCCTTGTGTTGAGCTGCATACCTATGAACTCTAGATTCTGAACAAGAATAAGGTTGGACTGGCTCATGTTTATAGTGATGTCCAGGGAATGCGCTAACTGGAATAAGTAGTCCCTGGCTTGGATTAGTCAATGCCTCGTGAGAGCGGTTAGGAGCCAATCTAAATATGGAAACACTTGGAATCCCTTGACCCTCAGGTGAGTGGCTACCCCTGCCATACATTTGGTGAACACCTGGGGGGCTGTGGTGAGTCCAAAGGGCAGTGCTCTGAACTAGTACTGATTGGCTCCCAGATGGAAGCACAGGTATCTCGTGGAGCGCCTGTCTATTTTAATGTAATAGTACGCGTCCTTCAGATCTACAGAGCACATCCAGTCAACCCTGTGCAACAGTGGCAGAATGGATTGAACTGTAACCATGCAAAACCTTGTCTTCTTTATATATTCTTTTAACCTGCTGAGATCCAGAATGGGTCTTAGGTCACCTGTCTTTTTCGGCACTAAAAAGAAGTGGGAGTAGGTTCTGAATCCTCTCTGTTCGGCTGGGACATCCTAGATGACTCATTTTTGCAACAGCTGCTGAATTTCTGGTGCTGCCTTTTCCCATCAACTGGGTGGCACGTCGTGAAGGCTTTTGTATTTTGGAGATGGAAGGGAAAAGGGAATATAATAACCTCTGGATATTACGCTTAGCACCCAACGGTTTTGAGTCAATTGGGTCCAGGCTTTGGGGTGCAAAGCTAATCGTCCCCTGACTGCTTCCAGAGATGGACAGTCAGGCAGCACTTCAGGAGCGCTAGTAGGGCTTACTGGGAGACGATTCCCTAAAGCTTAGGTTCTGCGGACCCCCTCTGCCTCTGGGACAGCAACTTCCATCAAAACCTCCCCCTCTGCCTCTAGAGGAGGGTTCTCCATGCGGATCCTGGAAAGGCCCTCGGGACTTGCAGAACCACACTTTCTTACCCACATGCTGGTTCCTGGAAAAGGACCTCGGAGGGGGGGCTTGATTCCAATAGCAGAAAGAGTCTTTCCGTCGTCCTCGCTGTGGGTAAGAGTGTCTCTAACTGTGTCCTCACAAAGAGAGAAGAGCCATCGTAAGGGGCGTTAACAAATGATATAGTCACAACCAAAAAGAAAAAAAAAAAAAAGCACGAATCCATGAAACCACAATGTTTTAATAAACGCAATCTCTAGCGCCTCGGCTTGCCATCAAGCCTTCAAGGAGTAAAATTCATCATAAAACACACTCATAAATACCAGCAGCCCTCCACTAATTGAATATAATTATATAATTCAATCAAGTTGTCATTTAAATATTTAAATTAAATTTTTCCAACTACACTACGTGTTAAGCCCCCTAGGGGCCAATGTAGAATATTTCAATATAAATATTGAGCCTTTATGCAACAATTTGTTATATATTCACTTGATTCACAATATACTTCCTCCAAAACAGTAGCTTGCAAGCTACTCACATTACTATTATGTACATATTTAAAATGTTGTGCCAAAGGGCTTTCAAGTGTACCAGATCTACTATCTCTAAGATGCTCTTGCAATATAGTCTTGAAAGCCCTTTTAATTTGTCCTATATAAAAAAATATGCACCCACATCTAATAGCATATATAACTCCTTCAGTAACACAATTAAAATGCTTATTAACTGTAAAAACAACCCCATTAATTTTAGGAAAAGTTTTCACCACATATTCACAGCTGATACACCTTCCACACTGGAAGGTGCCCACCTCTTAAATAACTTGTATTAACATATTTGTTGGTCTTTTAAATTGAGTATGGACAACAATGTCCTTAATGCTCCTTCCCCTTTTATAAGAAAAAACAGATGGTTGAGTTGTAAAACTCTGTAAGTCCCTGTATTTTCCCAAAAAATCCCAATAATACAATAACATTTTCTTAATAGAAGGACTTAAAATATTATATGTGGTTATTATAAAAAAACTCTCATTGTCCACATTACTTTCCTCAGAATTATTATATCCATAATAAGGTTTAATCATACCTTCCCTATTCAAAAATGTTTGTCAAGTGTTTTCCACTATATGTTTAGCATATCCCTCTTAAGAAACATTTCAGCTGTACACAGTAGTTCCTCCTTCATATTTTCAAAATTACTACACAACCTAGAAATTTGTGAAAATTCTACAAGTGGCAGGGAACTAATCATATGGGACGGATGACAACTAGACTCCACTAAAAACTGATTTACTTCATTAAACCTTCGATGAATCTTAGTATTAATCGAACCATTATGTTGTCTTTCCAAGGCTAGATCCAAAAATGTTACTCTAGCCCCATAATGTAAACCGTCAAAACTAATTCCCAACCTATTGTGTTTTAAACTTTCTACAAATTATGTTACCTGATCCCTATCTCCTTCACAAATAAAGAGGAGGTCATCAATAAATCTAAAATATTTTAACACAATTTTTCGATAAAAATCACTTCTGTATATGTATTCTGACTCAAACAACCCCATGAATAAGTTTGTGTACATAGGAGCAAAAGGTGAACCCATTGCTGTCCCCTGTAACTGATGGTATAATGTTTCTTCACACACAAAACAGTTTAGTCAAAAAAAATATATTAATTCCATGACATAATATGCTAAAGGTGAGTCTCCCAAGTACAACCTTAAAGCTTCCATGCCAAACTGATGTTTAATATTAGTATATAAACTCCTTACATCTACAGAAATCCAATACATATCAGAATTCCACCTAATGTTATTCATTTTATTTAGAAAACCAAAAGAGTCTTTACTATATGATGGTAGCTAATAGCTTCTTTCAACAAAAAATTATGAATCACCACACCAACATTATGTGAAAAATATTTAACAACTGAGACGACTGGTCTGCCAGGGGTTGTAAGATATCCTTGTGGATTTTACGTAGGCAGTAGAAATATGCCATACCTGTGTTAGTACATACTAACTTTTTATCCACATCTAAATCCAGCCAATACCCCAGCCTCAACCCTTTATTGATTAAGTTCACACATCTATCTCTAGAATCTTGATACTGTGCAATATCTACTATCTCACGTTTCTTTATAATTCAATAAACTCAAACAAATAGAGAAAAATGTATAATCACAATTCAATTACCCTTATCAGAGGGCTTTATAATTAAATCATGCTGTTTACTAAAAGTTACTAATGCTTATCACTCATTTTTAGTTAAATTATATTCCACTTCTTTAAAATTAAACATTTTTAGCATTTTTTTCTAACTCAAAATCCACCATACCATAGAATTTACGTATTACTTCATGTATAAATGGTGGCAGAAAGTTACTTTCAGACTGAATATTAATAGTATTGAGCATACAATAAGCACTGCATTCATTTGATAAAGTTGATGTACATGACACAAAAGATTCATCTGATTCATCGGATGACAAACTGCCATCCACAATATCAAATATACCACTCACAGCATCACTAGTATATTCATTATAACACAAATTTATTTTCTGAAAAAAATCTTTCAGATGTAACTTATGGACTAGTTGGAATAATTCAATTTTACACTGATGTAATCTAGGTACAACTGTGGGAACAAATTTAAGCCGACAACAAAGCAGAATACAAATGTTCACTAATCTGTCCTGATATATTAACAATTATATTATGATCACTATCACCAACAGAATCAGTTCCATCTTACCACCCCACTGCAAGGTAGATTCACGAAACTGTTCCTGTTGAGGACGCCCTCGCTTCCTCTGTCTGTTATCATTCTTCCGAACGTTGTTCCTCATATAATGTTGATTCCTAGCTTCCAGCAATGGTAGAAAGGCTTCTTCATCATCAAGAATCACTAAAAAAACTATTATTGTCACTAGAAGAAGCGTCTCCATGTTGGATCTGTTCTCCTGCTTGCCTCTGAAAGTGAACATGAGAATGCTTTCTCCGATTGGACGACCTCAAGAAGGCTTTACCCACTTTCACAGTCTCGTAGGTCTCTTTAGTATAATTTTTGTTCCACTAATTGCTGCTCTAACATTGTGTGTTTAGATTTTATATATTGTAAGCAGGATTCAAGTCTAGCTTTGTCAATAAGTACAGCCAAATTGGAGCACACAACGGAAATCTCCACCTTGGCTTTATTTAATTTTACCCCATCTCTCACAATAGGGATGGTAATCCACTCCATGAAACACTGGTGTGCTGTTTTCTCCCATCACTGCTTGAATATTTTATCCTCTGAATCAGTTAAATCAAAAGGCACAGACGGGAATTTCACAGCCCTCTACTCTTCTATTAAGAAAATGTTATTGCATTATTGGGATTTTTTGAGAAAATACAGGGACTTACAGAATTTTACAACCAAACACCTGTTTTTTCTTATAACAGGGGAAGGAGCATTAAGGACATTGTTGTCCATACTCAATTTAAAAGACCAATGGATATGTTAACACAAGTTACTGAAGAGGTGAGCACCTTCCAGTGTGGAAGGTGTATCAGCTGTGAATATGTGGTGAAAACTTTTCCTAAGATTAATTGGGTAGTTTTTACAGTTAAGGAGCATTTTAATTGCATTACTGAAGGAGTTATATATGCTGTTAGACGTGGGTGCAAACTTTTTTATATAGGACAAACTAAAAGGGCTTTCAGGATCAGATTACAAGAGCATTTTACAGATATTAGATCTGGTAAACTTGAAGGCCCTTTGGCACAACATTTTAAATATGTACATAATAGTAATGTGAGTAGCTTGCAAGCTACTGTTTTGGAAAAAGTATATTGTGAATCAAGTGAATATATAACAAATAAATTGTTGCGTAAAGAAAAAAGAAGATATGTCTTACCACAACGCTCCATCTGTATTGTTGATCCTCGTTCAGTCATTGTGTGTGGGTATTGGTTCCGACCTTGGAACCGAGCTGGCCATTTCCAAGCTCGTGTCAGCTACAAACTCTCAAGCTAAAACTCTTACCCAGAATTCCCCTCTCCCGGTTACCTCAGATTGAGTTTGCAAGTCAAAGGAAGGTAGAGGCTACCTCTGGTCAAAAGACCTAATAGAACCGGATGGTGAGATCCACTAGAAGCCACAGGAGGGGGAAGGAAGGAGGGTCATAATGACTGAACGAGGATCACCAATACAGATGAAACGTTATGGTAAGACATAACTTCTTTATCTGATATTGTTAATCCTTGTTCATTCCTTATGTGTGGGACAAAGTCCCCAGCTACCTTTATTCCTGGGAGGCTCTCATGGAAGGACATTCCTGAGCACCATAGAACCAAAAGATGCTCTTCCCCGGAGGCCAAATCCAATTTGTAATGATTGATGAAGGTATGAGGAGTAGCCCAAGTTGCAGCTGCACAAATGTCATGTAAAGAAGCTCTGGCATGGAAGGCAGCAGAAGTTGCCACCGACCTTGTAGAATGAGCCTTTATGGTAGTAGGTAACGTTGTCTATAAATGAAGGTCACGCAGCCTTTCAACCATTTAGCCAATGTGACCTTAGCAACAGCACATCCTAATGTAGGTCCAGAGTAGGCCAAAAATAACTGGTCTGATTTACGAGAGGCCTTAATCCTGTTAAAGTAGAAGTGAATTTGCCTGTGAATATCTAGGATATGTAGGCAACACTCTCCTTTGAATGATTGAATAAGAAAACTGGCAATTCAATGGTTTGATTAATGGACATTTCAGAGATCACTTTTGGCAGAAAGGAAGGATTAGTTCTCAATGACATTATCTCTATGAAAAATCAAATATGGACTCTTGATGCATAAGGCTTGAAGCTCAGAGATACGTCTGGCAGAAGTAATGGCGACCAAAAACAAGGTTTTTCCATGACAAATATATGAGGTCGCAAGAAGCTGGTTCAAAAGGTGGCATTGTCAAAGCTTGTAGGACTAATGACAAGTCCCATGATTCAGTACTTTTATGAAAGTCTTGCATAATTTGCGTGACATAAGAGGAGTATTGGACACCATCATGGAAATTAGATATTGCAGCCAAATGAATTCTAATGGTAGAGGCAGATAGACCAGATTGAAATAGGGTAGCTAGATACTCCAGTACTATCGACACTGGTGCTGAGAAAGGATCTACCTGTTTTTCTTTCAGCCAAAAGGTAAATCTTTTCCACTTGCTAAGATATGTAATTCTGGTGGAAGACTTATGAGATACAATAAGAATGTCAAGTACTGGCAAAGAAAGATTATTCTGCCTGGCAATCAGGGGAATTGGAGGAGCCAAGCTGTGAGCTTCAGGCTGTTCAAGTTGGGGTGAATCAGATTCTGTGGATGGGAGATCAACCCCGGGGTTGGATGGAGAATCCACGGTTGATCTAGCAGGTGAGGCCAAAAGAAGGGGAACCAAATCGGACGAGGCCAATATGGTGCTATGAGGATTACTTTGCTCTTCAACTGGCAGGCTTTCTTCAGAAACTGGGGAATGAGTGGGAGAGGTGGAAATGCATAAGGCAGACCCGAGGGCCAATCGTGGGCTAGAGCGTCCCTGGAGGACTGTCCCGGAGGGGGAATCGGGATGAAATAGTTGCTGCATTTGTAGTTGGTCGGGGAAGCAAAGAGGTCGCAGCAAGGAAGACCCCAGCAGATGAAAATCTCTGCCGCTATCAAGGAACTCAGGGACCACTCACGAGGTTGTAGTATGCACGTGCTGAGTCTGTCTGCTATCACACTGGAACTCCTGGGAATGTGCGTTGCTAGAAGAAAACAGTTGGTAGCCATCGCCCAATGCCATATTCTCATGGCTTCTCGACAGAGTGAGTAAGATTTGGTTCTGCCGTTTGTTGATGTACCAGTCCACCGCCATGTTGTCAGATTGTATCGCAGTAGCCCCAGATGACAGCAGGCGATGGAATGCTTGCAATGCCAGAAGCACCGCCCTCAGCTCTAGAACATTTATATGCAGATGGGCCTCCATTTCAGACCAAGTACCTTGGAATGTCTGTCCCTGACAGCCTCCCCCCACCCCATCAGGGAGGTGTCCGTGGTCACTCTAGACTTGGGCAGTTGGGGAGAGAAGGGGCGAGACCATTGTGACGGGTTGTGGGCCATCCACCAATTTAAATCCTGTTTGCACCCGTGAGTTACCCGAATCTTGGCTGAAAGAGGGTACTGAAAGGGATACCATTGGGTGAGCAGTAGCCATTGTAGAAGTCTCATGTAAAACCTGGCCAGGGGAACAATGGTGATGGAGGCTGCCATGGAATCCAACAACTGTAGAACAGAGTGAACTGTGGATTTCTCCCTTGAAAGGATTGGGATCAGTTGTTGCTTTATCCTTAGAATTCTGTGCTCTGGAATGGATACTCTGCAATTCTTTGTATTCAAGATGACCCCTATGAATTTTGTGGACTGAGATGGGATGAGATTGGATTTTTGCCAGTTTATGGTTAAGCATAGCCTTTCTGTAGAGAGGAGAGAGTATGCCAGGGCTTCTTCCAATAGATGTCTGGTGGGGGCGGAGATGAGCCAGTCGTCTAGGTATGGAAACACCTGGAATCCTCGTAGTCGCAAGTGAGCTGTGACGACTGCCATGCACTTTGTGAACACTCTGGGGGCTGTAAAGAGTCCAAAGGGCAGTACTCTGAACTGGTAGTCACTGGCTCCCGCACGGAAGCGAAGGAATCTTCTTGATGGTCTGTCCACTATTATGTGGTAGTACGCATCTTGAAGATCTATCGAGCACATCCAATCGCCTTTTTCCAAAAGCGGAATAAGACTGTATTGTGACCATCCAGAATTTTTGTACTTTTACAAACTTGTTCAACACACTGAGACCCAAGATTGGTCTCCAGTCCCCGGTCTTCTTTGGTACCAAAAATAGTCTTGAGTAGAATCTGGATCCTATCTGGTCTGCAGGGACTTTTTGGATGACTCTTTTTCTTAGCAGTTTTGAAATCTCTAATGCTGCTTCTTCCCTTTGACTGGGTGGAATGTCGGGTAAGTTTGTTAGGGGAGCGGGACAAAGGTCGAAGGGAATATGATAACCTCTGGTTATTATCCTTTGCACCCAAGAATCGGTGGTGATGGTTAGCCAGGCAGAAGGGTACAAAGAGAAATGACCCCCAACCACTTCCAGAGGAAAGCAGTTGGGCCGCTCTTCAGGAGCACTGGTAGGATTGGCCAGGGAAAGAGTCCCTGGAACCCTGGTTATGCAGACCCCCCCCTACCCTGAAAAGGGAGTCTTCCCTGTGAGTTTCCCCCTCTGCCTTTAGGGGAGAACTCAGCCAGTTTGTCATGGAAAGGACCCTGAGACATTTTGTACCACATCTTCCCACTCTTTTGGTTTCTGGAGAAGGCCCATTGAGGGGAAGAATAACGGACACCCATGGCAGAAAGGGTCTTACCATCCTGTTCACATCCAGCCAGTGGGCTTTTAACCTTGGGTCCAAACAATGAAGAGGCTTCGATGGGAGCACTGAGAAAGGAAGCCTTGAAGGGTTCCGTGAAATTACATAAGCGCATCCAGGCATGTCTTCTCAGAACAATGCCTGAACTCGCCACTCTAGCTGCTCCTTCTGATGCATGAGATATCAGGCGCATGGAGGAGTTAGATATCGATTCAATGGTGGCTAGCTAAGAGGCCACTTTGTCAAAGACCTCATCAGACACAGCTCCAGCCAAAGTTTCAGAGAGCTCAGAAATGAAATCTCTTTGAAGCCTGGTAAAGAGTGCCATATAGTTCAGGGACCTGACTGCAAAGGTCGTTGATGCAAAAGTACGCTTCCCTATTCTGTCCAGAGCCCGGGACTCTTTGTTGGGGGATGGACAGTCTGACTTTCTTCTTCCACCAGGTCCTTTTTAGTTGTGGCCGCCACCACCAAGGCATCTACAGGAAGACCTTTGGACCAATGAGGATCAGTAGCAGGAGGGGACAAAATTTTATCTGGCCTCCGGGGAATGGCCTCAACGGTGTAAGGAGCCTTCCACACACACACTGCACGACGAGCCGGACCAGTTCGTCGCTAGGTGGAGTAACCCAAGAGGTAGGGTGCCGGGCACGAAAGGCCTACAAGAACACAGACACTTTAGAGTCAGGTTCGAGGGCTGCCAGTCACCTCTCTGTTTAAGAATTTCAAGAATATCACCAAAGGATACCTCAGAGGGTGAACGAGGGGACACTTCCCCATCATCAAAGTCTGTCTCTTCAGTAAGGGACTCCTCTGTGGAGTCCATGTGCTTCCTCTTGCACAAGCTCTTTTGATGAACTTCCTCAGAGGGAGAAGCTGGGGAAGACGGTGCAAAAGGGGTCTCCTGTGGGAGTATATCCTGAGGCCTTTGTGCCCGGTGTCCACTAGGAGTGACTTGTGTACATTGTGGTCCAGAGGAGGGCGGGGAGAATGATAACACAGGATCGCCAACTGATGCCAGAGCCTTCTTCATTAGCTAGAAAGCCGGTCCACTTGAAGAGGAGTGAGTGCCCAGGGCAGGGGTCACCCCTCTCCTAAGTGGCTCAGCTTGCCGACTCGGAGTCCCTGGATGGCTGTGAAACACCAAATTAAGTACGCCACAGCTGACATCCTGGGTTGTAGCAAAACTCTCCTGCCACAAAGGCAACTGCGGCTCCTTAGTGATGTCCATAAAGGTAAACGTAGAGGGGGAAGACTGTTACATCAAGGGGCTTCAAAGGCAATGAAGTAGAAGAATAAGTAGGGGTCTTTGGTAAAGGGTGATCACCTCCCGAAGAAGGATAGGTCCGGGGGGCTGGATACCTCTGGCCAAAAGCACTTAATCCACAAGACGCAACACGTCATGCTCAGAGAGGCTTCTAGTGGATTTCACGGACACGGCTGAGGGGGAGTCAGGTCTATCCAAAGACGGAGCAAGCTTGGTGTCCACCTCAGAGGTCTGCATTGAAAACAACGGGGCTGTAAAGGACTGAACTACAGGTGTCTACACCGAGAAAATCATTGGTGCCAAAATCATGGTTTGCACCGACGATAAGGCCAGTACCGAAGTGGTTGTCGACGCGAAGGCTGGAACCGAAAAAATCGGTGCCGATAACTGAATGGTCGGTGCTGAGAGGGTAGTCGGTGCCGGGTAAGTTGTCGGAGCCGAAAAGGCAATGGGCAATCCATCGACGTCGTAACAGTCTGCATCAACTGAACAGTCGATGCCAGTAAAGAAGTTTGAACCGAGGAGCCCCTCGGTACAGATACGGTAAAGAGCACACTAGTCGGTGCCGAAGTCACAGATGGTGCCAATGGCCTCGGTGCCGAAGGGTTAGGTACTGAAAGCGCTCGAGCCGAAGAAGTCAAATCCAAACTGGAAAGCTTAGCTTTCTTGGGTCTCGGTTCCTGGGGGTCCTCAGCAGAGGACGAAGGAAGGGACTTGGCCTTTATATGTTCATCACTCTTTTATTTATGGGATCTTGGAGGAGTTGAAGCCTCCGACCCAGAAATAGCCTCTGAAAAAGGAGATTTAAGTAGGCCCTTCAATATTAATTTATTTTTTCTCTCAATCAACGTCCTGTTAGAAAAATTCTTACAAATCCCGCAGGGCAGGTCAACTGTTAAATGAGGCACACCCAAGCAATAGACACACAGGGAATGTGCATCTGAAGTAGGTAATTTATGGCCACAATCTAAACATCTTTTAAATTCTGGACTACCTTTTTTATCTGCCATGTTAAAAAGAAGGAAGGAAACCCAGAAAAAATACCAGCAATGGTACAAGAATTACCCGAAGGTAAGAACGAAAGGGGGTTTACCAACTATGGTAAAAAAGAAATTACCTCACTGTAAAGGGGAAGAAAGGAGCTGAAAAGATTTAAGAAAGGATAGTTGCTAAATGCGATAAGGTAAGAGAAAACTATCTGATAACTTTCCTGTGAGAAAAGGCTGTTTTAGAATTTAGTATGAAGAAAAATATTGTACTTAGCTCAAGAGAAGTAGCTTGAGATGACCGAATGGTGATGCAGCAAACGAAATCTGAGGTAACAGGGAGAAGGGAATTTTGGGTAAGAGTTTTAGTTCGAGAGTTTGTAGCTGACACGAACTTGGAAGATGGCCGGCTCGGTTCCGAGGTCGGAACAAATACCTACACATAAGGAATGAACGAGGATTAACAATATTAGATTAATATTTATATTGAAATATTCTACAATGACCCCTAGGGGGCTTAACATTGAGTGTGGTTGGAAAAGTTTAATTTAAATGACAATTTAATGGTATTATATAATTATATAATTGTATTCAATTAGTGGAGGGCTGCTGGTATTTATATGAGTCTGTTTTATGATTAATTTTACTCCTTGAAGTCTTGACGCAAGCCAAGACCCTAGAGATTGTGTTTTAATAAACGGTTTGGATGACATTGTGGTTTCTTGCATTAACAAATTATGCTTTAAAGGGGGAGTGGATGTGCCTCTTTTTGCATGTATTCTTCTGAGTGACTTTCTCAGGTGGGTATTCTGGGGAAGTACCAGATTCCTCATGAATAGGGAAATCTTGGAGGCCGCTTGGGACAGGAAGACTTGTGGCAGGATGACAGCAAGAAAGGCCTGAATCCGATGGAGGTACAGGAGCGGATTGAGGAACTTGTGTGCCCTCTCCACTATCTGGAAGGCAGAAGGACCAGGAAAAGCCATTTCTACTTCCCCTAAAGATGAAACTACCACAGAAAAATGGGCACGACTCACACTGGATCCAGGGACCCAGAAGGGCTTGGACCCGAGCTATCGAGTGCATAAGCACCTAAGGGAAAGGACAGCTCCTAAAAGAATTAAGCTGATCCCAGTCCCCTGGACCCAATGCAGATGCCACGGCTCCGAGACTCACTCTGCTCTGAAGGGGCTCCTCAAGGGCATCCTCGGGGTAGAGGAAGGGAGCTTCCTCTGCACTGAGTGCAATACGCATAGTAATCTTGAATCCCCTGGCTCCAAAGCCAGGGGATGGATCAGAGAAGGAGTCCTGATAGGGTGACTTGGGTAGCTCACAGATCTGACAGGGGATGGAACAGAGACTACCCTTATCTGGATCTGGGCCTTAAGAAACCTCATCATCCTGTCCATGTCTGCCTCAGATCAGCTTCTTGCCAATCTGGAAGAAGCCGACGAGGGGGGCCAGGAGTGCTTTGACTTGGAGGACAGTGTTGGAGACTTTGTCAGGTGCTAGGATACAAGAGGATAGGATCTGAAGTCGGAGCTGACAAAGTCATCAGGGAAATTGTAATCTCCCCGGATCCGAGGAGACAGTAGATCTGGTCAGGGAGCCAACTTCTGCAGATCCGAAGGAGTAAAATCCACAGACTTCTTGCGCTTTTTAAGCTCGAGAGAGTCACTTGGGGAGGTAGGGAAGGGACCTCTTTTTAGACTCCTTAGGAAATGAAGAGAAAAGCCAAGGAAGGGGTCTGAGCCTCAGCAGAGGAAGGAAGAAGGACCCTAATATGTTTGTTCCATCTGTCGGCTAAAGCCTGAAGATTAAAGGCAGCACAGATGGAACATTTTGTTTTTAAATGGTCAGCAGCAAGGCAGTCCGCACACTCGTTGTGGACATCTTGATTGGGGATTTTATGCCCACAAGAAATTAACCGTTTGAAGCTGGGAAATGGTTGGTTAGCCATAACGTACAGGATCACATCAAAAACTAACAGACAGAAACAAGCAAGTTGAACGATAAAGAAGCTACCAAACCCAGATGGAAAGCAAAGGTAATTTTTTTTTTTTTTTTTTGTTACTGTAACTGCAACTAGTTACTAGTAAATCTAACAACAAATTTAACAGATTTAACAAACCATTCACTAATATAGTCTAATTTAAATGTATTTATTTTTTTTTACAGGAGACGAAGAAGAATGTGCACACGTACACACACAGGCACACTATTAAAGAGGAGGGAGGAAGAAATACAGCAGAAAACACCTACAATTTTTAACAGAAACTACCAAAAATGCAAACCATCCTTGAGAGTGCAAAATCTGCATCTGATTCACTGATGTGGCAAACGAGATCTGAGGGAGTTGGATGGATGAAAGGCACTGTGGGTATGAGGGAGGAGCTTGAGAGTCAAATCCAAGTTTGTGAAATGTGTCTGAGCCAGATCCGAGGGTCGGATCAGAGACCCTGTCATGAGGATGAATGAAAGAGCCAACATCAGGTCTTCATTATTAACTCAATAACGTCTAAAGAGAAGTTATATCCTTTAAGTATTTTATACAGTTATGACCAACTAATAGAGTCAAAGGCTTTATCTACGTCTAAGCTAATGATTAAATTAAAAGTTCTTTTTTATTTTTATTTGCAATATAAATCAAAATCAATAGTCAAATAATATTATCTTGTACTTCTCTATTTAGTATAAATCCTGTTTGATCATTTTCAACTAAAGCTGGTATTATATTGTTTAGTCTTTTAGCTAATATCGACATATATACTTTCTAATCAATGTTTACTAGAGAAATGGCACAATAAGAAGAGCATAATTTAGAATCTTTTCCTTGTTTCAAAATAGGTGAAATAGAAAATTTCCAGAAGGGAAGGTATATTCATTTCATGTTTTTTTATCTCCCAGAAATTTTTAATAACATCTTTAAAGTATTGTCTGGAATTATTTTATATACTTCTGGAATTATACCATCTAGTCCTGCGGCCTTATTATTTTTTAAGTTTTTGATTTGTTCTTTCAGTTCTTTAAAAGATATTGATTTATCTGAGATCATAACTTGCTGTTTTGTTAATCTATTTTTGATGTTATTTTTTTTTAAAGTATCTGTTAATTTGTCATTTTCCAAAATGAGTTTATTATCACTAATTGATTTATAATGGACTTGAAAGACTTCAAGTATGTCTTTTAAATCAGTTAAATTTTTAGGAATATTATTTACCGTATAATTAATTTCATTTATATGATTCTGTCAAAAGATATACTGGAAGAATCACGCAGCAAAAAGGTAGGCCAAAAAAGAGTTTATTTTACATGCATGGAGACCTGCCACAAAGTTCTTGGTTGTCAGCAGTCTAATTTCTATACACTTTACATGGGTTTTTATACCCTCTTTTGTGCATACACAGCAGCTGGTTACTAGACAAGGAATTTCAGTCACGGCTATAAATTCACTCACTGGAGCCTTAGATGGTAAAAAGTCAGACACAAGATAAGTTGGTGCCTACATCAAGGTAACATCTATGCACTCCTCCTTGGTCAGAGGTCAGTCCCAAGATAGGCCTGTGCCTGGACCAAAGTAACATCTGTGCATTCCTTTCTGGTCAGCAAATTCCTTACAAGAAAAACAACTCATTTTAGCTTATTTCTTTGCACGCAATGTAGTTTCACATTTTAACCCTTCCTATACAGGATACAAAGATGTTGAACACAAAGATTCTTACTACATTTCCCCCCTCACAACACTTTGTATCCCCCGTAATACATTTTATTCATACAGTTTTTCGCATGATTAATTTTCTGTATATTCAGAATAATAAGCTTTAGTTGCATTGGCAGACAATACACTTGATATTATCATTCGGATGCAAGGAATGCAACAACTCAACAGTAGGAATATAATGGCACCAACACATACAGCAATTAAGACATTCATAAGTACTGTTCCCCAATTCCCAAACCAATTTTGGAAAAAGTCAGTCAATGGATTCTGTCCTGGTTTTGTAAGTTCAGAAACTTGTTGTAAGATCTCCAAATGACTGTCTATATCATGCTCATTATCGGGAATAAAAGAACAACACTCCCCCTGGATAAGAGCGCAAGTACCTCCTTTCGCCGCTAGGGTGAAATCGAGCGCCATCCGATTCTGCAACACTACAGTCCTCATTGCAGTTAGCTCATCCGTCACCAACTCTAGCGCATAAAAAGTTGCATTGCTCAGAGTTTCTAACAGTTTTGACAGTTTTCTGAGCTCCCAAATAGATTTTACTGTCCCATAAGCTGGAAGAATACCAGCCCAAGAAATAACATCATCGCCCAAGTCCATGTGTGACAGTCCCTTGCTGCTACTGTGGGCCAAATCGTGATGATAGATCCAGGATGCATCAACGTTACCTACGGGATTAACAGGTTTATTTACAGCACGTACATTTCGTATTTTACCTTGGGGAAGAGAAAATGTATGTCTTATAGCTGGTGCTAAATAGCCCAAAAACAACTGCCTGACCAATTCCTTGGCAACCATTTGTATGCTTTTTTACCACAGATAAAATAACAATCATTCACCTTAAGGGTGATATTTACTGGAATAGAATGATTTCCTTTGTCTTGTAGCCCTTTAAACAAAAGATCATACACAGATAACATTTTTTCAACAAAGCTTGTGACATTAATAAGCCCTGTACTATTAATAAGCACTCTTACAGGCTTGAAACTTGTTGCACAGTGCCCATCTATTGTACAGTTATGAATTATGGTTACATTACATTGACTCCATCCAACCTTAATTTTTCCAGATCTCTGAAAACATACAGTTCCATTCTGACGACCCATGAGGGGTAATGCTATTTTGTCCTTTAAGGCTACCTCTGAAGTTTCAAATAGTAAATTAGTCCATGTATCATTTGCCCCCAAAGGGACTGTACCTAACATCAGACCACCATGTACAGTCGGGATAGCTGTGCATATCCAACAATTTGAAACATTAAAAGACAAAGCATATGCATATTTAATAGCTTGGTACGTATTAAAGGGTGGATGCCAAGCTGTATTTTCGTCTCTCTTCACTTGGCTAGTTTCGTTTGAAAATAAAAATGGCCAAAACAGAAAAACAACACTCACACTTACTAGCAACAAAATTATTTTGCAATGCCTTTGTGGGAAGGGCTGCTCCCTTCCGGTATTGTTTTGCATTGCTACAATAGTCAAAAGATTCACACAGACAGAACTACTACTCAGTGTTCCTCAGGGGAACTCAGGTTTTTTTCTAGCTCAAACTGTGTAACAATTTTGCAGTGAGTCAGGTGGATCCACGATGGTTGCTCCTTTATTCGGACCGCTGTGGGTGTTGAAATCAAAACCTGGTATGGACCTTCCCACTTCGGTGAGGCCCACGTCTTTCTCTTGACAATTTTAACCCACACCCACTCGCCAGCCTTCACTTCCAGGATCCTGTTGTTCTTCTGATCTGAAAAATAATCATTCGTTAGAGAAGTGTTAGTTTTTGTCAGCATTTTCCTCATGTAATCTGCTATGTCTTCACCCCCCTCACGTTCCGCAGGCAAAAGACCTTGCCACTGCGAGACGTAATAAGGTCTCCCGTATAGTAGTTCAAATGGTGTGACCCCTTTTGAGGTCGGAGTGGTATGCATGGACAGAAGTGCCAGAGGTAAGCAGTTTATCCAAGACTGATGTGTCTCGGCCATGAGTTTACGTAACTTGCCTTTGAGAATGCCATTATGGCGTTCAACCAACCCTGCTGACTGTGGGTGGTTGGCACAATGGTGTTTTAACCCGATCTGGAAAATGGCAGCCAGTTTTTGAATAACTTGGTTTACAAAATGTGTACCATTATCAGAATAGATGCGTGTAGGTAGCCCAAAATGAGGGATAATGTTATTTGTAAGGGCCTTGGCTACCGACAATGCATCTGGGTGTGCTACCGGAAAAGCTTCTACCCATTTTGTAAAAGCATCAATAATGACCAACACAAATCACTTCTGTTGAACAGGAGTTAGTTCAATGAAATCCATACAGATTGTGTTAAATGGATACGGAGGCAGCGAGAAAGCTGCTGGACTGATCCGTACCCCACCACCATGGTATCGTGCACAAAGCAGGCACGATAAACAAAATCGTTTTGCATACGCTATAAAGCCCTTGGTCCAGAAACTTCGCTGGATCATTTGAACCATGGCAGCAGGGCCCAGGTGCGATGGGCCGTGCGTCACTAATGAGGCATACCTAAAAAGGTTCGTTGGCAAAACATACTTGTCATTTGGACCTACAAAAACTCCCTGCTTCTGAATAGCCCCATATTTAACCCATCGCTGTTTTTCCTGAACTGTACTAAGTTCCTGCATTACTTGTAAAGTTTGTAGATCAAATTTATCTGTAGGATGAAGTTCCTTCTGTGTGGTCTCGAGTGCAAAAGTAGAGGTTAAGGCTACACTTTTCGTAGTTTTGTCAGCTAGTGCATTTCCAAGTGATACTGGATCCTTGGCATTTGTGTGTGCTGCGCACTTACAGATGGCCAATCCCCGTGGCAGTTGGACAGCTTGTAAGAGGCTAAGGACTAAATCCTTGTGGGTTATTTCCTTTCCTGAGGCCGTAACCATTCCCCTATTTTTCCATTGCTGTGCAAAGACATGGACCATGGAAAAAGCATACTGACTATCTGTGTAGATAGTAAAGTACAGTTTTGTACCTACCATAAATGTAGATGTTCGAGGATCTACATTGCTGCAGTCATAACCTGGGGGTAGTCCGCTGTCCTCGATCGGCCCGAATACCAAAGAGCTGGGCTGGCGTCGGTCATTGTCGCCTAGAGCTGACATCAGTACGTCGTAGTACTTAAGCGCATGACCGACGTCATATCCTCAGTCTTTCTTGCCCCAGATGTCAGAAGGCCTAAGAATGAAAGAAGGCCAGAGCCAAAAAAGTAAAGGCCCAACAACTACCAGTGTGGAAATAGAGATAAACCTAAAATAAAAAACACAGCCACCACCAACTATAGAGGGGAAGGAGGGAGGGATAATTGGACTGCAGCAATGTAGATCCTCGAACATCTACATTTATGGTAGGTACAAAACTGTACTATGTTCTTCGTCTCACATTGCTGCAGTCATAACCTGTGGGTAGAATCCCAAAGCAAAGGAAAAGGGAGGCTGGCAAACTAAATAGCATTAGGGGCTGCTAACATGCCCTGTAAAACTGCAGTGGCAAACCCAGCCCTGGATTTGGAATAAAGAGGGAGATGGTAATGCTTAGTAAAAGTGTGTACTGAACTCCAAGTAGCTGCCTCCAAAATATCCTTAGTAGCTACACCCCTCAAAAAAGCAGTAGATGTGGCAGTAGCCCTAGTAGAATGAGGTCTGATCCCAGCAGGAGCATCCTTCCCATGAGGAGAATAACAAAAAGCAATACAATGACCAATCCACTTTGAAATAGTCTGCTTTGAAACAGCTTTCCCTTGTGAACTCAAAGCAAAGGAAACAAATAACTGTTGAGTCTGTCTGAACTCCTTAGTTCTGCTCAAATAGTAACGTAACTGCCTCTAGATATCCAAAGAATGCAAGACTTTTTCCCCCTTATTTTGGGGATCAGCATAAAAAGTAGGCAAATGAATAGACTGGTTCAAGGCCACATTAGAAATCACTTTAGGCATAAAAGTAGGGTTAGTTCGCAAAGAAACTCTGTCCTTATGAAATATCAGAAAGGGTTCAACTGCCATGAGTGCCTGCAATTCAGATACCCTCCTAGCAGAAGTAATGGCCAACAAAAAAGCAGTCTCTCAAGACAAAAACTTCAATTCAGACGTAGCTGCAGGTTCAAAAGGAGGTAAAGTAAGTTTCTCCAAAACAAAATTGAGATCCCAGGAAGGAGTAGGAGCTCTACGTGGGGGTCTTATATTCTTTGCCCCTCTAAGAAATTGTTTGAACAAAGGATGAGAAAATAAAGGAGGGTCACAATCATAGTGAGCAGAAATGGCTGCAGCATGAACCTTCACAGAAGAGAATGACAAACCCTTGTCCAGTAATTCAGTAAGATACTGTAGTGCAAAACTCAAATTAGGCACTGAAACATCAAAACCTTTTGCAGTGCTCCAAAGAAAAAATCTCTTCCATTTATCAGCATAAACTTTTCTAGTACTAGGCCGCCTGGCTTCCAAAATGACATCTAAAACTTGTTGAGGAAGCTGAGGCCCCACCGGCTCCATCACAGAATACGCCAGGCTGTCAGATGCAGGGACTGCACCCGAACATTGAGAAAATGATTGTTTGACTGGGATAACAAATGAGGAACTTGTGGCAGAAGCCAAGGAGGCTCCTGGATTAAACTCCTCAGCAGAGGATACCAATGCTGGCGTGGCCAATCTGGTGCTATTAGAATCATGCAAGGCTTGTCCCGCCTGACTTTCAAGAGTACCTTGGGAAGAAGAGGCAGAGGAGGAAAAGCATAAACGTGAAGGTTGTTCCAACTGAAAGATAGAGCATCCACTTTCCAAGCATCTGGGTGGAACATCTTTGTGCAAAATTTTGGTAGTTGAAAATTCAGTGGAGAAGCAAACAGATCTATGTCTGGAGTTCCCCAAGCCACAGTCAGTTGTTTGAAAACCTGAGGATCCAGTTTCCACTTGTGGGGATCCACAATTTGCCTGCTGAATACATCTGCTAGGGAGTTCTGTGCTCCTGGCAGAAACCGTGCTTGAAGATTGATTTGCAAACTCAGAGCAGTCTCCCACAAAATCATTGTTTGCCTGCAAAGAGGGTAGGAATGGGTTCCCCCCTGCTTGTTGATGTACCACATGACTGTTGTGTTGTCTGTTTGAATCAACACCTGTCCCGGCTGAAGTAGGTCCTTGAAGGCCATCAAAGCAAATTGGACTGCTAACATCTCCTTCATGTTGATATGCAAATGTAGTAGTCTGGGAGGCCACACGTCTTGTATCCATTTCCCATTGAAATGTGCTCCCCAAGCCAAGTCCGAGGCATCCGTCGTTAGGATCTGACTTGCCTCTGGTCGGGTCACAGAGAGTCCCTTGTTTAGTTGACATTCCTGAGCCCACCACAAGAATTCCTTCTGGGTGCAAGGTATGATCCGAATGACAGTGTCCAAACCGTGGCAATGTTGAGTCCACATACTTTTGAGATACCATTGTAGCTTCCTCATATGCAGTTTGGCATTGGGAAGAACTAGAATGCAAGATGCCATGAACCCCAAGGCTTGAAGGACTGTCCTTGCAGTCAGCCTGGACATTACTGATAACTGCTGGAAGTATAGATGAAGAGTCCTTTGTTTGTCCGGGGTCAAAAATGCCATCTGAGAAGCTGTATTCAGCCTCACACCCAGAAAGCACATGTCCTGAGAGGGTACTAGACTGGACTTTATTTCGTTCAAAGAATACCCTAGGCACCTTAAAACTGCCATTACATACTGGAGATGTTGTAGTAACTTGTCTTTGTTTTGAGCAAGAATCAGGCAATCGTCCAGATAAGGATAAATTTGTATTCCTCTCTGTCTGAAAAAAGCAATCACAGGAGCCAGAACTTTTGTGAATACTCTGGGCGCAGTAGATAAACCAAAGGGCAATGCAGAGAACTGATAGTGAGAAGTACCAGCCCGAAATTTCAGGAATCTCTTGCAGCTGGGCCTGATAGGGATGTGAAGATAGGCCTCTTTGAGATCCAGGGTTACCATCCAGTGATCCTTGCCCAGCAGAGGCAGAAGTTGTTGTAATGTTAACATCTTGAACTTTGGAATGTCTAGGTAGGTATTGAGAATGGACAAATCCAGAATTGGCCTCCAAGTGTTTCCTTTCTTTGGCACTAGGAATAGACGGGAATAAAAACCTAGGCCTACTTCTGACGGAGGGACCGCCTGAATTGCCCCCATCTGTAACAGTAAAGAAATTTGCTCCTGAGCCTCCATCCTTTGCTGAGGAGGCACATCCGGCATGCCTTTGAAAGGAGGAAGAGTGTGAAAATAAAACTTGTACCCGTGATTTATTATATCCAACACCCATTTGTCCTGGGTGACCAAATGCCAATTTTGTTGGAAAAGTCCCAACTTTCCTCCTAGAGGAGCTGCCAGTAGAGAAGGGTCTGGCAGCAGAAGATACAGGTCATTGGGTCTGTTTACGAAAAGGCTGACCCCTGCCCTCACCAGAAGACTGTGCAGGAGAACTCCAAGTCCTAGGTCTGAAAGAACCCTGAGCGTGAGCTCTGCCTCTACCACGCCTAGACCTGCCCCTAGACTGATTATCCGAAGAAGGAAAAGACCATCCTCTAGCAGGCCAATTCCTACTAAACTTAGGGGGCTGCACCTGCAGAAAATCTTTGACCGTCTGCATAGACTTAGCCTTATCTTCCATCTTTTTCAAAACCGATTCCACAGAAGGACCAAAAAGTACTTCAGATTGAAGAGGAGCATCCAAAATCCGAGCCTTAACATGCTCTGACAAATTTTGATCCTTAAGCCAGGCATGTCTACGAATAACCAAACCTGTAGCAGCCACCCTGGATGCAGCTTGAAGAGCATCGAAACCACACTGCAAAGAATGCTTGCCCACTTGATCTGATGCATGAACCAACTCCTGGAGCTCCTTACACTCTATACCCTCAGATAAAGCATCCACCTTAGATTTCAATTGACCCAACAAAAAATTCTGATACTTTAGCATATGAAATTGGCAATTCAAAGCCCTCATAGCTAACGTAGAGGAGGTGTACACTTTTTCCCCCATCTATCTAAAGCTCTAGAATCTTTATCCAAAGGAACTGGATTCTTAGCCACAGAGGCCCTAATACCCTTCGGACCTTGAGTAATGGTTTCCGGATCAGCTCTAGGGCTCTTGTACAAATACTTATGTGCTTCAGGAACTCTATAATATCTGTCTGGCTTAACAGGGGCAGGAGGTAAAGAATCAGGATTAAGGGAAGATTCAGAAAAAACATCCTGAGCAACTTCTAAGACAGGAGGAATAGCCAAGGGCCTATGCTGAGGCAGAAACAAAAATTCCCTGAGCCGTTTCCGAGAATCCGAAAAATCCTGACCTTCCCACTTGAAATGCTCCCTCATGGAATGTAAAGTCTCAGAAAAAGAAAAATCCTCTGGAGGAGAAGCAGAAGGACAGGAGTCCTCTGCATCCGAATCCAAATAAGAAGGGAATTCCTGAATTTCTTCAGCTGAGGAATCATAGTAGTCAGAGGAATGATCCATCCCCTCTAAATCTGCCTCCACCCTAGGCCTCTTTTCTGGGGGGGGGAGCATAGAACCCCTGATCAAGGTAATCAGATCCTCAGCCATTTTTAACATATGCTTCTTTGGAACAGGGGCTGGAGAGCTAGAACTATGACCAGATTTGGCCTTAGCATGGCCTTTAGCCACTGAAGTAGAAGGCCTAATAACCTTCTGTAAAGATGGAACTACAGACACCTGAGAAGCACCTTCAGCCGGGCCTAACTCCTGAGAGGTTAACTCCTGTAAAAGTAAAGGTTCCCCATGGAATTCAGCCGAATCCCCGGCCGGATCCACAGGTTTAACCGGAGGCTCCGTAGGACCGGCGTCCGTAACGGACGACTCATCCGGTTTAGACTTCAAAGATTTATCCTTACGCTTTTTAGCGGTAGCGGGCGTCGGAGTATCCGACGGCATGTTATAATCACACCTTTTCCCAAAAACAAGCCTGGCACAGTCTAATCTCCTTTTAATGGTGCGCTTGTTAAATCTAGCACAAAAGCGACACCCGACCACGTCGTGCTCAGGCCCTAAGCAAGGAATACACAAAGAATGAAAATCCTTATGAGGTATCTGTTTCCCACAAGAAATGCAATTATTAACTTTGTCTGACATCCGGATAACTGAGGCAAGAAAAGACAAAGATTTCCCCAACGGGGTACTTAGTCCAACTTGGTCTTCAGTCTGAAACTCGAAAAAGGAAAATTTCAGAACGCCGAACGGCACTTGCAAACGCTGCTTCTGCTTCGGACCACGCGGCAAGAAAGACTGAGGATATGACGTCGGTCATGCGCTTAAGTACTACGACGTACTGACGTCAGCTCTAGGCGACAATGACCGACGCCAGCCCAGCTCTTTGGTATTCGGGCCGATCGAGGACAGCGGACCACCCCCAGGTTATGACTGCAGCAATGTGAGACGAAGAACATCTGCCTTATCCTTGGAAATGGTGCATGCTCTGGTCAAAGCAATCAATTCAGCCGCTTGTGCGGACAGGTTCCTGGGGAGAGGTTTTGCCTCTAGTACCTTAGTCTCAGTTGTGACTGCATAACCCACTTGTGTAATACCTGCCTCATTCTTACGTGCTGACCCATCTATGAACAGGGTCCAATCTGAATTTGCCAAAGGCTGATCCTTAAGGTCTGGTCTTGGTAAGACATTAGAGTGTATTAAGTCTAAACATACGTGAGGGGCACCGTCATCAGCTGTAGGTAACAGCGTGGCTGGATTAAGAGTAGTGCATCGCTCAATAGTCATGTGTGGTTGTGATAACAACGTTGTCATGCAGGACAAATGTCTGCTAGGAGAGAGAAAGGTAACTTTATCCTGTAGAAGTATTACCACGACAGAGTGCGGTACTCGTAAGGTAAGGTCATGAAACAAAACTAGGGTTGCAGACACCTGCACGGCCAGTGCAGCTGCGACTACTGCTTGTACACAGTGTGGCAACGATCGAGCCACTGTGTCCAGTTTACTGGAATAAAAAGCTAATGGTCTCAACTTATCCCCATAAGTTTGCAACAGAACCGATGTCATAAAGCCCTGCTTACAATCTACTGTCTGAACAAAATGTTTCATATAGTCAGGGAAGCTAAGTGTTGCAGATCCTGCTATCAGTTGCTTTACCCTAGTAAATACCTGTATTGCCTTATCTGTCCATTGCAGCGCATCATGCGCTGCCATGGGAAGTGCAAAAATAAGTTCTGAAAGTGGACTCACTTCCTCTGCATAATTGGGAATCCAACTACGACAAAAAGTTATTCCTAAAAATGACATCATTTCTTTTTTTTGTACTGGGCATTGGTGCCTGTAAAATAGCTTCTTTTCTACAGTTATCTAGTTGTCTACCAGCATTTGAAATGGTACAGCCTAGATATCGTACTTCAGCTTTACAAAATTGTAATTTAGATTTGTTTACCTTATGTCCCTCTTTCGCCAAGAAATGCAATAACCGAATAGTTTCGGACTCACAGACAGCCTCCGTGGGTGCCGCCAGTAAGATGTCGTCCACGTATAATAGTAGATGACAGCCATGCTCCGGTTGAAACTGTGCCAGGTTTGTTGACATTTCTTGCGAAAAGATTGTAGGGCTCTCACAATATCCCTGCAGCAGTCTTGTGTATGTGTACTGCTTGCTCATAAACGTAAAAGCGAACTAAAACCTACTAGCTTCCTGTAGAGGGATGGAAAAAAATGCGTTACTGATATCAATGACAGAAAAATACTTATCTGTGGGAAGGATATCATTTAACAAAACAGATGGATCTGGGACCATAGGAGCCCTTGGCACCACAGCAGCATTCACAGCTTGCAGATCCTGTACCATTCTCCAGGTCCCATCCGGTTTCCTTACTGGGTACAAGGGTGTGTTACACGGTGAATCTGTGCATGGAATTAAAACCCCAGCTCGTAGTAGAGCCGTGATCACTGGTAGAATACCTTCTTCTGCCTTTTTACTTAACGGATACTGACGCTTGTGAGGTCTAAAATCGGATTTTGGAGTTATTTTAACCTGTCCTGCTGTTTTTATTAGCCCAATGTCATGTTGCCCGCGGGACCATAAGGAGTCTGGCACTGACTGTAACTTTAATTCTTCCTGGGGGGTTAAAAGATATAGTCAGAATGGGCCTCCCCCGGGTGGCGTTAGCCTGTCTTCACGGAGGTGCACTGTGGGTCTAGCCTGGGTGACCCAATTTAGCCTTTGTACCTGAACTCCTTTACATGCCAATTGTTCTGGCATCATTTTAGCCCATTCAGTAACTTTCCTCCCCACCAGATACCATGCCATTTGTTCTTCCCTTGTTACAGAGACATGTGCAATAGAATTATTGCGAAAAAGTAACTGCATATCTTTTGTAAGACTGCATGTAACTGCAGAATTTCCTGCTTTATCCCAATATAGATTTTGTAACAAGATTTTTGTGACCTTGTGTTTAAAGAATTGCTCTTCATATTTGTCGTCTGGTCCTACATACTTTCTGTAGTACATTGTACAGTGTAGTTGTTTAGCTACCACTGGCGGTTGTGTGCCATATTTGCTTAAGGCCAAATTAGTTAGCTCATTTATTACATTTTGTGGTCCAGTTTCGACAAGATCATTACTGTACCAGTAGTGTAAATCACCCTGCCCCACCTGTAACATAACATCTTGAATTTCTACTCGTTTGGCTAGAATCCCTGATGCAGTCGGCACAGCTGCTATGCCAAACACGTGCATTAAATCTCTCCCTAATACGTTTACAGGGCAAATTTTGGAAATAATGACTCGAAACCTGATAGTTTGGTTAGTTTCAGGGTCCGTGAACCATAAGGGTTTAGATAGTGGTTCTTTATAAATGCGGCCATTTGCTGCCTTGACTAATACATAGTCATCAGAAGTTACATCGGATGGTACTGCAGAATTTTTTAGCAGGGTCCTGGAGGCCCCTGAATCACACAAAAATTCTACATCCTTTCCTTCTACTTGAAGTGTTATTATCGGTTGTGCTTCTAGCTGCATAGTTACAGCCAGCGCTGTTAAATTAACAACCTGATATTCGCCTTTGTCTGAAAAATCAGTCATTTCATTCTCCCATCCTGCACATTCTCCCTTACCCTCTTTGTTTACGTCCTCAAAAGCTTCCTCTTCACTCTGGCTTATTGAGTCTGGCCCATCAGCCTTTTTGTCTGGGTCTGATTCACCTCTACCACCATCATACAGTCATGCTGACTCGTGATCCGGGGTGGTTTTAGCTCTTTCAGAAGACCGGCAATCCCTCGCAAAATGTCCCTTTTTACCACATTTGAAACATTCTCCTTCATAATCTTCGGAATGTCCCACATTCCCTCTTCCTCTGCCCCTGCCTCTGCCCCTTCCTCTACCCCTGTTAGTCGGACCTTGCAGTAGCATAAGTGTCCCATCTTCACTCACCGTAAAGGTTTGAGATAGTTTCCTTTTCCTTTCTTCTAAATATTTTTCTGCATGTCTTGCATACTCCAGTAAGGGTTGCAGACGTGCCGTCCTATGGTCTATCATATGTTTGTAAATGAAGTTACTGATTGCAGTTCTACATCCTTTTAAAAAGGCATTTTTTAACTGTTGTTCGTAAGGTGAATCATTTTCTTGATCGGGTGGTTTGTCTATTCCACTATGGTTATCAAAGCACTGGTTAAGTCTTTGTAAATAATGATCTACTTTTTCATCTTCAGTTTGTACACACTGATTAATACAAGTCCAATCTGCCTTAGGCTTCCACTGTTTCATAATACGCTTTAGCAAGTCCTGTGTTTGTGTCTTATATGATTCAGACCCAAAGGCACGTGGTTTACTATCTACCCTAGTCAGGGGATCCCAATTCCCACAAATTAAGTGCCAATCTGGTCCTAAGATTTGGCGTATTACCTGTTCCAATTCAACGGAATTTAATTTGTAACTTTCCACCATACCTGCAATGTCATTGCAAAATTTAGTCATGTCTAATTTTGGGTGTGGTATGCCCTCCACAGCTTTTCAGATGTCTTCCCGTGTCCAAGGTCGATAAACTAAAATAGTGGGACCTTGACCGGGTGTTCCTGCCTGTGGGTTTGCTACTTCTATAAGGGGATATGAGTCTGTAGATACTGTATTTGATTCAGCTTCTTGCATTTCAGCTTCCTTACGCGTCCATTCTGATTTATCTATATTACGGTTCCGGAATTCCAGGGTTTCACCTACTTGTTTTGTCAGTACTACGGGGGGTACAGTTTTATCCTGATTCTCTGTGTCACCTTCCTAATACTGGGGTGGACTAACCATGTCTTTTGTAACTTCGGGATACAAGGGTGGGGCTGTCGGTCTACGACAGGCAACAGATGTCTCGTCATCCTCTTTGCGGACAAAAAAATGCATCTTTTGCACTCGAGCCACCATTTCCCTTATTTGAAAATTGTTCCCTATGTCTCTTATTAGCTTCTTCTAACCATTTCTGTGCTTGAGGAAATCCTACCTTTTTTTGTTTCTTAACCTTACCTCCTGTGTCCCTGCGCAGGTCTCTCACTAGATTTTGACATTCTGATTTATTCAAGGTACCACTAAACCCATAGTCTTTCTCCCATTTTTTCATATATTTCAAGTTTTTTGGATGTAATTTATACATATATTCCTCATCCTCAGTCCTTTTATTTAAGCAGCCCTTCCTAACACAACAACTGCTTCCTATTCCCATTTTTCTTATTTAAAAGAAAAACTGTTTCCTTTTCCTGAGATCTCTACCGGTCTTTTGTAAAAATTTTAAACAAAAGAAATTCCTTTATGACTAGTCCCTTAAAAAACTTTTACAAAATAAAAAAGCTTACCTTACTGCGGATCTTCCGCCCTTGTTCGTCACCGTCCCACGGATCGAATCTAAGAGTGACTGGCCTCTACTTACGACTTCTTCGTCGGACGTCTTTCCGTTCAAGGGAGCCCAAGATTCGTTCTCCCCTTCCTGTACTGGTTTTTCAGTCCCTCTTATGCGATTTGTACCGTGAAGAGGTGGCCCCACGTTCTTGGGCGCCAGAAATGTCAAAAGATTTTAATACTCTTAACATATACTGGAAGAATCACGCAGCAAAAAGGTAGGCCAAAAAAGAGTTTATTTTACATGCATGGAGACATGCCACAAAGTTCTTGGTTGTCAGCAGTCTAATTTCTATACACTTTACATGGGTTTTTATACCCTCTTTTGTGCATACACAGCAGCTGGTTACTAGACAAGGAATTTCAGTCAAGGCTATAAATTCACTCACTGGAGCCTTAGATGGTAAAAAGTCAGACACAAGATAAGTTGGTGCCTACATCAAGGTAACATCTATGCACTCCTCCTTGGTCAGAGGTCAGTCCCAAGATAGGCCTGTGCCTGGACCAAAGTAACATCTGTGCATTCCTTTCTGGTCAGCAAATTCCTTACAAGAAAAACAACTCATTTTAGCTTATTTCTCTGCACGCAATGTAGTTTCACATTTTAACCCTTCCTATACAGGATACAAAGATGTTGAACACAAAGATTCTTACTACAGATTCATACTGTTTAATTTGTTAATTCTAATGGCCAATCTATGTAAGTTTTTAGGGTTAATGGAGTATGATTGTAACTTACATTTTTCCAAATTTATCCAGACTTTAAATCAGAAATATTTAGAAGTTTTAAATCATAATGTTGCCAATTTAGAATTTGTGATCTTATCATTGGGTTTTAGATTTAGTTTTAATTTATCATTTTTAGCTTGTAAATCAAACAAATTCCCTATCCCACTCCTTTCTCTGTAAAAGATACCAACTCTTAATTCTACCATAAAGGTAAGCTTTTAATGCATCCCACAGTATAATATCTGAAACGTCCCCATTATTATTTAACTCCAAAAACAAATTTAACTCTTAAAAACCATTCATGAAATCCTTTAATCATTAGAAGAGAATAGGCAAACTGTACATCAGCACCCTGACTGGAGAACAACGTTGTCCAGCAAGGTATTAATGTTCAAGTAATGCCCGGTGAAAAACGAGTCTGTCACTTCACAGCAGCATATCAAGCTGCCATGGAGCTCAGACTGCTAAAAAACGAATGACCTCCATTACTTTTACACTTACTAAGCAATGTTTTTGCTGTTTATTGAGTGAAAAAAAAAAAAAAACAACAGAACGAAGTGTATATATGTGTGTGTGTGTGTGTGTGTGTGTGTGTGCTCGCATGTGCGTGTGTGTGAGAGAGAAAGACGGAGAATGATCATGTGTGAGTGAATGCATGCAGGAAAGCAGAAGTAACTATGTGTGTGCGAGAGAGAGAGAACGATCATGTGTGAGTGAATGTGTGTATGAAAGCAGAAGTGACTGAGAGAGATCAAGAGAGACAGTGCGATCATGTGTGAGTGAATGAGTGTATAAAAGCAGAAGTGACTGTGTGTCTATGACAGACATTGAGAGAGTGAGAGCAATCTTGTGTGAGTGAGTGCAGGTATGAAAGCAGAGAAGGCTCTGTGTGTGTGTGTGTGTGTGTGTGTGTGTGTGTGTGTGTGTGTGTGTGTGTGTGTGTATATGTGAGATCGAGAGAGTGAGAGTGATCTTGTGTGAGTGAATGAGTGTATGAAAGCAGAAGTGACTGTATGAGAGAGAGAGAGAGAGAATGGGCTGTCGGTAAAAATTGTTGTGTTTTACTTCCTTATTTCTTTTTAAGTACTATATTATTTTCTTATATATTTTTTATGTAAATCCTTCCTCCAACACCGTTAACATATACTACAGAAAGTTTGAAACATTACGCGGAGGAACTATTTTACATCAAAAATATACAAAAAATAATATATTACTTAAAAAAAATAAGTAAAATACGACAGCCCATTCTCTAAGTGAAATAATGCCCTCCAGAGGTGTATGTTAATGTGTAATTAACACCCTTCCAGGGGTGTAGAGGCCCTCAGGCCTCATAACACCCCTGGGCGGGCGTTAATTACACATTAACACACAATGTCAGACATTATTGCTTACTTATATAGGCCGGAATTCTCTGCCAAAAAAATCAGATCATCAGTTTTTATATTAAAATTAAAAGTTATCACAATATGTTCAGATAGTGGACACAAAGTTATTAAAACATCATCTATTTTAGAATACAGATTGAAAAAAACCTTATCAACATTTGTTTGGGTTCCAAATTTGAATGAATAATGAGTACATCCAAGGGAATTTGTCAATTTTAACTAGTATATTTCTTTTAAATTCATTATGGGCATGAAATGGTTTAATTTTTTGATAAGGCTGTTATCCTAGTTTTTTCACTCTTAGAAGTATCTTTATCTGATAAAATACAACTAAAGTCTCCAGCCAAGATAATTTCACCCTTTACATGTAAAGCTGTAGTATCTAAGCATTTCTCAACTATTTTAGTTCCATTTCTAGGTAACCAATATACATTAATGTATAACATTTCTTTTTAATTTCCAACACAACTATATTCAACATTTCATTTTTTTATCTTCGTTGAAGGTTGTGCGTCAGGGCCGGCAACTCGGCACATAAAAATCTACTGCCAATCATTAGCGGACCGGAGTTCCGCTGTGGCGACCCCTAACCGGGAAAAGCCGAAAGACACAAACAATTAGAGTAAGTCTCTAGAATTTTAGGTACAGTATGAGACTTCTTCCACAATACAGGAGTACCTCTCCTTTTAGATCTATAACATGCATGAATCTACTAAAATTAAATAATCTTTAAATGACAATTTATCTAAATCTTTTTTAAACAAGTGTGACTCCTGTAAGAAGATTATATATGCTTTATTCATCGTGATAAATTTGAGCAAACTATTTATTTTTACATTACTGTTATTAAGGCCATTGACATTTAAAGATAAACACTTATACATCATCTTAAATATACATTTGAAACAAGTATAATATGATTTTGCATATAACAGATTGTGATTAACTCTAATACATTTTGTTATGGACATAATTAGAAGTTATGTACCTACCATAACGTTCCATGTTAGTTGTCTTCTTCTCGCCTTCTTTCTTGCTGGATGGGTTCGGAGCCGATCCTCGGCTCCGACTCGGCCACTCTAAAAGCTCGAGAGCTAGTTTCACCGGCTCGAGGCTCCCCTATATCCCACAATGCTAGGCGGTAACTCCTCAGATCTCGTTTAAAAGCTAAGGCCAGCAATAAAATTCCATAAGGAACAAAGAACTCTTCTAGGTCTGTCCTGGCTAGGGGGAAGGAGGGTGGGACGCAAGAAAGAAGGCGAGAAGAAGACAACTAACATGGAACGTTATGGTAGGTACATAACTTCTAAATGTTAAGTTGTCAATCTCGCCTTCATTCTTGCTGGATGGGACCGCGTCCCTAGCACCTTGTCCCGGGTGGCCTATCGGAATAGACTCGAGTACAGTGGAACCAAAGTTGGCTCGGTCTCTAGAGGCCAAGTCCAACTTAAAATGAGAAATGAAGGTATGGGGAGAAGCCCAAGTAGCTGCAGAACAAATCAAATCAATAGGCAGCCTATCTTGGAAAGCTACCGAAGTGGCTAAAGCTCTAGTTGAATGAGCCCTGGGTTTGGATGGCAACCGTTGATGTCTTATTTCATACACTAGGGTAATCAACGAAGTAAGCCATCTAGAGAGAGAGACTTTAGAGACTGGAAGGCCCATTTTACCTTCTGCATAAGAAACAAACAGTTGGTCAGATTTCCTGAATTGTTTGGTCCTGTCTAGATAGTACCTAAGCTGGAGGTGAATATCTAAACTGTGTAACTTTTGTTCTGACCTATTAGAATAATTTGGGAAGAAAACAGGAAGCTCAATGGTTTGATTCAAATTTGCCAATGAAGCTACTTTGGGCAAAAAAGACAGGTTAGTACGCAAGGACACCCTGTCTTTATGAAATACTAGATAAGGGGGTCGACTACACAGAGCATGAAGTTCAGAGACTCTTCTAGCTGAGGTGATAGCTACTAAAAAGAGTGTCTTCCACGAAAGTAATTTTATGGAACATGAAGCCGCAGGTTCAAAGGGGGGGAGAATTAAGGATGCCAGAACCAAGTTGAGATCCCATTGAGGAGGAGGATCTTTGATGGGTGGTTTGAGTAGAAAGACTCCCTTTAAAAAGGCTTTGCAGAGCTTGTGAGACATGATAGAGGACTCTGAGACTCCAATATGAAAGTTCGAAATTGCAGCCAATTGAACTCTAATGGTAGAAGGGAACGAACCTGCATGGAAAAGTTCAGCTAGAAAGTCTAGAACTGTTTGAATATAAGCAGTGAAAGGATCTATGTTCTTTGACTGCGCCCAAAAGGAAAAACGTTTCCACTTGCCGTGATAAATCTTCCGAGTGGAAGATTTATGAGAGGCAATCAAGATATCTCTAACTGAGTGAGATATCAAAGGAAGCCTGGCTAAGGTCGGAATTGGAGGAACCAAGCTGTGAGGTTCAGAGAGGGAAGGGAGTGGTGCAACTGACCCGACTGATGGGTCAAAAGGTCTGGAACTGGGTCCAGATGCCAAGGTTGTTCCAACAGATAACGGTGGAGAAAGGGGAACCAAATTTGTCGAGGCCAGTAAGGGGCAATGAGGATCATAGAAGCTTCCTGAGCGATGGCTTTCTGTATCAGCTGGGATATCAGTGGGAAGGGGGGGAAGGCATAGAGAAGTTCCCGGGGCCAAACGTGCACTAGAGCTTCTCTGCTGGGATGGCTTGGTTGGGGAAAGAGGGTGAAAAAATCGTCGCACTTGCTGTTTTGGGGAGTAGCGAAAAGGTCGCAAGGCCTGCCCCACTTTCGAAAAACTTTCTCCAACACTGAGTTGTTCAGAGACCACTCGTGAGGCATGAGAATAGCTCTGCTCAATTTGTCCGCAATCACATTGGACTTCCCGGGAATGTGCGTTGCTAACAGAAATCGCTGAGAAGAGATCGCCCATTGCCATAGTCTGAGTGCCTCTCGACATAGGGGGTAAGACCTGGTTCCGCCTTGTTTGTTGATGTACCACACTATAGACATGTTGTCTGTTTGGATTGCTATAGTTCCTATGGGAAGAGAGTCTTGTAGGGCTTGCAACGCTAGGAGCACAGCTCTCATCTCTAGAACGTTTATGTGCAAGTGGCACTCGAACGGTTGCCACATGCCCTGGACTGTCCTGCCCTGGAATTGCCCCCCCCCCCACCCGATCAGGGAGGCGTCCGTTGTCACTGTAGCAACCGGAGGGGGAGGGACAAAAGGTCTCCCTAGGAGGAGCTGAGGGGATGAGATCCACCAAGAGAGATGACTCTTGCACGATTGAGTTATCCGAATAGGATGGGACATTGAAAGGCTTTGATAAGACCATTGTATGAAGAGCATCCATTGTAAAATCCTCATGTGGAAGCGGGCTAATGGTAGGAGAGGGATGGCCGCAGCCATAATCCCCAAGACTTTCAGGATCTGTCAGGCCTTGACTTTGTTGTTCTGTAAAAGAAGAAAGACCTGTTTGTGAATGTCTGCTATCCTCTGCTCTGTGAGTCTGGCTGACATCTTGACTGTGTCTAGATTTGCACCTATGAAAGTAATAACACGACAAGGCGACAAGACAGACTTTTCGTAGTTTATTGAGATGCCTAGTGCCCGACATGTGCGGAAGGTGTAGTCTCTGGCGAGGAGTAAGAGATGCCTGGTGGGGGCTGTAAGGAGCCAGTCGTCTAAATAAGGAAACACCTGGAATCCTTGACGTCTCAGATGAGAAGCTACCACTGCCATGCATTTGGTAAACACTCGGGGGGCTGTAGTGAGACCAAAGGGCAGGGCTCTGAATTGAAAATGACTGGTTCCCAGCCTGAAGCGGAGAAATCGCCTGGAGCGTCGATTCATCTTGATGTGATAGTACGCATCCTGGAGATCTATAGAGCACATCCAGCTGTCCCGCTCCAAAAGGGGAAGAATGGACTGCAGCGTGACCATCCGGAACTTTGTTTTTTTGACAAACTTGTTCAAGTTGCAGAGATCCAAAATGGGTCTCCAGTCCCCTGTTTTCTTTGGAACCAAAAAGAATTTGGAGTAGGTTCCGGATCCTACTTGGTCTGCTGGCACTGGTTGAATGGCTCTTTTTACGAGCAGCTTTGAAATTTCTAATGCTGCTTGTTCCCTTTGACTGGGTGGAACGTCTGGAAGGGATTTTTTGGACAGCTTCGGAATGAAAAGAAAGGGGATTCTGTAGCCTTCGGAAATGATAGACTGTACCCACTTGTCTTGAGTTAGGGATAGCCAGGCTTTTGGGTACAGTGACAACCTTCCCCCGACTGCCTCCGAAGGTGGACAGTCGGGCAACACCTCAGGGATGCTGAAAGGGCTTGTCGGAAAAGGATTCTCGACTGCCCTGATTCTGCGGGCCCCCTCTGCCTCTGGGACGGCGTCTACCATTGTTGTTCCCCCCTCTGCCTCTAGAGGGGAATCGACTCTGTGCGTCAGGCAAGTCTCCTTGAGATTGTTTACGGAACCACATCTTTCCCCCCTTCTGACCTTTGGAGTAAGATATAGAAGGAGTAGAAAAACGGACTCCGATGGCAGAAAGGGTTTTGCCATCAGTCTCGCACCTAGTCAAGGTTTCCTTCACTTGAGGACCAAAGAGGGATGATCCATCAAAGGGGGAATTAGTGAAGGACGCCTTAAAGGGGTCCACAAAGTTACAAAGCCGCATCCAGGCGTGCCTACGCAAGGCTACACCTGTACCTGCTGCTCTACTTGCTCCATCAGCCGCATATGAAAGGAGGCGCATGGAGGAGTTGGTGATAGAATTAAGGGTAGCCAGCTGAGAGTTCATCCTATCCTGAAAACCCGCAGCTGTTGGGTCCTTCAGCATTTCACTCGCTTCCTTGAGTAAATCCCTCTGAAGTCGAGTAAAATGGCACAGGTAATTCAGCGATTTCATTGTAAAGGTCGCTGACGAGAACATCCGCTTCCCGTACCTGTCCATCGACCTAGACTCCTTGTTAGGAGGATGAACAGGTACCGAAGGATCAGTTAACTCCTTCTTGGTAGCTGCAGCCACCACCATAGCATCAACAGAGATGCCCTTGGTCAGAAATTCTTTGTCTTTGGGGGCCGTGATGAACTTAGATGGTCTCCTGGGGGTGGGTTCCACTGAGTCAGGAGCCGCCCAAGCCTTCTTTGCCACCACTTGCATAAGGGGGTCAAAGGGAGGGGACACCCAGGAGGTGGAAGGGCGAGAGCCAAACGCCTCAAGGTACACTGATTCATCCTCTGAAGGGTTGAGGGCTGGCCAATTCCCCCTCTGTTTTAAGATTTCAAGGATGTCTGCAAAGGAGACATCTTCAGAGGGGGAACGAGGGAACCTTCAGAATCCTCTAAATCAGTGTCAGAGGTGACAGACTCAGGGGAGTCAATGTGCTTCCTCTTACACTGCCTCTTCCTAGGGGGCTCTCCTACAGGGTCAGGAGAGGACTCGGAAGAGGAGGAGATTCCCACAGGGGAAACTTGAGGAGCTGGCTCTCTACGGTCGGGGACAAGAGAGTGAGTAGAAATCACCGGAGGCACCATGGAGGGAAGGGCAAAAGGAGCCGACTGTGGATTAGAACCAGGTTCTAACACGCTCCTCATGACCTCAAAGGCACCCCTGTCAGGCAGAGCCGGAGGTCTCCTTTCCGAAAAACTGAAAACCTCCCCCGGCACCGACAGTGATGGCTCCGAGGCCGATGTCGGAGCCGAACTCACCAGCGCCGAAGCACCGAGAGGGAGAGCGGGGTCGGACAAGGGTCCGATGCCACTCACCCCCTCGGAGCTGACGAGAGAAGTCTGGTGCCGAGATTCTTCCAAGGAAGACATCGGAGCCGACGACGGAACCGAAGACAAGGGTATCGGTTCCGACGCCACCACAGTCTCGGGTCCGAACCGCCCCGGCTCCGAACTCAAAAGAGTCAGAGGAGGAATATTTTGAGTGGTGGGGGTAGTCTTCGACTGTTGAGTCGGACTTTGAAGCATTTGGGCTAATGCCTCGGACTTAAGAAGTCGACTCACTAATCTCTGAAGGTTGTGGTCCGATAACCTGGAAGACCTAGAAGAGTGGGATCTATGGCTCCATTCAGACAGCAAAGGTGATGCTGGAGCCGAATGAACGGAGCCAATAGATGGGGAACGGGACCTCTTCTTAGTTGTCGGCTCCGACAACTTGATCGGAGCCGACTCAGTTATGTCTTAGGACAGCGTAGTTACATGCATTCGAGATTCATCAGCTCCGGCCGGAGCCAATGTTCGAATGGACTTAGAGCCCCCAGAAGTCGGCTCAGAGGCTGGAGCCGAAGGTCTGGAGGACTTAGAGGGTCTCCCCGATGACTGAGTGGAGAGACCCTCAGGCTTTAATAAGCCTCTGAGAATTAATTTATTTTTTTGCTCCTGCAGGACTCTAGGGCTAAAGCCATGGCAAACAGCACATGAGTCCTGCAGGTGCAAAGGTCCCAGGCAGTAAACACAAGAAGTGTGACCGTCTGTCAGAGACATCTTCTGACAGCATGAGTCACACTTCTTGAAGCCTGAGACCTTTGATTCTTTGGACATGTCCAAAGAGAAGAAAAAAGTGTAATCACAAACACACACACACCGATTACACTTTAAAAACAATAAACTTTAAATTTTAAGTTACAAAGTTTAAAACTAAAAATTTCCCTACAAAACACAGACACTCCAACTACCAAGGGAGGGAGGAGTGGGCCTAAAGCCCAAGGGAAAGGTTGGATAATTTAGGATAGGTAGACTAATGAAAAATTAACTAAAAGGGATTAAAAGTATTTAACTATCTAAAGTTATGAAAGGGAGCTAACTTAAAGGAGGTTTCTGACTGACTAAAACTGTCAAAAGATTCAACTAACCTGAGCCGGTTGAAAAAAGCACCTCGATCGCGTAGCGGCAAACGAGATCTGGGGAGTTACCGCCTAGCATTGTGGGATATAGGGGAGCCTCCAGCCGGTGAAACTAGCTCTCAAGCTTTTAGAGTGGCCGAGTCGGAGCCGAGGATCGGCTCCGAACCCATCCAGCAAGAATTAAGGCGAGATTGACAACTTAACAAATTTAGCCATTAACATTTTGAATAAATTGCTATTTATATTTACAAACATGGAACAGTATGTTCCTGGTTTGATGAGATTCTCATTAAAACCACCCTCTATCCACATTTCCCTCTCCATAAATTCTCCCTTAGCTACTAACATAAAAAAATAAAACCAATAAAAAAATTATGAAACGAGTAACTCGTTTTCTATAATAATTTATTTAATATCAACTTTTTCATTTCCAGATTTAACTATTCATATTAATATAATTACGAGTAAAGTGTATGATTAATATCAGGCATGTAAATCTACCTCATCATACCTTACACACACACACACACACACACACACACACACACACACACACACACACACATACTTCCAAGGCAGACATTTTTAAACTACAAAAAGCCTAATCTTGCTATAATCAAATACAAAGCACCATATATTATAATGTCATTAAGTATTGAGCTTGGTTGTTAAATATACGTAGCACAACTTGAGAATTATGATCTCCATCAGAAACAAAAAGTAACACAGAAAAAAGTATAAACTTTTAAATATTTTCCCTCTAATTTTATCTAAATAACAACAATCTAAAGGCTGCTTGCATGTTGACCCTACATCTGACACCAAGGCCTTTAAAGTATATATTAATCAGCCTAAGGCTCCCTAAAGTAAGCATGTATTTCACATCTGCATCCATTGTATATATTTTTGCCCAACCAAGAACAAGTGAAAAAATTACTAGATAAAGTAAATATTTCCACTATGAGTTGGTTTAGCAAATATTTCAATGACATTTGAACACTAGTGTAATTGTAGGTGTTTTGATTTACTACAATTTATGTACATATTCTGCCAGTAACATCACCACAATAAACCTGTAACTTTATTTGAATCGTTTACTTATTTTAATAATGTTATCTTACCTAGCTATATTTTATGTTCTCTACCCCCCCCCCCCCAATCCCTTTTCCCCATTATCTCTTTTTTGGCTAAATGCAAAACAAGTATGTATTTAGAAAATGTGTCAGTACTGCTTACCTATAACAACACTGCTGCATCTAGTAATACCACATAAAAACTAAAAAATAGCAATGTTTTTATGTACAGAATACATTGCATCGTTAAATGTTTTGATTTCCTTAGTAGTCTGATTGACAGCCTAAACTATTACTATTAAATGAGAGACAGGACCACAAAACAATGGTTTAAAACAGGAAACTAAATCTGTTTCTTTCCCCCTACAGATCTGGTCCAGCATAACAATTTGGAAACAATGGTGAAGCACTGAGCACATTTATTATTTATTAATTCACACTTCCTCATCTTACCAATCACGTAACTTTAACCACTACTGCATCGAGCTGGCATTAAAAACCAACTCAACATCAGCTGACACAACAAATGCAGGAGTCCAATGCTATAGTTTCTAAAATACTCATTTAATCATCTTTGATTTACATGTACTCCTGTCATGTTTCCTAATGATCTTTTCTACCTACTGTAAAGAGTCCTACCTACTGCAAAGAGGGGGAAAATAATTAGAAACACAAGTAGTGTTAGCTCTTAAGTCACAGATATTTCCTAACAATGCGTAATCCATAGCAATGCAAAAATGGAAAAAGACAATAACCTCTACTTGCAATCATATTCATTCTTTCTACTAAAGTCTTCCATTGATATATTGGTTTAAACAGTTTGCAATTCAAAAAGATGAATCAAATGTATATTGGAAATAAACTGTGTGTGCATGTGTATATGCGCACGCATGTATACATGTGCATGCGTGTATGAGTGCAAGCATGTGTATGTGTCTATGAGACAGAATGGATGAGATTTACCTTAAATGGAAACAGAAATTACACGTTATAAATGAATATACAAAGACCCAATGATATGACTAAGGTACTGTATCACCTTGTGGTGTTAGGTGTTAAAAGATTATAATACATATCTGAATTATTAAACATGCTAACACTGTCATGAGCAGAGACATTTTCCAAAAAAAAAAAGAAGTTATGTACTCACCATAACGTTCCATGTTTGTTGTCCTTGATCTCGCCTTCCTTCTTGTTGGTTGGGTTTGGAGCCGATCCTTGGCTCCGACTCTGCCATATTCTAAAGCTCGAGAGCTTCCACTGGCTCGAGCCTAGACCATATCCCATCATGCCTAGCAGTAGTTACCCAGATCTCGTTTGTGATAACCTTAACACTAGACTACAATATGCAGATATATAAACTATAGGCATATATAAATATATATGTATATATACATACATATATAAAAAAACCCACCAAGCCATAAGTAGAAGAACTCTTAGTCTACCCAACTCGTAAGGCAGGAAGGGAATCAAGGCCTATATAGCCAAAAGATGGATAATTCCTCTTGATCCTCCAGGAGGGGGAAGGAGGATGGGATGCAAGAAGGAAAGCGAGATCAGGGACAACAAACATAGAATGTTATGGTGAGTACATAACTTCTTTATGTTATGTTGTCCCTATCTCGCCTTCCTTCTTGTTGGTTGGGACTGCATCCACAGCACCTTCTTCTTGGGTGGCTCAATGGAATAGACTCTTTAGAAAATGTGGAACCAAAGGATGCCCTGTTCCAGAAGGCCACATCTACTTTGTAATGAGTGATGAAGATATGGGGATTAACCCAGGTAGCTGCCGCACAAATTGTGTCTAAAAGCAGTCTGGCCTGAAAGGCAGTAGAGGTAGAAAAGGCCCTGATTGAGTGACCTTGAATTTTCCCTGGTAGCTGTTTGTTGTGAATTATAGATGTAAGTAATGGCGTCTGAAAGCTATTTTGATAAAGTTACTTTTGAGACTGACATTCCCTTTCTGTTTTCTGCAAAGGATGCAAACAATTGGTCAGACTGCCTGAATTCCTGTGTCCTGTGCAAGTAAAAACGTAACTGTCTATGAATATCCAGTTGGTTGCCATGGTTCAGAAAGAATGCAGGTAGTTTTATTGATTGATTCAGATTGAACTCTGAGCAAACTTTTGGTAGGAAGGATGGGTTGGTTCTGAGAGAAACCTTATCTTTGTGAAAAATTAAATAAGGGGGATGAATGGATAGAGCTTGTAATTCTGATACCCTTCCTAGATGAGGTAATGGCGATCAAGAAAATCATTTTTCAAGTCAAAAATTTAAGAGAACAAGAATTAGCTGGTTCGAACGGAGGAAGAATCAAGGCAGCTAGGACTAAATTTAGATCCCAAGGAGGAAGTGGTTCTCTAATTGGGGGTCTCAAAAGGATAGTACCCCTCAGAAAAACTTTGCATAGCCTGTGGGACATAATGTTGGAACCCATTTCTCCCACATGAAAGTTGGAAATAGCAGCCAGTTGAACTCGGATAGTTGCTGCTGCTGCTCTTTGGTTAAAAGTTTCAGCGAGGAATTCCAGGATCTTTGAAACAGGTGCAGTAAAAGGATCAATACTATTTTTGGCTGCCTAACAAGAGAACCATTTCCATTTGCTAGTATACAGTTTTCTCGTAGAGGATTTGTGAGAGGAAATTAGAATATGTTGTACTGCCGGGGAGATGTCAGGAAACCTGGCTAAGATGGGAAGTGGAGGAACCAAGCGGTCAGCTTGAGGGTCTGTAAGGAAGGGTGGAGTGATGCATCAGCAGATCCAGAATCCAAGCCTCCTCCTGAAGATGGGGCCATGAAAAGGGAACCAGATTTGACAAGGCCAGTAAGGGGCAATGAGTATTAGCTTGCAACCCAATGATTTTGCTTTCTGAAGAACCTTGGGTATCAGAGGAAACTGGGGAAAGGCATACAGAAGTCCCAAGGGCCTATCGTGAACAAGTGCATCACTGGGTGATTGTCCCGGTGGGAGGACTAGGGTGAAACAGCTGCTGCATTTCGCATTGATGGGCGTGACAAAAAGATCGCACCAAGGCTGGCCCCCTTGCAAAAAATCTGGTTCGCAATATCCTATTTCATGGAAGACTTGAGGCATAAGGATAGCCCTGCTTAGCTTGTCTGCTATCACGCTGGATTTCCCCGGAATGTGCCGTAATCAGAAAGCATTGGGAAGACATCGCCCACTGCCACACTCTTAGAGCCTCTGGACACAAGGGGTGGGATCTGGTTCCGCCTTGCTTGTTGATGTACCATACCACTGACATGTTGTCCACCTGAATTGCAATCGTCCCCGTGGGGAGAGAGCTATGAAGTGCTTGCACAACGCTTGGAGCACCGCTCTCATCTCGAGGACGTTTAAGTGCAAGTGGTACTCATGTTGTTGCCATGTCCCATGAACAGTCTGTCCCAGATAATGCCCCCCCCCACTCTATCTGGGAAGCGTCCGTGGTCACTGTGGCCACTGGTTGGGGGAGGACGAATGGTCTGCCTATAGTCAACTGTGTGGACTGAAGCCACCATTTTAGGTCCTTCTTGCAGGTCTCCGTGATGAGAATTTTGTGGGACATGGGTAGATCTTGCAATGAACATTGAGCAAACAGGAGCCACTGTAATAACCTCACGTGGAAGCGCGCCAAGGGAAAAAGAAGTTATGTACTTACCATAACGTTCGATGTTTGTAGTCTATCTCGCCCTCCATTCTTACACTTAGGATCGGAGTAGAACCTCAGCTCCAACTCGGCCATTTTCTAGCTCAAAAACATCTGGTTGGCTCGTGGCTAGGAGGTATCCCATCATGCACCGCTGACATAAACCAGATCTTGTTTGCTGCCAGGAGAAACATACAGAGACAAAGAACAAACCATGTCGAAAGGACCCAACATAACAATAATGTAGTAGTCACTCTACCCCCAGGTTCCTCAAGAAGGGGGCAGGATGGAGGGTTAGAATCTAAGCTGTCTGTGCACATCTAAAGAGTGCAGTATCCATTCCCCTTTGTTCTGTGGGTTAGGAAAGAAGGGAGGCAAATGAATGGACTGATTAAGAGCCACACTGGATACCACCTTGGGCACGAAGGAGGGATTGGTTCTGAGGAACACCCTGTCCGCATGAAAGATGATGAAAGGTTCCATTGCCATAAGGGCCTGAAATTCCGATACCATTCTTGCAGACGTGATTGCTAAAAGAAAAGCTGTTTTCCAGGAAGGAAATTTTAAATCTGTAGTAGCAGCTGGCTCGAAAGGAGGAAGGGTGAGTTTCTCCAAGACAAAGTTAAGATCCCAAGCTGGATTTGGAGTTCTCCTGGGTGGCCTTAAATTTTTGGCCCCTCTGAGGAACTGCTTGAGCAGTGGGTGAGAGAAGTGGGGAGGCTCTGTGCTATATTGAGATGAAATTGCTGAGACATGAATTTTGATGGAGGAAAAAGACAAGCCCTTATGAAGCATCTCAGTCAAGTATTGTAGAATCTGAGGTAAATTGGGCACTGCTGTGTTCATTCCTTGAGATTGGTTCCAGGCACAGAATATTTTCCATTTTGCAGCATAAGATTTTCTAGTACTAGGCCTCCTTGACTCTAAAATGATATCCATCACTGATTTACTGAGGGATGGTAAAGGAGAGATTAGGTAATTAGCCAGGCTGCTAGGTTCAGAGTTTGCAGCTGAGGGTGCAGAATCTGGTTCTCCTGCTGAGACAACAGGGAAGGAATCTGAGGCAGGTGCCATGGAGCCAAGCGTGACACACTGCGCAAGAGTGGGTACCAGTGTTGGCGAGACCAGTCTGGTGCAAATAAAATTGTCCTTGGCTTGTCCTGTTTGATCTTTAGTAGTACCTTGGAGAGCAGAGGCAGAGGAGGGAAGGCATAAACTGACAGTTTTTTCCAGCTGAAGGATAACGCATCCACTTTCCAAGCTAGCTTGTGAGGAATCCTTGTGCAAAATTTGTCCAGTTGATGGTTCTGGGGGGAGGCAAACAGATCTATATCTTGGCTCCCCCATTTGCTTGTCAACATGTTGAAAATCTTTGGTTCCAGTTTCCAGTCTTGTGGGTCCATGAGGTTTCTCTGCTCAGTCCGTCTGCCAGTGTATTTAGTTTTCCTGGCAGGAATTGAGCTTGTATTTTCACTTGGTAGCTCAAGGCTGTGTTTCACAATGCCATGGCTAGTCTGCAGAGGGGGTACGAATGTGTGCCCCCCCCCTGCTTGTGTATGTATCACATGACAGTGGTGTTGTCCATCTTTACCATTAGTTGTCCTGGAAGAATGTGGTCCTTGAAGGCTGTCAGAGCATTCTGTACAGCTAACATTTCTTTTTGATTTATGTGCAGGTGCATTTGACTTAGGTTCCATTTGCCTGAATGCACTTCCCTGCCAGGTGAGCCCCCCATGCATAGTCTGATGTGTCTGTTGTTAAGATTTGGCTGGCAGGGGGTAATGTGAATGGTAGTCCCCTGTTTTGGTGGCAGGCCTCTGCCCACCAAAGGAACTCTAGGCATAGGCAAGGTATGATAGGAATCCTTGCTTCTACATCCTGTGAATGTTAACACCATAGGCTTTTGAGATACCACTGTAGTTACCTCATATGCAGCCTTGCATATGGAATTAGAAGAATGCAGAAGGCCATGAACCCCAAGGCTTGCAGTATTTGCCTTGCAGATAGCTGGGATTTTGTGGCCACTTGTTTGAAGTAAGTTGCCAAATGAATCCGTTTCTCTGGCATGAGGAAAGCCATCTGGGAAGTTGTATTCAAGCTTGCTCCCAGGAATATAATTTGTTGACAGGGTACCAGGTGGGATTTCTTTTCGTTGATGGTGAACCCCAGACAAGTCAGTACCCTTTGAACAAAGGCCAGATGATTCAAAAGAATGCCCTTGCTTTCTGCCTGAATTAGACAATCGTCCAGGTATGGGTATATTTGAATATTTATTTGCCTGCAAAATGCAATGACTGGAGCTAGGCACTTTGTGAATTCCCTGGGCGCAGTAGATAAGCCAAAGGGCAGTACAGAGAACTGATACCGCATGTAGCCTGCTTTGAAGCATAGGTATCTTCTGCAAGACTCCCTGATAGGGATGTACAGGTATGTTTCTTTAAGTCTAGTGATGCCAACCATGTATCCTTGCCTAGCATAGGAAGCAGCTGGTGAAGAGTCAGCATTTTGAATTTTGGAATTACCAGAAAGTGTTTAGAATAGAAAAGTCCAGGATAAGGCGCCATGTATTGCCTTTTCTAGGTACCAGGAAAAGTCACAAATAGAAAACTTGTCCCTTTTCCTCTTCTGGTACCAACTGAATAGCCCCATGTTTAAGAGAGAGAGTACTTGATTTTGGGCCTCTGCCCACTGACTTGGGGGTAGATCTGGCCACCCACTTGGTGTTGGTAACATGTGGAAAGGAAATCCTTATCCTTGGGACACTATTTAAAACCCATTTGTCCTGGGTAATGAGTTCCCAGTTTTTGGCCTGCAGACCAATCTTTCTGCCTAAAGGAGCATTCAGTTGGGAAGTGCTTGGAAGTTTTAAAAGCAAGTAATTGAGACAGTTTTCCATAGGGGGGAGTCTTACTACTCCCAGGTTTGGGTGCGGAAATCCCCCACTGTCTAGTCTTGTGTGTCCCTTGGGACTGAAACCTGGGGTTTCTGCTGTGTCTGGGTTTGGCTTGAGAAGACCTGGAAGGGGCTGGAAAGGACCATTTTTAGAGGGCCAGTGCCTTCTAGATCTAGGAGGCTTAACTTGTAAGAAATCTTTAACAGTTTGCATAGATTTAGCTTTATCTTCCATCTTTTTAAGAACTTCCTCAGCCTTGTTACCAAACAGCCGGTCCTGATTTATGGGAGCATCCAACAATTTAGCTTTAACATGATCAGGCAAAGATTATTCCTTAAGCCAAGCATGCCTTCTGAGCACAGACCCAGTAACAGCAGCCCTGCAAGAGGCCTCTAATTAATCAAATCCACATTGCAAAGTATGTTTTCCAACCTGTTCAGCAGAATGCATTAAATCCTGTAATTCTTTATTTTCAGCACAGTCAGGAATTAACATAATTTTATATTTAAGCAATCCAATAACATGTTGTTGATACTTTAACATATGAAACTGGCAGTTTAAAGCCCTAATGGCCAAGGTTGCAGAAGTGTAAACTGTCTTACCCCATCTATCCAGCGCCCTGGAGTCTTTATCAGAGGGGGTAGGATTTTTAGCAGTAGAAGCCTTAATGCCCTTGGGTCCCTGTGAAATAGTCTCTGGATCCGCAATAGGATTTTAAAAAGGAACTTGTGAGAATCAGGAACCCTGTAATATCTGTCAGGTTTTCTGGGAGCAGGAGGCAAAGAATCAGGGACCAAACTAGATTCTGAAAAGGCATCATCAACAATGTCTAGTACAGGAGGTATAGCTAAAGGCCTATGCTGAGGCAGGAGTAAGAAATCCCCAAGCCTCTTTTTTGAATCAGAAAAATTCTGGCTTTCCCAGTGGAAATGCTCCCTTAGAGTATGTAAGGTTTCACCAAAAGAAAAATCCTCTGGAGGGGAAGCAGAGGGAATAGAGTCCTCTGCATCAGAATCCTCATAAGTAGATAAGGGCAAATCCACATCATCAGAAGAATCAGAATCCTGTTCAGAAGATTCATAAACAACTTCAGCCCTAGGCCTCTTAGAAGGGGGAGGTTGGCTTCCCCTGATTACAGTTATAAGATCTTCAGCCATTCTTATCATTTGTTTTTTTAGGCAAAGAGGCTTGAGCATGCGGCCTGGGCATCGGTTTCTTAGGCATGGTTCGAGATTTTGGCCTAAATGAAGAAGGAGGCTTCGGTTTAATATGCAAGTCCGTAGGCCTGAAAACACCCTCAGAAGCCGGTGCCTGCACAGTGGCTCCGGACCCATCCAAGGTAGAGACATCTGCAGGTTCCACAGTTGAAGCATCTTGCGGCATACCGAACTCCGAATTGGTCTCAGTAGAGGCCTGTGAGTCAGAAGTAGCGGGTATCAGGGGCTACGAAAGTGCCTCATTGAGTACCAGCGAACTGGCGACTGGCTTAGGAGAAGCGTCGTCGGCAGCTTTGGACCTCGGCGGCCTGTCTCTGTCTTTATCTTTGCGTTTTTTCAGAATCCCGGCAGTTGGATGGCTAACCGACGACATTTCTGGATAATTAAACGGAGAACTGAAATATTTAGAAGCGAAAATATACCGACGACGGATAGTGCACTGATTAAATAAAACACAAAACCGACAGCAAGGTACGTCGTGGTCAAGACCTAGGCAAGGAATACAGTACGAATGAAAATCTTTGCGAGGTATTTGCTTTCCACAACTAATGCAATTATTAACTTTTACTGACATCGTTATAGAGCAAGAAAAAGTTTCCCCAACGGGGTGCTTAGCTTTAGTTGAAGACTTCGGTTCTGAAACTCGAAAACGAAAATTTCAGGAGTCGGCCGACCGGCACTTGCGAACTGCTTCTGCTTCGGGCACCGCAAGGCAAGAAAGACTAATGTAATGACGTCAGCTGCATGCTTTATACCCCTGAGGACCTGACATCATGGAAGAAGGGGCAGCAACCAATGCAGGACCCATGACTTTGTTAATCAGGCCGACTGAGGGCTACTGCAAGCAGACAACCCAAATGTAATGACTGCAACAATCAAACACAAATAACATCCTTAGGAACAAAGGAAGGGTTTGTCCGCAAGGAGACCCTTTCTCTGTGAAACACCAAATAAGGGGGTTAATGGAAAGAGCTTGCAGTTCAGAGACCCTCCTTGCAGATGTGATAGCCACTAAAAATATAGTTTTCCATGATAAAAACTTAAGGTCACAAGTTGCTGAAGGTTTGAAAGGGCTTGAAGTAAGTCTATGGCGTACAAAATTCAAATCCCATGGTGCCACCAGATCCATGATTGGGGGGGGTCTTAAGGTGGCCCCTTTTAGGAAAGCTCTACACAGTCTATGAGCCATAAGGTTAGGGTCATTAGCCAAATGAAAGGTAGAAATAGCTGCCAGTTGAACATTAATAGTGGCAGCTGCTGAACCTTGATGGAACAACTGAGAAAGGAACTCCAAAATGGCAGAAATGGGAGCTGTGTAAGGATCAAGGTTTCTCTCATGGGCCCAAAAGGAGAATCTTTTCCATTTACTGGTATAAGTCTTTCTGGTAGAAGGTTTGTGAGAGGATGTCAGAATGTGCATAACCTCAGGAGAAAAGCCATGAAGCCTGGAATTGGAGCAGCCAGGCTGTCAAATTGAGGGTGTGGAGAGAGGGATGGAACACCCCTGACATGTGCGTCAGCAAATCTGACACTGGGTCCAGAGTCCATGGTTCGTCCATTAGATGAGGTCTGAGGAATGGGAACCAAATCTGTTGAGGCCAGTAAGGAGTAATTAGGATAATTTTGCAGCCCAAGGATATTGCTTTCTGAATTACCTTCGATATCAGGGGGAACTGTGGGAAAGAATAGAGAAGTCCCAAGGGCCAATCGTGGACGAGTGCATCTCTGGATGTCTCCTCTTCCGAGGGAATTAGGGTGAAGTAGCTGCTGTATTTGGCATTGAGAGGGGTGGAAAATAGATTGCAGCAAGGCTGACCCTATTTGCGAAAAATTTGTTCCGCAATGTATGTGTTCAGAGACCACTCATGAGGCATCAGAATAGCCCTGCTGAGCCTGTCTGCTTTCATGTTGGATTTCCCCGGAATGTGCGTTGCGACCAGAAAGTGTCGGGAAGACACTGCCCACTCCCACACTCGAAGGGCTTCTCTGCAAAGGGTAAGATTTGGTCCCTCCTTGTTTATGTACCACACCACCGACATATTGTCCGAGTGGATCGCAATCGTCCCTAGATGGAGAAAGCTGTGAAGTGCTTGCAACGCCAGAACCACTGCTCTCATCTCCAAGATGTTGATATGCAAATGAGCTTTGTGTTCCTGCCACGTGCCTTGGACTGTTCTCCCTAGATAATGCCCCCACATTCTATCTGGGAGGCATCCATGGTCACGGTGGCAACAATGGGGAGGAACAAACGGTCTGCCTGTATTTAGATTGCTGGTCTGGGTCCACCAGCAAAGATTCTGTTTGCACAAATCTGTTATCAGGATGGGGTGAGAAAGGGGTAGATACTGCAGTGACCATTGGGCAAAGAGTAACTACTGCAGAACCCTCATATGCAGTCTGGCCAATAAGACTGCTGTTATTGTAGAGGCCATCGTCCCTAACAACTTGAGCACCATCTTTGCTTTCGCTTTCCTTAGAGGAAGTAAGCTCAAAACTTGTTCCCTGAGGTTTTGAATTCTTTCTACGGGAAGGTAAGCCCTCATTGAGATGGTGTTTATTTCGGCGCCAATAAAATTCACACGCTGAGAGGGCGATAATGCAGATTTTTGCCAATTTACTGTAATCCCTAACTGTAAGCAAGTTGAAATGGTAGCGTCCCTGGCCTGTAACAGTAGATGCCTGGTGGTGGCAGTCAGGAGCCAGTTGTCCAGGTACAGAAACACTTGGAATCCCCGAAGTCTTGTGAGCCATAACCACTGCCATGCATTTGGTGAACACCCTGGGGGCTGTGGTGAGACCAAAGGGCAGGGTGCGAAACTGATAATGAGTGGCCCCCAGCCGGAAGCGCAAGTGACACCTTGATGCCCTGTCCATCTTGATATGGTAGTATGCATCTTAGAGGTCTATGGAGCACATCCAATCATCTTTCCCTAACAACAGGAGTAATCGACTGTAAGGTGACCATTTGGAACTTGGACTTCTGTACAGATTCATTCAATTTGCTGAGATCCAAGATGGGTCTCAAGTCCCCTGTACTTTTTGACACCAAAAAGAATCTGGAGCAAGTCCTTAATGCTATTTGGTCTGTGGGGACAGTTTGAATGACTCTTCACAAGCAACTTTTGGATTTACAGAGTTGCTGAATCCCTGTGATTGGGTGGAACATCTGGGATTCGTCTGATCCGTGGAGGTGGAGACAAGAAAGGAATATGGTAACCTCTGGTAATTATCTTTAATGCCCACTTGTCTTGAGTGATATAGTGCCAGGCTTCTGGGTATAAAGATATACGACCTTTGACTGGCTCCAGAGATGCGCAGTTGGGCCTCCTTTCAGGAACGCTGATAGGGACCACCACAAAAGGAATCGCGGTCTCCCTGGTTCTGCGGGCCTCCCCTGCCTCTAGGGTGGCATCTACTGTTATTTCCTCCTCCTCTGCTTCTGGAGAAGGAATCACCTTGTGTGTCCTGAAAAAACTCAGGACTTCTTGAACCACATTTTACCACCCTTCTGCCCTTTGGGAGTGGGCCTAGAAGAATCAGAAAAACAGATTCCCATGGCAGACAGGATTTTTCCTTCCTGTTCGCACCTGGTGAGTGTGCCCTTTACCTTGGTTCCAAACAATGAGGATCCATCAAAGGGAGCGTTGGTAAATGTAGACTTAAAGGCCTCTGCAAAGTTACACAAGCGCATCCAGGAGTGTCTTCTAAGAGAAACTCCTCAACCCGCTGCCCTACTCACTCCATTAGCTGCATAAGATATCAGCCTCATGGAGGAGTTTACAATAGAATTTTACGGTAGACATCTGTGCGTTAACCTTCTCAGATACCGCTCCAGAAACGTTACCTTGCAGAGTCTCTCCCAGTTCTTTTAGGAGATCTCTCTGCAGCCTTGTTGAAATGAGACAGGAAGTTCAGTGAGTTAAGTGTAAAAGCCGCTGCAGAAAAGACATGCTTCCCATACCTATCCATCGTTCGAGACTCCTTGTTCGGTGGATGGACAGTGAAGGAAGTTTCAGCAAGCTTCTTTTTGGTGGCTGCTGCCACCACCATGGCATCTACTGGAAAGCCCTTAGTAAGAAATTCTTTGTCCTGGGGCGCTGACAAAAATGTATTTGGTGTTCTAGGAACCAGTTCCACAGAATCAAGGGATTCCCACACCTTTCGACTCACTAGATCCAGTAGCTCATCAAAAGGTGGAGACACCCAAGAGACGGAGGGTTGAAACCCAAAAGCCTTCAGGTACACTGACTCATCAGTAGGGGATGTGGTAGGCCAGCCGCCTCTCTGTTACAGGATCTCAAGAATATTTGCGAATGAGATATCAGAGGATGACTTGGGGGACCCTTCTGACTCCTCAAGGTCAGTGTCTGATGTAATGGACTCATCAGGGGAGTCAACATGTTTCCTCTTACAAGTTTTCTTCCTAGGTGGCTCCTCGCAAGGGTATTCTGGGGAGACCTCGGAAGACTGGGGGCCACTCATGGAGGTTTCCTGAGGCTGCGAGTCTCAGTTGTGTTGTGAGAGGGAGGGGAGCTGAGACTGAAGTCGGTGCTTTGGGTGAAGAGTGTCAGTACCTCTGGTTGAAACTGAAGACCTGGACAGCACACTCCTCATCACCTCAAAGGCTGATCCTCCTGGCTCGGAGGATGCCCCCAGCTCCAAAGATGCAGAGGCAGTCCCCAATGCCCGAGAAGATGGGGTCCGAGGCAGATGTGGGGTCCAAGCTCACCCGAGCCGAAGCACCGAGAGGTAGGCTCAGAACCAAAGACGTTCGATTCGAAGCGTCCCCCTGGGGCCCAACCGGAGAACTGAGGACCCTAGACCCCACGGATGGCACCGAAAGGGTTGGAGCGGATATCGGAACAGAGAGACCAACTGAGGTAGCTGGAACAGACCTTTTCACAACCCAAGGTACCGACATCTCTGGCTCCGATGGCCCAGAGTGGCTCTTAGGAGGAACATCGACAGGGTGTAAGGGCACATTAGGCTTCGGAGCCGACTGGGACTGAGCTGAAAGTAAATTTGCCAGTGCCGAAGTCTGAAGCAGTCTGCGCACCACTCTCTCGACGTCTTCATCAGAAAGGCTCCTAGAGGACCTGGAAGATAGAGTGGGGGATCTAGATTGCTGAAAGATAGGCGACCTAAGAGTCGGGGAGACTGGTCGAAGTTCAGCTGACCGGCTCAGAGACACAGGCTCAGTTATCGGCGCCGAAACTGATGGATCCACAATAGATACCTCTGTCGGCACAGAGACCAGTGGAGCTGGCGAGGATGTAGTCATTTTGGCAATTTTGTCTGGCGGCTCCAATGACATAGAATGGGTGGGAGACTGCCTTTTTGTAGATTTGGCTTTGTCTTTCTTGGAGGAGGAAGGAGATTTAGAGCTGGAGGATGAAGAAGCCAACTCCTCCTCAAAAGAATGCTTCAATAGTCCTTTCAAGATAAGTTTGTTCTTCCTCTCCTGATGAACACGGGGACTAAATGCATGACAAAACAAGCAAGACTCTTGGAGGTGAATAGTACACACACAGATTCTGCCCATCCGTTAAGGACATTTTTTGGGCAATTTTGTACACTTTTTAAAGCTCGAAGGCTTGTGATCCTTAGTATCCTTTGACATAGAGCAATAAACAACTAAGATAACAATGCACAAGAACTACCTCCAAATAGATAGGCAACAGCACAGACAAACAGGCAGACAGAGGACTAGGTCCTCTAACTTAAACATGCCTAGCCCTAAGAAGAGAAGAAAGAGATAACCCGAGGACTAGGTCCTCTAACTTAAATGCACCTAGCCCAGGGAGAGAGACAAACAGAACAGAGGACTAGGTCCTCTAACAAACGGGCCTAGCCCAAGGTGAAAGGGAAATAAGAACAAGAACAAAACAAGACAGCGATGCAGGGATACAATAAGGCCAACGGAAGAACTGACAATCAAAGGACAAGCAGTACACACAGTAAACAATGCAGCAAATTGTCTAAAACAGACACAAAATACGATAACACTCTAAACTACAGAATATGATTTTAGTCAACAAATAACTAGTCAAAAAGTATTGAAAGTTTTCACTTAGCCACGGCCAAGAAGAAGCACTTCTGAGCTCAATGAGCAGCAAAAGAGATCTGGGTTATGTTAGTGGTGCATGATGGGATACCTCCTAGCCATGAGCCAACCAGAAGTTTTTGAGCTAGAGAATGGCCTAGTCGGAGCTGAGGTTCGGCTCCTATCCCAAGTGTAAGAATGAAGGCGAGACAGGACTACAGAACATCTAGCATTACTGCTGCTGCCACTGAGCCCAGGACTTTTAGAACAAATCTTGCTTGAGTCTTTTTCCTCCCGATTAAAACTGCAACCTGGTATTGAATGGTCGACACCCTCTCCTGAGGCAATTTCGCTATCATGTCTTTGGTATCTAGATCTGCCCCTATAAACGTAATATATTGACAGGGCAACAAGGCAGACTTTTCATAGTTTATAGTGATGCCTAGCTAAGAGCAGAGGCGGATTGTGGTGTCCCTTGGCTCGGTTAGTCGATGCTCGGTGGTGGCGGTAAGGAGCCAGTCTTCCAGATATGGAAACACCAAGAATCCTAGATGCCTCAGATGAGCGTTGACTACTGCCATGCATTTGGTGAACACCCTGGGGGCTGTGGTGAGGCCAAAGAGCAGAGCTCTGAACTGGTAGTGACTGGCTCCCAGTCAGAAGCGTAGAAATCTCCTGGATTGCCTGTCCATCTTGATATGGTAGTACGCATCCTGGAGATCAATGGAGCACATCCAATTGTCCTTTCTCAGGAAGAGAAGTACAGACTGCAGTGTCAACATCCAGACTTTTGTCTTCTTGACAGACTTGAGTCTGCTGAGGTCCAAAATGGGTCTCCAGCCCCCTGTTTTCTTTGGTACTAAAAAGAACCTTGAGTAAGTTCCGGACCATATTTGGTCTGCAGGGACTTCTTGGATGACTCGTTTTCTTTGAACTTCTAGGGTTGCTTGTTCCCTTAGATTGGGTGGCACATCTGGGATGGATTTTTGTTTTCTGTGGAGAGGTGGCATGGAAAAAGGAATACTGTATCCCCTGGATAATATCGACTGTACCCGTGTGTCTTTTGTGATATTTTGCCAGGCGTCTGGATACAGTGACAATCTTCCCTCGAGTGCCTCCAGAGGTGGACAGGCGGAGTTGCTGGAAGGGCCTACCAGAGAACGTATCTCTGTCGCGCCCCGACTCTGTGGATCCCCCCTCTGCTGCGAGGTCAGCGTATCCCATTATTACCCCCCCCCTCTGCCCCAGGGGGAATAAAAAACACCACGTGCATCAGGCAAAACTCCCTGGGATTTCCGGAACCATATTTTCAGCCTTTTTGACCTTTGGGATAAGCTCTAGAAGGCGTGGAAAAATGTACTCCCACGGCAGAGAGAGTCTTGCCATCCTGCTCGCACCTGGTTAGAGTCTCTTTTACCATTGGCCCGAACGACGAGCCATCAAAAGGGGCGTTAGTAAAGGAGGACTTTAAGGGCTCTGGAAATTAACAAAGGCGCATCCAGGAATGCCTCTGTAAGGTGACTCCTGTGCCTGCAGCCCTGCTCACTCCATCAGCTACATAGGAACTAAGCCGCATGGAGGAGTTAACTCCCGAAGATAAGGTCGTAAGCTGAGAAGCAGTTCTATCCACAGCTCCTGCAGCTGTAGGGTATCTCCTAGCTCTTTCAGGAGATCTCTCTGAAGATGGGTGAAATGTGATAAATAATTCAGTGACCTAAGAGTATTCCCGTATCTGTCCATCGTACGGGACTCTGTTTGGCAGATGGACAGAAGTAGAGGTATCTGCTAATTCCTTCTTAGTGGCCGCTGCCCCCACCATAGTATGAACTGGCATGCCCTTGGTCAGAAATTGTCATCTGGTGCACTTATGAACTTAGTGGGCCTCCGCGGAACTGATTCCATCGATTCTGGAGAGCTCCACACCTTTCAACTTACTACTCCTAGCAGTGGGTCGAAGAGGGGAGACACCCAAGAGGTGGAGGGTCGGGAATCAAATGCGTCCAGGTACACGGACTTGTCTTCAGAAGGAGAAAGGGACTTCCAGCCACCTCTCTGCTTGAGGATTTCCAGGATGTTCGAGAATGAGACATCCTCAGTGGGGGACCGTGGGGACCCTTCTGAGTCCTCCAAGTCTGTGTCCAATGTCAGGGACTCAGGGGAGTCCACATGCTTCCTCTTACATGTCCTCTTCAGAGGAACCCCCTCAGAGGGATTCTTTGGAGAGGTTTCGGAAGGGAGGGGTCGCCCAATGGGGCATCCTGGGGCATTGGTTCCCTATGCTTAGAATGGAGGGGTGGTGAGAGGTAAGACACTGGCTCCGTAGGGAACGGAGTAGCTGAAGCCGACGGAGGAGCTGTCTGAGAGGACAGCACACTCCTCATCACCTCTAAGGCACCACGATCCCAGCCTGAGAGGGTCCCCAGCTCTGAAAAGTCGAGAGACCTCTCCCGCACCGAGGACGATGGCTCCAAGGCCGATGTGGGAGCTGAGCTCACTTGTGCCGAAGGTCCAAGAGGGACAGTGGGGTTGGAAAAGGGTCCTATTCCCCCCCCCCTCGGAGCTGACAAGGGAGTGTTGGCTCCCAGATCCCTCGATAGAAAGAGGTATCGAGGAGATCAGAGCGGATGTCAGAACAGAGAGACTGGAGGTTTTGGACCAACAGTTCCACCACAATGACTTCCATGCACTCCGGCTCCGAGCTCAAGTGAGTCGAAGGACGAATAGACAATCCGGGGGGTTGAATAGTTGGCTCCACATCCATACGGGCTGGGCTTGATAAGATTTTGGCGAGAGCCAGTGTCTTGAGTAGCCTTTTCACCACCCTCTCCACATCATCGTCTGAAAGGCCCCTGGACGACCGAGAGGAGTGGGTGGACGATCAGTGACTGCCCACCACAGACTGGAGAAGCGGTGACTGTGGAGTGGGCCGCACTGGTTCCAAAGAAGGAGACCTAGTTCTTTTGTGACTCCTAGATGGTTCCGAGGACACTGACAGAACTACAGGAGATAAAGTCTTGTCAAACCTGAGAGGTTTCGGATCCGACGAACTGAAAGATTTATCTTTTTGCTTCGATGGCTCTGAGGTCGGAACTGATAGAGATGTCGATTTGGAGGATTTTTCTGGTTTTCTTGCCTGATTCCCTTCCACTGTTGTGTCAAAGGGCCCTTTTAATAAGCCTCTCAGTATAAGTTTGTTTTTGCTCTCCTGCGGGACTCTGGCGCTGAAAGCATGACAAATGGAACATTAGTCCTGCAGGTGCACCGCTCCCAGGCAATAAACACAGCTAGTAGTCAGGGACATTTTTTGGGAGCAAGAGTCACACTTTTTGAATCCAGAAGGCTTGGATTCTTTGAGTGCTTCTTTTGACATTATTGATAAGCACAAACAGCAACAAGCACAACAAAACTATAGCTACAGGTATCAAGAAAGGAGAAGTACACCACTCTACAATAACAACAACACTATATCTAAATTTTATATATATATATATATATATATATATATATATATATATATATATATACACACACACACACACACACACACACACATTTTTTTATGTATAAAGTAATGGAAGGGGGAGAGCCTCTAACTTAAACGGCTAACTCCTTAAGCAGAAAAGGGAGGAGGAGGGAATAAGGGGAAACCCTATAACTGAAGCGGGCTGAAAGAAAGGATGAATCCTCTAACTAAAACGGATTCATAAGGGATCTAACTAAAACAGATGCATAAGGGAGGGGGATAAGCCTGAAAAAAAAAAAAATAGCGGCCTGAACAAAAACAAAAATGGAGATAGGGATCCTATAACAGACTACTACTAATCTATGATAAAGACTGCCTTAAAGATTTTAAGATTTTAGCAAAAAAGATAATAATAAAATCAAAACTTAGCCTGAGCCAGCCTCCAGCAATCTCAAAGCTTCAAACGGCAAACGAGATCTGAGTAACTACCGCTAGGCATGATGGGATAGGGTCTAGCCTTGAGCCAGTGGAAGCTCTCGAGCTTTAGAATATGGCCAAGTCAGAGCCAAGGATCGGCTCCGAACCCAACCAACCAACAAGAAGGAAGACGAGGTCAAGGACAACATAACATCATAGCTTAAAGATTATGCTTTAAGTTCACATCTTAACAAAATTGCACAATCAGTGTTATAAAATGTCACAAGCATCTGTTTCAAAAGTTACAGGCTCTCCCAACTACCCCTACCTCCAACTCTCCAAACTCTGCTTACTACCAAACATCTGACCTCTCTTCCTAAATTACTAATCTCACAAATACAGCAGGGCTGCTATTCTGCTCCCATATTCATTCTGTTAGAAATTTATATTTCTAAAAAGTTGAATTTCTCATTTTCTGTAAATGTATTCCATAAGGACTAGTCTGGATGTAGAATTACTTCTTTATATGAATGACTGCTCACTGTCACTACACCTACTCTGTAACTAACACATTTCTTCATTCATACTTGCTTACACTCTGCCTGATATGCATGTTTTCTGTTAATGTATTTCTGCTCCCATTTTATTTTGTAAACACAGAAATCCTTACTTCTGTAAATGTTTAACTAGTTACAATCTGAATGTAGAATGACTGTCCACTGTCACTACAGCTACTCTGTATTCAAATGTAATTCTTCATATGTGGTTGATGGTACTCTCAGCATGACATATATACTCTGCTTGATATAAATGTCTGTTATTGTCTATAAACTTGATATGCATGTTTGTTATTGTCTATGGAGCTTTTCTTCCCGGGCCTCTACTGAAAAAAAGAAGTTATGTCCTTACCATAACGTTCCATGTGAGTTGTTCATCTCGCCTTTTTGTTCTAACAAGTGGGTCGGAGCCGATCCCTCGGCTCTGAATCGGCAGCTTTCAAGCTCAAACTCTCAGAGAAGCTCGAGACCCAGTGTATATCCCATGATGCTCTACTGTGAATCCCCAGATCTAGTATGCTGCAACCAAGACAGCCTAAAGGAATAAGAGAAACTATAGTGTCTACCTATGAAGGTAGCTACAAGATTGTAGATAGGAAACACAGAATATGCCATACAGACTAACCACTTGACTAATCTACCAAGGCAACCATCCCATTCGACTGGAGGGGGAAGGTGGGCGGGAATGTAAGAACAAAAAGGCGAGATGAACAACTCACATGGAACGTTATGGTAAGGACATAACTTCTTTATGTAAAGTTGTTCTATCTCGCCGTTTTGTTCTTACACGTGGGTAGCGTCCCAAGCACCCTAACCAAAGGTAGACCTGTCCCTGGAGGTCCTATCCACTTTGTAATGAGTGATAAACGTGTGAGGTTTTGACCACGTGGCAGCTGCACAGATGGTATCTAAAGGTAAACGAGTTGCATGAGCTAATGATGTAAAAACAGCTCATGTCGAGTGGGCTTTGACGTTAGATTCTAATGGCTGACTAGTGGAAGCATAAATGGATTTGATGCAGTCAGACAGCCACTTAGACAATGTGATTTTTGATACTGCAAGACCTTTCTGATTTTCTGCGTAAGAGACAAAAAGTTGATCCGATTGTCTGAAATCCTTCGTTCTATCTAGATAGAACCTCAGTTGTCTGTGTACATCAAGCTTGTGTAGCATATATTCCAATCTGTTGGAATGGTGTTTGAAGAAAGTTGGGAGCTCAATGGACTGATTTAAGTTTAACAGACCTTGAGAAGGAAGGTAGGGTTAGTCCTGAGGGAGACCCTATCCGGGTGAAAAATCAAATATGGGGGTTTGGTGGGCAAGGCTTGAAGTTCGGAGACCCTACGTGCAGATGTAATGGCTACCAGAAATATAGTTTTCCAAGACAAAAATTTTAAATGACAAGATGAAGCAGGTTCGAAGGGGGCAAGCATCAATTGGGATAAAACTAGATTCAAATTCCAGGGAGAGACAGGATACCTGCTAGGTAGTCTGAGATGGTGGGTTCCTTTTAAGAATGCTTTACATAGTCTATGTGACATGATGTTAGACCCATTAAACCCTACATGGAAGTTGGAAATAGCAGCCAACTGAACTCTAATTGTAGCAGCTGCTGCGCCATCATGGAACAAGGAAGACAAGAAGTCTAAGATGATATGGACAGGTGCTACATAAGGGTCAATGTCATGTTGAGAAGCCCAGTGAACAAATAGTTTCCATTTGCTATTGTACAGCTTCATGGTAGACAGTTTATTAGAGGAAACTATAATATGCTGGACCACAGAAGACAAATTTTGAGAACTGGCTAATGTGGCAATTGGAGCAGCCAAGCTGTCAGTTTTAGGGAAGTAAGGGAGGGATGAAGAACTCCCGACAAATGAGTCAGAAGATCCGGCACTGGGTCCAGGATCCATGGTTCTTCCAGTTGATACTTCCGCAGAAAAAGGAACCAAATTTGTTGAGGCCACGACGGGGCTATCAAGATCACAGTCCTTCCCAGACTTTTGGCTTTCTGTATAAATTTAGGAATTAGGGGTATTGAAGGAAAGGCATATAGGAGGACCGGGGGCCAATCATGTACGAGCACGTCCCTCAGTTTGTTCCCTGGTGGAAGATAAAGGGCAAAGTAGCTGCTGCATTTGGCATTCATCGGAGATGCAAATAAGTCGCAGCAAGGCTGGTCCCATAAATTTAGGAATTAGGGGTATTGAAGGAAAGGCATATAGAAGGACCGGGGGCCAATCGTGTACGAGCACGTCCCTCAGTTTGTTCCCTGGTGGAGGATAAAGGGCAAAGTAGCTGCTGCATTTGGCATTCATCGGAGATGCAAATAAGTCGCAGCAAGGCTGGTCCCATCTGCGGAAAATCTTTTCTGCCACTTGTTGTTTGAGAGACCACTCGTGAGGTAATAGGAAGGCCCTGCTTAGCTTGTCCGCTATTACGTTGGATGACCCCGGGATGTGCGTTGCTATCAGAAAGCATCTGGTGGATACAGCCCACTGCCAAATTCTTAGGGCCTCCCGGCAATAGGGATACGATCTGGTTCCCCCTTGTTTGTTGATGTACCAGACTACCGACATGTTGCCTGTCTGGATAGCAATTGTACCTAGAGGGAGAAAATCTTGAAGGTGTTGCAACGCCAGGAACACCGCTCTCAGCTCTAGGACATTTATATGCAAATGTGTTTCCATGATTGACCAAGTGCCTTGGACAGTCTGTCCCTGAAATAAGACCCCCACCCTATCAGGGAAGCATCCGTGGTCACTGTGGCTATGGGTTGGGGAAGAACAAACGGATGCCCGATTATTACTTGGTCGCTGTTCAACCACCAATTGAGATCCTTCTTGCAAAGACTCGTTAACCGGATCTCGTGTGACATGGGCAGGCATTGGTAAGACCATTGCACGAAGAGTAGCCACTGGAGTATTCACATGTGCATGAGCCCTAACAGAACTGCTATCAGTGTGGCTGCCATTGTGCCTAAAAGTTGCAGTATCTGGGACGCAGGAGCTTTGTTGAGGAGCAACAGACTGGATAGCTGATTTTTTAGGGATACGATTCTTGATTCGGGCAACCTGATCCTTGCATTGACTGTGTCCAGTTCTGCCCCTATAAATGTAATATGCTGCGAGGGCGATAATGCAGATTTTTCGAAATTTAGGGTTATGCCCAACTGAGAACAAAGGTTTATGGTATAGTCTCTTGCTTGAATTAGTTGATGCCTGGAGGTGGCGGTGAGGAGCCAGTCGTCCAGATATGGAAACACCCGGAATCCTAATAGTCTCAGATGAGCCGTGACCACTGCCATACATTTGGTGAACACCCTTGGGGCTGTGGTGAGACCAAAGGGCAGGGCTCTGAATTGGTAATGACTGGCTTCCAGCCGGAAACGCAGATGATCTCTGGATGATCTGTCCATTTTGATGTGGTAGTAAGCATCCTTGAGATCTATAGAGCACATCCAATCGCCCGTTAAGAACGGGAGAATCGATTGCAGCGTGACCATCAGGAAATTTTCCTTCTTGACGACGGTGTTGAGTTTGCTGAGGTCTAGTATGGGCCTCCAGTCCCCTGATGTGAAGTTGTTCTATCTCGCCATTTTGTTCTTACACGTGGCCGCTTTCAAGCTCAAACTCTCAGAGAAGCTTAAGACCCAGTGTATATCCCATGATGCTCTACTGTGAATCCCCAGATCTAGTTTGCCGCTGCAACGGATCAACAGCTCGTCGGAGGAAGCTCGGGCCAGTAGTTTAAAATCTTATATATTATTAGGATTTTTGACTAAACTTAGTTTTATATATATTTAGATTACTATCCTTATTATAGTATTAAGGTTGTTACCTGTTAATGTAACTTTGTTAGGACTTTTTTCTAAAAGTTTTTCTTCAGGGCTGTAGGCTTCTTTTTTCTTGGGCGTGACAGGGCTCTGTCAGCTATTGTGTGTGTATTATCATAGATATATCTATCTATATATATATATATATATATATATATATATATATATATATATATATATATATATATATATATATATATATATATATATATATATATATATATATATATATATATATATATATATATATATATATATATATATATATATATATATATATATCTAGTGTTAGTTATATAGTAGTGATAGAGTGTTTATAGATGTATATACAGTTATTCTATATTATTCCATAGGAAGTTAGTTTATACTAGTTTTGTGTGTAGTTACTAAATTTTTTGGACAAGTAAAATTCAGGGACCTGAATTTTTTCTTAAAAAATGTCAGAAAAGCAAAAATCAGGTTTTAAAAGGTGTGAGTGTGGTCAAAAGATGTCCGTTACAGACAATCACTCCACCTGCATTTACTGTTTGGGCTCGGTGCACCTACAAGAGAGGTCCTCTATTTGCCACTCCTTTAGCACCAGGGTTCTCCTGGAAAGGTGGAGGAAGCTGGTAGATAGAGGACTCCTGAAGTCGGAATTTCAGACTAATTTAGACAAGGCTGACCTCTCTTCCAAGGCTTCGAAGGGGTCGAAGTCTTCCAAAGAGAAGAGAATAGAGATTCTAGGATGATGGACAGGTATGGGAAACACATATTTAGTTCTGTGGCACCTCTTTCTTGGTGGCCGCCACCACCATGGCATCAACCGGGACTCCTCTTGCTCCACAACTGGGCTCCGAGGTAGAGGTTCGATACATGGTTCCAAGGCCTGTGGAGCCGATGTACGAACCACACCAGAGGAACTCGGAGCCAATGACTTGGGCTCCGAGGATCCTTTGGAAGACTTTGTCCCCTTCGAAGCCTTGGAAGAGAGGTCAGCCTTGTCTAAAGTAGTCTGAAATTCCGGCTTCAGGAGCCCTCTACCAGCTTCCTCCACCTTTCCAGGAGAACTCTGGCGCTAAAGGAGTGGCAGATAGAGCACACCTCTTGTAGTTGCACCGAGCCCAAACAGTAAACGCAGGTGGAGTGATTGTCTGTAACAGACATCTTTTGACCACATTCACACCTTTTAAAACCTGATTTTTGCTTTTCTGACATTTAAGAAAAAATTCAGGTCCCTGAATTTTACTTGTCCAAAAAATTTATTAACTACACACACAACTAGTATAAACTAACTTCCTATGGAATAATATAGAATAAATGTATATACATCTATAAACACACTATCACTACTATATAACTAACACTAGGTGTATATATGATAATACACACACAATAGCTGACAGAGCCCTGTCACACCCAAGAAAAAAGAGGCCTACAGCCCTGAAGAAAAACTTTTAGAAAAAAGTTTCTAAATATATATAAAACTAAGTTTAGTCAAACATCCTAATAATATATAAGATTTTAAACCACTGGCCCGAGCTTCCTCCGACGAGCTGTTGACCCATTGCAGCGGCAAACTAGATGTGGGGATTCACAGTAGAGCATCATGGGATATACACTGGGTCTTGAGCTTCTCTGAGAGTTTGAGCTTGAAAGCGGCCGATTCGGAGCAGAGGGATCGGCTCCGACCCACGTGTAAGAACAAAATGGCGAGATAGAACAACTTCACATTGGGCTTTTCTTAGCCCAGTGGACTTTGTTTATTTCAAGTTTGATGACCAGCAAACATTTCCTCAAAAAAAATGCTTGCAAACAAATGGTAACAGGCACATTTTTTCTAAATCAGATGCAAGCAAAATAACTCATGAAGTTGGGTAAAAAACCCTTACCACGAAGGTTGACAATCTGTACTGTTCTTGATAATAGACAAGAAGTTATTTTTGTGTTTTATTTTGTTGGCTAAAGTCAGCCTTCTGCTAAGATTCTTAAAATTGCAACTTCCTGCAGTGACTTATGAAAACAGAAGTAGCATCCATTTTCTAAACACAGACTCCTCACCATCTAAACCTGCATGTAGACAACATTTTCAGTGCAAAGTACAGTAAAAGAATACCCATCTTCCTGATAATGCAGGTAGAATGCCTTAGTGTGAAAATGAAACACAATGTTGTAGTAAGGGAACCATAAGCAGCAACAGTGAACACACAACTAAAAACATGTTTAGGCATAATGCTTTGTCAATGAATGCAAACTCTGCTGAGACCATTCTTAGAGGGGGCGCTCACAGAAACCGAACTGAATATAAGATGTTGAAAAGCATATCATTTACAGCACAGAAACACAATGTGAACAAAAGGTGTGTGAAAAAATGGCTAATACATTTTAAGGATTTGAAGACTGAACCTTTTGTGAGAAAAGGCAAAACTTAACATTGCCAGACATAATCAACGGCAGTTAAGTTATGCGTATCTGCCCAGACAGAGAAAGCTTAGTACTATAAGAAGAAAAAGTATGTTTCTTCTGCTAATGTTAATGTTTTTTGCATTACACATAAGCATTATAAATGAACGAAAGGCATTATAATACAAAAGCAATAAAGTGCAAGTTGGACAGTTCCAATGTTACATACTGATCTTGTCACAATTATCCCACTACTGACGCCGTTGTAATTAACTGAGAAGTGGAATTGTATTCTTAAGTCCAAAATGCATTGTCTGATAAACACTGAAATGAGGAGGACGCGGCAACTATAATACAGCAGAAAACTGCTGCAGCAACCATAAAATAAGGATGCATAGACCTTTTCCTGATATCGTTGCAACACTCTAAGCATCACATGTAAGTTCAAAGGTCATGTCTGACTTCCTGAATCCTCAATTCTCAAAAAAGAGTCTCTGCGAGCATTACACTATTGAAAAGGAGCTCGCAACATGTTTTATTACATTCTGAGGGAAACTCTAGTGCACAATCGAGCGGGAAAGTGTTCAAACTAATTTTTAAAATGATCCAAAATGAAAAAAAAACACAGGCTCCGATCTGGCTAGAATAACTCCAAAAAAGTTTAGTGTGAAGCGCTTTTCGTCTTCCACCTTTGGAAGACTTCATCAGACAAAAGAAAAAAACTTCATACACAGTTTTAAAATGAAAAAGGCACCAAAGCAAAGCACAGTAATTGGATTCAGCCACCATTCAATTAACTAATTAAATACCAAGTTAAATAATTAAAAATGTTCTGCACCAAAAACCTTTTTCTTGTGTTAAAAAAGTTCATGTCAGCAAAATAAGATCATTCATTTAAAACTTCTGTTTAAAACTTTCATTTTAGAAAAAACGAAATGCAAAACTGCACTCTAAGTACAGAAATACTGAATGAAAAGCATAAATGTTGGAAAACTTAGTTTTAAATATATGCTTGGAGTGTAAAAGAAGAAAAGAACATAATAATAATAAGTATAAAATGAGTACAAATATAACAGACTACTGCTCACAACACCAAGAGGTGACAGTGTCTGAAGCAAAAATGTCAATAACTATGGACAAGGTGTCAAATGCCTAAAAGTACAAATACATCCAGTAAACTGTTCTAAGACCTTAGAGGATCTGTGTTCTAAAAATGTTGAAAAATTTAAAAACAAATTTTTAGTACTAGACTGTAAAAATGTGCAAAGGAACTCAAGACGAAAAACAGGAATAAACTACAACAGTTGCTACCTTTTGCTAACATGAAATGAAATACTGTATGTGTCACCTCAACAGACATCTCAACTTCAAAATACAAGTCAAAGATGTGACCTCGTTTAAACCAGGGGGAGTGTAGGAATTCAGCCTAAGCTGCCAAACAAGTTCACGTTTCTCTAACAGTAACTGATGTGGTCCACCTTTTTCAACCACTACTTGATCTATCACGTTAAAACAAACAAAAAAAAAAAAAAAACAATTTTTTAAATTGAAGAAGGGCTAGAGACCACTTCTGTTCGACTACCATTACTCCATTTAGTAATGGATACTTCAATCATAATTAACTGCTATATTAACAATACAAAGATATTTATCTCATTTTCAGCTAGTTAAAGATTTTTTAAATAATAATGCCAAAAAGAATGACAGTTCAAAGATGACTAAAAACACACATATCCACACATTCATTTTCCCATCTGAAGCCAGCATACACTGTTCAACCCTATCACATGCACAAATATACACAGTCATCAAACAGAAAGATGTTTTTGTTTAGTTTCCCTTCTTTAAAGCATGTTAAAATTAAACCCTATTTGTTTAAGCTGCGCACATAAATTATCTAATAAGAATTATGCTAATAATAATTATAAAACAAAAATAAAGAAATGAGAAAAAAGTGAAACAGAGAAGGAAAGAAAAAACACATAAAAAGAGAAATTAAGTGGAATTACCTTATTTTGTCTCCCTTAAAACATGTTGAAGCACACAACATTTAAATACTGCATTTAATATAAAAAAAGAAGTTATGTACTTACCATAACGTTCCATGTGAGTTGTTCATCTCGCCTTCATTCTTTACTGAAGGGTTTGGTGCTGATCCCTCGGCTCCGATACGGCCAGTTGCAAAGCTTGAGGTCTTCAAATAGCTCGAGGCCAAGTCCCTATCCCATGATGCACCTGTGAATTACCTCAGATCTTGTTAGCTGCGTATACTAATACCATATGTCACAGTTATATTCCTAGAGAAAAGGAAGAGAAGGTTTGAGTAACCAGGATGGATCCAGCATCTCAGTCATCTATCAGTCCAGGAGGGGGAAGGAGAGAGGGACGTAAGAATGAAGGTGAACAACTCACATGGAATGTTATGGTAAGTACATAACTTCTTTATGTGAAGTTGTTCTATCTCGCCATTCATTCTTTACTGATGGGTAGCATCCCAAGCACCATCAACCTCGGGTGGCTTACGGGAGTATATTTCTCAGGACCGTGGATCCAATGGAAGCCCTGTCCCTGTAGGCCTTGTCAACTTTGTATTGAGTGATAAAGGTGTGAGGTTTTGACCACGTGGCTGCTGCACAGATGTTGTCAATGGTAAGTCTGGCAGAAAATGCTGATGATGTAGAACTGCTCTGGTTGAGTGAGCTTTAATCTTGTGTTGTAAAGGCATATTGGCAGCTGAATAGGTAAAAGTGATAACCTATAGGAGCTTGGTAAGGATCAATATTATTTTTAGAGGCCCATACAGAGAATTTCTTCCATTTGCTCAGATATAGCTTTCTGGTAGAAGATTTATCAGAGGACAAAAGGATCTGTTTTGTCTCATTGGAAAGGTTATGGAACCTGGCTATAATGGGAACTGGAGCAGCCAAGCTGTCAGCTTCAGGTACTGCAAAGAAGGATGAAGATCCCCTGACAGATGTGTCAGAAGGTCTGGAACTGGGTCCAGGATCCAAGGATCCTCCACCAGATGAAGTCGAAGGAAGGGGAACCAAATCTGACGAGGCCAGTGAGGGGCTACTAAGTATGATGATCCTTCCCAGGGATTCTGCTTTATGTAGAAATTTGGGTATCAATGGGATTGGTGGAAATGCATAGAGGAGACCCGGAGGCCAATCGTGTATGGGTGCGTCCCTTGGGGCTTCCCCCGGAGGGGGAATCAGGGCAAAGTAGCTTCTGCATTTTGTGTTCATGTGACTGGTAAAAAGGTGTGGCAAGGCTGGCCCCATCTGCGGAAAATCCTGTCCGCAACTTCTTTCTTGAGGGACCACTCGTGGGGCAACAAGATTGCCCTGCTCAGTTTGTCTGCTATCATGTTGGATCTCCCCGGGATGTGTACTGCCAACAGAAATCACTGGGTGGAAACAGCCCACTGCCAAACTCTGAGAGCCTCTCGACAAAGGGGGTAAGACCTGGTTCCTCCTTGTTTGTTCAAATACCAGACCACCAACATGTTGTCTGCCTGAATTGCAATCATGCCCAGAGGAAGACAGTCCTGGAAGTACTGCAATGCTAAAAGTACTGCTATCATCTCTAGGGCATTGATATGCAGATGTGTCTCTTGGTCGGTCCATGTGCCTTAGACGGTCTTTCCCTAGAAAATGCCCCCACCCCCCCCACATCAGGGAAGCTTCCGTGGTCACAGTGGCTGCTGGCGGGGATAGCGGAACGCAGGTGATCCCTGGATGCTCTGGCCATTTTTATGTGGTAGTACGCATCCTTGAGATCTATCGAGCACATCCAACTGTCTTTCCCTAAAAAGGGAAGTATAGACTGAAGCGTGACCATCCGAAACTTCTCTTTCTTTACTTATTGGTTCAGTCTGCTGAGGTCCAGTATGGGTCTCCAGTCCCCTGTCTTCTTTGGAACCAAAAAGAATCTTGAGAAAGTTCCGAACCCTGTTTGGTCTGCTGGGACTGGTTGGATGACTCTTTTTGTTAGCAATGTTTGGACCTCTATAGTTGCCTGTTCTCTGTAACTGGGTAGAACGTCTGGGATTTTTCTTACGATTGGAGGGGGTGTGGCAAAAGGAATGAAATATCTTCTGGAAATGATACTTTGTACCCAGCTGTCTGTTATTTTGAGCCAGGCGTCTGGGTACAAACACAAGCGACCCCTGACTGCCTCCAGAGCAGGACAGTCGAGCCTCCTCTCAGAAGCGCTGGTAGGGCTTCCGAGAGAAGTGATCTCTGTCACCCTGGTGTTGCAGACACCCTCTGCCACAAGGGTGGTGCCTTCCATTATTACCCCCTCCTTTGCCCCTGGAGGGGGGTTCACCACATGTGCCCTGAAAGGCTCCTTGGGTTTTTCGGAACCACATTTTACCTCCCCACTGACCTTTGGGATAGGGTCGGGTAGGGGTGGAATAACGGACCCAGACAGCAGACAGAGTCTTTCCATCCTGTTCACATCTGGTTAAGGTTACCTTCACTTTAAGCCTGAAAAGGGACGAGCCAAAGGGAGTGTTCACGAAGGATCGACTTGAAGGGCTCCGCGAAGGAACACAAGAGCATCCAGGAATGTCTCCTAAGAGCGATTCCTGTACCCGCTGCCCTACTCGTTCTATCAGCTGCATAGGATATGAGATGCATGGATGAGTTGACAATAGAATTAAGGGTAGCAAGCTGGGCAGCAACTTTGTCGGAGGCTCCTGCAGCCACTGTACCCTGAAGAGTATCTCCCAACTCCTTAAGGAGATCTCTCTGTAATCTAGTGAAATGGGTTAAATAGTTCAGTGAACGAAGCGCAAAGGTCGCTGAACTGAACATGCACTTCCCATATCTATCCATAATCCTACAGTCTCTATTAGGAGTATGGATAGACGAGGAAGTCACAGACATTTCCTTCTTGGTGGCCGCCACCACCGCCATGGCATCAACCGGAACACATTTAGTGAAATATGTTTTGTCCAGAGGGGCAGAAATAAACTTATTACGCCTCCTAGGGACAGGCTCTATAGTGTCCGGAGACTCCCACGCCCTTCGTGAGACCAGCTGCATTAACTCATCAAAGGGTGGAGTCACCCAAGAGGTGGAGGGCTGAGACCCGAAAGCCTTCAGTAGAACTTACTCAGTCTCAGTAGGGTCTTTGGACTGCAAGTCACCCCTCTGCCTAAGGATCTCAAGTATCTCAGCAAATGAGATATCCTCAGAGGAGGACCGTGGGGACCCTTCTGACTCATCTAAGTCAGTATCCAATGTGAGAGACTCCTGTGGGGAGTCTAGGTGCTTCCTCTTGCACAATCTCTTCCTGAGAAACTCATCAGCGGGGACCTCTGGTGTGGTCTCGGAAGAGCTCGAGCCACCCATTGGGGCTTCCTGAGGCTCTGGGTCTCTACGCTTGGTAAGAACGTGTGATGCAGAAGCAGACACAGGCACTTTTGGGGAGGAGGAGAGGAGACCTGAGGTCGAGGATGTCCTGGGAGACATGACTCTCCTCATGGCATCAAACGCACCTCTGCTCTGATGTGAGGGAGCCGATGGATCCGAGGAAACTGTCGACCCCCTCCCGGCACCGGGACAGTGGGCTTCGATCCTGAGGTAGGAGCCGTGCTCATCCGAGCTGAGGCCCGGAGAGGCAAAGTCAGAACCGAGAAGTCGGTTTGACTGTCCTCCCCGGGCCAGAGTATTGGCTCCTAGAGTCCACGATAGCCACCGAGGACATCAGAGTACACGCAGCCGAAGACACTGGAGCAGGCGTAGGCGCCGAGAGTTCCACTAACATCAGGTCTACCTCCTCTGGCTCCGAAGGACCAGCATGGCTTGGAGGAGGAATAGTAATAGTCGATGCAATGGTATTTGGCTCTGAAGTCATTTTAGTCAAAGCCGATATCATTTTGGCTAATGCCGGTGCTGACAACAGCTTCTGTACCACACCATCCAAGTCCAGATCCGACAGGCTGATAGAAGATCGAGAAGATAGTACCGAAGGCGGTACCGACTGGAGAATAGGACTCTTCGGAGACGGGTTCCATGACTGGGGACCGGCTCCGAAAGGAAAAGACTGTCGGCTCCAAAGGCAGTGGAGTCGAAGTAGACTACCTCTTCAATTTTTTTGAGTCCGAAGTCTTGGAAGACTTTGAAGACCGACTGGAACCATCCTGGTCACTCAATGTCTCCTGAAAAGAAGGCTTCAACAAGCCTCTATCGATTAGTTTCCTCTTCCTTTCCTGCAGGACCCTAGAGGAGATGGAATGACAAATGGCACAATTGTCTTGCAAATGCAGAGCCCCTAGACAATAAAAAGAAGTTATGTACTCACCATAACGTTCCATCTCAGTAGTTCTACTTCATTTTCTGCAGCCAGTGGGCATTTTCTGCAGCCAGTGGGTATTCTGATCCATATCAGATACGAGCTGGCAACTTTTTCCAAGCATCTGCTCCAAGCTCCTCCCTTTACCCAAAATCCCTCACATATCCTACCTTCCCTCAGATCAAGTTTGCACTATCCAAACTATCAGCAACTTGATAACATTACTAACCTAGAACAGGTTCGGGGGAAGGAGGGTGGGGTGGTTGCAGAAAATGAAGTGTAACTACTCAGATGGAATGTTATGGTGAGTACATAACTTCTTTATCTGAAGTAGTTAACTTCATTTATCTGCAACCTGTGGGACAGAGTCCCCAGCTACCAAAACTCCTGGGGGGCCCTCATGGAAAGATATTCCTGAGCACCACAGAGCCAAAGGATGCTCTCCCTCGAGAGATCAAATCCAACTTATGAGAAATGAATGTATGTGACCTTGCCCAGGTTGCAGTTGCACAGATATCATCCAGTGAAACCCTAGACCAAAAGGCAGCAGACGTTGACATAGATCTGGTAGAAATAGAAGTTATGTTCTTACCATAACGTTCCATGTTAGTTGTCTTCTTCTCGCCTTCTTCTTGCTGGATGGGGTTCGGAGCCGACCTCGGCTCCGACTCGGCCACTCTAAAAGCTCGAGAGTTGGTTCCACCGGCTCGAGGCTCCCCTTATATCCCACAATGCTAGGCGTGAGTTACCTCAGATCTCGTTTGTAAGCTAGGCCCAGCTTATAATAGTAACAGAATAACTATAAACAAAATCCACCTCTATAAACCAGGGAGAAGAGAAGGGTGACCTACATCCTGATCCAGGAAAATATGCACAGCAGCATATACCTAAAGTAAGAGGTGGTAGAAAGAGAGGTCACAATCAAAACTCCTCTAGGTCTGTCCAGGCCAGGGGGAAGGAGGGTGGGGCCGAAGAAGAAGGCGAAGAAGACAACTAACATGGAACGTTATGGTAAGAACATAACTTCTATATGTTAAGTTGTCTATCTCGCCTTCATTCTTGCTGGATGGGACCGCGTCCCTAGCACCTTGTCCCGGGTGGCCTAACGGAACAGACTCTTGAGAACAGTGGAACCAAAGTTAGCTCTATGCCTAGAAGCTAAATCCAACTTATAATGAGAAATGAAAGTGTGAGGAGTAGCCCAAGTAGCCGCTGCACAAATGGTGTCAATAGGCAGTCTGTCTTGGAAGGCTATAGAAGTAGCCAAAGCTCTGGTAGAATGGGCTTTAGGTTTGTTAGGCAGCTTTTGGTGTCTAATTTCATAAACAAGGGAAATCAGAGATGTTAGCCATCTAGATAATGATACCTTTGAAACTGAAAGTCCCTTTCTGCCTTCTGCATAAGAGACAAACAGCTGGTCAGATTTTCTGAATTGTTTGGTTCTATCCAAATAGTACCTTAGCTGACGATGAACATCTAGCCAATGCAATTTCTGTTCAGACCTGTTAGAATATTCTGGAAACAACACAGGAAGGTCAATGCTTTGATTTAGGTTAGACGCCGAGGCTATCTTAGGTAAAAGGACGGGTTGGTTCAGAAGATACCCTGTCCTTATGGAACAACAGATAAGGAGGTCGACAGCTGAGTGCATGAAGTTCCGAAACTCTTCTAGCTGAAGTAATAGCTACCAGAAAAAGTGTCTTCCATGATAGCAATTTTAAAGAACAGGAGGCTGCAGGTTCGAAAGGGGAAAGAATCAAAGAACTAAGAACTAAATTTAGGTCCCAAGGAGGAGGAGGATTTCTTATAGGAGGTTTGAGAAGAAAAACTCCCTTCAAAAATGCTTTGCAAAGCTTGTGGGACATTATGGCAGACTCTGAAATGCCCACATGAAAGTTAGAAATAGCTGCCAATTGAACTTTAAGAGTAGATGGAGATGAACCTGCATGGAAGAGTTCAGCTAGAAAATCAAGGACCATTTGGATGGAAGCAGTGAAAGGATCTATGTCCCTTCCTTGAGCCCAATAGGTGAAACGTTTCCACTTACTCAAATAAATCTTTCGAGTGGAAGATTTATGGGAAGCTATCAAAATATCTCGGACAGAGTGAGATATTTGAGGAAGCCTGGCTAAGGTTGGAACTGGAGGAACCAAGCAGTGAGGTTCAGAGAGGGAAGGGAGCGATGAAACTGACCCGACTGATGGATCAAAAGATCTGGAACTAGGTCCAGATGCCAAGGTCGCTCCAACAGAAAATGATGAAGAAAGGGGAACCAAACCTGTCAAGGCCAGTAAGGAGCAATGAGGATCAACGAGGCCTTCTGAGCGATAGCTTTCTGTATCACTTGAGAGATTAGTGGGAAGGGAGGAAATGCATACAGAAGTCCCAAGGGCCAAACTTGGACTAGAGCGTCTCTGCTGGGTTGGCCTGGTAAAGGGAATAGGGTGAAATAATCTCTGCACTTGCTGTTTTGGGGAGTAGCAAAAAAGTCGCAGCAAGGCTGACCCCACTTGAGAAAAAGTTCTCTCACAACAGAGTCTTTCAGAGACCACTCGTGAGGCATGAGGATAGCTCTGCTCAATTTGTCCGCGATTTGATTGGACTTCCCGGGGATGTGCGTTGCTATCAGAAACCGCTGAGAAGAAATCGCCCATTGCCACAGTCTGAGTGCTTCTCGACACAGGGTAGGACCTGGTTCCGCCTTGTTTGTTGATATACCACACTACAGACATATTGTCTGTCTGGATTGCTATCGTTCCCAAGGGAAGAGAGTCTTGAAGGGCTTGCAACGGTAAAAGCACTGCTCTCATCTCTAGAACATTTATGTGCAAGTGGCATTCGTCTGGTTGCCATGTGCCCTGGACAGTTCTGCCCTGATAATGCCCCCCCCCACCCGATCAGGGAGGCGTCCGTTGTCAGAGTAGCAACCGGAGGGGAAGGGACAAAGGGTCTTCCCAACAAGAGCTGAGGGGAAGACATCCACCACAGAAGATGATTTCTGCATGTTTGCGTAATCATGATGGTGTGGGACATCGGAAGTTGCTGGTATGACCATTGCGTGAAAAGCATCCATTGAAGGATTCTCATGTGGAATCTGGCTAATGGAAGTAGAGGTATGGCAGCCGCCATAATCCCCAACACTTTCAGAACTAACCTGGCTTTGATTCTGTTGCTGCTGAAGAGGAGCGAGACCAGTTTGTGTATGTCTGTTATTCTCTGATCTGTTAGTCTCGCAGACATGTTGACTGTGTCTAGATTTGCCTATGAAGGTAATAGTACGACAAGGCGACAAAACAGACTTTTCGCAATTTATTGAAATGCCTAAATTTTGACAAATGCGAAAGGTGTAGTCCCTGGCCAATAGAAGAAGATGCTTGGTGGGAGCTGTGAGGAGCCAGTCGTCCAAATATGGAAACACCTGGAATCCTTGACGTCTCAGGTGAGAAGCTACCACTGCCATGCATTTGGTAAACACCGGGGCAGTGGTGAGACCAAAGGGCAGGGCCCTGAATTGAAAATGACTGGTTCCCAGCCTGAAGCGGAGGAATCTTCTGGAGCGTCTGTTGATTTTTATGTGATAGTACGCATCCTGAAGGTCTATAGAGCACATCCAGTTTCCCTTTCCCAATAGGGGAAGGATGGACTGCAGCGTGACCATCCGAAATCTTGTTTTCTTGACTGACTTGTTCAAGATACTGAGATCCAAAATTGGTCTCCAGTCCCCTGTTTTCTTTGGAACTAAAAAGAACCTGGAGTAGATTCCGGATCCTTGCTGGTCTGCTGGAACTGGCTGTATTGCTCTTTTTGCAAGCAGCTTTGAAATTTCCAAAGCTGCAAGGTCCCTTTGAGCGGGTGGAACATCTGGAAGGGATTTTTTTGATTGGTTTGGAATGCGAACGAAGGGAATGGAATTGCCTTCGGAAATGATGGACTGTACCCATTTGTCTTGAGTCAGGGATAGCCAGGCTTCTGGGTACAGAGACAATCTTCCCCCGACTGCCTCCGAAGGTGGGCAGTCGGGCAACACCTCAGGGATGCTGAAAGGGCTTATCAGAGAAGGCTTCTCGATTGCCCTGGTTTTGCGGACCCCCCCTGCCTCTAGGGCGACGTCTACCATTGTTGTTCCCCCCTCTGCCTCTGGCGGGGAACCGACTCTGTGCGTCAGGCGAAGTCCCTTGAGACTGTTTGCGGAACCACATTTTTCCACTTTTCTGGCCTTTGGGGTAAGGCCTAGAAGGAGTGGAGAAACGTGCTCCGACGGCAGAAAGAGTCTTGCCATCTGTCTCGCACCTAGTCAAGGTTTCTTTCACTTGAGGACCAAAAAGAGATGATCCATCAAACGGGGAATTAGTGAATGATGTTTTAAAGGGGTCCGCAAAGTTGCATAGCCGCATCCAGGCATGTCTGCGTAAGGCCACACCTGTCCCTGCGGCCCTGCTCGCTCCATCAGCCGCATAAGAGAGGAGGCGCATGGAGGAGTTAGCTATGGAGTTCAGGGTAGCCAGCTGAGTGTTCATCTTGTCCTGAAAACCCGCAGCCGTAGGATCCTTCAACATGTCACTCGCTTCTTTGATCAAGTCCCTTTGAAGACGAGTAAAATGGCATAGGTAATTCAGCGAACGCATAGCAAAGGTCGCTGACGAGAACATCCGCTTCCCGTACCTGTCCATGGACCTAGATTCTTTGTTAGGGGGATGAACAGGCACTGAAGGATCAGCTAGTTCCTTCTTGGTGGTAGCAACTACCACCATAGCATCCACAGAAACACCTTTTGTGAGAAATTGCTTGTCAGTTGGTGCTGTTATAAATTTGGAAGGTCTCCTGGGGGTAGGGTCCACTGAATCAGGAGCCGTCCAGGCCTTCTTTGCAACCACCTGCATGAGGGGATCAAAGGGGGGGACACCCAGGAGGTGGAAGGGCGAGAGCCAAACGCCTCAAGATACACAGATTCATCCTCCGAAGGGTTAAGGGCTGGCCAATTTCCCCAGGATCTCTAGAATGTCTGCAAAAGAGACATCTTCAGAAGGGGAACGTGGGGAACCCTCGGAATCCTCTAAATCTGTGTCAGAGGTGACAGACTCAGGTGAGTCTATGTGCTTCCTCTTACACTTTCTCTTCCTAGGGGGCTCCCCTGCCAATTCAGGGGAGGCCACGGAAGAGGATGAGATCCCCACAGGGGATTCTTGAGGAGCTTGCTCTCTGCGGTCTGGAATGAGGGAGTGAGTCGACATAACCAAAGGCACCGAAGTGGGAGGGGCGGACGGAGCCGACTGTGGGGTCGAACAAGGTTCCAACACACTCCGCATGACCTCGAATGCACCCCTGTCAGGCAGAGCCAGAGGTCCCCGCTCCGAGAAGCTGAGACCTTCCCTCGGCACCGACAGAGATGGCTCCGAGGCTGATGTCGGAGCCGAACTCACCAGCGCCGAAGCACCGAGAGGGAGAGGGGGGTCGGACAAGGGTCCGATGCCACTCACCCCCTCGGAGCCGAGGAAGCCCGCCGAGATTCTTCAAAAGAAGAAATCGGAGCCGACGACGGAGCCGAAGACAAATGTATCGGCTCCGACGCTACCACAGTCTCGGTCCCGAGACACCCTGGCTCCGAGCTCAAAGGAGTCGGAGGAGGAATATTTATTGGAACAAGTTGAGGCATCGACTGATGAGTCGGACTCTGGAGCATTTGGGCCAGTGCCTCGGACTTCAAAAGTCTACTCACTACCCTCTGGAGGTCGTGATCCGAGAGCCTCGATGACCTAGAGGAGTGAGATCTATGGCTCCGTTCAGACAGCAGGGGAGACGCTGGAGCCGAATGAACGGAGCCAAGGGACGGTGACCTCGATCTCTTTCTAGATGTCGGCTCCGATGGTCTGATCGGAGCCGACCCAGGAATCTCTAATGCCTCGGCTCCGGCCGGAGCCGAGGAAACCACGGATACTGCAGTCAAAGACTCATCGGCTCCAGCCGGAGCCGATGAAGCAGTAGGCTTCGAAGCCTTAGGCCTCGACTCTGAAACTGGAGCCGAGGTCTTAGAAGCCTTAGAAGGTTTCCCCGATGACACAGAAAGGGAACCTTCAGGCTTAATTAAACCCCTCAAAATGAGTTTATTTTTTCTCTCCTGCAGGACTCTAGGGCTGAAGCCATGGCATACAGCACAAGAGTCCTGCAGGTGTAAAGGTCCCAGGCAATACACACAAGAAGTGTGACCGTCTGTCAGAGACATTTTCTGACAGCACGAGTCACACTTCTTGAAGCCTGAGACCCTTGTATCCTTGGACATACTCAAGGACCCTAAGTGTAATCACACACAGAAAAAACACACACACACAGATTACACTGATAGGGATTCAAAGGAAAATTAAAACTAAAGGTAATTAAGTTAAAATTCCCTAATTAACACACACCCTAAGGATAGGGAAGGGAGGGCCCGAAGGCCTTAGTTTGGAAAGAACTATAAGTTCTTTAGAAAAAAAGGGGGCTGGATAAAGGATATGAAGGGATAATATCCACTACACTAGGGGAAAGAAAAATACACCAAGCTAGCTTAAGTCTAAAGAATTTGGACTAGTCACTTTCACTAACCTGGAGCCGGTAGAAAACACACCTCGATAGCTGTAGCGGCAAACGAGATCTGAGGTAACTCACGCCTAGCATTGTGGGATATAAGGGGAGCCTCGAGCCGGTGGAACCAACTCTCGAGCTTTTAGAGTGGCCGAGTCGGAGCCGAGGTCGGCTCCGAACCCCATCCAGCAAGAATGAAGGCGAGATAGACAACTTAACATCGAGCTTTAACAGGACCAGGCAGGGACATACCTTTGTCCTTATAGACTTGCAGTATACATTGTGCAATCCATCTAGCTAAGGAGACCTTGGATACGGCTTTGCCCATAAAGGGTCTAGAAAAAGACACTAATAACTGTTCAGACTTACGAAAGGGTTTAGTTCTGTGTAAATAGAAATGAAGCTGTCTATGAACATCTAGCAAATGCAGTTTATATTCACCCTTGTTCTGAAAATTTGGAAAGAAAACAGGGAGGTTAATCGTCGGATTAATGTTTGATTCAGAAGCAATTTTCAGTTAAAAGAAAAGGTTTGTGCGGAGCGAGACCCTGTCTTTATGAAAGATCAAGTAAGGGGGCACGGCAGACAAAGCTTGAATCTCAGAAACTCTCCTGGCCGAAGTAATGGCCACTAGGAAAGCGGTCTTCCAGGATAAGAACTTCAAATCTACTGACGCTGCAGGTTCAAAGGGAGGAGCATCTAACGCCTGCAAAACTAGGGTAAGGTTCCAAGGAGAGACTGAGTCATTAACCGGAGGGTGTAAAAGAAAGGTGCCTTTCAGAAAAGCTTTACACAGTCTCAAAGAGGCGAGAGCATTCATATTTTCGCCGACATGAAAATTAGACATGGCCGCCAGTTGCACTTTTACCGTGGAGGAACTAGCCCCTTGTTGGAAAATATTGGCAAAAACTCCAACACTGCAGGAACCGGGGCTGTAAAAGATCTAGGTTCCTCTGAGAGGCCCAAATAGAGAAGCATTTCCATTTGCTGCGGTAAATCTTCCTAGTGGAAGCCTTGTGGGATGCCACCAGAATAGGCTTTACTGAAGATGACAGACTGGGAGTCCTAGCAATCAGAGGAACTGGAGCAACCAAGCCGTCAGCTTGAGGCTGTCCAGGTCGGGCGGACAGATGCCCAAGGGATGAGAGATTAGATCCGGGCAAGGATCCAGAATCCAAGGAGGAGTTAGAACATGACACCAGAGGAAGGGGAACCACACCGGATGAGGCCAGAATGGGGCAATGAGGATCACTTTGCACCCAAGTCGGCAAGCTTTCTGAAGAAACTTCAGAATGAGATGTAACGGGGGGGGGGGGGTAAGCATACAGGCCAAGCATGGACGAGAGCGTCTCCAGGGGCGTACCCTGGTGAGGGGATCAGAGCGAAGAACTCACTGCACTTCGCGTTGGAAGGAGATGCGATGAGATCACTGCAAGGCTGACCCCATGCAAGAAAGATCTCCTTCGCTATCGATTGTTTCAGAGACCACTCGTATGGCATTAGAATAGCCCGACTCAATCTGTCCACTAGAATGTTGGAGTGTCCCGGGATGTGCGATGCAATCAGAAACTGACTGGTGGAGATCACCCACTCCCATACTCTCATAACCTCACGACAGAGAGGGTAAGATCTGGTTCCCCCCTGTTTGTTGATGTATCAGACAACAGACATGTCTGACTGAAATGCAATTGTCCCCAGGGGAAGAAGAACGTGAAAGGCTTGCAAAGCTAAAAGCACTGCCCTCCATCTCCAGAACACTGACTTGCAATCTGGTCTCGGTCTGGGACCACGTGCCTTGGACCGTCCTCCCCAAATAGTGCCCCCCCACCTGAGCTGGGAGGCGTCCGTGGTCACTGTGGCTTGGGCTGTGGGTGCTATGAAAGGTCGCCCTGCCAAGATTTCTAGCAATTGGATCCACCAGAGAAGAGACATCTTGCAGGCTCTGCTGATTCGAATTGGATAGTCCATGGGGAGGACTAGCCAAGACCACTGTACTGCAAGGGTCCACTGAAGCACCCGCATGTGAAGACGCGCATAGGGAAGGATTGAGATTTCTGTGGCCATGGAGTCTAGGGATTGGGGGACATTGCCCGCCATTGGCAGCCTGGGGCCAAGGATCGCTGATACATGGGCCCGTAGGCTCTGGACCCTGTCTCGGGTTAGAAAGACTTTCAATTGTAGGGTGTCCAGCCGTGCTCCTATAAATTCCAAGATCTGTACCGGGTTCAAGAGGGACTTGGAAACATTGATGGTAATCCCTAGGTTGACTGCAAGATGCAGGAAGGAGTCTCTGGCCATGCAAAGAAGACGCTTGGTGGCAGCAGCGAGGAGCCAATTGTCTAGGTAAGGAATTCCCTGAAGCCTCAGGTGAGCCGTTATGATTGCCATAACACCCTGGGGGCTCTGGTGAGACGAAGGGAAGGGCTCTGAACTGGAAATGATTGGCTCCCAGCTAGAAGCGAAGGAATCTCCTGGAGCTTCTGCGAATTTTGATATGGTAGTAAGAGTCCTGGAGGTCTATCGAGCACATCCAGTCACATTCCCAGAGATAAGGTAGAATGGACTGCAGGGTAACCATCCGAAATTTCTGCTTGGCTACAGTCAGGTTCAGGGTTGACAGGTCCAATATGGGCCTAAGGTCACCCGTCTTTTTTGGTGCTAAAAAGAACCTGGAGTAAATGCCTAATCCGGACTGATCTGGGGGGACCGGTTCGATGGCTCGTTTGCGAAGCAGCTTTGAAACCTCTTGCGCTGCCGCCTCCCTTTGAGCAGGTGGAACATCCGGGAGGTGCTTTGGTTGGATGGGAAGAGTAACGAACGGGATGGAGTAGCCTCTGGATATTATTTGAAGCACCCAATGGTCCACAGTAATGGACCCCCAAGCCATTAGGTGCAATGATAATCTTCCCCAGACTGTCTCCAGACTAGGACAGTCGGGCAACCCCTAAGGGCTGCTGCGTGGGTTTGTCTGAGAAGGTCTCCCTAGACCCAAAATTCCTCGGCCTCCCCTCTGCCTCTGGGGCGGCATCCATCTTGTCCCCCTTTGCTTCTAGGGGATGAGTTGTCCTGAGAGTCCCGGGAAAACTGAGATGTTTGGAACCACATCTTCTTTTGCCCTCTCCGATTCCTAGAAAAGGATCTTTGAGGGCTAGAGAAGCGGACTCCGACGGCAGACAGAGTCTTCCTGTCCTCACTCTGGACCAGAGTGTCACGTACTGTCTTCCCGAACAGGGAAGAACCATCGAAGGGAGCATTTGTGAATGATGCCTTGAAGGGGTCCACGAATTGGCACAGTCCGAGCCAAGGGTGTCGCCTCATAGCTACACCGGTCCCAGCTGCCCTAGCCGCTCCTTCTGTGCCACGGGAAAGAAGATGCATGTACGTGTTCAATACAGATTTGAGAGTCGACATTTTCGCGGAGAATAAATCGCTTGTCCTCCTTTCTGGGGGCGACACAGTGAAATCTGTGACTAGGTCTCGCGGAAGTCATATGACATGCCAAATAATTCAGCCCTCGAATAGAAAACGTCGCTTAAGAAAAAAATGATCCACTGCCCTAGACTCCTTTTCTGGAGGGTGGACCAAGGGACTTTCCTGTGCCAGTTCCCTCTTGGTGGCAGCTGCAACCACCATAGCATCCACCGGGGATCCCTTGTACCAGGCCTGTCTGTCGGAGAGAGGATATTGTCCGGGCATTTTGGTATTGGGTCTATGGTGTCAGGCTCCTTCCATGCTCGCGTGGTGATAAGATCCACTAAGGGATCCACAGGAGGAGACACCCAGGATGTAGTTGGGCCCGTGCCAAAGGCCTCCAGGAATACTGACTCATCCGTAGAGGGTTTTGGGGCTGACCAACCTCCCCTCTGGCAGAGGATCTCCATGATGTCTCCAAAGGAGACATCCTCGGAAGGTGACCTGGGGGAACCCTCACCTTCATCTAGGTCAGTATCTTCTGTCAGGGACTCGGGGTAGTCCATGTACCTCCTTTTACACAAGTGCTTACGGGGATCTTCTTCAGTGGAACTCTCTGAAGAGGGCTCGCAAGTCACGGGGGGGGGGGGGTTCCACGATAGGATCCATCTGGGGGTCCTCTAGCATACACTGTTCCTGGGAGAAGCTGAAGGGAGTCGTGATCAAATCCACGGGAGCCTGGGCGGAGTCCAAGGAAATAGGCTGGGGTCTCGATCCTTGGGAGAGAACCCTCTCCACCACCTCCAACGCTGATGGAGAGCACACCTCCTTAGCAACCAACAAGGAGGAAGCTCTCCCCGGCTCTGCTGTGAGGATCAGGGCCGAGGTAGCCGGGGTTCCAACGTCGGAGCCAAAGACACCTTCATTTCCTTGGATCTGACTCTCCGTTCTCGGCCCCGAGAGTTGTTCGGATCCGAACAGGTCTGATCCGAGGAACAAAAGGTAACCGCCGCCGTTGAGGTTGGAGGAACCGCCGGTGCTGAACTCCCAGCTCAGAGGATCCCCAAATCCATAAACCCCAAAACCGCAGGCCGGATCGGGGAAGGAGAAATTGGATGGAAGAAGGGCATGAAGGTTCTCTCGCCGGCTGGCGAGGGGCCTGGCAAGACTCCCATTTGGATTTGGGTCTGAATGAACCTCATTATCCTGTCCATATCTAACTTTGACAGACTCAGAGTCGAGAGCAAGAAGGTGACCAACTTGGATCTGGCTGGTCGGTGCGGTGACCTCGATGAAGGCCTCGGTTCCAAGGGCTCCGTCGACTCCAGGGAGAACCTCGGGGAGTGGAGCCGAGAAGTGGTCCTTGTCACTTTGGAAGGCGGGCTAGGGAAGGGCTCCCGCTCTGGAGACCACTTGCGGTGCCTATCCCCTCTCTTCTCCTTGTCTTTCTTCTCTTTTCTTTTAGTCTCCCCTTCAACAGGCTTAGTGGGAGGTTGAGTCCCAGCCTGGCGGGGGGGGGGGGGGTTATCAGCTACTGGAAGAGCCGAGGTCAAGGTCGCTATGTCCAAGGCAGAAACTGGTAGAAGGCCCTTAGCTACCAGCTTTGCCTTCCTTTCTTTTAGGGCCTAGGGTTGAACCCCACACACACATACTACATGGCAAAGAAAGATGGGGAACACCCAGACAAATAACACAGAGTGTGGTCATCAGCTGGTGAAAGCTTGTGGCCACACTCTGTGGATTTTTTAAAAGTAGGCTTTGGCTGCTCAGTCATTCTAAAAACCCACTCAGCCAAAACTTAAGCCAAAACTACCACACACACACACACACACACACACACACACACACACACACACACACACACACACACACACACACACACACACACACACTATGGTCAGGAAGGCCTACTATCTACCTTACTACAGCTAACTTTATGGGGATCAGTATGAGGAGGGGACAAAATTTTATCTGGCCTCCGGGGAATGGCCTCAGTGTCAGGAGCCTTCCACGCATGCTGCACGATGGGCCGGACCAGTTCATCGGCAGGTGGAGTAATCCAGGAGGTAGGGGGCCAGGCACGAAAGGCCTGCAGGAACACAGACTCTTCAGAGTCGGGTTCAAGGGCTGCCAGCCACCTCTCTGTTTAAGAATTTCAAGAATATCACCAAAGGATACCTCAGAGGTTGAGCGAGGGGACCCTTCCCCATCATCAAAGTCTGTGTCTTCAGTAAGGGACTCCTCTGTGGAGTCCATGTGCTTCCTCTTGCATGAGCTCTTTTGATGAACTTCCTCAGAGGGAGAAGCTGGGGAAGACAGAGCAAAAGGGGTCTCCTGTAGGAGTATATCCTGAAGCCCTTGCGCCAGAAGCGACTTGTGTACATTGCAGTCCAGAGGAGGTTGGGGAGAGTGGTAGCACAGGATCGCCAGCCGACGCCACAGCCTTCTCCATTAGCTGGAAGGCCGGTCCACCTGAAGAAGGGTGAGTGCCCAGGACAGGGGTCACCCCTCTCTTAAGTGGCTCAGCTTGCCGACTCGGAGTCCCTGGATGGCTGTGAAACACCAAATTATGTACTCCACAGCTGACATCCTGGGTCGTAGCAAAACTCTCCTGCCACGAAGGCAACTGCAGCTCCTTAGTGAGGTCCATAAAGGGAACCATAGAGGGGGAAGACTGTGCTATATCAAGGGGCTTCAAAGGCAATGAAGGAGGAGAATAAGTAGGGGTCTTTGGTAAAGGGTGATCACCTCCCGAGGAAGGGTAGGTCCTGGGTGGCGGGATACCTCTGGCCAAAAGCACTTGATCCACAAGACGCAACATGTCGTGTTCAGAGAGGCTTCTAGTGGATTTCACGGACACGGCTGAGAGGGAGTCAGGTCTATCCAAAGACGGAGCAAGCTCAGTGCCCACCTCGGAGGACTGCACTGAAAACAATGGGGTTGTAAAGGACTGAACTACTGGTGTCTGCACCGAGGAAATCATCGCTGCCGAAGTCATGATCTGCACTGACGATAGGATTGGTACCGAAGTGGTTGTCAGCACTAAGGCTGGAACCGAAAAAATCGGAGCTGATAGCTGAATTGTCGGTGCTGACAGGGTAGTTGGTGCCAGGTAAGTTATCGGAGCCAAAAAGGCAATGGGCGTCAAAAAATCCATCAATGTCGTAACAGTCTGCATCGACTGCACAGTTGGTGCCAGTAAAGAAGTCTGAACCGAGGAGCCCCTCGGTACCGATACGGTAAAGGGCACGCTAGTCGGTGCCAAAGTCACAGATGGCGCCAATGGCCTCGGTGCCGAAAGTCTAGGTACCGAAGGCGCTGGAGCCGAAGAAGTCATATCCGAGCTGGAAAGCTTTCTTGGGTCTCTGTTCCTGGGAGTCCCCAGCAGGGGATGAAGGAAGAGACTTGGCCTTTATATGTTCATCACTCTTTTTCTTATGGAACTGTATGCAGTGACATGCATGTCATTTATCTGGATGTACCCACATTCAAATGTGTGTGTGTGTGTGTGTGTGTGTGTGTGTGTACAGACATATACATTCATAGGTGATTACTAGGCTAATTGCACAAGAGCCTTTAGAAACCAAGCAAATAATACCCAGGATGTGGCAGTATTATTTCTTAATTCACCAGATATGGGATGGGGTAGTATCAGGGTGGTGGGTCTTTGGGTGTTAGTGCTCTGAGTCATTTTGGAGACTGCCTCTGTCCATAAGAAACATGGGAAGTACCCCAGGAGTGAATTTACAGTTCCCCACCCATTTATTCAAATTCTTTTTCAAAATTATTTTTCAAAAGAGTAAGGAATAGATTTGGTTTTACAAAGATGAGAAGTCTATTCTGTAGATAAAATAGCCTTTGGGATATGAATCTGTCTCTCCAGCAAGTTCTGTTAGAGTCCCAAATAAGATTTAGGTCCATGGAATGTGCAACCCTTGTATATTTTTCTTGCAAATATGTAACATTTTCATAAGGGTTGAATCAGAGAATGCTTTGTAGGTCAGGCATAAGTCACCTCTCAATAAACAATATGTGATGATGTAAAGGGATAGGGCCTTTAGTCAGTCAGCGTAAGACATGAGCCTTGTGCTTTGTATTTTTAAGTGAGAAACCTCTGGGTAGATTAGAGTGAGTACCTCCACCTATGTGGGTCTACATGTTTGCTCCTTAGTGTTAGTAGTGAATGCTTTAGGTGTAATGCTGACAACCTGGTTTGCATTTTTCATGTGTGTATGTCAGATCTTTGTCTCCAAAGACACTGCATCTACATCTCTCATATAGTGTGTTTGTTCTGTAATTAAATGGTTGTCAGTGAATATGAAGCAGTTACTACACTGCCACCAGATTTATAAACTGGTTACATTCCTTTGATCTAAAGTCAAAATATCTAAAAGCCAAATTATCTAAAAATCAAAATATCAAAAATTTGGAATTTGCCCTTTCTTTACTGTTGTGCAATCCCATACTTGATAAATATAGTTTCACAGGGTGTGGTGGTAAGGGGGGGGGGGGGGTCTTCCTCTGCATAAAATAAGTTTTATTCATCAATATTGTGATTTTCAATATTTTGAATCCAAGATTTTATATATAAATGTATAAAAAAGATACATATATGCACACACATGAGCATACACACCTACACTATCTAATCTGACAAATGGGTGCTTAAAACATTAGTCTGACCAAAACTTCAGATGTCTGATTGCCAATGTGCCCTTATCAAGCATGTATTTACATTCTCCTTTCATCTTTACCCAGTTTTTGCCATCCTCAATACAATGCCTGTTTCTTCAGTCATAATCTGTACAACTAATGAACTGAATACAAACCAAGGGAAAAAAGTAAGGAATTCAGTACAGTAAAGCATTAACTCAACAGCATGTGATGTTAAAAAACACACATACAGTAAACTCTCAGTTAACCGGCACCCATGGGGATTAGTAGATGCCGAAAAACTGTAGTCTCTGATTGCTTGAGAGTTACTGTTAAAAACAGGCCTAATACTCTGCCCTGTACTATTTGTTTGGTTTGACTTGTTCTTAGGTTGGGGGGAGAGGAAATTTATTCCTATCATCTTTTTTAAAACTCTAAAAACATAAGTCATGTTTCTGCGGGGGGGGGGGGGGGGAGTGCAATGCATGAAAACTGTACTGTATTTCTACAATTTTTTTTTCTCATTGTTGAGTTCTGGTTGCTTGAGTTGCGGTTATCAGAAGACTTTACTGTAATACAAAAATACACATGCATACAAAGGCATAGACTTATAGCATGGAAACAGATAAATACACACATATGCATACATTTATATACATATTTGTATGCATATACTTATAGACATACACAAATATTCACCTCACCTAATCTCTAAAAAACATCACTCAGAAAGAATGGTTGCCAAATTACCACAAAGCCTAAAACAAAGCCCCCATGTAAGAAAGAAAGAACCCATATTAGCATAGTGAGCAAATAGAACTAAAGAAAAATAAGGTTTAGGAGGAAATATGAGGAAATATTGAAATAACTGCTCACACAAAATGCAGTAAAACTGGTAAAATATGAAACATGGAGTATATTAAAGAATACAGCATTGAAACAAAAAGTGCATTAAATATATAATTCCAGCTTATTTGCTCCTCCAGTAGTTACACCCTGCACCAGAGACATCAGAAGTGATTCATGACAGTTTAAATAAGAATCTCCCAAACATAAAAAAAATGCTTCCCTGTCTTTAAAGCCCAGTCTCATGAAGGCCATCTTCTTTCATAAAGGCGATCACTTGTATTAATGACCGCCAGAAAACAATCACTATATCTAACATCTGCCACAACAGTAATCAAATTCAAAAGTTGCCCTTTACAAAATCCATTGAATCTAATTTATAAGCCCACTGTCACCAGCTTAAAAACAACTCCTAAATAATACTAATTATTATTAGAAAAATAGTATACTAACCTCACTTTCAAGTGTGACAGAATATTTTCAACTGAGATGAATTCTGTGGAAAATAACAAACATATATCCTTTCTTAAAAACTATACGCAACCGCTCCAATCCTTTCAAAAAAAAAGAAAAAAGAGAAAAATAAAAGAAAAAGAAAATCTACACTATTTTCTTTAGTGCATTACCAAGTTAACAAAGTTGAATGAATAAACACATTGAATGAATTGATACATTTTCTGTGCACCAGGAACCCGCGGACCGTAATAAACAGGAAATTCTACTGAAAGTTAATTTTATCCCTCCATCTCCTCTAACTCCCTGCTAGACTCCCTTTCCAGTAAACACGATCATTCACCTTGCAAACTGCTTCTGTGCACCAGGAAACTGCAGACCATAATAAACGGGAAATTCTACTGGAAGTTAATTGTAGATGCTTTGAAGTGCTGAACCTCTAAGGCTTTGGATACTGTAATAGTATCATCAATAGGTCATTGCCAAAGCAGAACAACTAATTTCTCTGCCTGTTCTAGTTGGCGCTCCGCCAGGAGAAACAACTGCTTACTTACCCACTACTCCCATACTCTCAAACCCAGCTCTATTAAACTCCTTCCTCAACTCCCCTGACATCAAATAGCTTTAAGTAATCTATCTAATTTGGCAAGAATCAGGGCCTAAATCATAGGTATGAGACTGCAGGAATAAGTGGAAACCTACCCTTGTTCCACAGCTTCTGTTTGTTTTCATGGTTCCCGCATTTGCCAGGACTTAGGGTCTTCCCATTCCATTCGCTGCCTACTTCACTAGCGCTCACTCCATTCCCCTACTCTGACCCCATTTCACACCCACCCCCACTACTTCTACATTTATTCTATCCACAAACCCCTTGCACTCAACCACACAACCAGTCACAATAATCCTGAAACTTCTACTCGCCTAGCCCTTAACAGTCAGCAAACCAATTGTATCAAAAGTAGTTTTTTACCCCTATCTTGTCTGACCTTTAAGAAGGACTTTTTGCTGTTGCTAAGAGGCATAGTATAGTAGTCCCCCCCATGTCCCGAATACCAGAGAGACAAGTGGGGCGTCGGTCAGCTGTGTGACTGACGCGTCCCACGGTGCCAGGTGGCTGCTGCTTTGACCGTGGATTCTCAGTCTTTTTTCTTGCCCCAGATGTCAGAGAAAAGAAGACAAGTCCAAAAACCAAAACAAACTGCACAAAACATATACAAAATATATACAAAAATATATACAAAAATAGAAGCATGTAACCGCGAAACCAACCACCAAGGAACACAGAGGGAAAGAGGGGAAGGCAAGAGGGAATCCTCGAACATCTGGGATTTATGTGTTCCCCTTAACTTTAATGTGTCTTAGATCTGGTGCAAAGCTCTACGGCCTTGGGTAGTCCTCCCTGCTGCAGTAGGTAAGCAAAACTATAAAGTAGCAGGAGCTGACAACATATCTCCTTCAATGTGATATGTAGATAAAAGTCTCTGACAGTCCTAGGTGATAATGCCTAGAGTTCCATTGCTGAATAGTCCCAGAGAAAATGAAGACGAACTCCAGTAGCCACGTCCCAGAATATAATCTTGTGGCAGCCCCCTAGAAGAATCCTGGCCCTAGTGGAGCCCCCCCACCACAAGAATTCCATGGTCCAATTGATGGTTATGTGCCAAATGCAATCCATCTTGGCAGTAATTGAAAAAGGCATTTTTGAGATAAATGGCTCAAAGCAAAAAAAAAAGAAACAATTGGGAGACACACAAACTCTGAATGGAATTTAAAAAAATGCTTAACACTGCCAATTGCCTGTGTCAATTGCCTGTGTACATCTAAAGTTATGAAAAAATCTTTTCCCTCTATTTTGAGGATCTTGCAAAAAAAGGCCAAAAGGGCACACCTATTCAAGCTTGGAGAAAAAGAGAGCATTAGTAAGGAGAGATAGAAGGACTGGACTTTAATCGTTCTGGCCTTAAGAGGCATAATAAGGGGCTCGACATATTCAAGATTGCAAGAAAGACACAAAAGCAGCAGGCAGTAAATAGCAACAATCCAAGTAAGGATGCAGACAAAAAAATTGAAATTCAAGTAAAGCTGCAGGCAAAAGTAGAACCAGAATGCTTTAGGAGAGGCGCAGGAAGGTGAGATCTGACAATATCTAGGAACTGATAATGAAATCTCCAGCTAAACCTAAGAAATGCTTTCACAAAGAGACAAAGGTGCACATGAAAGGAAAAGCAGTGGAAATTCAAGCAGCATGAAAAGTGATCCTTGAGAATGAGGTAACAGTTGAATAAAAATTAAAGACTTTAACAGGAATGTCCAGAATTAGGCTCTGAAATCTCCAAATTCTTTGGTCTCCCACGTGTTCCACAATCTTCCATTTTTCCCTCTACACTCTCCTATAAATCTTTCTTCCGCGCTTTCTGATCACTTCCATTTAAGGAAGCTAAACTTGTTTGATTGAAGCTGTTGCTTGTGAAGCTCTTTTCTTTGCAGAGGAGGAAAGAGATGGATGAACAGATGAAGAACAGACCGATTGAAACTGATCTAACAGATGAGGAATCAGAGGCCAGCAGGTACAAGACTTAGAGGATTAACAAGACTTTTCACAGGCCGAGGTGGAATCTTCCTATCAATCGCTCCCAGGCGAGAATCCACTGGCGGCTCCGTCTGAAGGTCATTGAGACTGCTTAAGGGACTGACCCCTGCAACATCCAATTTTCGTTTGAAAGACCAACTGACAGAGAGACAGCTTGAAACCTTGGTGCTGATGATGCGTCTTTGTGCCCCACCCTAGACTGGTGACCATAAGCTTCTATGGTTGGAACCCACTGAAGATGATTTCTACTAAACTTGGGAAGCTACACCTGCTCCAATCTTTAACATGGGAGAGTTGAGAACACATCCTCATTTCTTTAAAACTGCTTCTGAGCGGTCCCAAACAAAGTGTCAGACTGTAAAACCTAATCAAAATAGAGGTCTGCTTGCCTGTTGCAAGTTCTGATCCTTCAACCAGGCATGTGTGCGAAGAACAGAGACTGGGGTTGTGTTGATGTTGCAGCCTGACACTTGATGTAACCACATGTAACTTGCTTACCCTGTGTTCCAGAAACCAACCAAAATCATCAAATGGCACACTCAATTTACCTTCACGCCAAGCATCCACCTTAGATTTCAATGTGAAGGAGAGAATTCTGATGTTCCCAAAATCGAAACTCTCAATTCAACGCACCAATCTGAGTGTCCCTCTATGCTTATCTTTCCCCTGTCAAAGCCCTTGCCTCTTTTGAAGAAATTTTGAAGGCTGAGCTACATGTTTTCCATTTTTTAGAAGTGGAGAACGGTTTCTGGGTCCATACAGTATTGAAATAAACAAGTACTTATGAGCTTCGGGTTTGTGTACCTATTGCAGTAACCCCTCAGGAGGCAAGGATATCAGGGCAGTGTCCTCATAAGCACTATCCGGATGGATGTCAACACAGGAGGAGGTTTGCAGGAGCTATGCTGAGGGTAAAAACAAGAATTCAGTCAGCCTTGACTGGAGCAATAAATGTCCTTCCCATTTAAAGTGCTCCCTGTCTTTCGCTCAATACTCTGAAAAAGAAAATCCTCAGGAGGACTGTATGTGAGGTGGAACCAGAATGACTTTATCAGAGACCGTGGAAGAATGCAAGTTTTCTACAGAGAGACTCCTGAAGCCTGTAGAACACTGTTCAAAACTTCCAGACTCCCTGAGTAAGCAGGCACTGGATCGAGAACAGAGACATAGACCTCTAAGTAAGCATGAAAAATCTTCCTTGTGACTGAGCATATAGTAGATAGGCTTTGGAGCGCAAATGCTTAGAGAAGCCCCACAAGCTAAACTTAGCCTAACTCTAAAAGAAGTTCTGGCACCAGAGGAGGCCCTAGTAGTGCCAGGAAGAGAAGGAGTTGCAGTTACACAAAGATCCCCCTCAGCCTGGCAGCCATCAGGGCACATCCTGTAACAGTAGTATCTGCCTCTCCATCCATAGGGCTCATTTGCCTGAGTGTGAACATCCTAGGCATCTCCCCTTGAATGCGTCCGGGACTGGCTAAATGGCTTCAAGCCACTGTGTTTGTCCTTTCCCTTCTTTTCTTTTACAGCTGGCATGCCTATCTGGGGGCATTGTGAAACTTCCCAGAAACATAACCTAAATGGCAAATATCCTGAGTATGAGTGCGGCCATCTGTGATCCTGCAACAAAATTGTGGAACCAACATCTTGGTGCTCAGGCCTAAACAAAGACCTTTACAATGTGCTGATAATCCTTGAAAAACGAGGTTTTAGAAATACAGTTATTCACTTTTGACCCCATCCGAAGTTGAAGAGGGCAAGAAAGAAGCCAAAGGCCTGTAGCAGAAATTCGCCACCTTAATACTACTCTCCCCACCACCCACAACCCCCCCCAGCCTCACCTCAGGCTTTGTCCCTACTGAATGGCGCACTGCTACAGTCATTCCTCTCCATAAAGGGGGAGCGACTACAGACCCTGGAAATTATCACCCCATTAACCTGATGAGTCTCCTATGTAAAGCTATGGAGCTCATCATCATGGACCTGATTAACAAAGATATAGGAAATCTCCAAACTCTAGACCCCACGCAATTTGGCCTGCTCAACCTGGTTGACTTCTTTGAGTCAGTCCCCAGGGCTGTGGATGAAGGTAAGGCAATGCATACAGCCTACCTCGATCTGGCCAAGGCCTTTGATACCATTCCTCACTCAGGAATTATTGATAAACTCACCAAATTAGGTATCAGCCCTTATATCACTAGGTGGGTGGCAAAATGGCTCACAAATAGAACCAAACAGTGTGAAAGCAGGGGACTCCAAGTCAGACTGCTAACCAGTCACGAGTGGAGTCCCACAGGGATTGGTCCTGGATCCTCTCCTGTTCGGCATCTACTTCTCAGAAGTCCAGGCCAACACAAAGGGACTCTGGCTGACTAAGTTCGAAGACGACTGCAAGCTGGGAGCCATTATTAACACCTGAAGTGATGCAGACATCCCACAGAAAGGCCTCACTGAGACCAATAAATGGTGTCAAAACCATGGCCTTAAGCTTAGCGTCACCATCCCCTTTGGTAAAAACTCAGTTCCCACTAATTACCACATTGATGGGAGCCCGCTGAACACTGAAGGCATTATAAGAGATCTGGGAACGCAGGTTGACAGCAACCTCTCCTTCGACCACCACATTGCCACTGTGATCAGAAAGTCCTTCTATATGGCATATATCATTACCAAGGGGTTTGCATCCAAGGAGAAAAAGGTCATCACCTCTCTCTACTCTTCCATTAGACTAATCATTGAGTATAGTACCCCATTTGGTATGTACCTCACTAGACACCTGCAGCAGCTGGAGAACCCACAGAATTACCTCATGAAGAGGATCCTAGGCATTAAACACATGTCCTACACAGACAGACTCAAAAGACTCCAGCTATTTTCTGTCTCATATCATCCACTTAGAGGCGATCTCTGCTTGTCTTACAAAGCCATGTCTGACCCAATTCTGTTAGAAATGCTACATCTAAAGAAATCCCAGTCCCACCGCATTACATGCTCCAGACACCTCAACCTCAGTACCACAATCAACAGAACATGATGGAGGGCCAGGTTCCTCACTCAGAGACTGCCCATGCTCTGGAATACACTTCCCATACATGTCAAGCAAAGCACCTCTCTGTCCCTCTTCAACAGAAATCTTGATGAGTGGATGGGTAATAGAAAGTTCACTGCAGGGATCACTCCAGTGGCTTCACTTGATAGAGGCACTGGGAACTAACGTCAGGTGACATGATGCCAGGGCACTTCTATGGGCGATGCTTGTAAAGGCTTCAGGGCCATTAGCCTAGTACACACTTATAAACGACTCCACACCTAGTTTCTCTCACACATACAACTACATTCCTAACATGCACTCTTCTTGCACAGTTCACATCTTACCACAACACCACAACAGACCCACCCAACCACTATCACTGCACCACTACTCTCACGACCATCCTCCATCTACCCATTTCCTACACTTATCATACCAAAACAATCACTATCCCAATACACCCAAAACATTATCAGTCACCTTCTATTTATAAGCAAAATTCTCCCTAAAGTATGACAAACTAACAGATTTAGAAAACTTATGTATGCAGCCCTATCTAAACCAGCCCTCAGTGGTGACATCCATCCTAACCCTGGCCCAAACATTTCCAACCCCACTCCCAATAACCTACCCACTACCTGCACCATCTCTCAACTAACAGCAAACAGAAAGCCATCTGACCTTCTCCTACTAAGTCTAAATATCAGAAGTATAACCAATAATACCCATGACCCCCACGCCAATACAGATTTATAATCCCCAGACATATTCATTCTAACTACAACCTGTCTCAAACATCACATCAAAAGTGAGGAAATACTACCAACAGGTTATAACATACTTTGCATGGATAGACTATCAAAGAAAGGCAGCGGTGTTGCTCTAATGTTCAAACACCACCTAAACATTCAAATCCTTAACAAATCAGCCCCCCAAACTGGAAATTAAGAAATCCTATATGCTAACCTCAAACTGAACTCTAATAAAACAATCAACATCATTGGATGCTACTTCCCACCTGGCCAAAACACCTCACTCCTTGAAAACCTCAGCTGGACAAGCCATTCTCTTCTACAGGAAACCATAATTTTAGATGGCTTTAACGTCGACTGGCTATCCTGTAACAACCATCCATCCCATCACTTATACCTTCACGTTTTTTCACAACTTATACAGTCACCCATTTGGATAAATAAAAGCTCTAACAAATAATCTACTTTTGATTAGATATTTGTCAATAAAGCCCCTCAGTTATACCTAGCTGGCTATCTACTTGACACCCTCGGTGACCACACCCCAACTTTCCTTCTAAAACGCCACTTAAATAATGCTGAACCCATTATCTATTGACAAATACGTAACAGGAAGAACTTTAATCCTCTCACCTTTACCTCATTACTTAAAACCTGTAACGGGTCACCACTAAAGTACCTCGATCTACATGAAGCTGTACAGTTCTTCAATAGTACCTTCCTAAACATCTTAAATACACATGCCCCCATAAGAAATGCCACAGTCAAGCCACAATACTCCCCCTGGCTACAAAAAAGCACTAGGTCACTAATGAAATGCAGGGACAGGGTCTGGAAGCACTGGCGCTCTACAAAAACACTCCTCTAGACAGTCATTCCTAGAATGGCAAAATAAAGTGAAAAAGCAAATAAAAGAAGATAAAACAAAATATTATCAATCTGCCCTAAACTCTTCCCACCGCAGTCCTAGGCAGTTCTGGTCCACCACTGACTCCATTCTCCACCCAGATAGAGTTGACACCCCCTCCATCTACTCCCCCAACAATATTGCCACCTCATTCAACAAACACTTCACTAAGCCATTCTAGCTTTGGCTAGGCAACACAACCCCCTCCCCTTAGTAACACCAAATATTCTGCCCACCGTCTTTTCATTTACACCAGTCCCTACTTCCAACATAAAAAATCTTCTAGTAAAACTCAAGCCTACCAAACTTGCTGCTGACAATCTCCTCAGCGAATACCTAAAAACAGCAGCTGATGCCCTAGCCTACCCAGTCTCTATCTTGATTAATCATTCCTTAACAGAATGCTATGTCCCTACACTGTGGAAAGTATCCCATATTATACCACTGCATAAAGGTGGCTCCTCCACGGTCATTCTTTCCATAATCTTATATATGAGGCTGGTCAGATTTATGGGCATGTAGTTACCCAGATCAGTGGTTGGACCTCCTTTGTGCAGGGGGAAATCACTGTAGCAGTCTTCCATTCCTTGGGCAAAAAAAAAAAAGAAAAAAACTTGACTACTGCTGAAAAGTGATTCAAGTAGACCAGAGAAGTGATGTGTCATGCTATTTAGTGAGCATCCTGAGATGTTATCAGGGTCCACTGATGCAGTGTTTTTGGCCTTGGAAAGTGCATTGATAACCTGCTCACTGGTAATGGTTGGTGGAATCGTGTTATGTGTATTTTCCTTTGGACTATTGGGAGGGAATGGGGGGGTATGAGCTGAAGCTATCAGCCAAAATCGATGGCAATAGCCTCCTGTTCAATGTGGGCAATGCCATTTACATTAAGTTCTGCGCATTGTTGCTTATTTTCCTTGAGCTCATGGACACAGTTGTAGAAAGTTTTGTTATTGTCCTCTGCCTGAGAAGCTATTTTTGTTCTTCAAATTTAGGCTTTGAAGTATTAATTAACCCTCTTAGATACATGTTTAGATTGGTCAGAGAGCTTTTATTATTTATTTATTTATTGCATTTGTTTACCAGGAAAGTCCACTAGGCCAGAAATGAGCCCATTTTCAGTGGAGGTCCAGAAAGAAAAGCTCCACATGTAATTACATACAAAAAAAATATATACATACACAAACCATACCGAGTATATAAGGTAGATGTAGCACATTAAAGAAATTAATAACTGCATACAATAATTTGGTAATAACATTACATAAATTGGTAATACCAGTAAAGAATTGTTTAGAATCATGGTACAAGTATAGGAACAGACGTTTTAGATAGTGACAGCAGAAGGAGCTGATGTGATAGAGAGAAGGGGAAGACAGACTAGTTGTAGAGTGAGGAGGTGTAGGATCTTGGGAGGGGGTCAAGTTTTGGGGTTGTAAGTAGGGGTGGAGGTGCAAATCCAATGAGAGCAGAGATGAAGTTTAAGGGAATTTTTAAAAGCAGTGGGATTACTGATAGTCTAAGTGAAGGAGGGAGATTATTCCATATCCTGGAGACAGTAAAAGAATACTGCATTTGACTGGCTGAAAGCTTAAGTTTATCAGTGTTTAACAGAATTTTGTTTTCTGACCTTGGGTATCGATTAGGATGGTATATGGTCAGAATGTTGGAGAGGGATGGGCAGGCTGCTGGATAGCAAATAAGTTTATGGGCAGTAGTTAGTTGTAGGTATGTGAGGTGATGGGGGAATTTGAGCCAATTTAGTTGATGTAGTGCAGAACAGTGGTGGGTGGAGAATTTAGCATATGTAGCAAATTTGGCAACTTTGTTTGTAGCATTAATTGAGTTTAGTTTTCAGAGAGAATATTGGTGAGGATGGGGGCGCCATATAAGAGAGTTCAAAGCAGGAATGATGAGGCAAGAGCCTTTTTTGCAGAGAATCTAAGAAAGTAGTTGTGCATATAAAGGGCTTCTAGTTTTTGATGGGATTTTTTGATGATGTTATGGATATGAAGGTCAAAGGTTAAATTGTCATCAATGATGACACTGAGTAATTTGGTATCAGGAACAACTTCAATAACAGTATTGTTTTGGGAATGAACAGAGAATTCAGACTTGTCAACGGGACTGGATTTTTTTGGAGTAAATATTAAAGAGTTTAGTTTTATTGGGGTTAAGGGCGAGATGGTTCTGTGACATCCAGAATTCAGTTGAGGTAAATGCTTTTTGGTTAAGCTGCTGTAGTACAGAGGCAAATTTAGAAGAGCAGATAATAATAGAATCATCTGCGTATTGGATTACAGTACTGTTGGTAAGAGATGTGTGGAAGTCATTGATGAATATACTACATAAAAGGGGACCCAGTATGGAATCCTGGGGTACCCCCTGTATTGGTGTTGGTGAAAGGCGAGGAGCAGTGCTGCCAAATAGTAGCTTGTTGCCTATTTCTGAGATAGTTGGAAAACCAATGAAGAGTGGAGGGACAGATGCCATGGTTTGAGAGTTTAGAAAGCAGAAAGGAGGGGTAAACTGTGTCAAATGCCTTTGATAGATCGAGAAAGAGTGCGGAGGCTATGGATCCATCATCCCTGGCTCTATTAACTGTGTCCAGGAAGGAAATGAGGGCAGTGTTAGTGCTATGTCCTGGCCAAAAGCCATGCTGAGTGGAGGAAAGGAGGTGGTGTTTAACCATGTGACTAAGCAGTTGAGTGTGAATGCACTTCTCAAGTATTTTTGAGATGGGGAGAGAATGGCGATAGGCCAGAAGTTAGAGATGTCACAGTTATTGCCACCTTTGTGAAGTGGGAGAACAGTTGCCTTTTTCCAGATGTCAGTTATACATGATTCCTGAATGGACCTATTGAGGAGAATGCTGATGGGGTAAGCTATGGAGGGGGCTGATAATTTTAAGAATTCTGCAGGTAGGTTATCTGGGACATTGGTGCATAGTTTTAGTTTGTGAAAGAGTTTTTGTATGGTTGAGGTAGGTATGGGAGAAAGTGAGAAAATGAGCAATGTAATAGTTAGGGTATGTAGCATTGTAAGGTTTGGTTGGTCTGTGTTGATGGGTGGGGAAGGTGGTGGTAAGCTTAGCAATAGTGTCGATGAAATAAAAGTTAAAGAGAGAGGCTAAGTCACTGGGTGTTTATTTCTGGATTTGGGTATGGATTATGGGTAGTCCCAGGATGGAGTAAGGAGTTTTAGTATGTTGGGGTTTGTTCATCTTATGCTTGGCCAAGATTTGTTTTTCTTTTGTTTTATAACCAAATGATATTGTGATTCCACTAGTGTAGCTTGTCTTTCGAGTTTGTCTCACTCTTAATATGAGTGGATCAATATGGCTGTACAAGGATTTTGTAAATAACTCTGCATATGCTATGATTTTTACTGGGTTTGTGGGTGCCTGGAATTTAGCCAAGGTGTTGCTTAGTAGAGAGAGGTTAGCCTTGGGATAGTTCCTAAAGGTTTTTGTTTTCACTGGGTCCTCGGATTTCATTTTTATTTTAAGCAATACTACGTTATGGTCGGATATGATGATTGAGGACATTATACTGGGTGAGAAACATCTCTCCCTCATGTTCATGATTACAATGTCAAGGATGTTTGCAGTCCTGGTAGGAGAATGGACCAACTGTTCCAGGATATTGGTATTAATGAAGTTGAGGGATCATTTGGATTGTTTGCGCATTAGAAGTGGTATAGGATTCCCCTCCTATAGAGGGGTAAAGGAGATCTCAATGAAGATCATATTTGGGTTGAACGGTGAGTGACTGTAGTATACTGGGATCAGTAATATGGGTTTCCTGGCACATGAGGTTGCCTGGGACTATAGGTTGCAAGGATATGGTACACGACCATGTTTACTGTGAGTTGTACATGTATGAGTTCCAGTGGGTCATAAGCTAACTAGTCTGGATGTGAGGTTGTTTTTAATATAGATTGAGATCCCCCCACCTTTAGTTCCCTCCAGTGCAGTAGCTGGCCAAAGGTGTGAAAGGCATTATAACCTTGCACTACCAGGGTACTATCTGCAACTTTAAATCATGTCCCCATTACTACACAGATGGCTATACTCTCCAGGGGGAGGAATGCTTGCAGGGAGTGGAGTTTCTTGTTAATACTTATAGAATTGAGCAGTACCATCTTCAGCTATTCCTTCACAGGTTCAGTTAAGCCAGGAGGTTTATCAGTTTGACACTGTGTAAAAAAAGGCACTACGGGAGTGGAAAAAGTCTTTGCCAATATACAAAAGCCTAGAGGGGATAATGCAGACCATTCCTGGCAAAATAGTGTGGTCTGCCAAACATGTCCTCCCAGACTGCCAAATGCTGTACTCCATTGGATTGATATCAGAAGCTATGGAAATTGTTAAAATCAATAATTTCCTCTTGATAACATGGCATCATCCTTGGAGAAGGTAGTATATGGCTCGGTGTTAGGTTCATACCTACCCAATACGGTTTACTATTAAAATTACGAAATTCAAAATAATTTCGTAATTAAATGTCAACATTTATTGTCGAATCTACACATTTTCGACTGTTCGGAATGTCTTAAACTGTCAGTAATTGCAGAAAAAGTCAAATTCGACATTTTATGGCAATTACCGACAATACCACCCTTGCCGTAAGTCCCTAACTCCTATTAAAAACATCCCGTTTTTGCAGGGGGAGCAAGCCCCACTGCATCCCCCACACCCATGCTAAAAAGAAGTTATGTACTCACCATAACGTTCCATCTGAGTAGTTATACTTCATTTTTCTGCAACCTGTGGGTATTTGGATCCATATTGGATCCGAGCCAGCACCTTTTTTTCTAGCATCTGCTCCAAGCTCCGAGCTCCTCCCCTACCCATAACGCACTACCATCTCCTACCTTCCCTCAGATTGAGTTTGCTGCAACTAAATACATAAGCAACTCAGCCCAATGAACCAAACCTGTATAGACAGGACAAGGTCCGGGGGACGGAGGGAGGGAAGATTGCAGAAAAATAAAGTATAACTACTCATATGGAACGTTATGGTGAGTACATAACTTCTTTATCTGAAGTAGTTAACTTCATTTTATCTGCAACCTGTGGGACAGAGTCCCCAGCTACTCCAATCCTGGGAGGCCCTTATTGAAGGATATTCCTGAGCACCGCAGAGCCAAAGGATGCTCTACCCCTAGAAATCAGATCTAACTTGTAATGGAAAATGAAGGTATGTGAATTGGCCCAGGTCGCTGCTGCACAAATGTCGTCCAAAGGAACCCTAAACCAAAAAGCAGCAGAAGTCGCCATGGACCTGGCAGAGTGAGCTTTAACAATACCAGGAGGAGATAAACCTTTTGCTTTGTAGACATGTAAAATGCAAAAAGTGATCCATCTGGCCAAAGAAACCTTAAAAATAGCCTTTCCAGAAAGGATCTGGAAAATGAACCAAACAACTGGTCAGTCTTGCGGAATGATTTTGTTCTATGAAGATAGAAGCGAAGTTGTCTATGAACATCTAACAAATGTAGTCTGTATTCACCCTTGTTTTGGAAATTAGGAAAGAAAACAGGCAGATTAATGGACTGGTTTATGTTTGCTTCAGATGCCACTTTGGGTAAGAAGGAAGGATTAGTACGGAGAGAGACCCTATCCTTATGGAAGACCAAATAAGGAGGCACAACAGAGAGAGCTTGAAGCTCAGAAACCCTCCTAGCAGATGTAATGGTGACTAGGAAATGGCGACTAGGAAAGCTGTCTTCCAAGATAAAAATTTTAAATCCACCGAAGCTGCCAGGTTCGAATGGAGGAGCCACCAATGCCTGTAGGACAAAGGTAAGGCCCTAAGGGGGCACTGAATCCTTGACAGGAGGGTGCAACAGAAAAGTGCCTTTAAGAAAGGCCTTACACAGCCTATAAGAGGCTAAGGCAATGTTGTCTTCACCAACATGAAAATTAGAAATGACTGCCAATTGTACTTTCATTGAGGAGGAGCTAGCTCCTTGCTGAAAAATGCCAGACAAGAAATCCAACACTGCTGGAACAGGGGCTGTAAAGGGATCTAGGTTTCTCTGTGAGGCCCAAATGGAAAAACGCTTTCATTTACTGCGATAAAGTTTCCTAGTGGAATCTTTAAGAGAAGCCACCAGTATGGATTTTACCGGGGATGAAAGACCAGGAGTCCTGGCAATCAACGGAACTGGCGCAACCAAGCTGTCAGCTTGAGGCTGCCCAGGTTGGGCGGGCGGACACCCGAAGAATGGGAGATTAGATCTGGGCAGGGATCCAGAACCCAAGGAGGAGCTAAGAGATGAGACCAAAGGAATGGGAACCAAACCTGATGAGGCCAGAACGGGACAATGAGGAAAACTTTACACCGCAGTCAGCAAGCTTTCTGAAGAAACTTCGGAATCAGTGGCAAATGCAGGTAAGCATACAGAAGCCGGGGCCAAGCATGGACTAGAGTGTCTCTGGGGGCTTCCCTTGGTGAGGGAATCAGAGCGAAGAACTCACTGCACTTTGCACTGGAAGGAGATGCGAAGAGATTGCAGCAAGGCTGACCCCATGCAAGGAATATCTCCTCCACTACTGACTGTTTCAGAGACCACTCGTACGACATCAGAATAGCCTGACTCAATCTGTCCGTTAAAATGTTGGAGCGCCCCAGAATGTGCATTGCTATCAGAAACCGACTGGTGGAGATCGCCCACTCCCACACTCTCATGGCCTTGCGACATAGGGGATAGGATCTGGTTCCCCCCTGCTTGTTGATATACCAGACAACCGACATGTTGTCTGACTGAATTGCAATCAATCTGAGAGGAAGGACAGTGTGAAAGACTTCCAACTCTAAAAGCACTGCCCTCATCTCTAGAACATTTATGTGCAACTTGGTCTCTGACTGGGACCACATGCCTTGGACTGTCCTTCCCGAACAGTGTCCCTCCACCCGAGTTGGGAGGCGTCCGTGGTCACTGTGGCTTGGACTGGAGATGACACGAAGGGGCATCCTTCTAATATCTTTGGTGAATTTAAACACCAAAGAAGGGACGTGACTGATCCTGATTGGAAATTCCATGGGCAGGTCTAGCCAAGACCATTGAACAGCCAGAGTCCATTGAAGAACCCGCATATGAAGGCGCGCACAAGGGAGAATCGATATGGAGGCAGCCATGGAGCCCAATGCCTGGAGAACCTCGCTCTCCTTTGGAGACTTGAAGTTCGCTATTTGAGCTATGAGGCACCTGAGGTGTAAGATCCTGTCTGGAGTTAAGAATACTTTCATCTGCAAGGTGTCTAGCCATGCCCCAATGAAGTCTAAAACGTGTACTGGTTGCAACTGGAATTTCTGAACATTGACTGTAATCCCCAATAGATCTGCCAACCGAATGGAGTAGTCTCGGGTCAGACAAAGCAGACGCTTGTTGGGCTCAGTGAAGAGCCAGTCGTCCAGGTAAGGAAATACCTGAATACCCTGAAGCCTCAGGTTAGCTGCTACAACTGCCATTACCTTGGTGAACACCCTGGGGGCTATGGTGAGACCGAAGAGTAGGGCTCTGAAATGAAAATGACTGGCTCCCAGCCGGAAGCACAGAAACCTCCTGGAGCTTCTGTGGATCTTGATGTGGTAGTAAGCATCCTGGAGGTCTAATGAGCACATCCAGTCGGAGTCTTGGAGATAAGGTAGAATGGACTGTAGGGTGACCATCCGGAATTTCTGTTTGGCTACAGACAGGTTCAAAGTTGACAGGTCTAGAATGGGTCTGAGGTCCCCCGTCTTTTTTGGCACTAAAAAGAACCTTGAGTAGATGCCTGATCCGGACTGGCTGGGGGGGGGGGCTGTTCGATGGCTCGTTTGAGAAGCAGCTTTGAAATGACTTTATCATTTCTGATTTTTAGGGGTCGCCACAGCAGAACTCCGGTCTGCTAAATGATTGGCAGTGGATTTTGATGGTGTTGAGTTGCCAGCCCGGTGCCCAACTTTCAAAGAAGGCACACCCACACATGCATGCATCTACCTGCATGTCTTTAAAGTTCACCGACCGTGGGGAGTACATGCAGACTCCGCACAGAAGATGCTCCAGCCAATAATCGAACCAGAGAGCCTCTTGCTGTGAGGCGACAACGCTAACTGCTGTACCACCGCGGCTACTGGATCCTTCAATTAATCCATAGTGAAAATTACTGCATTCTGTTTTAAACGTTCACTCTTTAATCTAGGTCTTGCAAATCTTATGTGCTTAGTTTTTTTATGTATTTGTTCTTCTATACCCAACCAGTCAATTTAGTCACATTCTTTTGCAGACATGCCCTATCCATAACCGATGTAATCTTTTACTCTATTTTTCGAGTAACCTGCCTATAGACTGTAAAACAATTTAGATGAAAAAGATACAATTTAAAAAAGTATGGGGCCAGGACAGAGCTCAGAGAAACACCCTCATCGTAGCCTAGAATCGCGTGTCCAATTGCTTAACGGTACTTGCCATATCCTATTAGTAACTTAAGATGCTATCTTAGCAGTATTGCATTAATGCTTAATTGTTATAAATGCTATGTGTTCTTCATCAAGGTTGTTTTGGGGGTTTAGGAAATTAGCTACATGGTGACTGAAACAGCGCCTACATGATGAAGTAAAATTGTACACAACAATACCAGGGTAATATGCAACTTTGAGCAGTGACACACACACATGCATGCACACACACAAACACACACATGAATGTATGTGTATGTGTGTATGTATATATATATATATATATATATATATATATATATATATATGTGTGTGTGTGTGTATATATCATAAAAAAATTGTAATGTTCTTTTGCCTATATTAGAATACTAGACCTTAGATCTTAAATTCAGAGCTGAGTGTGTTATTTCAGCTGCTAACACAGAAAAAAACTGTGATGCCACAGTAAAGTTTCCAAGTGTAAATGTGGAAAAGGATGTAGACAGATAGAAAGATATAGATAGACATCCTCAACAATACTAGAGTACAGGATAAACTACATGAAACCAAGTTAGATATATATGAATTCCTGTGTCTCATTCTCTCTCTCTCTCTATATATATACATACATACATATATATATATATATATATTCAGGAGCACCAGCATGTCCTAACACTAGTGTTATTGTTGGCAAAATGTGGTGAGTTATTAACGTATAGCCATTGTCCTAAAAAAGGATGCGCACACCTCCAGACTGGTAGCCCAACATAACACATAGGTTCATAGGTTGGTTCTAGGCTATCGGCCCCAGGGCCTATACAAGCCTAGCCATAACAATTCCCTGGATATTTCTTCCCACAATATTTACTTCTCTGGACCCCTGTCTAGCAGGGTGACTGACATGATCCCCGGGGTGAATTTCCTATCTCCCATCCAATCATCAAGGTTCCTTTTGAAGAGGGCCAAGGAGGTGCTCTGCTTGACATGTATGGGCAGTCTATTCCAGAGTATGGGGAGTCTCTGGGTCAGGAACCTATCCAGTGTTTGAAGGTTGCCAATGTCTTTGTTTATAAGTTCCATGATAATGCGTTCCATGCCCTTGCAGATCAGGCTTGTCAGACTGATGGGACTGTAGTTCCCGGGATCCAAGGTGGATCCCCCCCTTGTGGAGTGGGATAACTGTACTTCAGGTGAAGCTAACATTGGGTAAGACAGCGATTCAGGTCGTAGCCTGCTACAAGTCCCCAACCATGTCCCAAGACACACACTCGACGTTCCTAAGCACCCTGGAGAATATTAGGGTCCAACATAACACCTTCATACTTGGCGACTTCAACTACCCCTCCATTAACTGGGAAAACTACTCATGTACCAACACACTTGCCCAACGTTTCCTGAAATTCATTAATTCCAATGCCCTGGACCAGCTTGTTCTTACCCCCACTAGAGGTAGTAACACCCTTGACCTGGTCATTACTAACATGGGCGACTGTTGCTCTACACCAATAGTCCACGCCTCACTGGTTAGATCCGACCACAAACTAATCACCTTGGCAATCCACATCCCTCCCCCCTGCAAAGGTAACACCAATGAAAACCTCTCCAAAGCTAACTTTGGGCTCCTAAAAAACTAAGTGGCTAACTTCACGGCACCCATGCAAAATGGAGAATAGTTGTATGACCACAGAATCATACACCAATGCACTGTATGAACACGTACATAAATGCATGGATCTCGCCATACCCAACAGAACCAAGACGCTTTCCTCCAAAAAAAGGAAGCCTATCTGGTGGTCCCCTGCCATAAACAAACTCTACAACACAAGGAGGAAACTGATGTGGAATAAGGTGAAGTCCCACGACTGGAAAAACTTCCTTATCAGCCTCAACAAAAAGTTGAGATCCCTCTTCAAATCCTTAAAAGCTAGATATGAAAACAGAATTGCAGTAGATAGTAAAGGCAACCACAAGGCCTTCTATAGTTATATAAAGAATCTCCATGGCAATACCTAGATTTGCTGTGAACTACTGCACAATGGTAACTCGTATACCGAGCCAATAGATATTGCCAATATACTGGCTGACAGATACAGTGCCAACTTTACCCCCCCAAGGACGAATCACAATACCAGTAAATTGCCAGGCACCCAGTATTACAACTGCACAGGTTAAAACAGCACTGTCCAAAGCCAAGAATAAAGCTTCTATGGGACCTGACAATATCCCTGGCTGTGTTCTACATGAACTACAGAATGAACTGGCACCTCACCCATGTGCCCTGTTCAATCACAGCCTCACCTCAGGATTTGTCCCTACTGAATGGCGCACTGCTACAGTCATCCCTCTCCACAAAGGAGGAACGACTACAGACCCTGGGAACTATCGCCCCATTAGCCTGAAGAGCCTGATATGCAAAGCTATGGAACGCATCATCATGGACCGAATAAACAAGGATATAAGGAATCTCCAAACTGTGGATCCCACACAGTTTAGTTTTGTGAAGGGTAGATCATGCCTGCTCAGCTTGGTCGACTTCTTTGAGTCAGTCACTAGAGCTGTGGATGAAGGCAAGGTGGTTCATACAGCCTACCTTCATCTGGCCAAGGCCTTTGATACCATTCCCCACTCAGGAATCATAGAAAAACTCACTAAGCTGGGCATCAATCCCTAAATCACTAGGTGGGTTGCAAACTGGCTCACAGATAGAACCCACAGTGTGAAAGTAGCTGACTCCAAGTCAGACTGCCTACTAGTCACGAGTGGAGTCCCACAGGGTTCGGTCCTGGGTCCTCTCCTGTTTGGTATCTACTTCTCTGAAGTCCAGGCCAAAACGAAGGGACTCTGGCTGACAAGATTCTCAGACAATTGCAAGTTGGGAGCTATTATTAACTCCCCAAGTGATGTTGACATCCTACAGAATGGCCTCCCTGAGACCAATGACTGGTGTCAGAACCATGGCCTAAAGCTCAATGCCAAAAAATGTGTCATCATCCCCATTGAGAAAAACCCAGTTCCCATGAATTACCACATCGATGGTAGTCCACTGAACACAGAAGATGTTACAAGAAATCTGGGAACACAGGTTGAAAGCAACCTCTCTTTTGATCACCACATTGCCACTGTGGTCAAAAACTCCTTCTATGTGGCACATCTCATTACTAAGGGTTTTGCAAACAGGAAGAAAGAGGTCATTGTCTCTCTCTACTCTTCTCTCATTAGGCCAATCATAGAGTACAATGCCCCATTTGGCATTACCTCACTAGACACTTGCAACAACTGGAGAGGCCACAAAAGTACCTCACAAAGAGGATCCTAGGCCTTAAACACTTGTCCTATATGGACAGACTCAAAAAACTCCAACTTTTCTCGGTCTCATATCGCCTACTTAGAGGCGATCTCTGCTTGACTTACAAAGCCATGTTTAACCCAGTTCTGTTCAAAATGCTACATCTAAAGAAATCCTAATCCCTCTACACCACACGCTCCAAAGACCTCAACCTCATTACTACAATCAACAGAACGTACTGGAGAGACAGGTTCATAACCCAGAGACTGCCCATGCTATGGAACAGACTTCCCATACATATCCAGCAGAGCACCTTGCTGACCCTCTAAGAGAAATCTTGATGAGTGGATAGGAAATAGAAAATTCACCCCGGGGATAACTCCAATGGCTCTACTCGACAGAGGCACTGGGAACTAAGGTCAGGTAGCACGATGCCAGGATAATCCTATGGCTAGGCTTGTAAAGGCCCCAGGGCCATTAGCCTAGTACACACCTATGAACCTATAAAAAAAATATTAAATTCATCACATATTGAGCAAGAAGCTCCCAAACACAGACATGCACATGTACCTGTAATGTCCAATACCTGTGTTGTATAAGCATGTCAAGCAGCAACCTTTTCTTATTAGGCTAAACTCTCAGAATTAATCCTTTTATGAAACCTACTAAGCCTGAGAAAGTATCACAAGTCATAAAAAGTAAACATTCTTAAAAAAATAAAAAGATTGCACTAACCCCCCTTTTACTGAGAGTCCAAAATTGAGCTGAAGTCTACAGAAGGTGAAATACATACCTAACCTCATACAGACATACCTCTCAACATGGAAACATCAAAAATCTGGACAAAGCCCATGAAAAATAGGTACAAATCTGTGCGCTGATTAACGTAAAATTTGCATAAATAATTACACAACCCCACCCACTCCAATGGAATTGTGGGATACCAACTTTCAAACGCAAACTGAAGAACAGAACCAAAATATACCACCAGAGTCCCCCTGCAGCCATTCCAATGTCCCATTACCTGGCTATTTCACCCCATTTACCATAAACACTAATGTGTGCATACGGATTCACTTCAGAAGCTCGAAATACTAAAATCTCGAATTTCAGTATCTCGAGCCCAAGAAGTCGAATCCACAAAACAACGAAAAGTAAAAACTAAGAAATTCAAAACCACGAATACCGGAAGTTTTGAATTTCACGGTTTTACTACACACACACACACACACACACACACACACACACACACACACACACACACACACAAACACCATCCACCACACAAACACACACAATCACTGTACTACATGAAAGCAGGGGAGCAAACCCCCTGCATCCCCCCCCCCCACACACACACACCCTGCTTAAATATTCTCACTCCGAGGTCCCACTACATACAAACACACACAAAACACCACCATACAAGCTACTTTCTATTCGCACACACACACATCACAGCAACAAAACACACTGACACACACCACAGCCCCTACACAAACCCCTTAACACACACTTACCCGAATACATGACCATAGCAGAACTTTAGAAGTGCGAAATTCAAAACCTCTGGTATTCGAGGTTTTGAATTTGCGCTTCTAAACTTGCGCTATTACGTGGATTCGGCTTATTGTGCTCGAAATACTGAAATTCGACATTTCAGTATTTCGAGCTTCTGAAGGGAACCCGTGCATACTACTTTACTTGAATGATTATTTGGATTTTTTTTTTTACATTTTATAGCACAAAGCGCAAACACTAATAGATATCTGCTAAACAAAGCAATACTGCCTCACAATGAAAATAGACTTGGCATTAAAACGTCTCTGCCCTTCAAACTCACTTTCATTGAAGCAGCATTGAAACCCACACCTCATCCAAAGAAAATGCATCTGGCCAGTGGTGGATAAAGATTACCTGTTTTCAAATCAGAGGCCCCTTGCACACAAAACAACATGCATTTGTTCTTTGATACACCTTCCTGACTTTATTAAATTATATTCCTTGTATAATACAGCACACTTGTTAGACTTGAGTTAGAGCGCATTTTAAATTTGTTTAAACATTTTTCCAGTAGGCAATGAAACAAAAATGCATTAACCAATAATGACAAAACTGCCCTATTCAGAACATTTCCATCATAAAGGTCTACTTCCACACACAACTGCATTTCAAATTTGTTTGAACATCTTTTCCAGTAGGCAATGAAGCAAAATGCATGCACCAATAATGACACAACTGCCCTATTCAGAACATTTCCATGATAGTCTATTTCCACACACAATATTATATATATATATATATATATATATATATATATATATATATATATATATATATATATATATATATATATATATATACACACAGAATCACAGTAGTGTAATCCATAGGCATGTTGCACAGCTTCTTGAACTTATTTTGAATTGGGGGGGGGGGGGGGGGGGGCAAAAGGCCAAACACCAGGGAGGGACACATTTTAAACACTGCTTGTATAATTTTGGAAAGTTGCTTGCATAAAATGTTGCGTTACCACCATGCATTTCACTGCACCAAACAAGCTCTGCACTAGAACTACAGTTTGGATGGGCTTCCTAGAAAACACAGGTGACTGAGAGGTCTTAGAAGGTTAGAATTAATGGGTGACCTTAAAACACTGGATGATGTATGACACAAGGGAAAAAAAGTTTGCTGTTTCAATATTTTTTCTCATACAGTAACACACTGCTAATTGCCTCAAGAGGAAAATGAAGAATAAGAACCATGTAAGAATGGAAGAGATCAAAGGGGCTTAATTAAGAGAAGAATGACGTAGTTGTGTCTTCTAATATGCCATGTGGAGTAGAAGAAAACATTTCTGTCATAGTAAAACAGTGAATGCCTGGAGAAGTAGTTAATAGTGTAAAAAGGCATGAGGAGAATTCATTCTGCTCCTAATTATCTCTAAATCTGGATATGTTGTGGCTTCAGTATTGTCATTACGCAACTGAAGAGAAAAAAAAAAGCTACATTACAAGGCATCCCAAGCATCCCAGTAAGGTCTCCACTACAAGAGCTGAGTGTATATTCACACTGAGGCACAGTTGTTTTGTTTTCCTTGGAATATAAATTATTAATTTCTTGTAAGAATGCGTCAGGAGAGTATACACACCAACGGCTGCACTGAACAAGCTCTGCAGTTACCTCTCTAAATAATTCAACACCAACGATTGCACCGAACAAGCTCTGCAGTTACCTCTCTAAATAATTCAACACACCAACATAAGGATGCCACCCCTCCGTTTTTTTCCCAGACTATCCGGAAATCAAACTGATTCTCTGGTAGTCTGGAAAACACTGTACAAACTCTGGTATTCTGTTTCAAAAAGGAAACAGACTATTGGAGTTTGTAAATCGGCTGATTTACTATGCACTTTTTACAGAAAAGCATAGTAAATCAGCTGAAAGCAGGCAGCAGGAACATAAAAAGAGGGCGTTCCCCGTTGAGTGATGTCATTGTGACATCACACAACGGGTGGAATGTGGGTGGGGGAGGGGCAGGACAGGGTTATTGATGGCGCGAGGGGGTGTGGCTTTACTTCTGTTTTAGCCACGATTAAAGGTGGCAACCCTACACTAACGGCTGCACCGAACAAACTCTGCAGCTACCTCTCTAAATAATTCAACACACCAACGGTCTGCTGCACTGAACAAGCTCTGCAGTTATCTCTCTAAATAATTCAGCACACCAATGGTCGGCTGCACCGAACAAGCTCTGCAGTTACCTCTCTAAATAATTCAACACACCAACGGTCAGCTGCACTGAACAAGCTCTGCAGTTACCTCTCTAAATAATTCTGAACCCTCCTGCTGCTTAGTGGCTCTGCAGGTGAAGAAATCATGTGCACTAAAAGTAAATCCTGCATCAGACGAGACAGCTTGAACAGCCGACATGGCTTTAAAAGTAAATCCTCCTGTATTCAGTCCCAGTATCATGCCTGAACGGCAGTCCCAGTATTCAAACACGTGCGGCATGCTGACATCATCACGCACGTGATGACGTCAGCTCTGAAAAGCGTGAAAATCAAAAAATAGCTTTGAAAAATCGGAAATAATGGGGTGCCACACAGGAATCGAAGCAACCCATTATTGGGACCCCAAAACTCTGGTAAAAAAATAGAAGTTATGTCCTTACCATAACGTTCCATGTGGAGTGTTCATCTCGCCTTTGTTCTTACACCTGGGGTCGGAGCCGATCCTCGGCTCCGTGTCGGACGCTTGACAAAGCTCTGCATCGAGAAGAAGCTCGAGACCAACCTAACTCCCACAATCCCCCTCTGCCTTTACCTCAGATCTAGTTTGCAAGCAAACCAGCAGAGAACAGAAGAGAGCATAACACTTTCATACCAAACAAGAAAAACCTATTTACATAGTACAACAACTGCTCAAGGCAGAAGCAGGAGAAACAAACCAGGCACCTAAATTGTACGTTCTTCCTGAGGGTGGGGGGGTGGGAATGTAAGAACAAAGGCGAGATGAACACTCCACATGGAACGTTATGGTAAGGACATAACTTCTATATGTGAGAGTGTTCAATCTCGCCGTTTGTTCTTACACCTGGGTAGTGTCCCTAGCTCCGTGTTCCTGAGGAACTCAGGGGAGAACGTTCCTGAGCACAGTGGAACCAAAGGTTGCCCTGTCCCTAGAAATCCTGTCCACTTTGTAATGAGAAATGAAGGTATGTGGTTTAGACCAAGTGGCAGCCGCACAAATAGTGTCTAACGGCAGGCGAGCTGCATGAGCCAGGGATGTAGATACTGATCTTGTAGAGTGCCCTTTGGGCTTGACAGGTAAAGTTTGCTCAGAGGCAGTATAAACAAAAATAATACAATCAGAAAGCCATTTGGACAGGGTTCGTTTTGTAACTGCCATACCCATCTTGATGTCTGAGAAGGCCACAAAGAGCTGGTCTGTTTTCCTGTGATCCTTTGTTCTGTCCAAGTAAAATCTGAGTTGTCTATGAACATCTAACTTGTGTAACATATATTCCAATTTATTGGAGTGGTTCTTGAAAAATGTGGGCAGTTCAATGGACTGATTAATATTATTAACGGAGCAAACCTTGGGAAGAAAGGATGGATTAGTGCGAAGGGATACCCTGTCAGGGTGAAAAATCAAATAAGGATGGTTGACCGAAAGAGCTTGAAGCTCTGATACCCGCCTAGCCAATGTGATAGCCACCAGAAAAAGGGTCTTCCATGACAAAAACTTTAAAGGACAGGAAGAGGCTGGTTCAAAAGGTGGTAGCATCAGCTGTGACAAAAGAAGGTTCAAGTTCCAAGGTGAAGTAGGACTTCTAACTGGTGGTCTAATATGGAAAGATCCTTTTAGAAAGGCCTTACAAAGTCTGTGAGCCATAATAGGCGCCCCATTTTCTCCCACATGAAAATTTGATATGGCAGCTAATTGCACTTTCAAAGTGGCAGGAGAAGCCCCTTGGTGGAACAATTCGGTTAAAAACTCCAAGACCTTATTCAGAGGAGCTGCTAAGGGATCCAATTGTTGTGCAGTTGCCCAGTGCACAAAACGCTTCCATTTACTGGTGTAAATCCTTGTAGTGGATGCTTTATGAGAAGCCACCAGGATATTTTGAACTGTAGGAGATAGAAGATCAGACCTGGCTAAGAAGGGAAGCGGAGCAGCCAAGCTGCTAGTTTGAGGGAGAGAAGCGACGGGTGGGGAGCCCCTGACGAGTGGGTCAGTAGATCCGGCTCTGGGTCCAGGATCCAGGGTTCCCGCATTTGGTGTGCTAGAAGAAAGGGAAACCATATTTGACGAGGCCAGAATGGGGCAATGAGGATAATTGTCCTTTGCAGGTTGCTGGCTTTCTGTAGAAATTTTGAAATCAGGGGAACAGGAGGAAAAGCATACAGGAGACCCGGGGGCCAATCGTGAACCAGACCGTCCCTTGGGACTTCCCTGGAGGGTAATAGGGCAAAATAGCTTCTGCATTTGGCGTTCATTGGAGAAGCAAACAGATCGCAGGAAGGCTGGCCCCACTTGCGAAAAATCTCCTTCGCAACTGACTGTTTGAGGGACCACTCGTGAGGTAACAGGATGGCTCTGCTCAACCTGTCCGCTATGACGTTGGATAACCCCGGGATGTGCGTTGCTATCAGAAAGCGTCCCGTGGACTCCGCCCATTGCCAGATTCTCATGGCCTCTCTGCATAGTTGGTAAGACTTGGTTCCCCCTTGCTTGTTTATGTACCAGACTACAGACATGTTGTCTGTCTGGACTGCAATTGTCCCTAGAGGAAGAAGGGGAGCAAAGTGTTGCAACGCTAGAAACACTGCCCTCAACTCCAGAACATTGATGTGCAGATTGTATTCCAAATTGGTCCATTCGCCTTGGACTGTCTGTCCCTGAAATATGCCCCCCCACCCTATCAGGGAAGCCTCCGTGGTCACCGTTGCTGTCGGAGTGGGTAGCACAAATGGTCTTCCGCTGGAGAGATTGCAAGTCCGAAGCCACCAAGCCAGGTGCGATTTGCATATGTTTGTGATGTAGATTTTGTGTGTCAGGGGTAACTTTTGGAACGACCATTGTGCAAACAGTAGCCATTGAAGAACTCTCATGTGCAGTCTTCCCAAGGGTATCGCAATGAGAGAAGCTGCCATGAGACCCAAAACCTTCAGAACCAGTTTCGCTGGGGATTTTCTGGATGAAAGAAGAAGAGATATATGGTTTTGTAGGGAGGCTATCCTTTCTGGGGGAAGCCTTAGAATTAAGCAATGCGTATCCAATTCTGCTCCTATGAATGAGATATGCTGTGATGGCTGTAGTAAAGATTTTTCGAAATTTACGGAAATTCGAGATGAACACAAAGTTGTAGTGTGTAATCCCTGGCCTGAATCAGTCGGCCTTCGGTGGTGGCAGAAAGGAGCCAGTCGTCCAGATACGGAAACACCTGGAATCCGAGGCGTCTCAAGTGAGACGCTACCACTGCCATACATTTGGTGAAGACCCTGGGGCTGAGGTCAGACCAAAGGACAGGGCTCGAAACTGAAAGTGACTGGCTCCCAGCCGGAAGCGCAAGTGATCCCTGGACGCCCTGGCCATTTTGATGTGGTAGTATGCGTCCTTTAGATCTATTGAGCACATCCAGTCGTCCTTCTGTAAAAATGGAAGGATCGATTGAAGCGTGACCATTCAGAACTTTTCTTTCTTGATGAAGGTATTGAGTTTGCTTAGGTCCAGAATTGGCCTCCAGTCCCCTGTCTTTTTTGGAACTAAAAAGAACCTTGAGTAAGTTCCGAATCCTCTTTGGTCCGCTGGGACTGGTTGGATGACTCTTTTTTTCTAGCAGCTTTGAAATCTCTGTAGCTGCAGGGCCTCGCAGATGGGGCGGCACATCTGGGAGTCTTTTCTGTGGAATTGGGGGCAATAGGAAGGGAATTTTGTAGCCTCTGGTAACAACGCTTTCACCCAATTGTCTGATGTAAGATTTTGCCAGGCCTGAGGGTATAAAGCTAAGCGACCCCCGACTGCCTCCAGAGCAGGACAGTCGGGCCTCCTCTCAGGAGTGCTGAAAAGGTTTCCCGGGGAGTGTATCCCTGTCACCTTGGTTTTGCGGACCCCCTCTGCCGCCAGGGCGACGTCTTCCACCTCTACCCCCTCCTCTGCCTCTGGAGGGGGTATCACCCTGTGCGCCTGGAAAAGAACCCTGGGGTTTTCGAAACCACATTTTTCCACCACGTTGCCCTTTGGGGTATGGTCTGGATGGGGTGGAAAAACGGACTCCGACAGCAGACAGAGTCTTTCCCTCTTGCTCACACCGGGTAAGGGTCTCCTTTACTTTAGGGCCAAAGAGAGTGGCACCATCAAATGAGGCGTTAGTAAAGGAAGACTTGAAGGCTTCCGCAAATGAACATAAGTGCATCCAGGACTGTCTACGAAGAGCAATCGCTGAAGCTGCTGCCCTACTCGACCCTTCGGCTGCGTATGAGATCAGCCTCATGGACGAGTTTACAATAGAAGTAAGGGTATTGAGATGTGCTGTAACCTTCTCTGAGACAGCAGCATCTGTAGTACCCTGGAGGGTATCTCCCAACTCTTTGATTAGATCCCTCTGTAGCCGTGTAAAATGGGTCAAATAGTTCAGGGATCGCATAGAAAAAGCCGCTGAACTAAAAATGCGCTTCCCATATCTGTCCATAGTCCTAGAATCTCTATTAGGCGGATGGACAGATGAGGAAGACTCCGACATCTCCTTTTTCGTGGCCGCTGCCACCACCATAGCGTCCACTGGCACTCCCTTTGTCAGATAAGCCTTATCTTGGGGGGCAGTAATAAATTTGTTAGGCTTTCTAGGGACTGGTTCCACCGTGTCAGGTGTCTCCCACGCCCTTCGAGCAATCAGCTCCATTAACTCATCGAAGGGCGGAGTGACCCAGGAGGAGGAAGGGCGAGCACCGAATGCCTTCAGCAAGACTGACTCATCCTCAGAAGGGGGGAGGGATTGCCAATCACCTCTCTGCTTTAGGATCTCCAGGATGTCAGAAAAGGAGACATCCTCCGAGGGTGACTTTGGGGACCCTTCTGACTCATCTAAGTCAGTGTCCGATGTCAATGATTCTTGTGGAGAATCTAAGTGTCTCCTCTTACACAATCTTTCCTCGGAACTTCCTCGGGGGGGGGGGGCATCCGAAGAAGCCTCCGAGGAAGAAGGGGCACCCTCTAGGGGTGGCTGAGACACTGGTGCTCGACGCTTAGATGTAGCCATGGGTGCAGAGGAGGATAACGGCCCTTTATGGGAAGGAGAAGCTGTTTCTGCTGAAGTGGTTGTCTGAACAGACAACACCTTCCTCATGAGTTCGAAGGCCCCCGGGTCCTGAGTCGAGGTATCCCCCGGTTCCGAAGAAGTCAGAGGAATTCTCGAGACAGGCACCGAAGGCATCGACCCCGAGGACGGAGCCGAGTCGATCCGAGCCGAGGCCCCGAGAGGGAGCGTCGGAACCGAAACATCGGTCCGACTCTCAGTCCCGGACCCAAGGATGGATCTTCGGCTCCGAGACTCCGGTACTGGATCCGATGGAGTCAAGGTGAACGGTACCGACCGAGAAAAGGACGGCTCTGGTACCGAGGGCTCCACAATCACCAGGTCAGCCTCTCCCGGCTCCGAAGACTGGATAGGCCTCGGAGGAGGAACAGGTGGAGATAAGGGAAGGCCTTCGAGTCTCGACACCAACTGGGAGGAGACAGAGATGAGTTTGGACAAGGCTGTATTCTCCATCAATTTCTGCACCACGCGGTCTACATCGGTGTCGGAGAGGGGCCTGGAAGAACGCGTCGAAGGAATCGAAGACGGAGCCGACCTCAAAAGCGCAGGAGGAGGAAGCTCCATCACCGGTTCCAAGACTCGAGGCTCGGTAACTGACAACAGTTCAACACTCGGCCCCGAAGTCTGTGGAACCGGTGATCGAACTTTGAATGAAGAGCTCGGAGCCGATGACTTGGGCTCCGACGTCTTCGATTCCTTCGAGGATTTAGATGCCTGGTCTGATGCATCCAGAGCCTCTTGGAATGCAGGCTTCAAAAGACCCCTATCCATAAGTTTCCTGCGCCTATCTGTCATGACCCTTCCACTGAAAGAATGACAGATGGAGCAGTCTTCCTGCAGATGGAGAGGGCCAAGACAGTAGACGCAGGAACTATGATTGTCTGTGACAGACATCTTCTGTCCACATTGGCACCGTTTGAAGCCTGATTTAGCTTTTTCTGACATGATAACAAATTCCAATCCAGAAACAGTGACAAGCCAGTAGTAAATGTCAAATCCAGTAAAGAAAGTCAAAGCCAGTAATATTTGTCAAATCCTGATACTTAAGTCACATCCAATAGTCAAATCCAGTTAAGGGTGGGGTAGGCCCCAAGGGAAAACTCAAAAAGTATACAAAAGTATATAAAATTTATATACGGAACCGAGAAACCCTCGATACACTACTCACACATATACACAGTCAATCTGAGAAATCTGTATACAAAAAATAATGAAAGAATTATAAGAAATAATCAATCTTAGCTTTCAGGTGGTCCGAGCTCATCAAAATGATGCGATCTTTGCAGCGGCAAACTAGATCTGAGGTAAAGGCAGAGGGGGATTGTGGGAGTTAGGTTGGTCTCGAGCTTCTTCTCGATGCAGAGCTTTGTCAAGCGGCCGACACGGAGCCGAGGATCGGCTCCGAACCCAGGTGTAAGAACAAACGGCGAGATTGAACACTCTCACATCTAGTTATTCAGGACGGTTGAGAGGTCTGCATACAGACATACTTCCAAATAACCAAAAAAAAAACTCAAAATGTTATTGTATCATAACAGGGTGCACCCAGCTAAAATCAGTGCTTTGTGATTAGAATAATACACCTTGGTTAGCAAATGCAGACAAATGTATTTACGTATGAATACATTTTAAACTGCCCATGGTTTATACTTCTCATTAAGTCAGAAAGAGTGTAGTTAGTGCCTCGTCAGTATGAATATTGCCATTTGCACCTCAGCTGGCACCTATACCCTGGTACAAGATGAAAGAACTATAGCCAAGGATGATGTAAATGCAAACTAATTTAAACTCCCCTTACTACACACTTTGCTGGGGGGAGGCGTGACTAGAATATATAGCTATTTTTTTGTATAATTTGAGTCAACATTTTAGTTAATGTGATAAACTTTAAGAAAGTGTGAAGACTGCAATCTGCAGAAAAGCCTTAAAATACTGTACCATACAATTTTAAATCCATGGTTTACAAGCCTGTAACATAGAAGGAAGTGGTGTGGAAAAATGACAGTGAGCACCTGTGATCTCACAAATATCAACTGCTCAGGCAGACAGTTGTAGAAACAGATTCTGGAGTGAGGGGAAACACATTCATTTGAATTATTATCTCATCACACTGTAAGAACCAAAAGCTCATGCGTTGGTTTAGATTGGGTTGAGCTTACCTAAACTGGCACCACTTGATGGTCTGAAGTACAGATGCATAGCACATGAATATTTTTCAAGAAATCAAGAATTTTATGGTTCTGCAATGTGCTAACCAGTGCATATACAGTTTATATGGGTCTATATTAAAAAGTCGACAAGTCATAAAATCGACAATCACTTGTTCGACACGAAAACAACGACAATTCAGATAAACGAAACCTCAAATGAACGACTTTTAATTGTTCGACAAGGAAATGTTTTATAAAGAAATGCTTGTTTAAACTACACAACAAAGTGAGTAAACTATACCACTTACAAACATTTAAACTTTGTATAACTGAAGTAAGTAAACTCTGCTTCAGTTGTAACTATTAAATAAATATAATTATTTTGTTAGCAAATACAAATGAAGTGCACAAGTTAAATACTCGCGTTGTTGAGCGCGGTACGCGCTCTGTACCGTAGACAACATGGCGAATACACAAATGAGTAGTGCTGGAGAAATAGGATGTATATATCATACCGTACAATCACAGAAAATGAAACCAATGTTAGTAACTGATAACTACTTGTACTACCTAGAACGTACAACTCAAAGTAAGAGATATTGGGCTTGTAAATATAAGATTACAGAGCATTGTAAGGGTAGAGCTGTTACTCTGTATTTGTCGAATGGCGATAAACTGGAGAAATCAGTTGCACATTCTCATGCTGCAGACCCGGGGGAATTGCAACGATATGTTGTCTGTAGTGATGTAAAATGTAGAGCTACTATGGCTAAGGACACACCAGCACTAATAGTGGACGATGCTTTAGCATCCACCTCTTTAGCTACCATTGACTGTCTCCCTCATAGAACAGCACTGTTACAGCAAGTAAATCGCGTTAGACGTGGTAAAAGCGGATTAAATAAAAAGTCTCAATTAACACTTGATAATATAGACTAAGTTGAAAAGTGGTTCATTTCTAAGTAAACAAAACAAAAAGTACCAGTGGAGTAAACAGACACGGCTCCTCTTACTTTCACAGTTTTAATGATGGAAATGTCACAGAACACCACAGTCAGCACGAAAATCCGCAAAACAGCTCCAATGTCTGAATAACATCAAGATGTTATTTAGACATTGGAGCTGTTTTGTGGATTTTCGTGCTGACTGTGGTGTTCTGTGACATTTCCGTCATTAAAACTGTGAAAGTAAGAGGAGCCGTGTCTGTTTACTCCACTGGTACTTTTTGTTTTGTTTGGTCGTGATTTTTTCGAGTGCTAGCCTCCATTGTCTTTTTCATTTCTAAGTAAAGCCATGTTAGACAAAGTGAGTGACACAAGAGTAGTAGTATTCACTACTGTAGATAGTTTTCTGTTACTGTTTTCCGTGTATACCAACTGCTTTGTGTTCCATTATAGGGCGAAGTGTTAACATAACGATAGTGTATCATATAGCACACTGTTGTCGGATATTTCATTTTGAGTTTTCGAAGAAGTGAAATTCGTTCATTTGAAGTTTCGTTTATTTGAATTGTCGTCGTTTTCGGGTCGAACAAGTAAATGTCGATGTTATGATTTGTCGACTTTCTGATATAGACCCGTTTATATATATAATGTATAATGCTGGTTTTATACTTATGAAGCAGCTTTACAGCATCCATACTAATTAAAATATACAGTGGTGAGAAATGTTTCAAAGCAGTCTTAAGTAAGATGAGCATTTCAGTAAGATACGCTGATTTTCTTTTTTTAAATGTGTATTTTATAAGTAACCACAGTCTGTTTAGGTTCTGTGAAAAATGTGTATATGAGGTACAATGAAAAAGAAGTTATGTACTCACCATAACGTTACATTTTTGTAGTCCATCTCACCTTTTATTCTTACATATGGGTTCGGAGCCAATCCTCGGCTCCGACTCGGCCGATTTCAAAGCTCGAAGTCTGTAAGTTGGCTCATGGCAAGGTAGGTATCCCATAATGCACTCGTAAGAATCCCCAGATCTTGTTTGCTGCCATCTATAAAAATGATATAAAGTATTTCCACAAGGAAAAACAAAGATGAAAGGTCTCCAACCCTAAGGAAGATAGACACTATCTTGTCTCCAGATCCTCCAAGGATACATGGACGGGGGTAGGTGGGTTGGTTCATAAGAATGAAGGGCGAGATGGACTACAAACATGGAACGTTATGGTGAGTACATAACTTCTTTATGTTCTGTAGTCCTATCTCGCCTTCATTCTTACATATGGAACAGCATCCCTAGCACCTTTTCTTGGTGGCTCAGGGGAATATACTCCTAGGAATCGTGGAACCAAAGGAGGCTCTACCCCTGGAGGTTAAGTCCAATTTGTAATGAGTAATAAAAGTATGAGGGGTAGCCCAAGTTGCTGCTGCACATATACTGTCCATTGGAATTCTGGCTTGAAAAGCAGTAGATTTAGATACAGATCTGGTGGAATGCGCTTTAATTTTGAATGGGAGATGTCATTAGAAGAGTAAATAAAAGATATGCAATTTGAAATCCAGTTTGATAACGTTATCTTGGAAACTGGCATTCCTTTTCTCGTCTCTGAGGAAGATACAAATAATTGGTCTGATCTCCTAAATTCTTTGGTTCTATGTAGATAGAACCTTAACTGTCTGTGTACATCAAGTTGATGAAAAAAGAAGTTATGTACCTACCATAACGTTCCATGTTAGTTGTCTTCATCTCGCCTTCCTTCTTTCTGGTTGGGATCAGAGCCGATCCTCGGCTCCGACTCGGCCATCTTCAATAGCTCGAGAGCTGTTTACTGGCTCGTGGTTACCCCTTATCCCATAATGCCTAGCGATAGCTACCCAGATCTCGTTTGGAATAGCTAACTCCAGACATAACAAAAGAATAAACCAGTCAAAAGATCAGTTGACTATACCTGCCATATTCTCGAAGTCAATAGAGGAAACAAGAGAACACACAGCCAGTGAAACAGAAAAAAACTCCTCTCAGTCCACTAGGACCGGGGGACAGAGGGTGGGACGCAAGAAGGAAGGCGAGATGAAGACAACTAACATGAAACATTATGGTAGGTACATAACTTCTTTATGTTAAGTTGTCTATCTCGCCTTCGTTCTTGCTGGTTTGGACAGCGTCCCTAGCACCTAAAATCCTGGGTAGCTCAGTGGAACAGACTCTTCAGAACAGTGGAACCAAAGTCAGCTCTGCTCCTGGAGACCATATCCAACTTGTAATGAGAAATAAAGGTATGAGGGTTTGCCCACATGGCAGCTGCACAGATGGAATCCATGGGCAACCTAGACTGGAAGGCTACAGAGGTGGCCAAGGCCCTAGTAGAATGACCTTTCAGTTTAATAGCTAACTCTTTGTTCCTTAACTGATAAATGAAAGAAATAGTGTGTGACAATCATCTGGACAAGGTTACCTTGGAAACTGGGAGACCTTGTTTGCCCAAGGCATAAGAAAGGAATAGTTGGTCCGACTTCCTTACTTCTTTAGTTCTGTGCAAGTAAAAACGCAATTGCCTATGAACGTCCAATTGGTGTAGTTTGTACTCTGCCTTGTTGGTATGATTAGGGAAAAACACAGGAAGATCTATAGATTGGTTTAAATTATTTTCTGAGCAGACTTTAGGGAGAAAAGAAGGATTAGTCTTCAGAGCAACCCTGTCCTTATGAAAAACCAAGTATGGAGGATGAACACATAGCACCTGAAGTTCGGAGACACGTCTGGCTTAAGTAATAGCTACCACAAAGAGTGTCTTCCAAGATAGAAACTTGGACATTTCTGGTTCAGAAGGGGGCAGAATTAAGGAGGTTAGGACTAAATTAAGGTCCCAAGGAGGAGGGGGATCTCTCAATGGAGGCCTAAGAAGAGTTGTCCCTCTCAAAAAAAGCTTTACAGAGCCTATGAGACATAATGTTAGAGTTCGAAAAACCAACATGAAAGTTAGAAATGGCCGCCATTTGTATCCTGATCATAGCAGAAGCGGACCCGAAGTGAAACAGTTGTGCTAGGAATTCCAGGATTTCATGGACTGGGGTTGAAAAGGGATCCACATTCCTAGTCTTTGCCCAACAAGAAAAACGTTTCCATTTGCTAGCATAAGTTTTCCTCGTTGTAGTCTTGTGAGAGGAGACGATAATGTCACGGACTGCTGGGGAAATGCTGAGAAGCCTGGCTAAGGTTGGAAGTGGAGCAACCAAGCTGTGAGCTGGAGAGTTTTGAGGGATTGATGCAACCCGCCTGACGGATGAACCAGGAGGTCTGGAACTGGGTTCAGAGTCCAGGGTTGATCGAGAAGGTAACGGTGCAGGAACTGGAACCATATCTGTTGAGACCAGTAGGGGGCAATGTGGATCATCTTGCAACCCAACGGTATTGCTTTCTGTATAAGTTTGGGTATCAGGAGGAATGGAGGAAAGGCATAAAGAAGTCCCTGGGGTCAATCATTGACTAGAGCGTCTCTGGGTATGTGACCCGGAAGCGGAAGAAGGGAGTAGTAGTTGCTGCATTTGCTGTTGAAGGGGGTGGCAAAGAGATTGCAGCAAGGCTGTCCCCATTTGTGGAAAACAAGATTCGCAACTTCCTGATTCAGAGACCACTCGTGAGGCATGAGGATAGCTCTGCTGAGCCTGTCAGCTATGATGATGGATCTCCCGGGGATGTGCGTTGCAATCAGAAAACTTTGGGAGGAAATCACCCACTGCCAAAGTCTGAGTGCTTCTTGACACAGGGGGTAGGATCTGGTTCCGCCCTGCTTGTTGATGTACCACACCACTGACATGTTGTCCGTTTGACTAGCAATGGTCCCAGAAGGAAGAGAGTCTTGAAGGGCTTGCAATGCCAGGAGCACGGCTCTCATTTCCAGGACATTTATGTGCAGATGGTATTCGTGAGGTTGCCACGTGCCTTGGACTGTCCTGCCCAGATAATGCCCCCACCCAACCCTATCAGGGAGGTGTCTGTCGTCACTGTGGCTACCGGAGGGGGTTGTATGAAAGGTCTGCCTTGAGTAACTAGTGGGGAGACCATCCACCAAGAAAGATGTCTTTTGCATGCATCCGTGATCATGATCATGTAAGTCATGGGTAGCTCTTGGAAAGACCACTGCGTCAACAAAAGCCACTGAAGAATTCTCATATGAAAGCACGCTAGTGGGATTAGAAGAATGGCTGCTGCCATGGAACCCAAAGTTTGAAGGACGTACCTGACTTGGATCCTTTTGCTCTGCATCAGAACCTGTACCTGCTGATGGATTGCGGACACCCTTTCTAGTGGTAGCCTTGCAAACATATCCCTTGTGTCTACTTCTGCTCCTATGTAAGTGATAGATTGACAGGGCAACAAGGCAGATTTTTCGAAATTTATTGTAATGCCGAGCTGGGAGCAGATTGTGATTGTGTAGTCCTGTGCTTGTATGAGTTGATGCCTGGTGGGAGCAGTAAGGAGTCAGTCGTCTAGATACGGAAACACCTGGAATCCATGACGCCTCAGGTGAGCCATGACCACTACCATACATTTGGTGAACACCCTGGGGGCTGTGGTGAGACCAAAGGGCAGAGCTCTGAACTGATAATGACTGGCCCCCAGCCGGAAGTGAAGATATCTCCTGGAGCGCCTGTCCATCTTTATATGGTAGTATGCGTCCTGAAGATTTATCGAGCACATCCAATTGTCCTGACCCAGAAAGGGTAGAATGGACTGTAGCGTGACCATCTGAAACTTTGTTCTTTGCACAGACCTGTTTAGTCTGCTGAGATCCAGAATCGGTCTCCAGTCCCCCGTCTTTTTTGGTACTAAAAAGAACCTCGAGTAAGTTCCGGATCCGTGCTGGTCTGCCGGGACTTCCTGGATGGCTCTTTTTTCTAGCAGTTTTGAAACGTCTATTACTGCTTGCTCCTTCAGATTGGGTGGAATATCTGGAAGGGTCTTCTTTGACTGTAAAGGGGGTTGATGGAAGGGAACTTTGTAACCTCCAGATATGACAGACCGTACCCATCTGTCTTGTGTTACTTTGCCAGGCTTTTGGGTACAGCAAAAGTCTTCCCCAGACTGCCTCCAGAGTTGAGCAGCTGGGCAACCCTTCAGGGATGCTGGAAGGGCTTATCAGAGAAGGATTCTCTGTTGCCCTGGTTCTGCGGACCCCCTCTGCCACGAGGTGGCATCTATTATTATCATTTCCCCCTCTGCCTCTGGAGGAAAAATCACTACGTATGTCAGGCAAGGCTCCCTGAGATTTATGGAACCACATCTTCCAACTCTTCTGACCCTTGGGGTAAGGTCTAGAGGGAGTGGAAAAATGGACTCCCACGGCAGAGAGAGTCCTGCCTTCTTGCTCATACCTAGTCAAAGTGTCTTTCACCTGTGGCCCAAAAAGAAAGGAACCATCAAAGGGAGTGTTGAAGGACGCTTGCAAGGGTTCCACAAAGTTACACAGCCGCATCCAGGCATGTCTCCTAAGGGCCACCCCGGTACCTGCGGCTCTACTCGCCCCATCGTCTGCATAGGAAATGAGCCTCATGGAGGAGTTAACAACCGAATTAAGCGTCACTAGCTGGGAAGCTACCTTGGCTTGTGCTCCCTCAGCTGTTGGATATTGGAGGGCATCTCCGAGCTCTTTAAGGAGATCCCTTTGAAGTCGGATAAAATGACACAGGTAGTTCAGTGACCTCATAGAGAAGGTCGCTGAAGCGAACATTCCCTTCCCATATCTGTCCATCGTCCTAGACTCCTTGTTAGGGGGATGGACAGATGAAGAGGTTTCCGCTAACTCTTTTTTGGTGGCTGCTGCTACCACCATAGCATCAACAGGGACACCTTTCGAAAGGAACTGCTTATCCTGGGGTGCTGTAATGAATTTACTAGGTCTCCTCGGAGTTGGTTCCACTGTATCCGGAGCTGACCAAGCCTTTCGAGCCACCACTGTCATAAGTGGATCGAAAGGTGGAGACACCCAGGAGGTGGAAGGTCGAGAACTGAAGGCATCCAGAAATACAGACTCATCCTCAGAAGAGGCTAGGGGATTCCAGTTCCCCCTCTGCTTAAGCATTTCTAGGATGTTTGAGAAGGAAACATCTTCAGAGGGGGATCTCGGGGACCTTTCCGAATCATCTAAGTCTGTATCAGAAGTGACAGACTCGGGGGAGTCAATGTGCTTCCTCTTACACTTTTTCTTCTGAGGGGGCAATTCTGAGTGATCAGGAGAGGCCTCAGAAGAGAAGGAAACACCCAATAGAGTGTCCTGGAGCATCGGTTCCCTACGCTTAGGGTCTGGAGGAGGAGCAGAGGTTGGCACAGGCACTACAGGGGACGGAGCCGGTGGGGCTGATAGTGGAGCTGACTCAGGGGACAGCATACTCCGCATGACATCGAAGGCGTCCCTGCCACGATGCAGAGAAAGCTCCGGTTCCGAATAAATAGGAATCTTTCTCCGCACCGAGGGGGACGGCTCAGAGGCCGATGTTGGAGCCGAGCTCACCTGCACCGAAGCTCCGAGAGGGAGAATGGGGTCGGACAAGGGTCCGATGCCACTCACCCCATCGGAGCCGACGAAGGAGCCCCGGCACCCAGATCCCTTGATGGAAGGTACCATCGAGGGAATCAGAGCCGAAGTGGGAACCGAAGGAGATAGAGTTATCGGGAGCCGATGATTCCACTACTCGAACCCCAACGAACTCCGGCTCCAAACTCATTGGAGTCGGAGGAGGAACATTAAGAGAAGTGGATGGAGCCGATACCTGTTGAGGAGGGCTGGACAAAAATTTAGCTAGTGCCTGCGACTTTAGCAACCTACTGAACACTCTCTCCACATCATGATCCGACAGTCTAGAGGATCGAGAGGAGTGAGAGGATCAGTGACTACGCTCACTCTGAAGTAAAGCAGACCGAGGAGCCGAATGCACAGACTCTAGTGAAGGGGACCTCAGCCTCTTGTGGCTCCATGACAGCTCCGAAGCCTCTGATGGAGCCAATGGGGAGATTATCTTGGTGCTAGCCGGCACCGACGTAGAAGGTAAATCCTGAACCGAAGATGGGTCCGAACTTGGAGCCGATGGCTTAGTCGATTTAGGGGATTTCACTGGCTGTGAGCTCTTGGACAGTGAATCCTGGGGTTTTAAAAGACCCCTAAGAATCAGTTTATTCTTACGCTCCTGCAGGACTCTTGGACTAAAGGCATGGCAAACAGAGGATCGAGAGGAGTGAGAGGATCAGTGACTACGCTCACTCTGAAGTAAAGCAGACCGAAGAGCCGAATGCACATTTATTTTTTAAAAGATAATAGGAAAGCCTCTAATTTAAATGGCTAGCCTATAAGAAAAAAGTAGAAGGAAAGCCTCTAACTTAAACAGCTAACCTGACAAGAAGATGGGGGGGGGGGGGACTCTCAAACCATTAAATCCAAGAACTCGGGTTGAGATGCTCTCTATGCCAACTCCATAGGAAAACCCTGGAATTCCCTTCCAAACAACCTAAGACTTATGACCTCGCTTAATCAATTCAAAAATAATCTCAAAGAATTCCTAAACTCACACTGGTTATGTCCTTGTCCTAAACCAGGCTAAACCCGACAAAACAACTACCACCCTAGTCTCTTCACCTTCTTAGGGACCATAATCTTCAACCTCGCTGTTTCTCTATGCACCCATGTTTTGAAACTAATCTCCTTCTCATATGAATGTTAAATTAGTAACATGTATTGACTGCTGTCTTCTTTTATACTTATGTTAATACTATTTTCTTTGAATGTAAATGTATTGTTGTCCTCTCATTATGTTGGAGCTTTTCTCCCCGGGCCTCTACTGAAAAGGGACATGTATCCAGCTGGACTAGCCCGGTCAACAAATGTAAAATAAAATAAAATAAAATAAATAAATAAAAATAGAACAAGAGTCCTGCAGGTGTACAGCGCCTAAACAATAGACGCAAGAAGTGTGCCCATCTGTCAGAGACATTTTCTGACAGCATGTCACACTTCTTGAACCCAGAAACCTTGGATTCCTTTGACATCATTTACAGTAGAAAGAAACCAATTATGACAACAATAACAAGAAGCAATATACAGTCTACAAAAAAACACACCTACTAGAAGACTATAGCTAAAGGTTTTTTTTTTTTTTTTTTTTTAAAAGATAATAGGAAAGCCTCTAATTTAAAAGGCTAGCCTATAAGAAAAAAGTAGAAGGAAAGCCTCTAACTTAAACAGCTAACCTGACAAGAAGATGGGGGGGGGGGGACTCTCTAAGTTAAACGAGTTCTACAAAAAGGGGGATACTATAAGGTAAACAATTATCTATCACATAAACAAACTATCGCTTATAATAAAATACTAGAAAAATTAAATTCTAGTGAAAAAGTTACACAAAAAACTCAATACAAGCCTGAGCCAGAAAAACGACACCTCGCAGCTGAAGCGGCAAATGAGATCTGGGTAGCTATCGCTAGGCATTATGGTATAAGGGGTAGCCTCGAGCCAGTAAACAGCTCTCGAGCTATTGAAGATGGCCTAGTCAGCTCCGATCCCAACCAGCAGGAACGAAGGCGAGATAGACAACTTAACATCTTATGTTCCGCTTTGTTTGTATGATTTGGAAAAAAGACTGGCAGTTCAATAGTTTGATTAATGTTTGATTGTGAACAAATCTTGGGGACGAAGGAAGGATTAGTGCGAAGGGAAACTGTCTCTATGAATTATCGGGTACCTGTCAAATCTTCAAACGCTCAAAATTTCAAACATTACATGGTCGAGACCAAACGTTCGAAATTTTGAGTGCTCGAAGATAGACTTTCAATGGCACCATACGGTGCAGATAGGGAGAATTTCCCTTTTCTGCACTGAAGTGCGGTCTCGGAGTTGGTATATCTAAGTGGGGGGGGGGCACAGCCCCCCACGTGCAGGGGTGCATGGGGGCTTGCCTCCCTGTCTACACAGTTAAAGTGTTTTCTTCTGTTTTCTTTTTTTTTTTTATGTTCGAACATCCAAATGTCGAACATTTGGTCTCGACCATATAATGTTCGACATTTTGGATGTTCGAACATTTAACATAGACCCGAAATATCAAGTAAGGAGGTTTGGCTGAAAGTGCTTACAGCTCTGACACTCTTCTGGCGGGATGTAATGGCTACCAGAAAAATGGTCTTCTATGAGAGGAACTTTAAATCACATGTATGTGAAGGTTCAAAAGGTGGTGAGGTAAGCTTTGAAAGAACAAAATTTAGATCCCAGGGAGATATAGGTTCTTGAAAAGGAGGTCTTAGTAAGGTAGCGCCTTTCAATGTTGTCCCAAATGAAAATTGGAGATAGCTGCTAATTGAACTTTGACTATAGCAGCAGCTGATCCCTGATGAAAAAGTTTGGTTAGAAATTCTAACACTAAGGGAATGGAGGCTGTGTATGGATCTATGTTCTTAGCTTGTGCCCAGAGAGAAAATCTTTTCCATTTGCTAGCGGTCAGTTTTCTCGTAGAAGGTTTATGAGAAGATGTCAGGATATGTGTAACCGCAGGGGAGAAATCATGAAGCTTGACTAGGGATGGAAGTGGAGCAGCCATACTGTCAAGTTGATGGTGTGGAGACAGGGATGGAAAGTGCCTGACATATGTGTCAGAAGGTCTGGTACTGGGTCCAGAGTCCATAAATCGTCCAGAAGGTGAGGCCTGAGAAAAGGGAACCAAATCTGACAAGGCCAGTAAAGAGTGATGAGAATCATTCTGCTTCCCAAAGTCTTTGCTTTCTGGATCACTTTCGATATTAGCCGAAAGGGAGGAAAAGCATAAAGAAGTCCCGAGGGCCAACTGTGGATGAGTGCGTCTCTCGGTGTCTCCCCCTGGGGGTGGGGGATAAGGGTGAAGTAGCTGCTGCATTTGGTGTTCATTGGGGGTAGCAAACAGATCGCAGCAAGGCTGTCCCTATTTGCGGAAAATCTGTTCCGCTACTTTCTGATTGAGAGACCACTCGTGAGGCATTAAGATTGCCCTGCTGAGCTTGTTGGCTATCAAACTGGTTCTCCCCAGGATATGCGTTGCAACTAGAAAGCGTTGGGCAGATATCACCCACTGTCAGACACGTACAGCCTCTCGACATAGGGGGCAATATCTGGTTCCCCCTTGTTTGTTTATATACCATACCAATGACATACTCTCTGACTGGATTGCTATCGTCCCTAGAGGAAGAAAGTCGTGAAGTGCTTGCAACACTAGTAGCACTGCTCTCATCTCTAAAACACTGATATGCAAGTGAGCCTCATGTTCTTGCCATGTGCCTTGGACTGTCCTTCCTAGATAATGCCCCCCCCCCACCCTATCTGGGAGGCATCCGTGGTCACAGCAGCAACGGGTGAATAGTCTCCCTACTGTTAGTTGATTGGACTGAATCCACCAACGAAGGTCTTTTTTTGCAAGATTCCGTTATTAAAATGGAATGAGACAGAGGTAGTCATTGAAGAGACCACTGGGAAAAGAGTAGCCGTTGTACAATTCTCATATGTAGTCTGGCTAGCAGACCTAAAGTTATAGTAGAGACCATTGTTCCTAGAAGTTTGAGCACTGTCTCCGCTTTGACCTTGTGTTGGGGAAGCAGGCTGCATATTTGTTGCCTTAGATTTTGCACTCTGTCTGAAGGAAGGCGAGCCATCATTGCAAATGTGTCTATTTCTATAAAAGTCACATATTGAGAGGGCAACAAGGGAGACTTTTCCCAATTTATAGCAATGCTTAGCTGAGTGCAGACTCGGATGGTTGAATCCCTGGCTTGTAGAAGTAGGTGCTTAGTGGTGGCAGTCAGGAGCCAGTCATCTAGGTACGGAAACACTTGGAATCCAAGACGTCTCAAGTGAGCCGTTACTACCGCCATGCATTTTGTGAACACCCTGGGGGCTGTGGTGAGACCAAAGGGCAGAGCACGAAATTGGTAATGACTGGCTCCCAGCCAGAAGCTTAATGACTCCTCAATGCTGTCCATTGGTAGTATGCATCTTGGAGATCTACGGAGCGCATCCAATTGTCTTTCCCTAACAGAGGGAGTGTAGACTGCAGTGTTACCAATAGGAACATGGGCTTCTTCACTGATCCGTTTAACTTGCCGAGATCCAAGATGGGCCTCCAGTCCCCTGTTTGTTTTGGAACTAAAAAGAATCTGGAGTAAGTTCGGAAGTGTAAATGACTCCTCGATGCTGTCCATTGGTAGTACGCATCTTGGAGGTCTACGGAGCACATCCAATTGTCTTTCCCTAACAGAGGGAGTGTAGACTGCAGTGTTACCACTCGGAACATGGACTCCTTCACTGATTCGTTTAACTTGCTGAGATCCAAGATCGGCCTCTAGTCCCCTGATTGTTTTGGCACTAAAAAGAATCTGGAGTAAGTTCCGAATCCTATCTGGTCTGCGGTCACGGTTTGGATGACTCTCTTTTGAAGCAACTTTTGGACTTCTGTAGTTGCTTGATCCCTGTGACTGGGTGGAACATCTGGGATTTTCTTTGTTAGATGGGGTGGAAAAAAGAAAGGTATGGAGTGTCCTCAGGAAATTATTCTTTGTACCTACTTGTCTTGTGTGATAGCGTGCCAGGCTTCTGGGTACAAAGATAAGCGACCCCCGACTGGCTCCAGAGAAGCGCAGTTGGGCCACACTTCAGGAGCGCTGATAGGGACATCCATGAAAGGAATCGCGGCCACCCTGGTTTTGCGGACCCCCCCCCCCCACCTCTAGGGTGATGTCTACTGTTATTTCCTCCTCCTCTGCCTCTGAAGAAGGAATCACCTTGTGTGTCTGGGAAAAATCTCTGAGATTTCTTGAACCACATTTTTCCGCCTCTCTGACCTTTAGGGTATGGTCTAGAAGGGACAGAAAAACGTACTCCCATGACAGAGAGAGTCTTCCCTTCCTGCTCGCATCTGGTGAGTGTGTCTTTTACCTTTGGTCCAAACAGAGAGGAACCATCAAAGGGGGTGTTGGTAAATGTAGATTTGAAGGGCTCCTCAAAGTTACATAAGCACATCCAGGAGTGTCTCCTAAGGGAAACTCCTGAACCCGCTTCCCTACTCGCTCCATCTGCTGCGTAAGATATCAGCCTCATGGAGGAGTTAACAATAGTGTGGACAACTGAGCAGTAACCTTCTCAGGGACTCCATCAGTTAAAGTACCTTGGAGACTATCTCCTAGCTCTTTTAGGAGATCTCTCTGAAGCCTAGTGAAATGGGTGAGGTAATTCAGTGATCTGAGTGTAAAAGCCACTAAAGAAAAAATACGCTTCCTGTATTTGTCCATCATTCGAGAATCTTTGTTTGGTGGGTGGACAGATGAGGAAGTTTCTGCTAGTTCCTTCTTAGTGGCTGCTGCCACCATCATAGCATCTACAGGCACACCTTTGGTTAAGAACTCTTTTTCTCTAGGAGCTGAAAGAAATTTGTTCGGCCTTCTGGGGACTGGTTCCACGGTATCAGGAGTTTCCCACACCTTTCGACTCACCAAATCTAACAGCTCATTGAAAGGTGGAGACACCCAAGAGGCTGAATGTTGAAACATGAAAGCCTTCAGGTACACTGACTCCTCATCAGAAGGGGTGATGGTGGGCCAGCCGCCTCTCTGTTTCGGATGTCTAGGATATCTACAAAGGAGATATCATCAGAGGATGACCTAGGGGATCCTTCTGACTCCTCGAGGTCACTGTCAGAGGTGATGGACTCATCAGGGGAGTCTACTCGCTTCCACTTGCAAGTTCTCTTCCAAGGAGGCTCCTCAGAAGAGTATTCTGGGGAAGTCTATGAAGACTGGGGGCCACCCAATGGGGGCTCCTGAGGCTGCGGGTCTCTGCTGTTAAGAGAGAGAGAGAGAGAGAGATGGTGCTGAGACAGAGGTTGGAGCTTGAGGGGGAAAGCATCAATACCCTTGTGTGGAGCTGAAGATCTAGACAGCACGCTCCTCATTATCTCGAAGGCAGATCTCTCCAGCTCCGAGGACACCACCAGTTCCAAGGAAGTAGAAGTAATCCTCGGCTCCAGAACAATCGGCTCCGAGGCAGATGTAGGATCTCAGCTCAGCTGAGTCGATGCACCGAGAGGTAGGCTCGGAACCGAAGAAGTTCGGGACCGAGCATCCCCGTCGAGGCCAACTGGTGACCTTTGGCTCCTAGACACAAGGGACGGCACCGAGACAGACAGCTGGGGTGCTGGAACTGATGCTTCCACAACAAACGGCACCGATAGCTCTGGCTCCAAAAGACCGACATGGCTCGGAGGAGGAACAGTAGCAGGTAATATGGCCTTAGACGGTTCCGGAACCGATTGGGTCGGAGCCGACAACAAATTTGCTAGCGCTGACGACTTCAAAAATCTAAGTACCCTCTCTTGACATCCTCCTCAAAAAGACTCTTGGAGGATCTGGAAGACAAGGTAGGGGATCGAGATCGCTGCAAAATTGGATATCTGAGTGTCAGGGATACCGGTAATAAATCTCTCGACTGGCTCCGAGGTATGGGTTCAGTTACCAGCTCTGAAAAACTTGGGGCCGAAAGTGGAATTCAATGTCAATAACCTGGACCAGCTTCGAAGGCAGAGGAGCCGAAGAGGTAGACGGTTTGTCCAGTTTAGCAATTTTATCTGGAGGTCCTGATTTAACAGTCAGTGTAGGAGACTGTCTTTTCACCGACTTGACCTTCTCTTTTTTAGAAGAGGAAGACCTGAATTAAGAGGAGGAAGAACTTGCTAAATCCTCCTCAAAGGAAGGTTTAATGAGACCTTTTCAAGATCAGTTTGTTCTTCCTTTCCTGGAGAATCCGGGAACTAAAAGAGTGGCAAAAGGTACATGTCTCCTGAAAATGTATGGCTCCCAAACAATAAACACAAATACTATGTCCGTCAATCAGGGACATTTTTTGTGAATATTTAAAACATTTTTGAACCCCGAAGGTTTATGATCTTTACACTCCTTAGACATACTGTCACAACAACAATCACAAAATATAAACGTAGAGGATAAAAGGAAGAGAGGACAAGGTTCTCTAACTTAAACAGGCCTAGCCCTGCTCAAAAAAATAACACAGAAGGGGAGACAACAGAGGACTAGGTCCTCTAACTTAAACGGGCCTAGCCCTGCTGAGGAAACAACACACAAGGAAAAAGGCAATAGAGGACTAGGTCCTCTAACTTAAACGGGCCTAGCCCTGAACAGAGGGGTAGGCAAGATGGAGAACAAATAAGCAACAGACAAAGGCTAGAATAGGTCCTAAATAAAAAATGGACCTATGCCTAAGAAAAATTTAGCAATAACCAGCACACAGAAAAGAAGGGATACCAGTAAGGAAAGGCCTGCGGAAGCGACAGCCAACAATTAGCAACAACAATTTGCAATAAAATTAAAAAAAACACACTAACTACTACAAGATAACTGTAAGCTATTAATACTGAATACTAAACTAACTATTATAGTCAAAAACAATCACTATAGAAAACTGAATAAGCAAAAAATTCCAATTTAACCATGGCCAAGAAAGATCACTTCTGAACTCGTAGATGCGGCAAACAAGATCTGGGGATTCTTACTAGTGCATTATGGGATACCTACCTTACCACGAGCCAACTTAAGAGACTTCAAGCTTTGTAATTGGCCGAGTCGGAGCCGACGATGGGCTCCGAACCCATATGTAAGAATGAAGGCAAGATAGGACTACAGAATATAGAATATTTTGAAAATGAAAATTAACACCATAAGAAAATGAAAGAACAAGAATGGCTATGACCAAAAGTACCCATGGTACTAGCACCTGCTATACCACTTCTCCCTCTAGCCTTCTTTCAGGAGTCCATTCTCTGTACAATAACCAAACATTTGTCTCAATCTGTGGACTCACCATGCCTTTACGGATCAAAAACCTCCATGGCTACCACCTTTAAGTTCTGTAGGGTAGGGTCTGACATCTGAACTTGTCTCAAGTCTTTCTTTGTGACACTCCCCAGATCCCTCACCAAAGTAGGTCTGGTATGATCTGGCAGTGGTGCCTCAAATTCAGAATTTCTACTAACACCTAACTCTCTCCTTGAAGTAACTCCTTCCAAGTGAATCTAAGCATCTTTCAACAGCTATGGCTCAGAACCAGAGTCATTGTTATTAAGTAACCCCTGAAACAGCCACCTCACTGGTTAGAGGTGTTGGCACTGATTGGTTCTTACCCTAGCACCTTCAACATGTACTTGCTGCCATGGTTGGGTTTGTGCACCATACGTATGGCAAGTAATATCTCCTCCAGAGTATCACTGAACACTGCCATCTACTTGTTCCTTTTCCTTCCTTCACAATCCAATTAAACTACCTATTAGTATCTGAAAAGGTTTCCATTCAATGCCCCTAACTGGAGTTAATTACCCAGGCAAGTACTACTCCCTTTTATCCACTACAGGCCTAATGATAGTTATGCTTGATGTTCTCTCTCTCTTAGCAATGGTCTCTTTAACCTCCACCATGGTAGGATCTGTATCCTTGTGGTATTGCTGCAGCACTTATCTTCAGACAATCAACTGCAGTGCTACCCTTCTTTCTGCATCCCATAACTTTTGTCCCCGAACTTGTCTTAGAAGTCAGTGGAACACACCACATTTTGCTAAATTTGTGTATAGTAGAAGCTGTAACATAAATAGAACTGGGCTCCCTTCATTTTCCTGTGGAGTCTGCTCTAAAGGCTTAAGCTAACCCACAGGTCTCTTTATACCCATGTGAACTCCTCACTACCCAGTTCTTGTGCAGTTGTGACTTACTATCTAGAAAGAAGTCCCCTTTCTCCCCAACTTTTCAGCTGTATGCCATAACAAATACCCTCAGCAGTCTTGAGTGCACATTTTCAAATCACCCGCATCAACACATACAACCCCAACTTATTGAGTGCCTACTTCTAAACTCATAAGGCAAAGCATCATGCAATACAACATTCTGGTCATTAGAGACTCCATTATGACAAACACGGATGTCCCTGTCACTAGATTGAGCAAGGAGAAGGTGATGCTCAGTTGCTTGTCATGGTCCAGGATCTGCCACACTACACACACACTCAGATCATTGGACCACAAGTAACAGTATGACTCATAGTTCATGTGGGTGCAGATGACCTGACACATACCTCCCTAGACAATATGAAGAGATATATTATAGAACTCTCAGAATATGAGCCTAGAACTGAGCAGCATTTTACCTTCTCCAAGGATGAGGAGACAGTACGAACAGATGCCTGACTAATAACTGGCTTAGTTTCTGGTGTCATTCTAAAGGGTACAGTGTTTGTCAACATGGAGGGAGATGGTCAACAGGCCACACTGCTTTGTCAGGTATGGTCTGCACCTCTCCCCTCTAAGATCTTAAATATTAGCTAAAACACTGTCCTTCCCATAATGCTTTTCTTGGGAAATGCCCAAATGAAAGTACATCTGACAAAGTAAATCAAAACCAAGAAAAGGAGTCTAAACAAAAAAAACTCCACTCCCTACAATCTTTACTCATCTTAAGAGACTGCTGGCATCGTGCAGTCACAAGCCACGTGCAGCACACCCGCAGTGCAACCTATAATGCCTTCCACACATACAGACCAGCTACTACACAGACAGGGACTGAAAGTAGAGTTGTCTTGATTTAAATAAAAAATAAATATACCTCAAGGCTGGTCAGAAAGGATGATGCATTTGAGCCTACCCATGTTCAAATCACCAGAGGCAAAATTCAGTACCACTTCCTTGCAAGCTGTAGGTCCCCTCTATGGCCCAGTAAACCCATAACATGTATTTAAGCTTGCTGGAAACACTCATCATCCAACTCAATACCATATTCATGGGCAACTTTAATTACCGTAATATTAACAAGGAATGATTGTCATTATGCTAACCAGGGGCACAAACGTACTGGATATGGTCCACACTAATATGGGTGAGGGCTGCACATCACCAAGGGTAATGTCCTGTCTGGTAAGGTCAGACCACAAAATGTTCTCCTTTGAAGTAAAAATAAAACCTAGAACCCCAGCTACTCCTGGAATGTTAAGAAACTATTCTAAGGCCAACTTCCGACTATTAAGTGATAACCTAGCAAAATTTCAAGAGCCTATAACCCCTGAAAACAATGCTGCCTATGTGGAACCGTTCACAAAAACTCTATAGTATGCTAATAGCTGCACAGAGGCAGCTATAGCCACCAAAAATAAGTACAGAACTAACTCAAAAAGCAAGTCACCATGGTGGAATGACAGCATCAATATGCTCTATAACAGAAAGAAGAAAATCATGACCAAAATTAGGACCCAGTAGGGTAAAAGCACTTTCATCAAATTAAACAAACTACTCAGAGTAAAAATGTCTACCAAAGCCGAAATTGAGGTAAATTTGGCCTCCCAGGCCAAGGACAACTACAAAGCATTCTTTAGCTATGTCCGTAACCTCAAAAGAAATACAGAACTCAGTGCAGAGATCATTGTTAATGCAGCCACCTATACTATACTATACAATACTATACTATACTACACCATACTATATGCATACATACATACATACACACACCCTACATTTGTATGTGTGTATGTCTGCATATACAAATGTAATAAACAAAATGTGATATACTCTGTGTTTGTGTGTGTGTGTGTGTAGAAACTCAAAAAGCAGGGACCAGGCGGTGAATGACTGCTGATAGGCACATAACAGTGGTGGCAACAATGCTCTCTGTTCATCACTGGCCAAAGTGTTCTACTTGTAAACTGCACTTTGCTGTCCATGATTTTGGGATAAAAGAGGTGGATTTACTTAACAATACTTTGCAGATGACTTTTACTTCTAAAATGCATGTAAACTCATATTCTCTAACTCTTGACAACTTCTCAACTTCTAAGTGCTATTTTAAAGTACCACTTATTTTCCCCGAATTATTTCTGGATTTTGTTTATGAATTTGGGGGATAAGAAGCTGAGAGTTATGGTACTGCTATGTAGCCCAACAGCACTGAACAATGACTGATGCACGAAAAAATAATTGAAAAAAAGAAGTTATGTACTCACCATAACATTCCATCTGAGTAGTTGTACTTCATTTGTCTTCAACCTGTGGGTTACGGATCTGAGCCGGCAACTTTTACTAGCATCAGCTACGAGCTCCAAACTCCTCCCCTTACCCAGATCGAATTTACTGAACCTTATACTGATAACCCAACCTGAAAAATGTACTTGTGACCTATACTACAGCCCATAGGCTGATCATATGCCAAGGTCTGAGGGAAGGAGGGAGGGACAGTTGAAGACAAATGAAGTACAACTACTCAGATGGAACGTTATGGTGAGTACACAACTTCTTTATCTGAAGTAGTTTACTTCATTTGGTCTTCAACCTGTGGGACAGAGTCCCCAGCTACTAAACTCCTGGGAGGCCCTCATGGAAGGATATTCCGGAGCACCGCGGAAACAAAGGATGCTCTCCTTCTGGAAGTCAAATCCAATTTGTAATGAGAAATTAACATATGAGATGAGGACCAAGTAGCTTCAGAAAAAATATCATCCACAGACACTCTAGACCAAAAGGCTGCAGATGTAGCCATGGACCTAGTGGAATGAGCTTTCACCTGACCTGGAGAAGACATGCCTCTGTCCTTATAGACCTGCAGGATGCATGAAGAAATCCATCTAGCTATAGTGACCTTAGAGATAGGTTTCCCCAAAAAGGGTTTATAGAAGGATACAAACAATTTATCAGATTTACAGAATTTTTTTGTCCTTTGTAAATAGAATCGTAACTGTCTATGAGCATCCAACATGTGGAGTTTGCATTCCATCTTATTAGTAAAATTAGGAAAAAACACAGGCAAATTGATGGTCTGATTGATACTGACTGGTGATGCCACCTTAGGAAGAAAGGAAGGATTGGTTCGAAGGGAAACCCTATCTTTGTGAAAAATCATGTAAGAAATTTTGATGGACAAGGCCTGTAATTCTGAAATCCTTTTTGCAAAGGTAATAGCCACTAGAAAAGCTGTTTTCCAAGATCTGCAGTTGCGGCAGGCTTGAAAGGCGGAGCGACCAAAGCTTGAAGAACCATAGTAAGGTCCCATGGGGGAACAGGATCTTTGACTGGGGATGTGGAGGGTGGGGTGGGGGGTAGGGTAACAAAAAGGTGCCTTTAATAAAGGCTTTACACAGTCTGGAAGAGGCTAAAGAGGCAGAATTCTCACCCACATGAAAATGAGAGATGGCAGCCAACTGAACTTTGACAGTAGAAGAATTAGCTCCATGTTGAAAAATATCAGCTAGAAAATCAAGAATGGCGGAAATAGGAGCCGTGAAAGGGTCTAATCTCCTTTGACAGGCCCAAAAGGAAAAAATGTTTCCACTTGCTGCATTAAACCTTCCTGGTCGAAGACTTATGAGCAGCCACCAAAATAGATCTAACTGAGGAGGATAGACCAGGAGTCCTAGCAATCACAGGAACTGGAGCAGCCAAGTTGTGAGCTTCAGGCTATCCAGATTCGGATGAGGCACTCCCGAAGGGTGTGAAATTAGATCCTGAATGGGATCTAGGATCCGAGGCGAAGCCAGAAGGTGAGGCCAAAGGAAGTAAAACCATACCTGGAGAGGCCAGAACGGGGCAATGAGGATCACTTTGCTCCCCAGTCGACGAACTTTCTGTAGAAACCTCGGAATGAGAGGTACTGGCGGGTAAGCATACAGAAGACCGGGAGGCCAAGCATGAACTAGAGCGTCTCTGGGGGACTCCTCTGGCAGGGGGTTCTGAGCGAAAAACTTGCTGCACTTCGCGTTGGAAGGAGATGCAAAGAGATCGCAGCAAGGTTGACCCCACTCACTGAAGATCTGTTCTGCTACTGACAGATTCAGAGACCACTCGTAAGGTATCAGAATAGTTTGACTTAGCCTGCCCGCTAGGATGTTGGACAGTCCCGGAATGTGCGTTGTGATCAGAAAGCAACCGGTGGAGATCGCCCATTCCCACACTCTCATGGCCTTGCGACAAAGGGGGTAAAGATCTGGTCTTTCCCTGTTTGTTGATATACCAGACCACTGACATGTTGTCTGAATAGACACCGTTCCCAGAGGAAGAAAGGCATGAAGGGCCTGCAACGCTAGAAGGACTGCCCTCATCTCTAGTACATTTATGTGCAAGCTGGTATCTATGGGGGACCACAGGCCTTGGACTGTCCTGCCCGATCAATGCCCCCCCACCGGAGTTGGGAGGCATCCGTGGTCACTGTGGCTTGGGCCGGGGCTGGAACAAAAGGTTGTCCCTCCAAAATGTCTGGAGAGCACATCCACCATATGAGGGACGACCGACAGACTCGACTGAGTTGGATTGGATATGTCAATGGCAGTTCCAACAGGGACTATTGTACAGCTAGAGTCTACTGTAGAATTCACGTGTGTAACCGGGCACACGGGAGAAGAGTTATAGTCACCGCCATCGAGCCTAAGGCCCTCAACACCGATTCCTCTGTTGGGAGATGAGAGTAGTAGATCAGGGAGACATGTATCCTCAGGTTTTGAACTCTCTCCGAGGTCAGGAAGATTTTGCACTGAAGAGTATCTATCCTAGCACCAATGTAGTCTATCACCTGTACAGGATCTAGGAGAGATTTGGATGCATTGATTGTGATCCCAAAATGCAGGGCAAGAGTCAGGAAATAATCCCTGGTTTGGGAGAGTAGACGCCTGGTAGGAGCAGTGAGGAGCCAATCGTCCAAGTACGGATAGATCTGAATTCCCTGAAGCCTCAGGTGAGCCGCTACCACCGCCATCACATTGGTAAACACCGTGGGGGCTGTGGTGAGACCAAAGGGTAGGGCTCGAAATTGGTAATGACTGACTCATAGCCGGAAGCCAATGAACCTCCTAGAGCTTCAGTGCACTTTTATGTGATAGTAAACATCCTGGAGGTCTAACGAGCACATCCAGTCGCTCTCTTGCAGGTATGACATGATGGACTGTAATGTGACCATCCGGAACTTCTCTTTGGCAACTGACAGGTTCAGGGTAGAAAGGTCCAGAATGGGCCTCAAGTCCTCCGTTTTCTTTGGCACCAAAAAGAGCCTGGAGTAGAAGCCCGATCCGGACTGATCTGGGGGGACAGTTTCGATGGCTCGTTTTTCTAGAAGCTTGAAAACTTCCTTTGCTGCTGCCTCCCTTTGCGTGGGTGGTACATCCGGGAGGTGTCTGGGAAATTTGGGGTAACTCACGAAGGGGATAGAGTATCCTCTGGATATTATCTGAAGCACCCAGCAGTCCGTTGTGGACTCCCATGCCACTAGGTGCAAGGACAATCGTCCCCCGACTGCCTCTAGAGTAGAGCAGTTGGGCAACCCCTCAGAGTTGCTGCCTGGGTCTGTCCGAAAAAGGTTCTCGAGACCCAAAGTTCCTTGGACCCCCTCTGCCTCTGGGCCAGCGTCCATTCTGTCATCTCTGGCTTTGGGGGAAGAAAAGCCCCGAGTGTCCCGGAAATACTGCGACTTCCAGAACCACATCTTCTTTTGCCTTCTCTGGTTACGGGAAAAGGACCTTTGAGGGTTAGAGAAGCGGATCCCGACGGCAGACAGTGTCTTCCCGTCCTTCTCACTCTGGACTAATGTCTCTTTGATGGTCTTAACAAAGAGTGTAGAGCCGTCATTGGCAAAGGACGCCTTGAAGGGTTCTGAAAATTGCCATAACCTGAGCCAGGCATTGCGCCTCATGGACATGCCTGACCCAGCCGCTCTTTCCATAGCATGTGAAAGGCGTCACATGGAAGCATTAGATACTGCATTTAAAGTGGCTATCCTTGCAGAGAACTAAGCCTTGTCCTCCTACGACACTGACTTGGGGGGAGACTCCTCCAGCTCCTTTACCAGGTCACGTTGGAGTCTGGTGACATGGGCCAGGTAGTTCAGAGCTCTAATCAAAAAGGTAGCTGAAGCATAAACCCGCTGCCCTAGGCGGTCCATCATCCGCAACTCTTGGTCAGGAGGATGGACCAAGGAACTCTCCTGAGCAAGTCCCTTCTTAGTGGCTGCGGCTACCACCATGGCATATACGAGGGACCCCCTGTTTCATGCTGGTCTGTCTATTGGGGGGGGGGCTTAAGATCTTATCCGGTCTTTTTAGAATCAGTTCCATAGTGTCTAGTTCCTTCCATGCCCATGAGAAGACCAGATCAACTAAAGAATCCACGGGAGGGGACACCCAGGACGTAGATGGGTCCACGTCGAAAGCCTCCAGGAACACGGACTCGTAAGAAGAGGGTTTGGGGGCAGACCAACCTCCCCGCTGGAGCAGGATTTCCATGATGTCTCTAAAGGAGACATCCTCGGGAGGTGACCTAAGGGAACCTTCTCCATCATCCAAGTCCATATTCTCGGTGAGGGACTTGGGGAAGTCCAAGTGCCTCCTCTTGCACATATGCTTGAGAGGTACCTCTCCGGTGGGGCTTTCCGGGGGGAGCTCGTAAGCCACTTGTTCCTCGGAGGGGGAACTGTCTGGGGCTCTTTGAGCACGGGCTGTCCCACTGGTAAAACGATGGGGACCGTAGATAGAGCAGAGGGGATCTAGGTGGAGTCCGAGATGGCGGTCAGGGGTCTCGATCCAGTGGAGAGAACCTTTTCTACATGTCGAATGCCGAAGGAAAGCAAAACTCCTGAGAAAACAATAAGGTGGCCAGTCTCCCCAGGTCCAACGAGAGAATCTGAGCCGGGCCCAAGGTGGACGTAGCTCCGAGGGAGGGAACCTGGCCCGACACCCAAGCTCCGGCTCTGAGAGTGGCTCAGATCCAAGCTGGTCAGATCTGATACGCTCCAGACAGCTGTCGGCGAAGAAGCAGGTACCGTCAGCGCCGACCCCCTGACCAAAGCCAACCTCAGATCCGAATACTCCAAACCTGAAGGTCAGATCGGAGAGGGAGATATAGGCTAGGAAAAAAAGGAAGCAAGCTCCCCCCTCCTAAGGGAGGGGGGCTGGTAAGACCCCCATCTGTATCTGGGTATGGATAAACCTTCTCATCATTTTATCCAGATCAATGTCAGACAAGAACCGGGTGGACCTCGACAAGGCCACAGACTTCGACCTGGAGGGTTGGGGCACAGAGGACCGAGAAGCTGAACATGTCTCCTCCGGCTCCGGGGAGAACCTCGGAGATTGGACCCGAGGGGAGTCACGGATCCATGGCATTTTTGCAGGTGAAGTGAGGTCCGGAGACCTCTTTCTCTTTTCCCTCGCCTTCGACTTTCTCTCCCTCTCTCTACTCCTTTTCTGCTCCACTACCATAGGCTTTGGTACAGGAGGTTGAGTCCCAGCCTGGGAGGGAGGAAAAGCCAGAGGAAGAGAGGAAAGACAGGCGGCCACAGCAGCAGCTGTGACCGAAGCCGGATATGAGGAAACAGATTCTGAAGGCCTTTGAGGGCCAACTTAGCCTTCCTATCTTTAACGGCATGGGGGTTGAAGCCCGCACATATGCTGCAGTGCACACTCGGGCCGCACCCAAGTACAAAACACATAGAGTGTGGCCATCCGCTGGGGATAATTTATGGCCACACTCCATGCAATGCTTGAAAATAAGAAGTTATGTACTCACCATAACGTTCCATGAGTTGTTCCATCTCGCCTTCATTCTTCACTGATGGGTTTGGAGCCGATCCTCGGCTCCAACACAGCCGACTAGCAAGCTCAAAGTTCTCCAGTAGCTCGAGACCCAGCCCCTTACCCCACAATGCACTGCTGGAATTACCTCAGATCTTGTTTGTCGAGTACCATAGAGAAGTACAATAATTATTCTGCCTAGGAATGAAGACACATTGAAAAACGAGGATGAAGACAGCCTCCAGGTCAACTGCCAGCCAGGAGGGGAAAGGAGGGAGGAAGGGGAAAGGAGGGAGGGATGTGAGAATGAAGGCGAGATGGAACAACTCACATGGAACGTTATGGTGAGTACATAACTTCTTTATGTGAAGTTGTTCAATCTCGCCATTCATTCATTCATCACTGATGAGTAGCGTCCCTAGCACCCTGATCTTGGGTGGCTCACGGAAGTACACTCTTTAGAACCGTAGAACCAAATGAAGCCCTGTCCCTGGAGGCCTTATCCACTTTGTAATGAGTTATAAAAGTGTGAGGTTTAGACCATGTGGCTGCTGCACAGATGTTGTCCAAAGGTAATTTGGCTTGAAAGGCTGAAGAGGTAGAAACTGCTCTGGTGGAATGAGCCTTCGCCTTACTAGACAAGGGCATGTTATGACAAGAATATGTGTAAGTGATACAATCCGACAGCCACTTAGACAGGGTTGTTTTGGCAACTGGTTTACCTTTCCTGGCCTCAGAAAAAGACACAAAAAGCTGATCTGATTTCCTAATGTCTTTTGTTCTGTCAAAATAAAATCTAAGTTGTCTGTGAACATCGAGTTTGTGCAACATATATTCCAGTTTGTTGGTGTGATTAGGGAAGAAAACGGGCAACTCAATGACTTGATTAATGTTAATCTCAGAACATACTTTATGCAAAAAAGGATGGATTTGTCTTGAGAGATACTCTTATCAGCATGGAAGACCATATAAGGGGGCTTGATGGATAGGACTTGGAGCTCTGATACTCTGCGGGCTGAAGTGATGGCTACTAGGAAGATAGTTTTCCATGATAGAAATTTTAGTTCACAAGATGATGCAGGTTCAAAAGGAGAAAGAATGATGTGAGATAACAGAAAATTAAAATTCCAGGGAGAGTAAGGTGTCTTCACTTTAGGCCTCATGTGAAAAGAACCTTTTAGAAAAGCCTTAGACAATTGGTGAGCCATAATATTCAATCCATCGATCCCTAGATGGAAATTAGATATAGCAGCTAATTGTACTTGCACCGTAGCAGCCACTGCTCCTTTGTTGAAAATTTCTGTCAAGAATTGTAAAATAGAAGACAATGGTGCTTGGTAAGGGTCAATGTTATGGGAAGAAGCCCAAATGGAAAATCTCTTCCACTTACTAAGATACAATTTTCTAGTGGAAGGTTTATGGGAAGCCAACAAAATTTGACTAGTGTCATGGGAAAGATTACAAAGCCTGGCTATGTGGGGAATTGGAGCAGCCAAGCGGTTAGCTTCAGTGTCTGCAATGATGGATGAAGATCCCCTGACGGATGTGTCAGTAAGTCCGGAACTGGGTCCAGGATACACGGGTCTTCCAGAATGTGATGGTAAAGAAATGGAAACCAAATTTGCTGAGGCCAGTGAAAGGCTATAAGGATGATCGTCCATCCCAGCGACTTTGCTTTCTGTAAGAATCTGGTTATCACGGGAATTGGTGGAAATGCATAGAGGACAGCCGGGGGCCAATCATGGACAAGAGCATCCCACGGGGAGTGACCTGGCGTGGGAATCAGAGCAAAATAGCTTCTGCATTTGTTGTCGATATAACTGGCAAACAGATTGTAGGAAGGCTGGCCCCATTTGTGGAAAATCCTGTCCACAATCTCGTCTGAGGTACCATTCGTGGGACAATAAAATTGCCCTGCTCAGTCTGTCTATGACGTGGGATTTGCCCAGGATGTGCATTGCTAACAGAAAGCGCTGGGATGACACTGCCCTATGCCATACTCTGAGGACTTCTCGGCAAAGTGGATAAGACTTGGTCCCGCCTTGCTTGTTCAGGTACCAGACCACTGACATGTTGTCTGTCTGTATTGCAATTGTCCCTAGAGGAAGAGAGTCCTGAAAGTATTGCAACGCTAGAAGTACTGCTCTCATCTCCAGGACTTTGACATGTAGATGTGATTCTTGATTTGTCCATGTGCCTTGGGCAGTCTTTCCCTGAAAAAGCCCCCGCCCCCCACCCCACCCTATCAGAGAAGCATCCGTGGTCACAGTGGCAACTAGGGGGGGGGGTAGCATGAAGGGACGTCTTATTGTGACATGAAGAGACGTCAACCACCACTGAAGATCCTTCTTGCAGGAATTTGTTATCAGGATCATGTGACTCATTGGAAGTTCTTGGTAAGACCATTGCGTGAATAGAAGCCATTGAAGGATTCTCATATGCATCCTTGCTAATGGGATTGCCAAGATTGCTGCTGCCATCAATCCTAGTACTTTCAATACCTCTGCAGCTGGTGCTCTGTTCTTTGATACCAAGGACATGATGTGTTGGCAAAGAATACAAATCCTTTCCGGTGGAAGACGAAGAGTGGTGGTTGATGTGTCTAACTCTGTCCCTATAAAAACGATATGCTGTGATGGCAACAAGGCAGACTTTTCAAAACTGACTAATGCCTATCCGATCGCAGAGTGTCAGAGTAGCCTCTTTCGCTTGAAGAAGTTGATGCCTGATGGTGGAGAAAGAAGCCAGTCGTCCAAATATGAAACACCTGGAATCCTAGACGCCTCAGGTGAGCCGTGACTACTGCCATGCACTTGGTGAACACTCTGGGGGCTGTAGTGAGACCAAAGGGCAGAGCTCGGAATTGATAATGATTGGCTCCCAGCCGGAAACACAGGTGATCTCTGGATGGCCTGGCCATCTTTATGTGGTAGTATGCATCCTTGAGATCGATCGAGCACATCCAATTGCCCTTCCCTAAAAATGGGAGTATGGACTGTAACATGACCATTCGGAACTTCTCTTTTCTCACAAATTGGTTGAGTCTGCTGATATCCAAAATGGGTCTCCAGTCCCATTTTCTTTGAACCAAAAAGAATCTGGAGTAAGTTCCGAATCCTGTTTGATCTGCCGGGACTGTCTGGATGACACTTTTTTCTAGCAATCGGCGTACCTCTATTGCTGCTTGTCCCATGTGACTGGGTGGAACGTCCGGGATTTTTTTGATGGGAAGTGGCTGGGTGGAGAACGGTATGAAATACCCTCTGGAAATTATACTTTGTACTCAAATGTCGTTTGTTATATTTAGTCAGACTTCTGGGTACAATGACAAGCGACCCCCGACTGCCTCCAGAGTAGGACAGCCGGGCCTCCCTTCAGGAGCGCTGGTAGGACTGACCAGAGAAGTGATCTCTGTCACCCTGATGTTGCGGACCCCCTCCGCCGTGAGGGCGGCGTCTTCCATCGTAACCCCCTCCTCTGCCTCTGGAGGGGGGCTTTCCACATTTGTCTTGAAAGGCTCCTTGGGCTTTCCGGAACCACATCTTTCCTCCCCTCTGACCTTTAGGAAAGGGTCGAGTGGGGGTGGAAAAACAGACTCCGCTGGCAGACAGAGTCTTTCCCTCTTGCTCACACCTGGTCAAAGTCTCCTTCACCTTTGGCCCAAACAAGAATGAGCCATCAAATGGGGTATTCATAAAGGAGGACTTGAAGTGTTCCGCGAAGGAACAGAGTTGCATCCAGGCATGCCTATGAAGAGCAATTCCTGTACCTGCAGCTCTACGCGAACCATCAGCTGCGTAGGATACGAGACGCATGGACGAGTTGACTATTGAATTGAGGGTAGCAAGCTGAGTGGCAATCTTGTCAGATACACTCGTAGCTGCAGCACCCTGGAGAGTATCTCCCAACTCCTTAAGGAGATCTCTCTGCAGTCTGGTAAAATGTGTCAAGTATTTCAGTGATCTGAGTGAGAAAGTCGCTGAACTATACATGCGTTTCCCATATCTATCCATGATCCTAGATTCTGTTCGGAGGATGGATAAACGAGGAAGTCTCAGACATTTCCTTTTTGGTGGCCGCCGCCACCACCATGGCATCAACAGGGACTCCCTTGGTCAAAAAGGACTTATCCACGGGGAGCAGAAATAAACTTATTAGGCCTCCTAGGAACAGGTTCCATAGATTCTGGTGACTCCCATGCCCTATGAGAGACCAGATCCATAAGCTCATTGTAGGGTGGAGATACCCAAGAGGTGGAAGGTTGAGACCCGAACGCCTTCAAGAGAACCGACTTCTCCTCAGTAGGGATCTTGGACTGCCAATCACCCCTCTGCCTAAGAATTTCAAGAATCTCGCAAAGGAGATGTCCTCAGAGGGGGATCTAGGGGGACCCTTCTGATTCATCCAAGTCGATGTCCAATGTGAGAGACTCCTGTGGGGAGTCCAGATGCCTCCTCTTGCATAATCTCTTCCTGTGGACATTTTCAGGGGGAACTTCTGGGGTGGTCTCAGAAGAGCAGGGAGCACCCTGTGGGGCTACCTGAGGCTCTGGGTCTCTACACTTGGGATGACTGGAGGAAACAGAAACTGACACAGGCACTTTAGGGGAAAAAAAGAGGCCAGACCTTGAGATGAGGATGTCTTAGGAGACAACACTCGCCTCATGGCTTTGAATGCACCACGGCTCCGATGCGAAGGAGTCTACAGATCCGAAGGAGCCGCGATCCCCTCCTGCACCGAAGCCGTGGGCTCCGAGCCCGAGGTAGTTACTGAGCTCACCCGAGTCGTGGCCCCGAGAAGAAGAGTTGGCACCAAGTCAGTGCAATTATCATCCCCAGACCCGACCGGAGAGTGTTGGCTCCTAGAGTCCCCGGTCGGCGCTGAGAACGTCCGAGCAAATGGAGCCGACGACACTGGAGCAGGTGTCGGCTCCAAGGGATCCACAATCATCAGGTCAGCCTCCTCCGGCTCCGAAGGTCCAGTATGGCTCGGAGGAGGAGCAGACAATTCAGGAGTAATGGTCTTCAGCTCTGACGGTTGGGTCTGAGCAGACAGCAATTTAGCTAGGCCTGGTGCTTTTAAGAGTTTCTGAACCAGCCAGTCCATATCCAGATCGGACAGGCTGACAGAAGACCTGGAAGAGTGAACAGATGGAGCTGAGTGGAGCAGTACTGATGGAGGTTTTTTGGCAACCGGTTCCAGAGCAGTGTCCCAGTTCCGAAAAGAACAGACTGTTGGCTCCGAAGGCAGTGGAGCCGAAGTCACCACACTTTCTGATGTTTTTCCTTTCTTAGTCCTGGATTCAGAGGAAGATTTGGACGATTTGCTGGCCCCATCCTGGTCAGACAATGCCTCTGAAAAAGGGTGTTTGATAATACCCCTATCAATTAACTTCCTCTTCCTTTCTGCAAGCACTCTAGTGGAAAAGGAGTGACAGATACTGCATGACTCTTGCAGATGCACCTCACCCAAACAGTAAACACACTGCACATGGGCATCCGTGACGGACATCTTCTGTCCGCTGTCTGGGCATTTTTTAAACCCAGACTTTGGATGTTTTTCCTTCTCTTCAGACATTTCACAAAATCCAATATAAAGGAAACACACAGTTTAACTATGAGCTATTTAAAGTTAAAGAAGAAATCTAACTAACTCACACAATACACACTGCCCAAACAGGCAACTAATAACCAACTATTTAACTATATCAAATAAATAAGATTAAGCAATGCAATAACAAGAATCCCAAAAAGGGAACACAAACTAACAACTATAAGAAAGGGCCCAAGGCAATCAAAGATTTTACTGGGGAAAGGGGAGAACACAGAAAAAAAGAAGTTATGTACTCACCATAACGTTCCATCTCAGTAGGTACTTCATTTGTCTGCAACCTGTGGGTATCGGATCCGACTTCGGATCCGAGCCGGCAGCTTTCCAAGCTACAGGATCCGAGCTCCTAGCTCTTCCCCTACCCACAATCCCCTGCTACCTGCTGTATTACCTCAGATTGACTTTTTTTTGCCTTATCACCCAACTAATAACCTCGAGAGAGGAATACACCATATCTAATCTCCTGACAAGAAACTTACAGGTGACCAGAAAATCCTGAAAAGGTTCGGGGGATGGCAGGGGGGTCGGTTGCAGACAAATGAAGTACCTACTCAGATGGAACGTTATGGTGAGTACATAACTTCTTTATCTGAGGTAGTTACTTCATTTGCTCTGCAACCTGTGGGACAGAGTCCCCAGCTACTCAAGAAAAACCTGGGTGGCCTTTACGGAAGGATATTCCGAAGCACCGCGGAGCCAAAAGAAGCTCTGCCTCTCGAAATCATAACAAGTTTATAATGAGAAATGAACGTATGAGAAGAGGACCAAGTAGCTGCTGAACATATGTCGTCCAAGGGAACCCTGGACCAAAAGGCTGCTGAGGTGGCCACAGACCTTGTAGAATGAGTGTGAATTCCAATAGGGGCTGGTTTGCCTGACGATATGTACCAGTGAATTATGCACTGACAGATCCAATTTGCTACGGTCACTTTGGAAATGGCTTTACCCATAGCTGATTTTGCAAAGGATACAAACAACTGGTCTGACTTGCGAAAATTTTTAGTTCTGTGCAAGTAGAAACGTAGTTGTCTGTGTACATCCAGTTTGTGCAACTTGTATTCCCCTTTGCTCTGAAAATTTGGGAAGAACACTGGTAAATTTATTGATTGATTAATATTTGACTCTGAAGCCACCTTAGGTAAGAAAGACGGGTTAGTCCTGAGGGACACACTATCCTTGTGAAAAATAAGGTAAGGGGGTTTCATACACAGAGCTTGAAGTTCTGAAACCCTCTTGGCCGAAGTAATAACCACTAAGAAGGCCGTTTTTCCACGACAAGAACTTTAAGGGAACCGAGGCCGCAGGCTCAAAGGGTGGACTTGCCAGGGCTTGTAAGACTAAGGTGAAATCCCATGGGGGCACCACAGTTTTCACAGGTGGCTTCAAAAGAAAGATGCCCCGCAAGAAAGTTTTGCATAATTTTGTAGATGCCAAGGACCCTAAGCCATCACCTACATGAAGATGGGAGATGGCTGCCAACTGCACCTTAACCGTAGAAGCACTTGCTCCCTGCCGAAAAATCAGCGACAGGAAGTCCAGAATAGTCGGAATAGGAACTGTAAATGGGTCCAGGCCCTTGTCTTTAGCCCAGATGGAGAAACATTTCCATTTACTATTGTAAAGTTTTCTGGTAGACGCTTATGAGCCGCGACCAGTATGGCCTTAACAGGAGAAGAGATACCGGGAGTCCTAGCCACCACTGGAACTGGATCAACCAAGCCGTAAGCTTGAGGTTCACCAGGTTCGGGGTTTGGCAACCCGCAGGATGCGAGAGAAGATCTGGAATGGGATCCAGAATCCATGGAGGAGCCACACTGCGAGACTGCAGATAAGGGAACCAGATCTGTCGAGGCCAGAATGGGGCTATGAGGATAACTCTGCTTCCCAACCGACAAGTTTTCTGTATGAACTTTATCATAAGCGGGAGGGGGGATAAGCATAAAGGAGACCGGGAGGCCAAGCATGAACTAGAGCGTCTCTGGGATTCTCCCCTTTGGGGGGGAAGTATTGCGAAGAACTTGCTGCATTTTGTGTTTAATGGAGAAGCAAAAAGATCGCAGCGAGGCCAACCCCATTTGCAGAAGATCTGCTTCGCAACAGATGGATTGAGAGACCACTCGTACGGAGTGAGAAGTACTCGACTCAGTTTGTCCGCTAATATGTTGGACCAACCCGGAATGTGCGTTGCTACCAGAAACCGGTTGGTGGATATCGCCCATTCCCAAACTCTCATAGCCTCTCGACAAAGGGGAGAAGACCTGCTTCCTCCCTGTTTGTTTATGTACCAGACTACTGACATATTGTCCGTCTGGATTGCAATAGTCCCCAGTGGGAGAAGGTCGTGGAGAGCTTGCAAAGCCAAAAGCACCACCCTCATCTCTAGGACATTGATATGCAAAGCGGTCTCTAGGGACGTCCATGTGCCTTGGACGGATCTGCCTGAACAATGCCCTCCACCCGAGGCGAGAAGCATCCGTGGTCAATGTGGCTTGGGGCGGGGGGATCACAAAGAGCCTCCCTTCTCTGAGTTCCCGTGCATGGAGCCACCAAAGAAGGGAGTCCTTGCAAACTCTGCTCAGTGGTATCGGAGTGGTCAACGGGTGGAGTGATAGGGACCACTGAACTTGCAGGGTCCACTGCAATATCCTCATTCGCAGGCGTGCATGAAGGGAGAGACCGATAGCTGCCACCATAGACCCTAGTGCCCTCAGGACTAACTCCACCAGTGGGGCAGGACTCTGAAGAAGGGCTAATACTTGATATGACAAGCTGCTCAGCCTGTCTGAAGTTAGGGTAGCTCGAGAGATACGGGTATCCAACCTGGCCCCTATGAATTCCAGGACCTGAACGAAGCACAGAGAGGATTTCTGCAGATTTACTGAGATGCCTAAGTTATGGGCAAGAGTCAGAGTGTAATCTCTTGCCACGCAGAGTTGATGCCTGTTGGCGGTGGTAAGGAGCCAGAATGCCCTGAAGTCTCAGGTGGGCTGCAACCACTGCCATGACTTTGGTGAACACTCTGGGGACTGAGGTGCGGCCGAACGGAAGAACCCTGAACTGATAATGACTGGCCCCCAGCCGGAAGCGGAGAAACCTTCTGGATCGTCTGTCCATCAAAATGTGGTAGTACGCATCCTTGAGGTCTATAGAGCACATCCAGTCATTCTCCCCCAGAAGGGGGAGAATTGATTGGAGGGTGACCATCCGGAATTTTTCCTTGGGAATGAATAGGTTCAGAGCGGAAAGGTCTAAGATGGGTCTTAGGGCCCCCGTTTTCTTTGGCACCAAAAAGAACCTGGAGTAATAACCCAATCCGTACTGATCTGGGGGGACGGGCTGGATGGCTCTTTTTTTCTAGCAACTTCGATACTTCTGAAGCCGCTGCCTCCGTCTGATTGGGTGGTACATCGGGGAGGTGTCTGGTCTTGGCGGGAAGGTTTATGAAGGGGATGGAATAACCTCTGGATATGATACGGAACACCCATCGATCTGTCGTAAGGGACTCCCAATTTGACAGGTGCACCGTCAAATGCCCCCCGACTGCCTCCAGAGAAGGACAGTCGGGCAAGCCCTCAGGGCTGCTGCGCAGGTCTGTCCGAGAAAGGTTCTCTAGACCTTAAGTTATGTGGTCCCCCTCTGCCTCTGGGCCGGCATCCACCTTGTCCTCCTCTGCCTCTAGAGGACGAGGGGTCCGAAACTGGATGGGATTGCTGAGACTTGCAGAACCACAGCTTCTTTTGTCCCCTCTGCTTCCTAGAAAAGGATAGTTGGGGATTAGAGAAGTGGACTCCGACGGCAGACAGCGTCTTCCCGTCATTTTCACTTTGGACCAGCGTATCGCGGTCTTGCCGAAAAGCGAAGATCCGTCAAAGGGCGCATTCACGAAGGACGCCTTGAAAGGGATCTGCGAAGTCGCAAAGACAGAGCCAGGCGTGATGTCACAAGACGACCCTGGCTCTGCTGGCCCTAGCGGCTCCCTCCGTTGCATGGGAGAGAAGCCGCATGGACGTGTTAGAAATGGATTTTAGAGTGGCCATCCGAGTCGAAAAAACATTCTTGTCTCCAACCGACATGGACTCTAGGGGGGGGCTGCAGCATATTCCTTAATCAAGTCTTGCTGTAGCCTGATGGCATGTGCCATATAGTTCAGCGCCCTTATCGAGAAGGTCACTGAAGCAAACATCCGCTTCCCAATGCGGTCCAGTGCTCGAGATTCCTTATCTGGTGGGTGGACCGAAGAACTCTCCTGTGCGAGTTCTTTCTTGGTGGCAGTCGCCACCAACATGGCATCAACGGGAGATCCCTTGGCCCAAGACTGCTCAACTGTAGGGGGGCTAAGGACTTTATCAGGACGCCTAGGAATTGGCTTCACGGTGTCGGGCTCCTTCCACGCCCTGGTAGTAATTAAGTCTACCAGGGGGTCAGCCGGAGAGGACACCCAGGAGGTAGATGGGCCTGCCTCAAACGCCTCCAGGAATACGGATTCATCCACGGAAGGTTTTTGGGCAGACCACCCCCCTCTAATACGCAACATTTCCATGATGTCTCCGAAGGAGACATCCTCGGGGGGTGACCTTGGGGAACCTTCCCTTTCATCTAAATCCGTGTCGGTGGTAACGGACTCAGGGGAGTCCAGGTGCCTCCTTTTACACCTACGTTTACGGGGGACGTCCTCGGTGGGGCTATCCGAAGAGGGCTCATCCACGGGTTCTTGTTCCTCCAAGGAAACTAGCTGGAGGGCTTGAGCAGGCTGTTCTGATGGTCGGATGACGGAGCATAGACCCACATGCAGGGGGGGTACGGGAGGATCCGAAGCCCGGACCGGGGACCTGGAGGACCTCGACAGTACCTTCTCCACTACCTCAAAAGCTGAAGGAGAACTACTCTCGCCAGGCTCCGAAGGAATCCTCCTCGGCTCCGAGGTAGGGATCGGGGTCGGGGCCGATGCAGTCGGCACAGAGAGAGAGGTGCGCTCCGAACCTAGTGGCGCCGAAGACACACCAACTCCCCCGGATCCGAAGCTCAGCCCTCGGCCCCAAGAACTCGGATCAGACACGCTCGAGGGTACAGTCGGTGAAGAGACCAGCGCTATCGGCACCGACAAATCCCCGGCTCCGAAAGGGCCTGGATCCGACGACTCAGAGACCCGAAAACGAGTCGGAGAAGGAGTGACCGGAGCAAAAATGGGGGTTGCGCTCCCTCCCAGAGGGGGGGGAAGCAAGAGCACCCCCATCTGCATTTGGGTCTGTATGAATTGACGCATCATCTGATCCATGTCCACTTCGGTGAGGCTTCTGGTCAATCTAGAAGTCGTCGAGGTGGGTCGGGAGGGCCGCCTCGACGACCTTGAGGGAGACCGGTCCTCCTCCTCTGGCTCCGGCAAAAAGCTGGGCGAATGGTGCCGAGAGGGGGAGGATCCGGAGACCCTCAAGAGAGACTTAGTCAGTTTAGATGGCGGGGCTGAGGGTTGAGTCTCAGCCCGCCTTTTATGGGATTTGTGCCCTTCCTTATCCTTGTGCCTCTTCTCTCTGGAGAAAGAGGCACCAGCGTCACCCCGTGCTCGAACCCAAAGAGGGAGGTTGAGTCCCGAGCTGAGCAAGGGGTGCAGAAGGCACAGGGGCTGCCAAAGCAGCCTGAGCAGGAGAGGAAGAAGAAGCTGATTCTTGGGGCAGCTTTCCCGCCAGGATCAGCTTATTCTTCCTATCCCTAAGCGCCCGGGGGTTAAAGGTCGCACAAATTTGGCAGGCCATAGATAAATGGACCACCCCCAGGCATAAAACACACTGAGTGTGACCATCAGCTGGTGAAAGCTTATGGCCACACTCAGTACACTTCGAAAAAATGGCTTTGGGCCCTTCAGCCATTTTAAACTCACTCACACACTCACACCCAAACACTAAGGGGGGAGGGGTGTCACACAGAGGAACAATTAACTATGAGAAAAACTAACTAAACCACCTAAAATAAACCCAGGGGCACTACACACACGTACACTACCTACAACTTCACAAAAACGCTAGAGAAAAAAAGGACTTTAACAAGTAAACTATCTCACCAAAGCCAGGAGCTCTTCAAAGATAGCTACTTCAGCCGCGAAAAAAAACGAGCTGAGGTAATACAGTAGGTAGCAGGGGATTATGGGTAGGGGAGGAGCTAGGAGCTCGGATCTTGTAGCTTGGAAAGCTGCCGGCTCGGATCCGAAGTCGGATCCGATACCCACAGGTTGAAGAGCAAATGAAGTAACTACTTCAGATCAACTGTTAACTAGATAGTATTATATAGTATTATATAGTAATGAAGATATAAAAATTGAAATATAAAATTTGCTGAAAGTTGAAAACTCCCACTAATAGTCTCGAGCAATGCTGGAAACCAAGAGATCCGTGCCGTGGCAAACTAGATCTGAGGGAATTCCAGCAGTACATTGTGGGATAAGGGGTTGGGTCTCGAGCTACTGGAAAACTTTGAGCTTGCTAGTCAGCCGTGTCGGAGCCGAGGATCTGCTCCGAACCCATCAGTAAAGAATGAACGGCGAGATTGAACAACTTCACATCAACCTTTTCAGCCATACTGCCTCAGTAAAAAGAGAACTTAAGAAAAAAAGAAAGTTTCTTTCTAACTGGCACACACACACACACTCACCACACTCGTACACAGAAAACACTGAGTGGGGAGGGGAAGCACAATCTACACAACAATACAAACTACTCTAACTATCCTAAAATTCTACAACTTAACGCACCAAGCGAGGGGAGGAGAAAGGAGACCTATACTACCACTATCTAACAAATTTTTAAAGAAAAAGGACACTCAAAAAGATTTTACCCACCTGACTAAGTTGGAGCTCAAGAGATCACGATGCATAAGCTATTCGCGGCAAACGAGATCCTGGGATGGAAGGCAGTGGAGGAGTATTATGGGTAAGGGGAGGAGTTTGGAGCTCGGAGCTGATGCCAGTAAAAGTTGCCGGTTCGGATCCAATATGGATCCGTAACACACAGGTTGAAGACCAAATGAAGTAAACTACTTTGGATCTGCAGAAGTTTGACTGCAGCAAATATTATACAAACCTCCCCGCCAAAAAGAAAAAAAAATGTTGGTATTAGTGTGCAGACTTCAATTAAATCAAGAGCAATTACCATTAATTATTAAGTTTAAAAACAGCAGTTGTATCCAGCATGAAGAAAAATTGTACGACCGGGAATGAAAATTCTGTGTTTTATGATAACCAGAATCACACACACTGCATACCGCACTTACAAACTGGCATTTACAAACCGCAAAAATGCCGATGAGCAATGCAAATTTTACTGCTATGTAAGAATTAAAGAACATGAATACGGTATAAATTAGAGTATATAATAAACAACGAAAAGTAAACATAACCTAGATAAAAAAGTGCATCAAAAATTGTTTTGCAACAGCACTACAAGCATCTGCACGTGTTCCCAAGAGCTAATGAATGCATTTACCGCAGCACCGCAAATCACTTAAACACAACATTCGTTTAAAAGTGCACCCTATAACAAAGAATTAAAATTGGGTCTTTCAGCAATGAAGTTTTGTTACTTACAGTTGCACAGGACCAAAAAGCAGACTTGTTCATTTGCAGGGAACAAAAGTGTGACTTGGGCAAGGTGCAAGTAGACTTCTAAAGAAACGTGATGCAGTAGTGGGAGATGAGATGGTAATGCTTAGCTCTCAATCTGAGGCAGGGATCTGAAGTTTCAACTTCTACAGTGCCCCACTGAGGTTTCATACCGTTTCTTAGGAAATGCCCGTTCATGGAAACCCTTTCATACTATTAAAATAATTAGAGTAATATTTAAAATTTGTTCAGTATTTTGGGTCTTTTGACGTTCACTTTCAGCTTGAATCTTTTGCAGAGAAGTTAGGAAGCATGGCAAGGAAATGATCTAAAGAAGAAAACTACAGTGCAACTATATTGCCGTATTTAGGCATTTAAGTTTTTTTTAATTTCTTAACAGTGAATTTTTTTTTTTGTAAAGCTCAAAGCTTCTCTAAGTGAATCCTACTGAAATGATTAAAGTAGAGGGAAGTGATCCAAGGCGAGAGCAGACATGGAGAGAGATCCATGCCTGAGGGAACCAAAGCACTGTCGTTTCTGTTTTCCACTGGGAATAAAAAGCAAGCCTGGAAAGGTGAAGCAGGGTTGAACCAAAGACAGGGAAAAGGAGTGTATAGTGACATCACACTATGGGTGGTACTACCTGTCAAAATTGAGAGCAGGACGCTCCAGAAGCAGAAAAAGTGAATTTACACAAAATGAAGCAGAAACATGCTGGCAAAGTACAACAGGTTAAAAATGTATAGAACCCAAGCTATGTATTAGTGAAAAAAAATAAATAAAAGCGTTCTGAAAGCTACATCTTTGACACTCTCCCTTTAAAGTGTGCAGTTGCATCCAATCTATTGCATTTGTTACTTGCTTGTTAATAGCCTGGTTACACTGTAACTGTCATACTAAGCCTCTTCATTTTGATTTAAGCACTTGAGCTCCAAACCAGTTATTTTACATTAAGAAAATTTGTGGTCTGCAGTCTTGTGGCAGTTAGGGATAGCCTGCATCCTTCTGAGCTGGGAACTGCTGGATGAAGTTTTACTGTGTCTGTTATTTTAAAGGGGTCTTAGTTCTGGTTTAAGCACTTGGGCTCCAAACCAGTAATTTATATTAAGAAGGTTTGTGGTCTACAGTGTTGTGGGAGGAGAGGGTAGTCTCCACCCTTCTGAGCTGGGAATTGATGTTGAAGGCTTATTGTGCCTGCTATTCTAAGTGTCTTTATTCTGATTTAAGTATTTGGGCTCCAAATGAGTTATTTTACATTAGGAAGGTTTGTGGTGTACACTCTTGGGGCATTACTGTCTAGACAGATTTTTTTTTAACAACTAGAGCATCAACTTGCACATAGCTGTGCATTGCTCATCACGTTCCTTGTCTTACTGGCCTATTCAATATTTAAATTTCCCTCACTCCTCCGTAGCAGATGCGTAACCATGGATATGCTCTTTCCAACTCTCACTGTGGTCAGTCTGGTTGAGATGAGTATTCTGAGGCACTGTAGCAGTTAGCGCATATACACTGACAACTCACTAACTCTTAATAAGACAGATAAAATATGCAAAAGGTGTAAATACATTTTAACTCTGGAGGTAAAACTCTCTCATACAACCATAACTAATCTACAGAGGTTGTCAGTGACACTTGCACCTCACCTACTGCACAGGGTAAAGACCCTATAAATGAAACTACTTATGCTGAGGCACTTACAGGTAACCTTCCTAAAACATTAAGACTTCCTGCACAGTGCAATCAAAGAAAGGATCCTCAGCCATTATGTAAACACTTCATTAAAACACCACCCACAGCTACACATAGTAACATTGTATCCAATCCTTCTATTGCTAAGCCCTTAAGGCAAACCAGTGTACAGCCAAATTTCCTGGTTATTGGTAATTCTATTGCGAGGCACACCAGTGTACCCCTCACAAGACTGAGTAAGAACACAGTCACGGTTGGCTGCCTTCCTGGGGCTAGAATTCGTCGTCACACAGGCACACAGGTCACTGAGCCACAGGTACCAGTATGACTCTGTCATAGTCCGTGTGGGTGATAATGACTTGAGATGTTCCTCCCTTGACTATATGAAGTGAGAAATGATCAAACTCGCTGATTATGTGTCTCAGGCAGGTATAAACCTATATCTAAGCACCATACTATCCTCCCCAAGAATGATGTCACATTACCAACAGAAAATGACTGATTTTAATAACTGGCTCAGCTTCTGGTGTCAATCCAAGGAGGTACACTATTTGACGGCCTGGGAGGGCATGGTTGACAGATCATGCTACTTTGCCAGGGATGGTCTGCACTTATCCCCGCTAGGCTTTCAGATATTGGCAAAGACCTTTTGCACCCCCACGGTGCCTTTTTTACGTTATGCCAAAGTGACAGGAGTCTTAACAAGAAACTCTACTCCCTGCAAACCTTCCTCTCCCCTGAGAGTGTAGACATCCGTGCAGTAAAAGGACATGGTTTAAGTCAATGACAGTTCCCCAGCAATGCAAGGTTACAATGCCTTTCACACCTTTAGATCAGCTACTGCACAGGAGGGAACTAAAGGAGGAGGAGTCTCCGTCTATATTAAAAATAACCTTACATCCAGACTAGCTGAAGAGTATGACCCACTGGAACTCATACATGTGCAACTCACCATAAACAGGGTCTTTCCATGCAACCTATAGGTCCCCCGCCATGTCCCAGTAAAACCATACTACCTATATCAGTGTACTAGAGTCCCTCACTGTTCAACCCAATACGGTCCTCTTGGGGGATCTCAACTACCCCTCTATAGAGTTGGAATCTTACACTACTTCTAATGCACAAGCCCAGCAATTCCTAAACTTTGCTAATAACAACATTCTGGAGCAGCTAATCCATTCTCCTACTAAGGGTACAAACATCCTTGACCTTGTACTCACAAACATGGGGGGACTAACGTTCCTTACCCAATGCAAAGTCTTTGCTTGTCAAATCTGAACATAAGGCAGTATTACTTGAAATAAAAAATGAAATCCAGGGATCCAGCAAAACCAAAAACCTTTAGGAACTATTCCAAGGCTAACATCTCTCTACTAAGTGACACCTTGGCTAAATTCCAAGCACCCTCAAACCCAGTAAACACCCCAGTGTATGCTGAACTATTTACAAAATCCCTGTACTGAAATACTGATAGCTGTATGGAGCAAGCTGTGCCCAGTCATATTAAGACAAACCTCCCCGGTGGAATCACAGTATCAATCGGTTATACAACAAAAGAAAAAAAATCTTGGCCAAGTGTAGGAGGAACAAAGTCATACATACTAAAAGCCTCCTAACCAATCTAAACAGGCAGCTAAGAAGGTTAATTAATAGCCAATGTGAACACCTCCGCTAGCTTTACCATAAAGGGTATTCTCCCAAAAAAACAGTAATGCGAATCACCAAAAAATACTGTTAATGGATATTACCACAAAGGTATCAGCCACTCTTCGTTTGTTCCTGCAACATTTCAGGCTTTACCACAGAAGCACAATACCCTGCAGCTACACAACTATTCAACTGTGCAAAATGCAAACAAAAGTCACTCAGTACTCTATAAGGCTAAGCGTGTATAGCAACTTTACTGTTCAGATTAGCTGTCTATGTATATTCACCAGACATATCAAGAAGTTCAAATTCATCTTTTTCACTATAGATTGCAGCCAAGGCTGATATTTCTTCCATGGTGACTTCCGACATTCTTATGCGTACACGCCGTTTATAACAGGAAATACATTTTGGCTGTCAAACAAATATATTGTCTTTACTTCAACTGGCCATACATAGGACACTAACCACAAATAACACCTATCAAAAACATTGAGCTATTCACAGTCCGTGCTATAGCAGGTGTTATTTGTGGTTAGTGTCCTATGTATGGCCAGTTGAAGTAAAAACAATATATTTGTTTGACAGCCAAAATGTATTTCCTGTTATAAACGGCGTGTACGCATAAGAATGTCGGAAGTCGCCATGGAAGAAATATCAGCCTTGGCTGCAATCTATAGTGAAAAAGATGAATTTGAACTTCTTGATATGTCTGGTGAATATACATAGACAGCTAAGCTGAACAGTAAAGTTGCTATACACGCTTAGCCTTATAGAGTACTGAGTGACCTTTGTTTGCATTTTGCACAGTTGAATAGTTGTGTAGCTGCAGGGTATTGTGCTTCTGTGGTAAAGCCTGAAATGTTGCAGGAACAAATGAAGAGTGGCTGATACCTTTGTGGTAATATCCATTAACAGTATTTTTTGGTGATTCGCATTACTGTTTTTTTGGGAGAATACCCTTTATGGTAAAGCTAGCGGAGGTGTTCACATTGGCTATTTTTCTGACGTGAAGGAGTTGTGGTTAAGGTTAATTAATACTTCAAAGGCTAAGTCTAAAGAAAAAATAGCTTCTCAGGCAAAGGACAGCCACAAAGCTTTCTATAGCTATGTTCGTAACCTCAAGGGAAATACACATGCCCAGAGCTTATTGTAAATGGCATCACCCACACTGATCCAGAAACTACTGCCAACCTTTTGGCTGACAGGTTCAGCTCAAATTCCCTCCCTCCCCACTCCCCCACTAAAGGAAATACAGCAGACCGCAATTTCCCAACCATTACTAGGGAACAGGTCATCAATGCACTTTCCAAGGCCAAAAAGACTGGATCAATGGGTCCTGATAACATCCCAAGATGTTTAATAAATAGCATGAAACAAGACCTCTCTGGTCCATTTGAATCACTTTTCAACTGGAGCTTTCAGTCAGGTTTTGTACACAAGGAATGGAAGAAGGTTACAGTCATTCTCCCTGCACAAAAAAGGTCCAACCCCTGATCCAGGTAACTACATGTCCATAAGTCTTACCAGCCTCATATGTAAAGCCATGGAAAGAATCATCATGGACATGATTAATGAGCATATCAGTAACATGCAAATACTGGAACCATCACAGCTTGGCTTTGTTAAAGGAAGGTCATGCCTATTAAATCTGGTGTACTTTTTTGTGTGGGTCACCAAAGCACTGGATGAAGGTAAGACTGTGCACACAGCTTACCCTTGACCTGGCCAAGGCTTTTTACATAATACAGTCATATTGACATATAATATCCCAAACAGGCAATAGAGACAAGTTCACTAATTTAGGTATAAATCCTTTTCACACCCGCTGGATAACCAAATGGCTCACTGATAGGACCCAGGAAGTCAAAACAGGTGAGGCCACCCCCACCAAGAGGCCAATCACTAGCACAGTCCCCCAGCGTTCGGTACTGGGCCCCATCCTTTTTAGCATCTATTTCTCTGAAATGGAAGCAAATGCTGAAAGTTTATGGCTAATTAAATTTGCAGGTGACTGCAAGCTGAGGGTTATCATCGACTCCCCTGCAGACACTAGCATTCTTCATAAGAAGTTCTACTCTAACACATGGTGCCAAAGCCATACTCTTAAACTCAGTGCTAAGAAGTGCATAATTGCACGCTTTGGGAAGTCAACCATCCTGGCTACTTACAATGTTGATAATACACTCCTAAGAGTCAGCCCAGTGGTCAGGGATCTGGGTATCCATGGAGACAGTAACCTTACCCTCATCACCACACAACCACAGTGGTGAGGAAATCCTGTTATGCTGCACAATTTATAAATAAGGCCATGACATCTAAGGCCAAGGAGGTCATTATCTCACTGTACTACACCCTTATCAGACCAATCATAAAGTACAATGCTCCCCTTGGTATGTTCCTAACCAGGCATATGCAGCAACTAAAGTGACCTCAGATGTTCCTTACAAAAAGAATACAAGGCATAATAAACCTGCCTTACACAGAGCACTTCAAAGCCCTTTCCCTCTACTCAGTCACTTATAGATTGCTGAGAGACAGATATGTGTCCCAGAGACTGCACCTCCTATGGAACAGGCATCCCATCCATGTGAACCTGAGTTCATCTATTACCCAGTTTAAGTGAAACCTAGACCAGTTGATGGGGAAGAGGAAATTTACACTTGACCTGGCACGCCTGTCTCTTATGGGCAGAGATAGCTTATAAATGGCTGGCCCTCAATATCCTATTTGGATACAGGACATCATTATTCTTTTGAAAAAACTTGGCTAGGCTTAAGCCCCTCGGGTCATTAGCTTAGCAACAATCTATGACTCTATGAATAGCTGCAGCCTGGGAAGAGGCCTCAACAGCATCACAACTACATTTTATGCTGTGCCTAGCTACCTGAGCAGCTTTGTCCACCAAAGGCAAAAAAAGAGTTATGTACTTACCATAACTTGGAATCTGTGCTATCCATTGTCATTATTCATCAAGGATGGGTCTTGGATCTGACCTCAGATCAAAGCCAGCAACTGAAGGACAGATGCAGACCTCAAGCTCCTCCCCTTCCCATACTCCCTTGCTGACCTATGACCCTCAGATCGAGTTTCCTGGATAGAGAAAAAAGCAGTCTGGACTGTCTAGAATACTAGAAAGTCCTTAAAGGAAAAGACATCCCTCCACAACTACCAGTTCTCCAAAAGGAAGGGGGAAGGAGGGTGGGGATGTGATGAATAATGGCACTGGATAGCACATATTCCAAGTTATGGTAAGTACATAACTCTCTATCTGATGCTATCCGTGTCATTATTCATCAGGGATGGGTCAGAGTCCCCAGCTACTATGAACCCTGGTAGGCCTCAGGGAAGGAAATGCCGGAGCACAGAGAAACCAAAGGAAGCCATGTTCTTAGACACCAAATCCAACTTATAATGTGTAATAAAGGTGTGGGGATTAGACCAAGTAGCATCAGCGCAAATATCATCCAATGAAATCTTAGTTAAAAAGGCACAAGAAGTAGCCACAGATCTAGTAGAGTGAGCTGTAACTGGTCTAGAATGTTCCATGTGTCTGTTGTAATAAAAGAAGGAAATACAGCTGGCGATCCAATGGGAAATAGATACCTTGGTGACTGCCAGACCTTTTCTGGCCTGAGAGAAGGCTACAAAGAGCTGATCTGACTTTTGAAATTCTTCAGTCCTCTTAAGATAAAATTGCAATTGTTTATGGACATCCAAACAATCCAACATATATTCCCCTTTATTAGAGAAATTAGGGAATAACACAGGAAGCTGAGTATATTAGTTAAGATTGACCTCCAAAGCTATCTTAGGAATGAATGAATGAATGAATGCAGGATTAGTCCTGAGAGATATCCTATCCTTGTGGAAGACCATAAAAGGGGGCTTAAAGCTAAGAGCCTGCAACTCGGAAACTCTATTGGCAGAAGTAACAGCCATCAAGAAGGCTGTCTTCCAGGACAGGAATTTGAGATCACAAGATGATGTGGGCTCAAAGGGCTTTTGTGTCAAAGACTGCAACACCAGAGTAAGATCCAATGGTGAGGTGAGGTCTAAGGAGAAATACCCTTACACAGTCTGGAAGAAAAGGTGGGACCTTCATTCACATGAAAATTTGAGATGGCCGTCAACTGGAGTTTAATCGTGGGGAAACTAGCTCCTTCCTGAAATACAGAAGCCAAAAATAACAGAATGTCAGGAAAAGGGGCTGAAAAAGGGTCTAGATTTCGCTGTCTGGCCCAAAATGAGAATCTTTTCCACTTGCTAGAATATACCTTCCCGGTAGATGGTTTTTGAGAAGCTAAGATAATATTCTTCACCGGAGAGGAAAGCCTGGACTGGGAGAGGATCACTGGAATTGGAACCATGCAGTTAGACCAGCAGTCTGCAACCTGCGGGTCTGCAGCCCGGCTCTTCCACCCTTCTGCAGTGGCTTTCTGTAGCTATGACAAATAATGGCCACTCTGCCGCACGACACACACACACACACACACACGCACACGCGCGCACACACACACACACACACACACACACACACACACACACACACACACACACACACACACACAGTGATCGAGTGAAGGATTTTAAATATTGCTCTTATAAACTTGCTAGAATAACATGGTTTGTGTTACTGTGCATTCCACACGCACTAAGAGTGATTGAGCGATCCCTTGGCAGCAGCAACAACTCCTGAAAGGTTTCCGTACCTTTCCACCATACCTCTGAAACTCTTAACCACAAGAAATCTGGACAGAGCCACAGATAAAGGGGGAACAAAGGAAGTAGGGTTACCACCTGTCCCACTTTGCGAGGGACAGTCCCACTTTGGGCAGTTGTGTCCTGCAAAAAAATTGTAAAAATGGCAAATGTCCTGAGATTTTAGGACAAAATTATTTCCTATATTTTATGTAATAGTTGCATAAAACAGTTATGCTGTACCTGAAACACCTAAATGTTATAAGAAATAGAATAAGCAACTAAAATGCTAGAAGAATAAGCTGTGTAGTTCTGTCCTTTGTACTGGCCATGGGTATGTTTTGGCCTGTAAAATCTGACGTTTGTGCCAAAAATGTCCCACTTTGGGCATTTGAAAATGTGGCAACCCTAAAAGGAAGAAAACTAGAGACGAATTTTAAATATTACTCTTATAAACTTAGAAACATGCTCAAATAACACAGTTTCTAACATGCATTTCCACACACACACACACACACATTTTTGAGTTTGAGACTTCATACCCTTCAGAAAATTCATGCAAATGCAAAACCTGTTATTCTATCAACTTTCTAAGTTTATAAGAGCAACATTTAAAAACTGTCCCTATTTTCAGGCCTTTGTCCTCCCATTATTTATGGATTTGTCCAGATTTCTTGCAAGAGGTTGAGAGGGATGAGTCACACACACACACACACACACACACACACACACACACACACACACACACACACACACACACACAGAGCGACTGAGTGATCCCAATAAAAATCCCAACAAAGGAACAAAAATAGGGATGGATTTTAAATACTGCTCTTATAAACTTAGTCCTTTTGTATATAGTATAATAAATATATATATAAAACTTTATACATTGTGCTATCTTCATTTTAGGGATCAAATAGGTTTTGTGGCTCCAGATGAATTTTATTTGGTGAGAGAGGGGCCGAAAATGTCTCTTTTGATAGTGAAGGTTGTAGACCCCTGGACCCCCTGGGTTAGACGAAGAGACTGAAAGTCGGGAAGCGGAAGCCCCCAAGGGTGAGAAATGAGATCCGGGGTGGGATCCAAAATTCAGGGAGGATACTTCAGATTTAATTATTTTTATTTTATTTATTTTGCATTTGTTTACCGGATAGTGTCCGACTCGGCTTGGTAGCCCGTTTTCAGGGGAAACCTGGGGAGAAAAGCTCCATTAATGTACAATACAATATTAGACATGTGATTAACACTAAAATAGTTACATAACAAAACAGCGAATCAACATCCTTTGACATTTGATTAGCACTAAAATAGTTACATAACAAAAACAGAGATTCAACTGGGTAGTACTTCCTTAGGATATTAGATTACAAAGTTGTAAGAAAATGTAAAGGGTCATTTGATAAGTTGCATAGTTTTTATGGGAGGTGAGCAGAAGGGAGAGGATTCAGGCAGAAAGGAGGGGATAATATAGCGCTTAAGAGGTAAAGAGGTAGTGCGAGGGAGAGATGTAGTGGGTAAAATAAGAGAATGAGGGAGTAGAAGTATTTTGTGAAGAGGTTAAGAAAACATGTGAATGGAGGTAAAGGACATTGTTCATGAGAGCAATATGGGCATAACCAGTTGTTATTGAGGTGTTCCTTTAGCCTACGTTTGAAATCAGGAGAGGATGGGGTACTTTGTAAGAAGAAAGGGAGGGAATTCCAGTACTTAGCAATTTTGTTTGAATACAGGGACTCTCCGTGGGAGTTTCAGGACTGAGTAACTTTGAGCAGTGGTCTGTTGGGGGATCTGAGGGCTCTGTTACAAGTTTGAGGGTGGATAAGGGAGGAGATGGCAGGGCAGGCGAGAGGTTTTTCAATAATTTTGTGGGTAACGACAAGTTGATTTAAAGTTAAGAGGTGAGGCAGTTCTAGCCAGTTCAATTGTTTTAGAGCAGTGCAGTGATGAGCTTTATGAGGGAGATTGGTTGCAAACTTAGCTATTGTGTTGTAGCAGGATTCTAGGTTTTGAAGATAATTTTTATGTAAGCTGGTGAAAATGTGTGTGCAGTATAACAGTGTAGACAGAAGCTGAGATCTAGCTGTGGCTAGCCTTGCTTGAGGTGTTAAGAATGTTTTTTCTCTGTAGAGACCACCGAGTTTTGCATGGTCCTTTTTGATTGTTTGGGATATATGAATGTCAAATTTTAGGTGGTTGTCTACGATAACACCTAGTAGTTTGGCCTGGTTAGTAGGTTCAATTTTAGTGCCATTTGTGGATATAATAGGGATGGGGGGAGAGGTGTTCTTTTTAGCTTTGTTTGTAAAGTTTATTATCTTAGTCTTCTTAGGGTTGAGAATGAGTTGATGGCTAGTAAGAAATTAATCTGTTTCCTGGAATGCTTTTTATGTCTTTTCCTGAAGTTCTAGTGGGGATGGGGCAGATATGATGAGTGTAGTGTCATCAGCATACTGTATTATTGTGGCTAATTTTGTAGCTGACATGAGGTCATTTGTGAAAATTATAAACTGAAGGGGGCCCAGAATGGACCCTTGGGGAACACCTGTGTTGACAGACAGTAAAGGAGAGGGGTTTTGGTCTCATTTGGTGGCCTGCTGTCGGTTTGATAGGTAACTGTGGAACCAAGAAAGGGTTGATTGACAGGTTGAAAGTGGCAAGTTTGTTTAGATGTTGGTGGGATATGGTGTCAAAAGCTTTTGACATATCTAGGAATACAGCTGAGACAAATTCACTGTTTTTCATAAGATGGTGAATGGTGTTTGAGAAAGCAATAAGAGCAGTATTAGTACTGTGCTTGGGGCGGAAACCATGTGGGTGTTAGCTAGAAGGTTATTTAATGTAAGGTGCTCTAGGAGTTGTTGGTGAATACATTTTTCAAGGATTTTGGGTATGGGTGGGAGTATTGCTATGGGGCAGAAATTTGCAATCTCTGTGCAGGGGCCACCGTTGTGGAGAGGGGTGATGTGGGCTATTTTCCAGAGGTTGGGCACGTATTGTCTGGAGATAGACCGATTGATTAGTATTGAGATGGGGTAGGCAATAGATGGGGCTGCGCTCTTTAGGAACTCGTTTGGCAAGTGGTCAGCAGCAAGGCTACAAGGTTTTAGCTTGCTTAGAAGTTTTTTTTTATAAAGGATGTTTGAATAGGTTTAAAAGAGAGGGAGTCTGTTGAATTAGATGCAGGGGAGGGGGTAGTGAGTGGAGAGTTTTGCTGGCATTGTAGCAGGCCGGAGATAGAGTTTATGAAGTAAGAGTTGATCTGAGAGGCTAGAGGTTCAGAGGTATTTGAAGTGGAAGGAGAGGGGGTGGGGGGTTTGCCAGGGTTGAATAGGAGATTGATATTCCGCCAAAATGTTTGAGGGTTATGGAGGTGCTTTTCTTGGGAGGATTGGAAGTAATATTTTTTGTCCTGGTTGATTTTTGCCTTAGTTTGATTTCTAAGTTGCTGGTAGTGTATAATTGTCTTTGGAGGACAGGTAGAGGGCTCTTGCTTTGTCCTTTTGTTTAGTTAGTAGTTTTGTTCCAGGGGATAGCCAAGGCAGTTGTTTTGCTTTGGTGCAAATCTTTCTTGTTGGGGCTAGGCTATTTAGGACTCCAAGGAAAGTATGGTTAAAGAATTCTACTGCACAATCTAGTTGTAGGTATGTTAGTAGTGACCAGTCACAACCGAGAAGTAGCTGATTAAATAGGATGGGGGAGAAATGTTTTTTGCTATGAATGTATTTAAATGGACTATGAGGTTTGATATGTAGTTTTTTGTGTAGCCGAAATGTGGGAGTGCAGTCACTAATGCTTATGGGAAGGCAGCCAGATTGGTGGTTGAAGTTTGGCTTATTAGTTAGTATCCAGTCTAGTAGTGATGTTTTTTTACTGTGTTTATCGGTTCGGGTGGGGGAGTTTATTATTTGGGAGAAATTAAAGAGGTTGATGAAGGCTGATGGGCTGTCAGAGGAACAGGAGAACCAATCTACGTTAAAATCTCCTAGAATGATAGTTTCTTGAGAAAAATAGGAGGAAAACCAGGACAGGAGAAGTTCTATGTTGTGAAGGTTATTTCCAGGGGGCATATAGGTAGCAATGATTATTATGGATTTTTGGGCATTTATATTCAGGCGGGAGATGAGGATTTCTGCACTGGGGATGTCAGGGGGTGAGCACTTTGGTTTGTCTAGTATTAAGGAGTCTTTATACATGATTGCAACACCTCCACCTTTCTTTTTTGGTCTATCATGTCTTATAATACTGTAGCTGTTGTATGTTATTTCTGAGTCTTTGATGTGTGGTTTTAGCCAGGTTTCGGCGATGACTACTATGTCTGGAGAGTATGTGGCCAGGATAGCATGGAATTCAGAGGTTTTGTTTACAATGCTCCTTAGATTAAAGTTAGTAATCAACAGATCTGAATTTGAAACTTTAGGTAGAGGAGAGTTTGTGTCAAGGTTTGAGTGGAGTTGTGGTTGAGAAGTGGGTAATGTATAGTATGGGCCTGGGTTGGGGTGGATGTTTGCCTGTAGTTTTATGTGTGTAAGACTGTGGAGTAAAAGATTATTTAGTTTGGAGATAAGTAGATGAAATCTGATGTTGGGAAGGTGAGGCTGTGAGGGCTCATCATGTTTAGGGGAAAAGAGATGGAAATTTGAAACAGTTGGGGACATATATTACTGTAGTGCAAGTATGGCTGTTTAATGTCCTGTGATAGTATGTGGGGGATGCTGGTTTTGGAATTAATATATGTAGATGCTTGAGGCAGTACAGGTTAGGTAGAGAAGGCATATTAGAATAGAGATGTATGGGATTGTGAGGTAGAGTTGCATGTTAGAGTGTGAGGGAGTGAGTAGGCTGAGATAGGTAAGTGTAGAGTAGTAGCCGTTATAGGGTTTGACTGTATAGGGTGTGGAAGTGTTAAAGTACTGGTGTAGGTGTGGCTGAGGAGGTATGGGAGTGGATTAGAGAGAAGTTGAGGGAGGGAATGTAAAAGGGGGAGTTGATGGCATACAGAGAAATGAGTGAGGGGTGGGGAGTAAGGACAGAGAAGGTATTTGTGATAGGAAAAGGAGTGACAATTTACTATAAATTTAGGGAAAGTGGGGGTGGGTGGGAATGGGGGCAGGGTAGAGAAGTAGAGAGCCCGAGCATAGCAAGGGCGAACGGAGCGGGGCTAAATCGCTGGAATGTGCAGTAACAAAAAGCTATAAGTGAGCCGATGTTTTAGACTAACAGGTCAGTTCTGCACAAGTTACTATGTAACGTCTAATGGGATAAGGAAGTAGAAAGGATTACAGTGTAGTATTGGTGGGGTGTTTGTGAAAGAACATGTAACAAGGTATCTACCATGAAATAACTAGTAGTGGGCTAGAGGGACAGAACAGAGATGCTTGTGAGAAAGACGAGTTTCTGTTAAGCAGGAAAAGAAATACAGTAAAAAGTGAAAGTATTAGAAAAGAGAGAGGTAAGCTAGAGGGGAATAACTAAAAAACACGTGCAGAAATAGAGGTGAGACTCGATATGTATAAGCATCTACACCACCAAGAGAAAGCTACTTGCAAGCCTTTGTTCAGGTGTGCCAGCCAGGACAGTATGCTTTACAGTTACAGATACAAGCAAAAACAATATATGTTTGAGTATCAAACAGTGCAGTTTCTTTTAGGAGATAGTACTAACATACATAATATCGGCTACAGGATATGGCACAAAGCAATGGTTTAGGCCTGCTGCTGTTTGGGCTGGTGATCGTCCTTCACTGGTGGCGGTTTAGAAAAGCCGCAAATAGTACAGCCACTGTGAGAAAGCCGCATATAGTACAGCCACTGTGAGGAAGACAGAAAAATAAGATGAAAATCAACCTCAGAGTATGAGTTACTAGAGGAGCACAGTAGTTCAATTCTAAAATTAGATAAACAAATAACTGGGATAGAGCACAGTACAGTAGTTATGGTGAGAGACTTTTGGAGAGGGTGGTTAGTAGAGGTGGGAGTTTAGAAGCAAATAACAGAAGAAGGTAGTGGGACACGAGAGAGAGATTAGTATTTTAGGGGAGTAATCTGCAACAGAAGACCAAAGAGTGTAGCAGCAAGGCAGGGAGTCAAAAGCAGAATTAAAATATACAGTATAAATGACCCAGTAAATGCAAATTACAGCAAGTGAACCAAACAGAGGTATTTGCTCTACACAACGTAATATAGCTATATCATTCTTAGAAAGCAATCCATGTCTCACAATTACCATTAAATATCAGGAACTATTTTAAAATCCCAGTAGTCCTTCATCAAATTTCTGTAGCTTTCTTAATATGGGTATTGTGTACTTGAATACAGGTAAAAAAACAGCGTGCGTATTCCCTGCATAAAACAGCGTTCTAAGCCAATAATGGTATCTAATGAAAAAAGCCTAGCTACACATGCAATAAAACCGATGACTTTTGTGTAGATAGCAGACTCAATTCAGAAAATGCAGGCTATACAGATTTAAACAGCAATATGCAGGCTATCCGTGTATACTTACAAGGCTGGCATGCTAAGGAAGAAAAACGGGCCGCTAGTGGGGATACAGGAGCGTAGTGACTTTTGAAAAATGGCACCCAATATCTCAGGTGCCTAATGTAAATTCCCACAGCTGACGTAGTGGGTAGTAGTTGGGCCGCGGTGATTACAGCGACTATGACTGTGTGGGGGCAGTCCTTGCAAAGACCGCTGAAATGTGCAGTAACAAAAAACTATCAGTGAACCGATGTTTTAGACTAGCAGGTCAGTTCTGCACAAGTTACTATGTAATGTCTAATGGGGTAAAGGAGCAGAAGGGATTACAGTGTAGTATTGATAGGGTGTTTGTGAAAGAACATGTAACAAGGTATCTACCATGAAGTAATTAGTAGTAGGCTAGAGGGAGAGAACAGAGATGCTTGTGAGAAAGTAGAGTTTATGTTAAGCAGGAAAAGAAATAACTGTAAAAAGTGAAAGTATTAGACAAGAGAGTGATAAGCTGGGGGGGAATAACTAAAAAACAAGTGCAGAAATAGAGGTGAGACTCAATATGTGTAAGTGTCTACACCACCGAGAGAAAGCTACTTGCGAGCCTTTGTTCAGGTGTGCCAGCCAGGACAGTATGCTTTACAGTTACAGATACAAGCAAAAAAATGTATGTTTGAGTATCAAACAGTGCAGTTTCTTTTAGGAGATAGTACTAACATACATAATAATGGCTACAGGATATGGCTCAAAGCAATGGTTTAGGCCGGCTGCTGTTTGGGCTGGTGCTCGTCCTTCACTGGTGGGGGTTTAGAAAAGCTGCAAATAGTACAGCCACTATGAGGAAGACAGAAAAATAAGATAAAACTCAAGCTCAGAGTATGAGTTACTAGAGGAGCACAGTAGTTTAATTCTAAAATTAGATAAACAAGTAATTGGGATAGAGCACAATACAGTAGTTATGGCGAGTGACTTTTGGAGGGGGTGGTTAGTAGAGGCGGGAGTTTAGAGGCAAATAACAGAAGAAGGTAGTGGGAAACATGACAGAGATTAATATTTTAGGGGAGTAATCTGCAACAGAAGACCAAAGAGTGTAGCAGCAAGGCAGAGTCAAAAGCAGAACTAAAGTACAATAAAACAGTATAAATGACCCCGTAAATGCAGATTACAGCAAGTGAACCAAATAGTGGTATTTGCTCTACACAGCGTAATACTTAATATAGCTATATCATTCTTAGAAAGCAATCCATGCCTCACAATTACCATTAAATATCAGGAACTATTTTAAAATCCTAGTAGTCCATCAAATTTCTGTAGCTTTCTTAATATGCATATTGTGTACTTGAATACAGGTAAAAAAACAGCGTGCGTATTCCCTACATGAAACAGCGTTCTAAGCCAGTAACGGTATCTAATGAAAAAAGCCTAACTACACATGCGATAAAACTGATGACTTTTGTGTAGATATAGCAGACTCAGTTCAGAAAATGCAGGCTATACAGATTTAAACAGCAAGATGCAGGCTATCCGTGTATACTTACAAGTCTGGCAAGCTACAGAAGAAAAAAGGGGTCGCTAGTAGGGATAGAGGAGCGTAGTGACTTTTGAAAAATGGCACCCAATATCTCAGGTGCCTAATGTAAATTCCCACAACTGACGTAGTGGGCAGTAGTTGGGCCATGGTGATTACAGAGACTATGACTGTGTGGGGGCAGTCCTTGCAAAGACCGCTGGAATATGCAGTAACACAAAACTATCAGTGAGCCGATGTTTTAGACTAGCAGGTCAGTTCTGCACAAGTTACTATGTAATGTCTAATGGGGTAAAGGAGTAGAAGGGATTACAGTGTAGTATTGGTGGGGTGTTTGTGAAAGAACATGTAAAAAGCTATCTACCATGAAGTAACTTGTAGTAGGCTAGAGGGAGAGAACAGAGATGCTTGTGAGAAAGAAGAGTTTCTGTTACGCAGGAAAAGAAATACAGTAAAAAGTGAAAGTATTAGACAAGAGAGAGGAAGCTAGGGAGAATAACTAAAAAACAAGCGCAGAAATAGAGGTGAGACTCGATATGTATAAGCGTCTACACCACCGAGAGAAAGCTACTTGCGAGCCTTTGTTCAGGTGTGCCAGCCAGGACAGTATGCTTTACAGGTACAGATGCAAGCAAAAATAATGTATGTTTGAGTATGAAACAGTGCAGTTTCTTTTAGGAGATAGTACTAACATACATAATATCGGCTACAGGATATGGCTCAAAGCAATGGTTTAGGCCGGCTGCTGTTTGGGCTGATGCTCGTCCTTCACTGGTGGGGGTTTAGAAAAGCCGCAAATAGTTGAGCCAATAATATCGGATACAGGATATGGCTCACAGCAATGATTTAGGCTGGCTGCTGTTTGGGCCGGTGCTCGTCCTTCACTGGTGGGGGTTTAGAAAAGCCGCAAATAGTAGTGCCAATAATATCGGCTACAGGATATGGCTCAAAGCAATGGTTTAGGCCGGCTGCTGTTTGGGCTGGTGGTCGTCCTTCACTGGTGGGGATTTAGAAAAGCCGCAAATAGTAGAGCCAATAATATTGGCTACAGGATATGGCTCAAAGCAATGGTTTAGGCCGGCTGCTGTTTGGGCTGGTGCTCGTCCTTCACTGGTGGGGGTTTATAAAAGCCACAAATAGTAGAGCCAATAATATCGGCTACAGGATATGGCAAAAAGCAATGGTTTAGGCCAGCTGCTGTTTGGGCTGGTGCTCATCCTTCACTGGTGGGGGTTTAGAAAAACCGCAAATAGTAGAGCCAATAATATCGGCTACAGGATATGGCTCAAATCAATGGTTTAAGCCAGCTTCTGTTTGGGCTGGTGCTCGTCTTTCACTGGTGGGGGTTTAGAAAAGCCGCAAATAGTAGAGCCAAAGGCTGGGCTCACTAGTAGGGATAGAGGGGCACAGACAAGATAGATGACACCAAAGCAGGAAGAACCATGCCTGATGAAACCAAAAGGGGGTAATGAGGATGAGAGGGGTCTCAGGTGATGGGCTTTCTGAAAAACCTTGGTAATGGGGGAGTTGGGGGGGTAGGCATATACGAGAACAGACGGCCAATCGTGAACTAGATCATCCCTGGGAGACTCTTCCAAGGGGTCATCAGTGTAAAGTAATTGTTGCATTTGTGGTTGACAGGGGAGGCAAACAGATCGCAGCAAGGAAGACCCCAATGATCGAATAGCCGATGTCCCACTGACAGATTCAGGGACCACTCATGAGGACTCAAGATAGACATGCTGAGTTTGTCGGCCAACACGTTGGAAATGACGGGGATGTGGGTTGCAAGAAGAAAGCACCTGGAGGACACTGTCCATTCCCACACTCTCATGGCCTCTTTGCACAGGGGATAAGACATAGGGTGAACCTCAGCAAACCACTGAACTGCCAGTTTCCACTGCAGGACCCGCATGTAATATCTGGCAAGAGTCACTAACTGGATAGCAGCCGCCATTGAAACCAGCGCCTGCAAGATTAAGTGGGCTGTGGGATGATCGAGCATCAGCAACTGATGGACCTGGTCCCGAATGATTTGAAATCTGCAGGCAGGGAGTGCTGCAGTCTCTGAAACTGTGGCTAGAAAAACTCCGATAAACTCTAGGCTCTGACACGGGGAAAGATTTGACTTGCAGAGGTTGACTGTGATGCCAAGACTGTGAAAGAGGTGGAGGGTACAGTTGGAGGCCACAGACAGTTGATGCTTTGTGGGGGCCATGAGGAGCCAACTGTCCAGGTACAGACAGACCTGGAATCCTTGTAGTTGGAGATGAGCTGCCACCACTGGCATGCATTTGGTAAACACCTGGGGGGGCTTTGGTGAGTTCAAAGGGCAGGGCTCTGAACTGGTAGTGATTGGCCTCGAACCGAAAGTGCAGGCATCTCCTGTAGCATCTGTCGATTTTGATATGATAGTACGCATCCTTGAGATTCACTGAGCACATCCAATTGTCCTTGCGCAGAAGAGGCAGAACGTATTGTACAGTGACCATCCAGAACTTGGACTTCTTGACTGACAGGTTCATCTTGCTGAAGTCCAAAATGGGTCGCAGGTCCCCGATCTTTTTCGGCGCCAAAAAGAAGCGAGAGTAAGTTTCAGACCCAAGTTGTCCTCTTGGGGCCTCTTGAATGGCTCTTTTCAGAAGAAGGTCTTGGACCTCGAGATGGGCCAACTCCCTTTGGCAGGGCAGAATGTCTGGGAGAGATTTTGGAATTGGAGGGGGCTGAAAAAACAGCATTAAATAACCCCTGGAAATGATTTTTAACACCCACTGATCTGAGGTGACATCTGTCCAGGCTAGTGGGTGAAGAGAGACTCGTCCTCCAACTGCCTCCAGGATAGGACAGCCAGGCAGCACTTCAGGAGCACTAAGTGGGCTTCTTCGAGAAGGGTTCCCGGAAGCCCTGGATCTGCAGACCCCCTCTGCCTCTGAGGCGGCATCTGCCATTGAATCCCCAACCCGGCCAGTAGAAGAGGAGTCCTGTGGCGCATCCTGGAAGGGGGACTGAGTCCTGTGCAACCAAAGTTTCTTACTGTCCCACTGATTCTTGCAAAAGGATTTTTGGGGAGTAGAGAACTTGATCCCAACAGCAAACAGTCTCTTCCCCTCTTGCTCGCTGCAAGTCAATGTCACTTTGATGAAAGGATCAAACAAGGTAGACCCATCAAAGGGGACATTAGTAAAAGATGCCTTAAAGGGTTCTGCAAACCTGCAAAGGTGAAGGCATGCATGCTGATTAATGGCAATGCCTGTGCCTGCTTTTCGAGAGGTGGCCTCCACTGCACTGGAGATAAAAATGCAAAAATGTGGCACTGGAAAACACACAAGGTCATTGATTTATTAATCACAAGTTAAAACTTTCACCAACAAGGCTTTCAGGCGAACATAATTCAAACAAGAGTAGTATAACACTTAAATACTAAATTAAAATCACATTAAAAGAAGTCATGTACTCACCATAATGTTCCATCTGTGTAGTTGTTCTTCATTTGTCTTCAACCTGTGGGTTCCCGGATCGGTATCGGATCCGACTCGGCCACCTATCCAGCATTTGATCCAAGCTCAAAGCTCCTCCCCTTGCCCATAATGCTCCTGTCTCCTTCCTCCCTTCAGATCGAGTTTTCTGCCCAATACAGTGCCATCACCCGACCCAACAGAGACTTGTCTGTACCAGAAAATAACAATGAGGATAGAAGACACCCTATGGAGGTGACCCCATTATTCTTAGGAGGCATCAGTAGTTCACACAAGGCCAGGGGAAGGAGGGAGGGATGGCTGAAGACAAATGAAAAACAACTACTCAGATGGAACGTTATGGTGAGTACATAACTTCTTTATCTGAAGTAGTTGTTTTCATTTGATCTTCAACCTGTGGGACAGAGTCCCCAGCTACCAGACACCTGGCAGACCCTCATGGAAGGATATTCCGGAGCACGGCGGAGCCTAAGGATGCCCTGTTCCTGGATACAATGTCCAATTTATAATGTGAGATGAAGGTATGGGATGAGGACCAAGTGGCCGCAGAACAAATATCATCTAATGAAACCTCTGGACCAAAAAGCTGCTGACATGGTGGAATGCACTTTCACCTGACTTGGCTGGGAAATCCCCCTGGCTAAATACGCCCGAATAATACATTGAGAAATCCAATGGGCGATGGTAGCTTTAGAAATTGGGTTTCCCTAAAAAGGGGTTGGAGTAAGAAATGAAAAGTTGGTCAAGTTTATGAAAGATTGTTGTCCTGTACAAGTAGAAACGTAACTGTCTGTGCATGTCTAGTAAATGCAATTTGCATTCCCCCTTGTTTTGAAAATTTGAAAAGAAGACTGTGAGGATGATTACCTGGTTAATGTTTGCCTCTGAAGCTACTTTAGGTAGAAAGGATGGATTAGTACGCAGACACCCTGCCCTTATGAAAAATCATATAGAGGGCTTTGATCAATCAATAGAGCCTGAAGTTCCGAAACTCTCCTACCGGAAGTAATGGCAACCAGAAAGGCAGTCTTCCAGCAGAGAAACTGCATATCCACTGAAGCTGCAGGTTCAAAGGGAGGCGAGACTAAGGCTAGAAGTACTAGGGTAAGATCCCACAGTGGCGTAGGGTCCTTTATGGGGGGACGAAGAAGAAAGGTACCTTTGAGGAAGGCCTTACAAGCTTTTAAGATGGTAAGGAAGTCATATTATCCTTCAGGTCTACCCTGACCGAATAAAATTACATTTTACCGAAACGTAATTTGGCGAGCTCTAGTTTGTAAAAGTGCATTTATGCCAAAATGCACTTTCGCAAAAAGGCAACTAAGCGAGTAGCAACGGGGGCTGTTGCTTAGATCGTGGTACACAGGGATGAGGAGATATTCCCTTTTCCCCACTGTAGTGCAATCTCGGAGTGAGAATATAAAAGTAGCGGGCGTGTGGGGAGCACAGCCCCCCACATAGGGGGTGCAGGGGGGCTTGCCCTCCCCCCTGCATGTATATGGTTACTGTTGTGTTTTTTTATTTTGTTTTTTTTTTTTTCGGTTAAGTCATTTTTTGCAAAAGTGCATTTCGGTAAAAGTGCCCTTTTGTGAAAAACAGCTTGCGTTATTACGTTTCGGTAAAAAGTCATTTTGATGGGTCAAAGTAGACACTATCCCCCACACGATAATTAGAAATTGCCACAAGTTGAATTTTGACAGTAGAAAAACTAGCACCTTGTTGAAAAACTCCCGATAAAAATTACAACACAGCAGAAACTGGGGCTGTGAAAGGAAACTAATGCACACTGAGAGGCAAGACAGAAAACTGTTTCCATTTGCTGGAGTACACTTTTCTGCTGGAAGACTTATGAGCCGCCACTACAATTCTTTTGACGGAAGAAGATAATCCGGGAGTCCTGACTATCATGGGAACAGAAGCAGCCAGGCAGTGAGCTTTAGACTGTCCAGGTCTGGATGGGGAATCCCTGAGGGATGAGATATGAGATCCGGAACTGGATCCAAAGTCCATGGTGGAGCCACCAGATGACACCTCAGAGAGGGAAACCAGACCTGCTGAGGCCAAAATGGGACAATGAGGATAACCAAGCTCCCCAGCCTGCGAGCTTTCTGAAGAAATTTTCATATTAAAGGAAGAGGAGGATAAGCATACAGAAGACCTGAGGGCCAAGCATGAATCAGAGCATCTCTGAGGGCTTCCCCCGAGGAAGATTCAAAGCAAAGTGCTTGCTGCATTTTGCATTGGACGGACAGGTGAATAGATCGCAGCAAGGATGACCCCACTTTTAAAAGATCTGTTCCACTACTGAGGGATTCAGAAACCACTCGTGAGGCATCAGAATGGATTTGCTGAGCCTGTCCACTAGACTGTTGGACCTCCCCGGAATGTGCGTTGCCACCACAAAATGGCTGATGGAGATTGCCCATTCCCATACTCTCAAGGCCTCACGACATAGGGGATATGATCTGGTTCCCCCTTGTTTGTTGATGTACCAGACCACTGACATATTGTCCATCTGGATAGCAATCGTTCCTGAAGGGAGATGGGCATGGAGAGCCTGCAATGCTAGAAGCACCGCCCTCATCTCCAGGACATCGACATGCAAATTGGTCTCTTAGGGTGACCAAGTGCCTTGGACTGTCCTTCCCAAACAGTGCCCCCCCCACCCCAGCTGGGAGGCATCCGTAGTCACCATGGCCATGGGAAAAAGTGGGAGAAAGGGGCGTCCCCGAACTAGATCCGAAGAATGAATCCACCACTGAAGGGAGTCCATGCACACTTGACACTTGAAGGTCTAACAGAGCTCATTGCACTGAAAGGGTCCACTGAAGGATTCACATGTAAAGACGTGCCAAGCGTAAGAGATTGATATTGGCCGCCATGGACGCTAATGGCCTCATACAATTTCCGCTGTCGGAAATTGAGTTTGAATAATGCACAGGACTTGCAGCTTCAGATTGAGTATTCTGTCCGGAGTATGAAACACTATGGCTGAAATTGTGTCTAATCACGCCCCAATATAAGCTAAGGTTTATACAGGGGTCAGAGATGATTTTTTTAGATTGATTGCAATGCCCAACCTCTAGGTCAGAAGGAGAAAAGAATCCCCTGCTTGACAGAGCTGATGCCTGGATGGGGCAGCGAGGAGCCAATCATCCAGGTAGGGAAATATCTGAATGCCCTAGAGGCTCAGGTGAGCCGCTATTACTGACATCACTTTGATAAACACCCTGGGGGCTGTGGTGAAACCAAAGGGGAGCGCTCTGAACTGATAATGATTGGCTTCTAGCCGGAAGCGGAAAAATCTTTGAGAGTGTCTATCTTGATATGATAGTACGCACTCTGGAGGTCGATCAAGCACATCCAATAATTCTCTTGCAGGAAGGGCAGGATAGACTGAAGTGTAACCATACAGAATTTTGCCTTGGCCACAGAAAGGTTCAAGGTGGATAGAGCCAAAATGGGTCTTAGGTCCCACGTTTTCTTTGGCACCAAAAAGAACCTGGAATAAATACCTGACCCGGACTGGTCTAGGGTGACGGGTTGGATGACTCACTTTCTTAGCAGCTTTGCAATTTCCAGTGCTGCATCCTCCCTGTGTGTGGGTGAAATGTCTGGGAGGTGTTTTGGCAGTGGATGTGGCTTGAGGAAGAGGACTGAGTAGCCTCTGGATATAGTTCATAACACCCAACGATCTCTTGTGATTTACTGCACTGTTAGGTGCAACAAAAGACGGTCCCCCAACTGCCAACAAAGATGAGCAGTCGGACAACCTTTCAGGGTTGCTGAGTGGGTCTGTCCGAGAAATGTTCGAGACTCGTAATTTCTCAGACACCCCCCCCCACCTCTAGGATATCTATCAAATCCCCCTCTGCCCCTGGGGGAAGAAGAGTCCTGAGCATCTCAGGGAAAATTCTAAGATTTTCAGAACCGCATCTTCTTGGTCCCTCACTGATTCCTAGAGAAGGATTGTTGAGGGGCCGATAAGCAGATCCCGATGGCAGATTCACTTTGAACTAGGGTCTCACGTACCGACTTCCCAAACTGGGAAGTACCATCGTATGGGGTATTTGTAAACGATATCTTGAAGGGTTCCGAAAACTGGCAGAGCTGGAGCCAGGCGTGTTGCCTGATGGCAATGCCTGTACCAACCTCCCCAGTGGCTCCTTTGGTTGCATGGGAGAGAAGGCACATGGAGGTGTTCGCAACTGACTTTAGAGTGGCCATATGAGCGGAGAAAATCTTCTTGGCCTCCACCGACATGGTCTCCGGGGTCGACTCAGACTCAAAGATCTCCTTAACTAGGTCTCGCTGAAGCCGAATCACATGTGCCATGTAATTCAGTGCCCAAAAAGAGAAGTTCGCTGAAGCTTACACCTGCTTCCTGAAACGGTCCATCACCCTTGACTCTTGGTCAGGAGGATGGACTATAGAGCTCTCTTGAGCGAGCTCCTTCCTAGTGGCCACTGACACCACCATGGCATCAACGGGAGATCCCTTGTTCCAGTATAGTCTATCTGGGGGGGGGGGGGCTCAAGACCTTATCCAGCCATTTGGGAATGGGTTCCACCGTGTCTGGTTCATTCCATGCCCGAGATGTAATGAGATTCACTAAAGGATCTGTGGGCGGGGACACCCAAGAAGTAGATGGTCTTGCGCCAAATGCCTAGAGGAACACCAATTCATCCGAGGTAGGTTTCTGGGCAGACCACCTCCCTCGCTGGCAAAGGAATTCCATGATATCTCCGAAGGAGACATCCTTGGGGAGTGACTGGGGGGAACCTTCCCCTTTCTCCAAATCAATGTCTTCAGTGAGAGACTCTGGCAGGGAGTCTAAGTGCCTCCTTTTGTAGGTATGTTTGAGAGGGATCTCCTCAGTGGGGATCTCTGGGGAGGACTCGTCAACGTCTTGCTGGTCCTAAGCGGAAGCCTCCTGAGGCAAACTGGCAGCAGGCTCTCCCTGAGATGGCAGGATGTCCGGAACCATACCAGAAACTGAGAGAGTCAGGGCAGAATCCGAAGACGAGATGGTCAAGGGTCTCAAGGAAATCGAGACAACCCTCTCCACATGGAAAGCCGAAGGGGAACAGACATCCTGAGAAAGGATAATAGGAGATGTCACCCACTGACCTGATGGGGAGTCAGAGCCGAGCCTCCAGGTGCAGCTACCAAGAGGAAGGCTGCGCTCAGACACACTGGGAGCCGACACCAATTCCTCAGATCCGATTCCAAGGCTACGGCTCCGAGCCAGTTGGATCCGACCTGCTCAAGGTCATAGCCGACGTCAAGGTACAAGGTACCATCGGCGTCGGCCCCTCGACACCAAGTGTCCTTGGATGCAAGGGCTCCAAAACAGAGGGCCGGATCGGAGGAGTAATCAGGGTGAAAAAGGGCTGCGTGCTCCCTGCTCCAGAGGGAGAGTGAGGCAGGCAAGACTCCCATTTGTATTTGGGTGCGGATGAACGTCTGCATCATCCTATCCATCTCCGATTCGCTAATGCTCCGGGCGGAGTGGGAATAAGAGGTGACCGACATTGGCCTGGAGGGCCAGTGAGGAGAAGCCTGAGCCAGTGACTGACTCTGGGGAGAACTGAGAAGAATGGAGCCGACCTAACTTTAGGTGGGGGTGGTGGCTGGAGCCAAGCGATCCGGGGATCAGTTTCTTGGCATATCCTTTCTAGTAGTTTTATCCCCATCCCTGGGCCTCTTGACGGGAGTTTGAGTCCCAGACACCGGGGAGGATGCAGGGGCAGAAGCCAGGGGCACAAGGACTTGAGTCCCCACAGAGGGAAGAAGGCCCTTAAGAATCAGTTTGTCCCGCCTGTCCTTAACTGCCCAGGGATTAAACCTGGCACAGATGGAACAGGAGGTCTGGACATGGGCTGCCCCAAGACACACTACGCATAGAGTGTGGCCATCGGCTGGGGAGAGATTATGGTCACACTTTGTACACTTTCTGAAGCCAGGTTTGGGAGTGTCAGACATATCCCAACCTCAGGCCCAGCACACTTACTATCACACAGAACATGCATGCATGGAAAGAAAAAAGGAGAGAGAGAGAGAGAGTGTGTTTTTTTTTTTTTTAAAGACAGAAACGTGGAGGGGAGGGAGAAAGTAGAGAAGAAATATACAGAGAGAAAAGAGAAGATTTACTCCCAAAACGACACTTACTAAACTTTTTATGCAGGAAGCTTGGATCATGATGCAGACATACAGGCGGCAAACGTGAATTGAAGGGAGGAAGGAGACAGGAGCTTTATTGGTAAGGGGAGGAAACTTGGATCGGAGTGGAAAAATGCAACAGTTTTGTAATCTATCTAAGGATGAGTTTAACGCTACTGATTCCTTAACTAAAAATACTGATTTGATGATTAAGAATGTGGATAAAGGTGGGGGCATTGTGGTCATGAGTAGTTACTTTTATCATGAGAAAATGTCTTTGATGTTACAAGATGATGAATATGTTAATATTACAAGGGGTGAAAGTAACCTGCTCTCACTTAGACTATGTGAGGTTATATGCGGTATGCATGATGCAGGTCAGTTAAATGATGAGCCGTTTAATTACTTGTTTGTTAAAAACTATTAAAATTCCTATGATGTATGGTATACCGAAACTGCACAAGTCGGAAACAAATCCACCTATGAGACCTATTGTTTCCGCAAGAGGGTGGGTAACAGAACCCATCTCTAAGTTTTTAGAGAAGCAATTAAGACACCTGCTAGATAAGACCACCAAGATTTTAAAGGATACTAGTATGCTTTTAAAACAGTTTTATAACTGGAACCATGGGAGTCTTGCTGATGAAACTTACTTCATAACAGATATAGATTCATTACTTATGGTTATCCCTTCATGATTGTGGTATAGACAGCATGAAAGCATTTTTGTTGAATTTTTCTGATTTTGATATAGAGAAAATAACTGTAATCTGTGAACTGTTAAAACTTGTTTTGGAAAATAATGTTTTCATGTTTTAGTCTAAACTGTACTACCAAGCTAAAGGGTAGTAATGGGTACGCCAGGCTTGTTGGCTGTTGGTGAAGCACGCACCAAGAGGAGAAAACGCTGAGAGAAGAAGGGAGACACTTTTGAGATTTTAATTATTTTTTCTCTGTTTATTTGCTAAGTTTTTCTGCATAGCTGCCTAGTTTGAGCATTTTCTGGCTTGTTAAACTTGATTTCTGCATTAGTAGCTGTATTTAGAGCACAACCAAAAGTTGTTTACTGAATTTCCTGTTTGCGCTTAATTTTAAATTGTTTTTTTCCTCAAAACTTGCATATTTTCTGTCCTTGACCTAGCACTCTTGTGTGGGGTCATTTACTGCACTGTTATAACTTGATATTACCTGTGAACCTCTGCTATCTCTGAAAAAACAAAAACAAAAAAAATCTTGCTTTTTTCCCACTTTTCTGAGATTTAAAAAAGTTCAGTTACAGGCTTGCTGTTTCCTGAACTGTTTGTAAGTTTCTGTGAGGCCATTTTTGCTTGGGCTAAAGGAAAGTCTCTCTGTTGATCAGTGGCAGTGAATAACATTGAGCAGCCTTCCCTGCCCCCCGTAGGAGTGGTTACTGACTTGAAACTGTAGTTTTATTGGCCAACAGGGGTCATTTCCAAAACTCATTCATCTTCCTCTCTTAAAACCTAGTTGCCTCGTGGTTTTGGCGTCTTTTCAGGCTTGTTGGCTGTTGGTGAAGCACCCACCAAGAGGAGAAAACGCTGAGAGAAGAAGGGAGCCACTTTTGAGATTTTAAGTATTTTTTCTCTGTTTATTTGCTAAGTTTTTCTGCATAGCTGCCTAGTTTGAGCATTTTCTGGCTTGTTAAACTTGATTTCTGCATTAGTAGCTGTATTTAGAGCACAACCAAAAGTTGTTTACTGAATTTCCTGTTTGCACTTAATTTTAAATCGTTTTTTTTCCTCAAAACCTGAATATTTTCTGTCCTTGACCTAGCACTCTTGTGTGGGGTCATTTACTGCACTGTTATAACTTGATATTACCTGTGAACTTCTGCTATCTCTGAAAAAACAAAAACAAAAAAAAATCTTGCTTTTTTCCCACCTTTCTGAGATTTAAAAAAGTTCAGTTACAGGCTTGCTGTTTCCTGAACTGTTTGTAAGTTTCTGTGAGGCCATTTTTGCCTGGGCTAAAGGAAAGTCTCTCTGTTGATCAGTGGCAGTGAATAACATTGAGCAGCCTTCCCTGCCCCCCCGTAGGAGTGGTTACTGACTTGAAACTGTAGTTTTATTGGCCAACAAGGGTCATTTAGAAAACTCCTTTATCTTCCTCTCTTAAAACCTAGTTGCTTCATGGTTTTGGCATCTTTTCAGGCTTGTTGGCTGTTGGTGAAGCACCCACCAAGAGGAGAAATCGCTGAGAGAAGAAGGGAGCCACTTTTGAGATTTTAAGTATTTTTTCTCTGTTTATTTGCTAAGTTTTTCTGCATAGCTGCCTAGTTTGAGCATTTCTGGCTTGTTAAACTTGATTTCTGCATTAGTAGCTGTATTTAGAGCACAACCAAAAGTTGTTTACTGAATTTCCTGTTTGCACTTAATTTTAAATCGTTTTTTTTCTCAAAACTTGCATATTTTCTGTCCTTGACCTAGCACTCTTGTGTGGGGTCATTTACTGCACTGTTATAACTTGATATTACCTGTGAACCTCTGCTATCTCTGAAAAAACAAAAACAAAAAAAAAAATCTTGCTTTTTTTCCCACTTTTCTGAGATTTAAAAAAGTTCAGTTACAGGCTTGCTGTTTCCTGAACTGTTTGTAAGTTTCTGTGAGGCCATTTTTGCTTGGGCTAAAGGAAAGTCTCTCTGTTGATCAGTGGCAGTGAATAACATTGAGCAGCCTTCCCTGCCCCCCGTAGGAGTGGTTACTGACTTGAAACTGTAGTTTTATTGTCCGTTTTGGGTCTATTCCTGCTTCTTTCCAGCCCCTGCTATCAAGCACGCCTTAACGCGATTTAGCGCGGAGTTGCCACTAGAGCAGCATTGGGCAGCGCCGGTTTAACAAGGTTAAACTTTTTCTGGCTCCATAAAGTCTGTTCTTCAATTTTTCTCTTAGAACTGCTCTGTTAGGAACCTAAACAGTTTACACCTTCACTAAAAAGCACGGCACTTGTTCCTAATTGCTTTTTCTTCTCAAAAAGCTCAGCACTTGTCTTAAAAGCATATCCCTTGTCTTATAAGCATTTTCTTTGCAGGTCAAGCACTCCTATATTATACAAATCCCTCACTTGCAAAACCCCCCAGGAGTGCCCACTTCCCTGCTAAGCCCTCTACTTTTCTGTCTCATACCAACTCATAATTCTTTTTAGCATGTCGAAGGGTCAGATGCTGGCGTCCTCTCCTGCCCAGTTGGTGAATCTGGGAATTCTGAGGCAATGTTACAATTGCCTCATGTACACGGACAACCCTCTCCTCCTCCCACATAACACTAACACTTGCGAGAGATGCAGCTATTTAGCCAAACTGGAGTCTGAGCTCTCTCAACTCAGGACTGGCAAGACCAGGCAGGAGGAGAAGGCAACTACACACACCACAATACAAGTCTCACATAACTCAACCACACCACTGAATCAAACACATAAACACACTAAGACATACTCGGAGGCTCTGAGTAAAAATTTACCTAAACAGCAAAGGCCTCCAAAGCAGACACCCAAGCAACTGCAAACTCAAGACACCACACAAACAACACATAAAAAAATACAACACCAAACATACTTGTCATAGGTGACTCCATAGTCAGACACACTGACGTCCCACTCACCAGGCTGAACAAGGAGAAGGTCACGGTAAGCTGCCTATCGGGCGCTAGAATCCGCCACATAACACAAGCACTCAGGTCACTCCACGGCAAGTACAAGTATGACACAGTCATTGTCCATGCTGGTGTGAACGACCTGAGACGTACCTCCCTGGACTACATGAAAAGAGACATAGAGGAGCTCTCTGATTATGTAGCCCAGGCAGGTATGACCCTGACCCTGAGCAGTATCCTTCCTTCACCACGAATGATGCCACAATATAGTGACAAGATGATCAGCTTTAACAATTGGCTTAATTTCTGGTGTCATTCAAAGGGGATCCAGTGTCTGTCTGCTTGGGATGACATGCTTGACAAGCCACGCTGCTTCGCAAGGGACGGCTTGCACCTGTCACCCCTGGGATTCCGGATATTGGCTAAGGCTCTTGCCACCCCCATAGTGCCTTTTTTAGGCAAGTAGTGATTGGGCCATTTATATGGCCACATGCAGCTGCGGAGCATTCTACATTGGGCAAACTTCCAGGTGCATTAGATTACGCATTTCTGAACATTATAGTAACATGAAACATAAAAAGGTGACTAATGCTCTATACAAACTCCAGTTAGTTCATCCAACAGCAAAATTTATGTTTACTATAATTGATATAATACAAGGTGATCGTAAAAACAAAACTGGTTGGCACAACATTTTAAATTGCAAAGAAAAAAAGTGGATAATTAAACTGGGTGGTCTTTTTTACCCAGGTCTTAATGAATATTTATAAGCACCTAACCTATGGGATCCATGTGTTGACTATTTAAACAGCATGTATTGGAATTTTTTGTATACACTGATGAAGGCTGTGTAATTTACCAGCCGAAACCGGTCTGTTTGTACTTGTTGTTATGTTATTTTATTAATAGATTTATTTCAGTCACTGATTGCTGGCTCCATTTTTTCTGTTTCGTTTTTTTAGGCAAGGCTCAAATTCTAAACCTACCATCCTAGAAAACAAAAACGGGAAGAAACTAAGGGTAATGCTGCTCAATGCCAGAAGTCTAAATCTCAAAATGCACGCACTTGAGGCCCTTCTCAGTATGGAGAACATCGATGTCTGTGCTGTGATTGAAACCTGGTTCAAGGCTCCTGAGAGCACCCCGGCACTATCAGGTTTTACCTCATATCATGCGTTCCGGCCCCAAAACCCGGACCATACCACAAAAGGAGGGGGTGTATCCATATTCATCAAGGATACCCACACCTCCAGGTTGGTGGCTACGCACGAAGCATCGGAAACCATCCAGGTGCAATTAACCATAGGCAAAACTGCTCTACAATTTGTAGCATGCTACAGGCCACCCTCTCAAACTCAGGAAACCCACACAGCCTTCCTGAAGACACTGGAGGGTATAAATGTATCACCAAACACCATCATATTGGGTGACTTCAACTACCCGAATATAGACTGGGAACATTACTCAAGCCCCAACTTTCTAGCCCAAAGGTTCCTGGAGTTCATAAATTCAAATGCCATGGAACAACTAGTCACCATCCCCACAAGAGGAGAAAATATACTAGATCTCATCATCACAAACATGGGGACAAAATGCTCCACACCGGAAGTATATCCCTCTTTGGTGAGATCAGATCATAAACTAATCTCACTAGAAATCCACATCCCGCCCCCACACCAAACAAAAAAGACCACAGTGAAGAACTTCTCTAAAGCAAACTTCACACTACTCAAGACAGGTGTGGTATCTTTTAAGGCCCCCGAGCCAAAGGAAACCACAACCCAATCTGCGGAAGCCCTTACAAATGCCTTCTATGAACACCTTCAGGACTGCATGGATCAGGCAATCCCAAATAAAACCAAGACTCTTTCCACCAAGGGCAAACGTCCAGTCTGGTGGACCCCAGCCATAAACAAACTTTGCAATAAGAGGAGAAAGCTATTACATGATAGAGCAAAATCCCAAAAAGGGAAGGCATCTTTGATCAGTACTAGCAAGAAACTACGATCCCTCATAAAATTATCCAAGGCCAACTTTGAGAAAAAAATTGCCATTGATTCAAAAGACAATCATAAGGCCTTCTTCAGCTATGTCAGAAACCTGGGTGGAAACTCCCAGATATGCTCAGAATTAGTCCAAAATGATACAAAAATCACTGAACCCACAGACATTGCCAACATACTGGCAGACAGGTTCAGCGCAAACTTCACCCCCCTCTCCCCCCCAAAAGGAGAGATAACTATCCCAACAGAGTTTAGCCTCCCAGACATCTCAAATGCGCAGGTGAAAGCTGCTCTCTCTAAAGCTAAAAACACAGCATCAATGAGATCGGATGGTGTCCCCAGCTGTGTGCTACATGAACTCAATTAAGAACTAAACCCGCACATAAGGCAGCTGTTTAATCTTAGCCTTACCACAGCACATGTGCCTAAGGAGTGGCGTACGGCAACTGTGGTCCCACTCCACAAAGGCGGTGCCTCTACGGACCCTGGTAATTACCGCCCCATAAGCTTAACAAGCCTGGTCTGCAAAGCTATGGAGAGGATCATAATGGAACTCAAACAAGGACATAGGGGACTTGCAGACCTTGGACCCAACCCAGTTTGGCTTTGTCAAGGGCAGATCTTGCCTTTTGAACTTGGTCGACTTCTTCGAAACAGTTACCAAGGCCATTGATGAGGGAAAGGCAGTCCATACAGCCTACCTTGACTTTGCAAAAGCTTTCGACACAATACCCCACTCGGGTATCATAGAGAAACTTACCAGCTTAAATGTAAACCCATATGTCACAAGATGTGTTGCAAACTGGCTAAAGGACAGAACCCACAGGGTTAGAGTTGCTGGAGCCATGTCAGACTCCAAGCCAGTTACAAGTGGTGTCCCACAGGGCTCAGTCCTTGGCCCCCTATTGTTCGGCATCGACTTCTCAGAAGTACAGGCAAACATAGGAGGACTATGGCTGACAAAGTTTGCGGATGACTGCAAACTGGGTGCCATAGTGGATAGTACATCGGACACAGACATCCTTCAAAGGGGTCTCACGGAAACTGATAGCTGGTGCCAGAGCCATGGCCTGAAGTTAAACGCAAAAAAGTGTATAGTCATACCCTTCGGGAAAAACAAGGTAACCCCAAGCTACCATATAGATGGCAACCCACTAAGCACAGAAGAGGTTATCAGGGACCTGGGTACCCAGGTTGACAGTGGCCTCTCGTTTGACACTCACGTTGCTAAAGTGGTTCGAAAGACCTTCTACATTGCCCACCTGATCATGAAGGGATTCACATCCAGATCTAGTGAGGTCATTGTTCCCCTGTACTCTTCACTTATCAGACCAATGATCGAGTACAATGCCCCATTCGGGATGTATCTTACCCGACACCTGCAGCAATTGGAGAGACCCCAAAAGTTCCTCACCAAAAGGATAAAGGGACTCCAAAACCTGTCATATACTGCCAGACTGAAGAAACTCCAACTCTATTCAGTTGCATACCATCTGCTCAGAGGTGACCTGTGCCTAACATACAAGGCCATGTCCAACCCGGAATTAATGGACATGCTCCACCTCAAAAAATCCAAATCCACCAGAACCACTAGAGCAAGTGACTTAAACCTTAGCACGGATATAAATAGGACGTCCTGGAGGGATAGATTTATCACCCAGAGACTCCCCATGCTGTGGAATAAAATCCCGGTCCATGTGAGGCAGAGCACCTCGCTGGCTCTGTTCAAGAGAAATCTTGACCGGTGGATGGGAGATCGTAGGTTTACCCCGGGAATCATCTCTGTGTCACTGCTGGACAGAAGCACAACAAACTAATGGGCACATTATTTCTAACATAAGGGGTGGCGTAAGCCACATAACTTTGGGCTAGGCTTATAAATGCCTTAGGGCAGATAGCCTAGTATAAACCTATGAACCTATATGCAAATAATGTATATATTATCTACACAAAATCCATTTAAGGACAACATCTGTTTCTCCAACCGATTTGTGGATGACTTGTTTGCCATATGGAAACGGAATGTTACAGACTTTCATGATTTTCTTGAGTATATAAATGCAATGACTTCATTTTTGAAATTTAAATATGAGATTTTCTGTAGTAAAATTACATTCCTTGATATATTATTACGGAAGGATAATATGGGTAACATTCAAGATGGCCTAATGGTTAAGGTGTTTGCCTTACAAACACAAGGTGCACAGTTTGAGTCTCACACGGGATAATTGGCTAGGCCTAAAATGGCTCGCAAAGGCAGTTGGCCTAGTACTAATCTATGAATTATATAAGACTGTTAACTCATTCACTCCAATGGAGCTCAGGAAGTTTGCAATGTAACTAAAAAACTTTTCCAAAGCTGACTTTGTGCTCCTAAAAACAGAGATGGCTAACTTCACAGCACCCATGTCAATGGAAAATAGATGCATGACTGCCGAATCATACACCAATGCACTGTATGAACACGTACATAAATGCATGGAACTAGCCATACCCAACAGAACCAAGATGATGTCCTCCAAAAAAAGGAAGCCAATCACGTCCCCTGCCCATTACTAAACTCTACAACAGAAGGAAGAAACTGTTGTAGAAAAGGTGAAGTCCCAAGACTGGAAAAACTCCCTTATTAGCCTCAACAAAAAGTTGAGATCCCTCATCAAAACCTCTAAAGCCAGCTATGAAGGCAGAATTGAGGGAGACACTAAAAGCAACCACAAAGCCTTCTACACTTATATCAAGAATCTCCATGGTAATACCCAGGTTTGCTCTGAGTTACTGCACAATGGTACATCCTATACTGAGACAACAAATACTGCCAACATACTGGCCGACAGATTCAGTGCCAACCTTACCCTCTCACCCCCCCAAAGGACAAATCACCATACCAGAGGAATGCCACGCACCCCGCATTAATGTAGCGCAGGTTAAAGCTGCCTTGTCCAAGGCCAAGAATACAGCTTCAATGGGACCCGACAATAATCCCTGGATGTGCTCTACATGAACTACAAAGTGAACTGGGATCACATCTGTACGCCCTGTTCAAACACAGCCTCGCCTCAGGCTTTGTCCCTACTGAATGACGCACTGCTACAATCATCCCTCTCCATAAAGGGGGAGCGACAACAGACCCTGGGAATTATTGCCCCATTAGCCTGATGAGTCTGATATGAAAGGCTATGGAGCGCATCATCATGGACCAAATTAACAAGGATATAGGGAATTTCCAAATTCTAGATCCCGCTCAATTTGGTTTTGTGAAAGGTAGACCATGCCTGGTTGACTTGAGTCCGTCATCAGCGCTGTATGAGGCAAGGCAGTTCATACAGCCTACCTCGATCTGGCCAAGGCCTTTGATACCATTCCCCAGTCAGGAATTACTGATAAACTCATTAAACTAGGCAACAACCCCTATATCACTAGGTGGGTTGCAAATTGGCTCACAGATAGAACCCACAGTGTGAAAGTCGCGAACTCCAAGTCAGACTGCCGACCAGTCAGGAGTAGAGTCCCACAGGGATTGGTCCTGGGTGCTCTCCTGTTTGGCATCTACTTTTCAGAAGTCCAGGCCAAGAATGAGGGACTCTGGATGACCAAGTTCACAGACGACTGCAAGTTGGGAGCCATTATTAACTCTCCAAGTGATGTAGACATCCTACAGAAAGGCCTCACTGAGACTAATGATTGGTGTCGAAACTATGGCCTTAAGCTTAATGCCAAAAAATGTGTCATCCTTCTTGGGTAAAACTCAGTTCCCACTAATTACCACATCAATGGGAGCCCACTAAACACTGAAGGCGTTATAAGAGATCTGGGGACACAGGTTGACAGCAACCTCTTCTTCGACCACCACATTGGCACTGTGGTCAGAAAGTCCTTCTATGTGGAACATCTCATTGCCAAGGGTTTTGCATCCAGGAAGAAAGAGGTCATTTCTCTCTACTGTTCCCTCATTAGGCCAATCATCAAGCATAATGCCCCATTTGGCATGTACCTCACTAGACACATGCAACAGCTTGAAAGGCCAGAAAAGTACTTCACGAAGAGGATCCTAGGCCTTAAACACATGTCCTACATGGACAAACTCAAAAAAACTCCAGCTATTCTCTGTCTCATATTGTCTACTAAGCAGCGATCTCTGCTTGACTTGCAAAGCCATGTCTGACCCAGCTCTGTTAGAAATGCTACATCTAAAGAAATCCCAATCCCTCCGCACCACATGCTCCAGAGACCTCAAACTCATTACCACAATCAACAGAACATGCTGGAGGGACAGGTTCATAACACAGAGATGGCTGGTCTGGAATAGACTTCCAATACATGTCAAGCAAAGCACCTCACTGGCCCTCTTCAAAAGAAATCTTGATGAGTGGATGCGAAATAGAGAGTTCACCCCGGGGATCACTCCAATGGATGCGCTTGATAGAGGCACTGGGAACTAACGTCGGGCGACACAATGCCAGGGTTCTTCTATGGGCTAGGCTTGTAAAGGCTCCACGGCCATTAGCCTAGTACACACCTATGAACTTCCAATGGGCGGAGGTAAGTCTTTCAACAGAATCAAATTATGTCCTCACATTTCAAACAAATGTTCATATCTCAGGAAACATAGAGGTTATGTAAGAAGTATGAAAGGCAAACTCTTCGGCACAAACTATTTTTATAGTAGTAATATTCTTTAGTTTCTATGTCTTAAACCGAATTTTATAAGTCATAGTAAACACAGTAACTATTACATTTGCAATATGTTGTAAACATCTTACAATATCTTAGCAACCACTCAGGTTAAGCACAAACTGTAAGCAGCACTTTATTCATCTGCCTGAGAGCTTTCGTATGAAGCTAACAAGTTCTGTCTGTGTTACTTGGTTGTTGTGATAGTTAGAAAAATGTGAAAATTATATCTATATGAATTAATATCATAAAAACAACAGTTAATATCTATTTACCTGCACTACACAGAAGTCAAATATTAATGCAGTTGAGTTTGCCATTGGGTAAGATTTAAGATGAAATCTCTTAAAACCTTGCACAATGCATGGTTTTGGAATTATTGATACAAATATGAACAAACAATATTTGACGCCTAGAGGCGTTAGTAGGAGTTAACTACAGATGCGCCTGGTGGCGTCGCTCAAAAGAAATAACTATTTACATCACAGCAGCATGCACCCACCATTTGTTTTCAGGAATACTGTTAAGAACCAGATGCAGAGGGTAGCTAGGCTTAATACTATAAATGTTAATATGGCAGAGCAGTTGGGATAACATGAGTAAAGATTTTATTGATCAAGTTTATTCTAAGAAGGACGTTATGGTAGCATGTGATTTAGTGAAACAACAGCGAAATAATAATGATGATGTTCGATCACTATTTAGTGATGACTATGAGTCAAATGCTGGGAGTGAATACTAGCAGGAATGGTGTTAGATGTGTGTTAACATATAAGAATAACACAACAATGGTGAAGCGGATAATTAACCGGCATTGGCCTGTATTACAGGATATACCAGAGTTGAGACAGAGAGCTGGTAAAGCACCCACTTTTGGTTATAAGCGTAACTCTACACTTAAGCAAAAGCTTTGTTACAAAGAGCAATCTATGCATTTTTTTTAATATTACTAGCAGTAAGCACAGTACTTTTAAATGTAATGACTATATACTGTAAATATATATGTAGAAAAATCTATTAAGCACCCTGTTACAGGTAAAGATTTTCTTTTACATGCTTACGGGAACTGTAACACAAATAATGTAATACATTTAGTTAAGTGTGACTTATGTGCAGGGTATTATGTAGGAATGACCAATAAGAAACTTAAGGATCGAATAGCTGGTTATATGAATGATATAAAGTGTAAACTTACTACTAATACCTTATATAAAAATATTTTGGAAAAAGGGGAACATCATAAGTTTAACTTTATGATTCCGAAGGTGGTCTATTTGCCGTTACATGGGGGAGATATAAAATTAATAACTGAAAATGAAGAAATGAAACGGATTTGGAGAATGAAAGCCCATTTACCACCAGGACTTAATGAAACTTTTACTTTAAAACCTTTACTTAAGCATTTAACTGAGAAAGTATAATTGATTTTATGTGATTTTAATTTAATATTTAAGTGTTATATTACTCTTGTTTGAAACTATGTTCGCCTGAAGAAGCCTTGTTGGTGAAAGTTGTAACTTGTGATTAATAAATCAACGACCTTGTGTGTTTTCCAGTGCCTCATTTTTGTATTTTGATATTTTCAGGGAGAACTGGATTTACGACCTGCTCACTGCTGTTTGTGTTGCATTGGAGATGAACCTCATTGAAGCATTAGCCAGGGAAGTTGAGTGGATAGCTTCGGAGAGACCAATTTAAGACACTCCAGAGGCAGCAACTCTAAAAAGGAGGTGGTGAGTTCCGAGACTAAATCTCTTTAAAACCAGGTAAAATGTGCCATGTAGTTGGTTGCTCTCAGTCCGAATGCAGCTGAGGTAAACACGCGCTTCCCAAAGTGGTCAATCGCCCAAGAATCCCTGTTTGGGGGGACAGACTGTGGAGCTTTGTTTGGCGAGCTTCTTCTTTGTAGCTGCAGCCACCACGATGGCATCAACAGAGATGTCCTTACTCCCAAAACTTTGGTCCTTTGGGCAACTAAGAAATTTGTCTGCCTTTTTGGGAATTGATTCCACTGTGTCCTGTTTCTTCCACCCCCTGTTGGCGATGAGTTATATGAGCCCGTTGGCAGGGAGGGGGGCCCCCATAGGTAGAAGATGGGCTTGTCTTGAAGGTCTTCAGGAACACGGATTCCTCTGAAGATGGGGTGGGGAAGACCAACTGCCTCTTTGCTTTACAATCTCAAGGATGTCTCCAAGGGATACTTCCTCAGACAAAAGTCTGGGGGACCCGTCTTCCTCCTCTAAATCCGTGTCCTCAGTGAGGGACTCTCTAGGGGAGTCCAAGTGCTTCTTCTTGCATGTCCTCTTCCGACAGGGGTCTTCCATGATGGGCTCTGGGGAGGACTCAAAAAGGCAGGGACCTCAAGCACGGTAACGCCCGTCTGAAGGCACTCACAGGACGGCTGACCCTGGAAGGATGATGAGGGCTTGACTCTCAAAGTCAAGAGGGGTGGATCTAGAGATGAAGGAGAGGTAACTGCCTAGCCAGAGAAGGTCCTCTCTACCACCCAGAAGGCCGACAAACTGGACGAGGCCCCTCTCCTCTCCCACGACCGCAGCCGCCTGGGAAGGAAGCAGGGACCCCAATGGAGCACCGACTTCTCCAGACGACAGCAGCCCAGAGCTGTCCAGCGTGGAGTCTCCCAACGGGAGGGAATGGTCCGAAAACTCCGAGCCCAACCCCATCCCTCAGGAACCAGCATAGGCCTTGCGTGGCCGCGGTGCAGCCAGTTCTGAGGGCAGAGGAACAGAGCCCACAAGGGACCCTGACAGTGTTGGAAAGGGAGGGATACCCAACACAATCTGCCTCTCACAGAGAATGCTCCGATCCTGGTAATCCAAATCCAGGTGGGTTGAATGAGTAGAGTAAAGTCCCGTGAAGAGGGAAGAACCCCTGGGCAACTGAGTCAGGGATGTTAACAAGCTCAACTCGATTTGGGCCTTGAGAAAACTCATAATCATCCTATCGATATCTGTGAGGAGCACACTTCTGGAAGCCCTGGAAGATACTGAAGAATGTCCTGACCTGGCCGGAGACCCTGACTCTGTCCTGCGGTCTCAGGAAGGAGACCAACTCCTATGCCTCAGATCCAGACTCCTGGACCTCAAGGGGGAGCTTTCAATGATTATCGGATCCAATATAACCTTCGGATCCGAAGACTTGGACAGATCCAACAGTTTAGCCAGCACTGAAGCCGGATCCTACAGACAAAGGCAGCTTGCGCCAAATCTGATCTGAGGGCCTCCGATGCTCCAAAGACTCAGATACAAAGCCAAAGAGGCTGGGCTCAGATCCAGGGATCCGAAAGCCTTGGCTTTTTTGAAGGGGAATCCATAGAGGAAGAAGAGGATGTCTTCCTTTTGGGACCTGCTGGGGGCTTAGAGGGAAGCCTGAGGCTAGAGGACCCCCCGCTAGCAAGTTCCTTTAACAGGACTTTATTCCTGTGATCCATTAGACCCCTGGAGTTGAATGCAGCACAAATGCCACATTCAACCTCCAGGTGACTTTCTCAAAGGCAATAAACGCACTCCTCGTGCGAGTCGGAAGACAGCATTTTCGGACTGCATGAGAAGCATCTTTTAAAGCCCGAAGGCTTCTCAGACATTTTAGAAATAAAGCACACACACACCCGCACAACACCTGCACTCTCTACAGGGAGGGGGAGATATAAAAACTTTTAGTTATGTACTTACCATAACTTTAGATGTATGGGATCCATCTCGCCTACATTCTGTACTGATGGGTTCGGAGCCGATCTTCGGCTCCGACTCGGCACGCTATACTATAGAACGAAGTCTCTTATTGGCTGAGCTATCCCACATCCCAGGATGCACCACCACTGCTTCCCCAGATCTTGTTTGTCCGCACACATGCACACACACATAGACTGTTGATATAATATTGTCAGGTGTTTCAAGAGATGAAACAGTTGAACTCGGACCATCCAGTCTCTTCTGATCTCCAAGGCAGGGGGAAGGAGGGTGGGTTATTAGGAATGTAGGCGAGATGGATCCCATACATCTAAAGTTATGGTAAGTACATAACTAAAAGATGTAATGTGATCCTATCTCGCCTACATTCTGTACTGATGGGACAGCGTCCCTAGCACCTGATTCCTGGGTGGCTCACTGGAAAACACTCCTGAGAACTGTGGAACCGAAGGAAGCTCGCCCCCGAGATGCCACGTCCAATTTGTAATGAGAAATAAAGGTGTGAGGAGAAGACCACGTAGCCGCCACACAAATGTCACTAATAGCAAGCTTGGAATGAAAAGCTGCCGAAGTAGCCATAGCCCTGGTAGAATGAGCTTTCACTGTAGCTATAAGCTCTTTGTTAGAAATGAATTAAGTATGGCTGATACAGTCTCTGATCCACTTGGCAATAGTGACTTTCGTGACGGCTTTGCCCAATTTATTGTCTGAAAAGGACACAAACAACTGATCTGTTTTTCGTGCTTGGTGCATCCTATGCAAATAGAAGTGTAATTGTCTATGGACATCCAAGGTGTGAAAGATGTATTCTGCTCTGTTTGAATCTTCGGGAAGAAAACTGGAAGTTCCAGTGATTGCTGCAGACAAAAATTAGAACAAACCTTAGGAACAAAGGATGGGTTCGGTCTGAGGGATACTCTATCCTTGTGAAAAACCAGATATGGTGGTTTAACACATAGGGCTTGAAGTTCTGAAACTCGCCTGGCTGATGTAATTGCAACTAATAAAGCAGTCTTCCAAGAAAGAAATTTTAAGTCACAAGTTGCTGCCGGTTCAAAGGGGGAAGAGGTTAAAGCACCTAACACCACATTAAGGTCCCACGGCGAAGCGGGATGAGATATCGGGGGCCGTAGCAGCTCAGCACCTTTCATGAAGGCTTTACACAACTTGTTGCTCATCAAAGGTGGTTCTATGCTCTCGTGAAAATTGGAAATAGCCGCCAATTGAACTTTGATGGTAGAGACCGAACAACCTTGGTTGAACAGAGAAGCTAAAAACTTCAGAACCTCTGACACCGGGGCTGTCATGGGGTCTAAGCCCCGGAGTTGGGACCAAATAGCAAATCTCTTCCATTTGCTGCTATACATTTTCTTAGTAGAAGTCTTGTGGGCCGAGGACAAGATATGTATGACTTCCGGGTCCAAAGCATGGTTCCTGACTATGGTCGGAAAAGGAGGAGCCAAGCTGTTAACTTCAACGAGTGGAGGGACTGATGAAGCTGTCCCGACTGATGGGTCAAGAGATCCGGAACTTGGTCCAGGAACCATGGACCATCCAGTGCATATTTGCGAAGAAAGGGAAACCAGACTTGACGAGGCCAGTATGGGGCAACTAGAATCATTTTGCTCTCCAAGCGAATCGCCTTCTGGATCACCTTGGGAAGAAGGGGAACCGGTGGAAAGGCGTATAGCTTGGACTAGGGCGTCCTTGGGAATCTCCCCCGGAACTGGGGTGAGAGAGAAGAACTGTTGGCATTTCGTGTTGAGGGGGGTTGCGAAAAGGTCGCAACAAGGAGTTCCCCATCTCCTGAAAATCTGAGTTGCCACTCTGTCGTTCAGAGACCACTCGTGAGGGGAGAGAATAGTTCTGCTCAGTTTGTCGGCTATCACATTGGATCTCCCTGGAATGTGTGTTGCTACCAGAAAACGTTTGGTCGCAATCGCCCAATCCCATACCTTCATGGCCTCTCTGCAAAGGGGGTAGGATCTGGTCCCTCCTTGCTTGTTCAGGTACCAGACTACCGACATGTTGTCGGACTGAATGGCAATCGTACCCTGGGGGAGGTAATTGTGCAGTGCTTGCAGCGATAGAAGCACCGCCCTCATTTCCAGTATGTTGATGTGGAGGAGACTCTCGTCGGACTGCCACTTGCCTTGGACTGACCTGCCCAGGTAATGTCCCCCCCACCCCGTCTGGGAGGCGTCCGTAGTCAATGTGGCCACTGGAGGTGGTGGAGCGAAGGGTCGCCCCTGATCCAGGTTGGAGGAAAGAAGCCACCAACAAAGGTCCTGTTTGCACGTCTCTGTGATCAGAATGTGGTGACTGAGTGGGAGATCCTGATAAGACCACTGGACTGACAGGAGCCACTGGAGAATCCTCATATGTAACCTTGCTAAGGGGACTAGGAGAACGGTGGCCGACATGGAACCTAACAGTTGTAGGACCATCCTCGCTGGGGCTCGACGTCTGAGGAGCAAAGCTCGAACTTGAGACTGCAGTGTTTCTATCCTCTCTGCAGGAAGATAGACTCGCATTTGCTTTGAGTCTATCTCTGCTCCAATAAACCAAATGCGTTGAGATGGCAGCAACACGGACTTTGTCCAATTGAAGGTGATTCCTATGGAGTTGCCTAGAGATATAGTGGCTGCTAGATTTTGTAAGAGTAGACGACTGGAGGTGGCAGTTAGGAGCCAGTCGTCTAGGTATGGAAACACCTGGAATCCTAGACTTCTCAGGTGAGCAGTCACCACCGCCAAACATTTGGTGAACACCCTGGGGGCTGTGGTGAGACCAAAGGGCAGTGCACGGAACTGGAAATGACTGTCTCCCAGGCTGAAGCGCAAGTGTCTCCTGGACGCCTGATCTATCAGGATGTGATAATAGGCGTCCTTGAGATCTATGGAGCACATCCAAACACCTTTCTCCAGCAGCGGGAGAATGGATTGCAAGGTGACCATCCGGAACTTGGACTTTTTCACTGATCGATTTAGCTTGCTGAGATCCAAAATGGGCCTCAAGTCCCCGGTCTTTTTTGGCACCAAAAAGAATCTTGAGTAAGTCCCTAATCCGGTCTGGCCTGCGGGGACAGGTTGGATGACTCCTTTTTGAAGCAGCTTTGATATTTCGTTGGCTGCAAGATCCCGTTGACTGGGTGGCAGGTCCAGGATTTTTTGGGATGGGGGGGGGTTAAGAAAAAGGGATGGTGTAACCTCCGGTGATGATTCGGAGCACCCATCGGTCCTGAGTGATACTCTCCCAGGCCTTTAGGTGCTTCGAAAAACGACCCGCGACTGGCTCCGGAGCTGCACAGTCGGGCACTCCTTCAGGGATGCTGGAAGGCTGAGGAGCCACGAAAGGACTCGCGGTCTCCAGTGTTGCGGGGGCCTCCGCCGCCTCTGGGACGGCGTCTTCCTGAAAAATTTCCCCCTCCTCTGCCTCTAGAAGGGGGGTCGCTCTGCTGCGAAGAGTAAGGCTTTTGAGATTTACGGAACCACATTTTCCCCCCTCTTCTAGCCTTGGGATAAGGCCTGAAGGGAGTGGAAAACCGTGCCCCTACGGCAGTTAAAGTCTTACCCTCTTGTTCACAGCGAGTCAAGGTGTCCTTTACCTTGGGTCCAAACAGAGAGGACCCATCAAAGGGAGCGTCGGCAAAGGAAGACTTAAAGGCCCCCGCAAAATGACACAGGCGGAGCCAGGCTTGTCTCCGTAGAGCAACGCCTGTTCCCGCCGCTCTGCTCGCCCCCTCGGCTGCATATGAAATGAGCCTCATGGACGAGTTCGATAACGATGATAGGGTAGCCAGCTGAGAGTTAACTGCCTGGGCCAACTGCTCAGGTAAGTTACCAGAGAGGGTATCTGAAAGTTCCTTGACCAGATCCCTCTGAAGTCTGGTGAAGTGCGTCAAATAATTCAGAGACCTTAAAGTAAAGGTTGCTGAAGTAAGGGTGCACTTCCCGTACCGATCCATGCTCCTAGACTCTTTATTAGGAGGATGGACGGACGTTGAAGCCTCTGCCACATCTTGTTGGGTAGCAGATGCCACCACCAGGGCATCTACAGCCACACCTTTGGATAGAAAATCCTTTTCAGGGGGTGCTGAGAGAAATTTATTGGGGCAAGCTGGCACCGGTTCCACAGAATCCGGGTGTTCCCACGCCCTTCGAGAGATCAAATCCAGAAGCTCATCGAAGGGCGGAGACACCCAGGAGGCAGAGGGCTGAGCCCCGAAGGCCTTGAGGAATACCGACTCCTCAGCGGAAGGGGGTTTGGACTGCCAGTCGCCTCATTGCTTCAGGATCTCCAAAATGTCCGCAAAGGAGACATCATCCGAGGACGACTTGGGGGACCCCTCCGCATCATCGAGGTCGGTGTCCAGGGTGAGAGACTCGTCAGGGGAGTCGACGTGCTTCCTCTTGCACTGTCTCTTCCTCTGAGGCTCCTCCGAAGACGCTTCGGAGGGACCTTCAGGAAGGAGGGAACCCCCGATGGGGGTGGCCTCAGGCCCCAGGGCTCCGCTGTCTTGAGACAGGGGGACTACAAAGGAACCAGTCTCCGTGCCAAGGGAAGGTGAAGGTGAGACGGTGGAGGTGGCCAAAGAAGATTTGGCCAAAGCACTCCTCATGGCCCTGAAGGCGGGACCCCCAGAGTCCTGGGAAGGTCCAACCCCCGAGGCCACAACAGTAGACGGCAATCCCGCAGCCAACGCACTGAGAGGGAGGCTCGGAACCGAAAGCATCGGTCCCGAAGCGTCACCCCCGGGGCCGACAGAGGAGGTCCGTGTACCGAACTCCGACCCGAAGGGCGGGGTTGGAGTAAGGGTCGGAACCGACCCGAAAACCTCCACCGGCTCCACCAGCACCGACTCCAACGGTGCCGAGGCTGTTGGAGGAGGAACCAGGACAACAGGGTGGGCAACCGGCTCCGGAGCCGACTGGGCTGGAGCCGAAACCAGCTTTTGAAAGACCGGAGACTGAAACAGCCTTTGAAGCACCCTGTCTATGTCCGAATCTGACATTCTCGGAGACCGAGAAGAGATCGAACGAGTTCGAGTCGACTTCTCCACCGGTTCCGAAGGACTGGGGGACCGGCTCCGAATAGTCTCGATAAATATCGGTGCCGAGGGAGACTCCACAACCATTGCAATTTCCCTCGGAGCCAAAGTGGACTTCGGTGCCAAAGGGGAAGAGTCTGAGCGGGCAACTCTCATCGGCTCCGAAGACAGTGGAGCCGATGAAGGTGACCCGCCTCTCGAAGCTCTAACCGTCGGCTCCGAAGCCAGAGGAGTCAAGGCTGGAGGCATCGAGGCAGACCGTTCCTCCCTCGGCTCCGAAGTCCATGGAGCCGATGGAGAAGCATGCCAAGATTTTTTTGTAGCCGGTTCCGACGGGCTGGTCGGAGCCGACGATTTCTTCTTCTTTGAAGGTGAAGAAGATAAAGCCTCCTCAAAGGAAGGGGTGATAAGCCCTTTTAAAATCAATTTGTTTTTCCTCTCTTGGAGGATGCGGGAGGAAAAAGCGTGACAAACACTGCATGACTCCTGAAGATGCATAGGGCCTAAACAATAAACGCACAAAGAGTGGTCGTCCGTAATGGACATTTTGTAACTGCATTTAGAGCATTTTTTGAATCCTGATGGTCTGTGCTCTTTCGACATGTTGACACACAAATCACTACCACAGAAAAATTCTTTTAAATACACTAACAAAAAATTAGCTTAAAGAAACACGTAAACTGAGGACAAGGCCCCTCTAACTTAAACGGGATCACTTGAAGAAAGACTCACACTAAAAAGCTTCAACAATGCACGAGGGCAAGGCCCTTCTAACTTAAACGGGATCCTTTCCCTCAAACTAAGACAATTTTACCACAAAAGACTCAATCTCACAGTCACACAACAACAAATAGCTGTTAAAACAGCTTTTGGGTAGATTAGCAAAAAATTTCTGACAGAAATTTTTAAGTAACAAGCACTTAGCTCAGCCAAGTCCGAGACCACGTCTTTGCTGTAGAAGCGGCAAATGAGATCTGGGGAAGCAGTGGTGGTGCATCCTGGGATGTGGGATAGCTCAGCCAATAAGAGACTCTAGGTATAGTGGCCGAGTCGGAGCCGATCCGTCGGCTCCGAACCCATCAGTACAGAATGTAGGCGAGATAGGATCACATTACATCTACCTTACTGACAGGAAGGGAGCAAAGATAGGGACAGTTAAGGTAAAAAAGACCCATTACGGAGAAGCACTACCAAAGGCTCGGGAAGAAAAGGTGGAAACCCATGGAAAAAGACTTAGAAAAGCTACAGGAAGGGGAGGAGATATAAACTAACTGCACTGAAGGAAAGGGGACACTAAAGCTATAATAAGGGAAAGAAACTCCGAAAGAAAAAGGCAAATTACACTTATCTGAAGTGAAGTCACTTGAGCTGTAGGGATACACATCCGAAGGTCTCCGCAGCAATCGAGATCTGGAGGGTTGTAGGTCAGCAAGGGGTTATGGGAAGGGGAGGAGCTTGAGCTCTGGCTTTGTCCTTCAGTTGCCGGCTCGGATCCGAGGTCAGATCCAAGATCCATCCGTGATGAATAATGACACGGATAGCATCAGATCATGTTGTTTAGGATCTGACTCTTCCATGTCAGTAACAGACTTACTGATTTTGGCATGGATAGACAAAGTTATTTGTTCATGACAGTCTGATAATTAATAGCCCTTAAGGACTGGGTACAGGAAGCATAGACCTTATTTACCCACCTGTCCATGGTCACACTGTCTTTGTCTAAGGAAAGGGCATCAGCAAAAAGCAGAAGCTTAGATAGCTTATTTGAGGCTAAAGAAATGGTTAAAGTGTCATAAACTGGATTCTAGGGAAAATATGACTTCATCTGAAACTTTATAGAATCTATCAGGGCTGAAGATTGAGAGTCAGGAGCAGAAGATGCAGATGCGAAAGCATCAGGGAAGGTCTCCAGAAGTGGAGGGACATGGACAGGAGCAAAAGTAGCCACTCTTAAAAGGATGTATTATCCTTTCTAGATGTCAGAGATTTGTTAAGAGTTCCACTCGAAATACTTCACCACACTCACAACAGTCTCCATAAAAGATAGCTCTTCCACAGGGGAATCAAGGGAGAGGGAATCTTGCCTCATCACCTGAGGACACCTGACCAGGAGAGTGGGATCTGTCAGGAGTATGCCAGAAAATGATCATCAGAATCAGAGGCCCCATCCTCCTCCTCTGAAGAAGAGTCCACAGTAATCTTATGAGAAGTGGGCAGAATAGCAGAAAAAGAAGAAGGCTTAAGAGCCATAATGGGCTTAAATAGGCTCTGAGAAAAGTGGGCGGCCACAGCGGTGCAGCGGTTAGCGTTTCCACCTCACAGCAAGAGGTTCTCCGGTTCGATCCTCGGCTGGGCTACCTTCTGTGCGGAGGCTGCATGTCCTCCCTGTGGTCGCGTGGGTTTCCTTCAGGTGCTCCGGTTTCCTCCCACATCCCAAAGACATGCTGCAGGTGGATTGGACACACTAAATTGACCCTAGGTGTGAGTGCGTGCATGTGTGCGCCTTCTGTGGAAGGCTGGATGCCGGGCTGGCAACTTGACACCGTAAAATTCCACTGCCAATTATGAGTGGACGGTGATCCGCTGTGGCGACCCCAAACCGGGAAAAGCCAAAAGAAGAAGGCGGCTCTGAGAAAAGTCAATCTACTCCATCTCCCTGGAAGATTGGAATGAAGTAAAGTACAACTGTGTACATACCATAAACGTAGATGTTCAAGTGTATTTACTGTTGCAATCCTGACTTGTGGGATTTTCTGCCGTCTAAGCCCTTGGTCGGCCCAACTACCAGAGTAAAAATCTCCCTCCTCCTTAGGCTGGTGGACATCCTAACCAACATCCGTATGCTTGGGTATACAGGGAGCCAGCTGATGCCAGGATATAATTTTTTTCTTGCCCCCTAGAAGGTAGGAGCCTTCCGGATGAACAATAAAGCAAGGGTCTAAGACAGAAACTAAGCCAAGCAGTGAGAATATCTAGGGGGTCCACTAGCTTGGAAAGAAGACAGAAGCAGACTATTATTGTAGGTACAGGAGGAAGGAAGGAAGGAAAGAAAGCAGGCTGCAACAGTGAATGCGCTCGAACATCTACATTTATGGTAAGTGTACACAACTGTATTATGTTCTGTGTGTTTCACTGTTGCAGTCCTGACTTGTGGGATGATTCCCGAAGCTGAAATGAGGGTGGAAGGAAGATGAGGGACAGGAGAGGATGTCCTGCAGGATGGTAGTAGTGAATCCTGCTCTATACCTGGAAAAGGCTGATAACTGGTAGTGTTTAGTAAAGGTATACACAGATAACCAGGTTGCAGCTCCCAAAATGTATATGGTAGGGACTCCTTTCAGAAAGGCAGCAGGGGTAGCAGTCACCCTAGAAGAGTGAGCCCTGACAACTTCAGGAAGCTTTCTACCATGATAGGTGTAACTAAAGGAAATACAGTGAGAGAGCCACTTAGAAACAGGCTGTTTGGAAACTGGCTTCCCTTCAGATCCAGTGACAAAGGATACAAAGAGCTGGTCTGATTTCCTGAAACATTTACTTCTGTCAGGATAGTAGTGGAGCTGACTATGCACATCCAAGGAATGAAGGATTCTCTCCCCCTGGTTCTGAGAACTGGAGAAGGTGGGCAGGTGTATGGCTTGATTCAAGGATGTGTCAGTGACCACCTTGAGCATAAATGATGGGTTAGTCCTAAGGGATACTTTGTCTGGGTGGAATATGAGAAATGGTTTCACTGCCATGAGGGTCTGCAGCTCAGAAACCCTCCTAGCTGAGGTAATAGCCAGTAAAAGGGCAGTCTTCCAAGTTAAATTTTTTTGATCAGAATAAGTTTTGGTTCTGGTAATTTTTTCCAGAACAAAACTGAGGTCCCATTGAGATGTGGGCTGCCTCCTTGGAGGTCTGATGTGAATCACTCCCCTAAGGAAATGTTTCATCAGGGGGTGTGAAAAGCTAGGAGGAAGAGTAGGGCTGTGGTCTGAAATGGCAGAGATTTGAATTTTGATGGAAGAAAAGGATAGGCCTCTGTCTCCCAGGGTAGCCAGGTAATCTAAAATGGCAGAGGTCTTGGCTGAATTAGGACTGAGGCCTTGCTGCAGGCACCAGATGGAGAATTTTTTTCCACTTGGCTGTGTATGACTTCCTAGTACTAGGCCTTTAGGCCTCTTTGACAACATCTTGAACTTGTTTGTGTAGGGCATACTCAGTGGTGGATGCTGAAAGTGTATGCAGGCTGAAAGTCTGAGAGTCTGCTGATTGAGGTGCACAAACCTCCCTTTGTCCTGAGTCAGAAGGTCCACTCTCTGAGACAACTGCCACCGTTTTTCGTTGGTTAAACTTCGTAGCAAAGGATACCAGTGCTCATTGGGCCAGTCTGGGGCTATCAGAATGACTCTTGGGCCCTCTTCCCTGATTTTTTTAGGAAGACCCGAGGAAGAAGAGGCAATGGGAGGAACACATAAAGGAAAATGTGGGTCAAAAGTAAGGAGAAAGCATCTGTCATCCAGGCTGTGAGCAGTTAGCTCCTGGAACAGAATCTTTCTAGTTAAGCATTTTCTTTGGTGGCAAAGAGGTCTATCTATGGGGTTCCCCATGTCTGGGCTATGCTGAGAAACGTTTCCAGATGCCGATGCCATTCATGGGGAACCATCAAGTTCCTGCTGAGGTGAACTGCTAGAGTGTTTTGAACACCTGGAAGGTATTCTGCCATGAGGTGCAACCCCACAGAGTGAGCTGTCTCCCAGATCTGCACAAAGAGGGTAAGAGTGAGCACCTCCCTGTTTAAGTACCACATGACTGTGGTGTTGCCTGTTTTTACTAGCAGGACACCTGGTTTCCATTTTTCTTTGAAAGCTGTGGTTAGTGTTTGGCCCTGATAGGTGAAACTGAAGGGGAGACCCAGGTTCTGGGCACAAGCCTGTGCCCACTATGCAGATTCCTCCTTGAGACAAGGGATCAGCTCATTTTCAGTTGCCAGGGATTGTGAGTGCTGGTAGCACACATTTTGGAGGTATCACTGGAGTTGCCTCATGTGCAGCCTGGCCAGAGGACTCATGAGGATACAAGATGCCATGTAGCTTAACGCTCTGAAGAATTCCCTAGCTGAGAGATATTGCCTCTGCATGATGTTTTGGAAGTATTGAGTCAGAAAGGAGACCTTTTCTGGAGGGAGAAAGGCCTTTTGAAGAGAAGAATCCGAAAGAGCCCCCAGAAAAATTATCGTGGTGGATGGGTCTGTGTTTGATTTGCGCAGATTTATGGTGAATCCCAAGGAGATGAGGAGGTTCTGACAGACTTGTGGCTTGAATAAGGCAGTTGTCTAAATAAGGATAAATTTGGACCCCTCTTGTTCTGCAGAAGGCGATCACGGGGGCTAAGCACTTTGTGAAAACCCTGGGAGCAGTAGACAAGCCAAAGGGCAGTGCAGAGAATTGTAACTGACTGGTACCTGCTCTGAAACGTAGAAAGTTTCTGTATGATTCCTCTATAGTAATGTGTAAGCAAGCATCTTTTAGATCCAGGGTGACCATTAAGGCCTGAAGAGCTATCACTGGTAGAGGTTTTTGAAGAGTCAACATTTTGAATTTTGATATAAGCAGGGACTGACAGAGGGCAGGCAGGTCTAGAATAGGGCACCAAGAACCTTCCTTTCTGGGAAAGAGAAACTGCCTGGAGTATAGCTGTTTCTTTTTTAGTGTTCTGGGACTGGTTCCACTGAGCCTTGTGAGCACAGACGGAGAATTTAGAAAGAGCCTCTGCTGTTTGATGTTATGGAATATTTGCTAGCCAGAGTATCTTAATGGCTCTTTGAAAGTCGGCCTGTAACCCTTTGAGATAATATTCAGAACCCACTTGCTGAAGTGATGAGGGACCAATTTTCTTTTAACAGGGATAGCCTTCCTCCTGTCTTTGTGGGAGAGGTTGAGGGCAAGAGAAGGGGAAAGGGAGAGTCATTTCTGTTCTCTGCCAGGAACCTATAGCCTTGAAGTCCCTTGCCTGGGGGTTTCCTGAAGACCACTGTCTGGGTCTTTGTGACTGGTGCTACCTTTGAGATCTTTCCCTCCGGGACTGCCTTTGCCTGCTTTTTGTCTGAGAGGGAGAGAACCAGTGCTTAGTGGGAAACTTTCTACTAAACCTAGGAGTCTGAACTTGGAAGAAATCTTCATAAACTTTGCTTTATCTTGCATCTGTTTGAGCACAGGCTCATGTTTTGGCCCAAAGAGGAAGTCCTTGTGCAGGGCTGCATACAGAAAGCTGGACTTCACATGGTCTGGGAAGGTCAGCTCCGTAAGCCAAGCATGCCTTCTAATGGCAGAACCAGAGACTACAGCTCGGCTGGAGGCCTCCATAGCATCATAGCCACAGTGTTAAAAATGCCTAGTCACTAAGGAGCTAGATGGCAAAGGTCCAATAATTCCTTGGAAATGTTCTTGTCCTCCAGTGAAGATTTATTTTGCTTCATTTGATCTAAATAATTTGTATTTGATCCTATGAATCTGACAGTCAAAGGCCCTCATGGCCAGGGTAGCAGAAGTACAAACTTTTTACCAAACCTATCAAGGGCCCTGCTTTCTTTGTCAGCAGGTAAAGGATTTTTTGAAGAGTTGGCCCTTGTTCCTTTGGGTCCTGGAGTGATGACCTCTGAATCAGCAGAAAGATTCTTGAAGAGGTACTTATGGGAGTCCAGCACATTGTAAAACCTGTCTAGTTTTTGAGGGGCTGAAGGAACAGAATCTGGACTTCAAAAATAATGCATAAAAACATCCTCTACAACTTCCAACACAGGAGGAATAGCCAAAGGCTTGTGTTCTGGCAGGTCAAGGAACTCCCTAACCCTCTTTTTAGATTGTGTGTATTTCTGCGCCTCCCACTGGAAATGTTCCCTCATGGCATGGAGAGTTTCCCCAAAAGTGATGTCCTCGGGAGGCGAAGCTGAAGACAGATTTTCTTCAGAATCTGAATCTTCAAAAGAAGGAAGGGTTCCCTCCTCCAAGGCCAACTCCTCCTGGCCAGAATCCTCATCAGAATCAGGAAGCTCAGAGAAAACTTCAAGGGTAGGACCACTCTTCCTTTTTCCTGGGGAAGACTCCAAAGGGGGTTGCTTAGTTCTGACTACAGAAATAAGGCCTTCAGCTAACGTTACCACTGGGGGAGTTCAAGCCACTGGAGTGAGTTCAGGGCGAGGCAGTGATGTCATTGTATGGAGAGTTTGTGATAAATCTAGCTATCGTATGGTACATTTGTTGAAGTTTGTTCAAGGTTGTGGTTTGAATGTTGGTAAGAACTGGGGCAGCCTATAGAAGGGAGGGGAGGAGGAGTGCCTGTGCAAGGGAGAGTCTGGCATTAGGGGTTAGAAATTTTTTGTTGCGATACAGTAAACCTAGTTTCTGGTGTGTCTTTTTTATACATTGGAGTATGTGAAGGTTAAATTTGAGTTCATCATCAATGATGACTCCAAGGAGTTTCATGTGGGTTTTGGGTTTGATTATTGTATTGTTATAGGATGTAATAGCAAAGGTGGATTTGTGGTAAGTGAGAGAATGGGGGAGAAAGAGTAAGAGTTTGGTTTTCTTAGGGTTAAGGATAAGTAGATTATTAGACAACCACTGTTCAGTGGATAGAAAAAAGAAGTTATGTACTCACCATAACGTTCCATCTGAGTAGTTATACTTCATTTTCTGCAACCTGTGGGTATTCGGATTCATATCGGATTCGAGTCGGCAACATTTTATCAAGCATCTGCTCCAAGTTCCACCCCTTACCCATAATCCCTCACCTCTCCAACCTTCCCCTTAGATCGAGTTTGCCACTAACCAAACTATTAGCAACTCAATAACGTTAACCTAAAACAGGTTCGGGGGAAGGAGTGAGGGACGGTTGCAAAAATGAAGTATAACTACTCAGATGGAACATTATGGTGAGTACATAACTTCTTTATCTGAAGTAGTTAACTTCATTTATTTGCAACCTGTGGGACAGAGTCCCCAGCTACCAAAACTCCTGGGAGGCCCTCATGGAAGGATATTCCTGAGCACTGCAGAGCCAAAGGATGCTTCTCCTTCTAGAGATCAAATCCAACTTATAATGAGAAACAAATGTATGTGACCTTGCCCACGTCGCTGCTGCACAGATATTATCCAGAGAAACCCTAGACCAAAAAGCAGCAGAAGTTGCCATAGATCTGGTAGAATGAACTTTAACAGGACCAGGTGGGGATAGGCCTCTATCCTTACAGACTTGCAGCATACATTGCGTAATCCATCTGGCTAAGGAGACCTTGGAAATGGCCTTGCCCAAAAAGGGTCTAGAAAAGGACACGAATAATTGGTCAGACTTACGAAACTGTTTAGTCCTGTGTAAATAGAAACAAAGCTGTATATGAACATCTAGCAAGTGCAACTTATATTCACCCTTGTTCTGGAAATTTGGAAAGAACACAGGCAGATTAATCATCTGGTTAACATTAGATTCAGAAGCCACTTTTGGTAAGAAAGAAGGGTTCATGCGAAGCGAAACCCTGTCTTAATGAAAGATCAAGTAGGGGGCACTGCCGACAAAGCTTGGATCTCAGAAACCCTTCTAGCCGAGGTAATGGCCACTAGAAAGGCTGTCTTCCAGGACAGGAATTTTAAGTCTACTCATGCTGCTGGTTCAAAAGAGGGTGCCACTAATGTCTGCAGAACTAGAGTAAGGTCCCAAGGAGGGACGGAATTCTTAATCGGGGGACGCAAGAGAAAAGTACCTTTTAGAAAGGCCTTGCACAATCTCAAAGAGGCCAGAGCATTCAAATTTTTGCCGATACGAAAATTAGATATGGCTGCCAGTTGTACTTTCACTGTGGAGGAACTAGTTCTTTGTTGAAAAATATAGGACAAAAACTCCAACACTGCAGGAACCGGGGCTGTAAATGGATCTATGTTTCTCTGAGAAGCCCAAATAGAGAAGCGTTTCCATTTGCTGCGATAAACCTTCCTAGTAGAAGCTTTGAGGGATGCCACCAGAATACTCTTTACCGAAGATGATAGACCGGGAATCCTAGCTATCAAGGGAACTGGAGCAACCAAGCTGTCAGCTTGAGGCTATCCAGGATGGGCGGACTGATGCCCGAGAGATGGGATATGAGATACAGGCAGGGATCTAGAATCTGTGGAGGAGTAAAGAGTATGAGACCAGAGGAAGGGGAACCACATTTGAAGAGGCCCAGAACGGGGCAATGAGGATCACTTTGCACCCCAGTCAGTAAGCTTTCTGAAGAAACTTCGGAATGAGAGGTAGTGGGGGATAGGCATACAGTAACCCGGGAGGGCAAGCATGGACCAGAGCATCTCTGGGGGAGTCTCCTGGGGAGGGGATCAGAGCGAAGAACTCACTGCACTTTGCGTTGGAAGGAGATGCGAAGAGATCGCAGCAAGGGTGACCCCATGCTAGGAAGATCTCCTCTGCTACTGACTGTTTCAGAGACCACTCGTATGGCATTAGAATAGCCCGACTCAATCTGTCCACTAAAATGTTGGAGCGTTCCGGAATGTGCATTGCAATCAGAAACCGACTGGAAGAAATTGCCCACTCCCACACTCTCATGGCCTTGCAGCAGAGAGGGCAAGATCTGGTCCCTCCTTGTTTGTTGATGTACCAGACAACAGACATGTTGTCTGACTGAACTGCAATTGTCCTCGGGGGAAGAACAGTGTAAAAGGCTTGCTACGCTAAAAGCACTGCCCTCATCTCCAGACTACAGATATGCAATCTGGTCTTAGTCTGGGACCACGTGCCTTTAACTGTCCTTCCCAAAAAGTGCCCCTCCATCCAAGCTGGGAGGCGTCCATGGTCACTGTGGCTTGGGCTGGGGATGTTAAGAATGCCAAGATTTCCAGCGATTGGAGCCACCAAAGAAGAGAAATCTTGCAGGCTCTGCTGATCCGTATGGGGAAGTCCATGGGGAGGTCTAACCAAGACCACTGAACTGCCAAGGTCCACTGAAGCACCCTCATGTGAAGGTGCACACATGGAAGAATTGAAATTGCTGTGGCCATGGAGCCTAGGGCTCGGAGAACATTGCTCGCCATCTGTGTCCTGGGGCTGAGGATCACTGACACATGGACTCGTAGCTTCTGGACCCTGTCCTGAGTGAGAAAAACTTGTAATAATAGAGTGTCCAACTGTACCCCTATAAATTCCAAGGTCTATGTCGGGTTCAGGCGGGACTTGGAGATGTTGATGGTAATCAGAGTCCCTGGCCATGCAAAGAAGATGCTTGGTGGCAGCAGCGAGGAGCCAATTGTCTAGGTAAGGAAACACCTGAATCAACTGAAGCCTCAGGTGAGCCGCTACTACTGCCATAACCTTGGTAAACACCCTGGGGGCTGTGGTGAGACCAAAGGGTAGGGCTCTGAACTGGAAATGATTGGCTCCCAGCCAGAAGCAAAGGAATCTCCTGGAGCTTCTGCAAATCTTGATGTGGTAGTAAGCATCTTGGAGGTCTATCGAGCACATCCAGTCGCATTCTCGGAGATAAGGTAGAATGGACTGTAAGGTGACCATCCGGAATTTCTGCTTGGTTACAGACAGGTTCAGGGTTGACAGGTCCAATATGGGTCTGAGGTCCCCCATCTTTTTTTTGGCACTAAAAAGAACCTGGAGTGAACACCTAATCCGGACTGATCTGGGGGGACCGGTTCGATGGCCCGATTCTAAAGCAGCTTTGAAAGTTCGTGTGCTGCAGCCTCCCTTTGAGTGGGTGGACCATCCGGGAGGCGCTTTGATTGGATGGGTGGGGCAATGAACGGGATGGAGTATCCTCTGGATATTATTTGGAGCACTCAACAGTCCGTCGTGATGGACTCCCAAGCTGTTAGGTGCAATGACAATCTTCCACCGACTGCGGCGTCTGTCTTGTCCCCCTTTACCTCTAGGGGATGAGTTGTTCTGAGTGTCCCGGGAAAACTGAGATGTTCTGAACCACATCTTCCTCTGCCCTCTCTGATTCCTAGAAAAGGATCTTTGAGGGCTAGAGAAGCGGACTCCAACGGCAGACAGAGTCTTCCCGTCCTCACTCTGGACTAAGGTGTCAAGAACTGTCTTCCCAAAAAGGGAGGAACAGTCAAAGGGAGCATTTGTGAAAGACGCCTTGAAGGGGTCAGCGAATTGACAGAGTCTGAGCCAGGAGTGCCATCTCATAGCTATGCCGGTCCCAGCCGCCCTAGCCACTCCTTCTGTGGCATGGGAAAGAAGACGCATGGACGTGTTTGAAACGGATTTCAGAGTCAACATTTTCACCGAGAACAGCCGCTTATCCTCTGGCGACAAGGACTCTGGGGGCGACACAGCGAATTCCGTGGCCAGGTCTCGCTGGAGTCGAATGACATGTGCCAAATAATTTAGCGCTCGTATGGAAAACTTGGCTGAAGAAAAGGCTCGCTTCCCAAAGCGATAAACCACCCTAGACTCTTTGTACAAAGGGTGGACCGAAGAACTTTCCTGAGCCAGTTCTCTCTTGGTGGCAGCTGCCTCCACCATAGCATCCACAGGGGATCCTTTGTACCAGGCTTGTCTGTCTGTGGGAGGAGAAAGGATCCTGTCTGGGTGTTTGGGTATTGGCTCTATGGTGTCAGGCTCCTTCCATGCCTGCGTGGAAATAAAATCCACTAATGGATCTGCAGGACGGGGCACCCAGGATGTAGATGGGCCCGTGGGACAAGCTGATGGGAGTCGTGACCAAATCCATGGTAGCCTGGGTAGAATCCAAGGCAATGGGCTGGGGTCTCAAACCCTGGAAGAGAACCCTCTCCACCTCGAAGGCTGAAGGAGAGTGCACCTCCTTGGCAACCAACAAGGAAGTTCTCCCCGGCTCCATCGTGAGGACTGGGGCCAAGGCTAAGGTAGCCGAAGGGTTCCGAAGGATCGGCTCGGATCCAACAAAGTCGGAGCCGAACACATCTCCGTTCCCTTGGATCCAGCTCCCTGTTTTCAGCCCCAAGAGTTGCTTGGATCAGAACAAGTCTGATCTGAGGAACTCAATGTAATGCCTGGCGTCGAGGCTGGAGGAACCGTTGGCACCGAACCCCCAGCTTCGAGGATCCTCGAATCCATAAACTCCGAAACCGCTGGTCAGAACGGGGAAGGAGAGATAGGATGGAAGAAGGGCATAGAGGTCCCCTCTTCGGCCGGAGAGGGGCCGGGCAAGACTCCCATTTGGATATGGTCCGAATGAATCTCCGCATCATCCTGTCCACATGTGAAGTGCCGACAGACTCCGAATTGACCACAAGGAGGCGACCGACTCGGATCTGGCCCTGTGAGACGACCTCGAAGAAGGCCTCTGGTCCAAAGGCTCCATCGGCTCCGGGGAGAACCTCAGGGAATGGAGCCAAGGAGAAGTGGTCCTAACAACTTTCGCAGGTGGACTGGGAAAAGGCTCCCGCTCAGGAGATCGCTTGCAGTGCCTCTCTACTCTTTTCTCTCTCTCTTTCTTGTCCTTATCCTTAGATTTTGTCCCCGCCTCAGCAAGCTTAAAGGGAGGTTGAGTCCCAGCCTAAGGGGGGGGGGGGTTGGTTGGCTACAGGAGCCAATGTCAAAGCCATAACCTCTAAAGCAGAAACTGATAGCAGACCCTTGGCTACCAGTTTCACCTTCCTCTCTTTTATGGCCCTTGGGTTGAACCCTGCACACACAGCACATGGCAGACTACGATGTGGAACGCCCAGGCAAATAACACACAGAGTGTGGCCATCAGCCGGTGAAAGCTTGTGGCCACACTCTGTGCATTTTTTAAACATTGTTTTAGGCTGGTCAGCCATAACACACTCCACACAGCCAAACACTAAACTAAACACCCACACACACAGGGGTTGGCTAGGCCTACTCTACCTCAATAACACAAACTTTCTAAACTACTTTCTTGTTTTTTACAACAAACCGACGACAAGACGAATGGGAGGAAGGGATGCTCAAAAAAAAACTACTCTCACACACTAATTTAAGTATCAAAAGTTCCACTTACTACATCCAACTTGGAGCTATAAAGACCACAATGCGTACCCATGAAGCGGCAAACGAGATCAGAGGGAAGGTAGGAGAGGTGAGGGTTATGAGTAAGGGGGAGGAGCTTTGAGCAGATGCTTGATAAAATGTTGCCGGCTCGAATCCGAAATGGATCCTAATGCCCACAGGTTGCAGACAAATGAAGGTAACTACTTCAGATTGCATGTTGGGTTAGGGTATGGAGTTAAGAGATATTGTTAGAGATGGAGATGAGAGTTGAGTCGTCAGCGTCTTGGATGAGGGAGGATTGTTTACAAGATGTATAGAGATCATTGGTAAAGACATTAAACAGAAGGGGACCCAAGATGGAACCTTGTGGTACTCTGGTTGGGACAGGTATGGAGAAAAGGATGATAGCTATTTAACAGATTGCTGCCTGCAGGATAGGTAACTGGAGAATCAGGTGAAGGAGGTGGAAGACAAGTTGAGATTAGCAAGTTTAGATAGCAGTAGGGGGTGGGACACTGTATCAAAGGCTTTGGAAAGGTCTAAGAAGAGACACGATATGAGTTTATTGTTATATTGGGCCTCAACGATATGTGTGAAAGATAGGAGGGCATTAGTTCTTCTGTGGTTAGTACAGAAACCGTGCTGAGTGGGAATGAGAAGGTTATGCTGGAGGAGGTAGTTAAGAAGATGTGAGTGAATGCATTTTTCAAGAATCTTAGAGAGGGGGGATAGGATGGCGATGGGACGGAAGTTAGATGGGTCTGTAGAGTTTCCTCCTTTATGCAGGGTAATAGTGAAGAAAGATTTCCATAAGGTAGGGATGGTGGATTCCTAAATTAATCTATTGATTAGAATAGATACAGGATAGGCAATGGATTCAGCAGCAAGTTTGAGGAAGGTAGGAGATAGATTATCGGTGGAGAGAAAGCAGGGTTTGAGCTTTAGAAGAAGAGATCTGATGTAGGAAGAAGGAACAGGGTGAAAGGAGAATAGATATTTGCTTGAAGGGTCGGGAGGGGTAGGCAGAGAAGTAGTGCTACATTTGGATGGTATGAGTGCTTGGATAGTGTCAATAAAGTGTGTATTGAGGAGGGTAGTGGTTTCCTGAGGGGATGTGTTTGGGTAAGGGTAGGGGTTTGAGGGATAACCAGGAGAAGGATTATGTTAAGAGTAGACCAAAATTTCCGAGGGTTTAATTTGCTATTGAGCTGAGCAGAGTTATAGTAGGACTTTGTCATTATTGGTTTGTTTCTTAGTAAGATTCCTAAGATGTCTATATTTGTGTAGCAGGGGTAGTTCTTTTGTTTTGATCCAGGCTTTCCAAGCACTATCTCTTTTGTGCATAAGGGACCTAATTTGTTTGGAAAGCCAGGGAGCATAATTAGATTTTATTCTAATCTTCCTAGAGGGCACAAGGGAGTTTAGGGTATTCAGGAAGATGCTACTGAACATACTGACTGCGTCACTGAGAGGGACTTGTCTAAGGATGGACCAGTCTGTACTTTTAAGAATGGAGTTAAATTGGGATATGTTAACGTTAGAGAGTTTATGACAATCTCTGTAAAGGTGGGGTTTCAGAGGTTGGGTGGAGTGTCTTAGGACAGAGCTGGGGAGGTTGGTCACTGAGTCTGGTAAGGTAGTGGGGTTGTGGTAGTGGTGGGGGGAGTTGGTGGGAATCCAGTCAATTATGGAGCTGGAAGGTGAGTTTTTATGAAGGCAAGTGGAGGAAGATATAAGTTGATGGAAACCAGGTAGGCTGATACTGAGTTGTGGAGAGTCAGTTGGAAGTTTGGACCAATCTAGGTTGACATCTCTTAAGATGAAGGTTTCATAGAGTATACTGTGGGAAAAACAGGACAGGATATTCTTTAAGATGGGAAAAATATTCCGAGAGCGGATATAGATGGAAGCAACAAGCTTCTTGTGAGGATTAAGGCGGCAGTTTAGGATGATAAGTTCAGCTGGGTGGAAGTCAGGGAGGGGTGTGGTGGAAGGAGAGAGGCTGCGGCTATTGGAGTAGAGAATGGCTATGCCACCTCCTTTTTTTGGGAATCTGTCAGAGTGATAGATATTATAGCCAGGTGGGAGTGTTTCATTATTAGTGATATGTGGCTTAAGCCAAGTTTCACATAAGGAAAGGATATGAGGGGTGGTAGGGGCTATCCAGGTGTGAAGCTCAGTGATTTTTTTAGTTAGGCTTTGAATATTTAGTGAGTGTATATAGACAGGTGCTTGGATAAGGATAAGTTTAGTGTACGAGGCTGGGGATGGTGAGAAGTATGTGGAGAGGGGGAGGTGGATGAAGGCTTGAGGGGTATGTGGCTGAGAGGAGAGGGGAAAGGGGCCTGGGTTGGGGTGGATGTCCCCAGAGCGGAGTAGGTTTTTTTTGTGAGAAGAGAGCATACAGTAATAGGTAAATGAAGTTTGTGTACCTTTGGTTTTGATTTGCAGGTAGGTGGGAGGATTTAAAGTCTAGACAGTTTATGAAGACATGATGTGGATAGGTTAAACAGAGCTGGGGAGATAATAAAGGAGTGTGTTGTTGAATGAGTATTATAGGTGTAGGAGGTAAGAGAGCATATCAGTGGGTAAGAAAGGTGGGAGTGATAAGAGGTTAGAGCAGAGAGAGGTAGGAGGAAAGTAGTGGAAATAAGAAGGTGCTACATTATTAGAGAGGTTGTAGGGTGGGTATAATAGTTAAGAAAAGGTAGTGATGTATATTAAGTTTGCCAGGAAGTTGTTACTGGATGAGAGAGGAAGGGGAGGAAGTGGTTGGTATAAAAGAAATTGTAATGGGATGGGTGGGAATGGGGTAGGGTAGAGGAGCGGAGCTGGGCTACACCCATGGAGAAAACCTCAGAAAAAACAATCTGCTAAAGCAGGTAAGTTTGACAGATATGTGAGCAAGAGAGGCAGGAGGGGGGCCAACGGAAACTCAGAGAGACTGACTGAGTAGATCTGTAGGACTGGAGGCAAAGGAACAGGAATATAGTAACTGGAGATAGTCGGAAAGGATAGATAGGTGAAGTGGGGATACTTCAGAGTAGGAGAGACAGACAGTGAGCAGAGGGGGTCCAGCAAACAAGAGCACTTTCAGAGAGCAGAAAATAGTTGGAGGAAGGCAGGAAGAGTGGGAGAGCAGGATAGGAAGGAGAAAACAGAAAAACAGGGAGCAGTCCAAGGATATACAAGGGAGACAGCCACCACGGGAACAACAATACTGTACAAGTAGCAACTAACACCTTTTCAGATTAAGCAGGACACACGTAAACAGTCTCAAAATTGGAGGGAGGCACTCACAAAGGGACTTGACCACAGCTAGTTCCAGGAAGGCTGGGTCAATGGGCTTTGAAGCAGTGGAGGTAGCTTGCTAACCTTAAAAAAAAAAGAGGAAAAGAAAGATAAATGGGTTAGGGAGAAGAGTAACCTTTGTGAAAGAGATAAGACTAGGCTAGTAATTACTGAAAATGGAAGGGGATGTGGGATGTATTGTACTGTGGAGTAGGAGAGAGGTGGTTGCAAATGAGATAGGAGACAGTAAGTATGTGCGGGGACCTCTGAGTGGTTTGGGTGAAGGGGAGGGAGTGCAAGTTTGAGTATGAGGGTTGAAAATAATGAGTGGAGATGAGTAGGAAGACGTAGGCGGTATAAGAATTTAGGGAGAAAGAAAAAGAGAGAGACAATGCAATAAAACAGTAGTATGATTCACAATAGGGCAATTTATGTGTAAAAAGAAAAAGAACAATAAAGAAATAAGTATGCAGAGAAAACAAACAATGGTCTAACGGTACAACAGCTACACAGCTACAGCATGGGTTAAAACAAGAAAAAGAGTTCCCCAACAGGGTACTTAGCTTTCAGGTGACTTCTTTCTGGTGCAGACCGACCAACGCACTGAAATAATGCTTCAGGCTCTGATGGCAAAAAATACTGATACCATGGCGTCGGTTGGCTCCCTATATACCCAAGCATACTGATGTCGGTTAAGACACCCACTAGCCTAAGTTGGAGGGAGATTTTTACTCTGGCAGTCGGGCCGGCAAAGGGCTTATATGGCAGGAAATCCCATAAATCAGGACTGCAACAGTGAAACATGAAGAACATATTTTTTTTTGTTTGGTGTTTCTGGACTACAAGCCAAGGCTGTGACCCCTGGTGTACTGCAATCAGACATCCTGGAATGTTCTTCCTTCCTAAAATCTGAGGGATACCTTCTGGGCCTTCTGAGATAATGAACAGTGATATCCCCCTTCTCTGTTTTAGAAGTCATTTTAGACATGTAGCTCTTGGATGCCATATCAGCCTCCACTGGGATTGCATTAGAGGGTATTTGAGAAAGTGTTGGATGTACTATGGGTTCTGCAGCCTACAGGTACATCCAAATCTTACTGGACAGACTTAACCTCAGACTTAGGACTCTTTTGAATTTTTTCCGTGGTATGTCACAGAAATGGATGGATCTGCATCTTGCACTTTATCCATCAAGTCTCCAAGACAGTATTCAATGATAACAAATGCAAAGTTTTGGGCAAACAGGACAAGATTTCGAATTGTAAACTTCACCTAAAGCTACTGGGAGTGGAGGTTTTTGTAGGGTATCTGCTTAACGCACTTACAATTTCGCCTTCTAGATGAAGCTAACACAATCACAAATCAAGCGGACAAAAAAAAAAAAAAAAAAAAAGGAAGGTTTCCCAATGGGGCAATTATCAGAATCCATGAAGGCCTATGGTACAAATGACCACACACAGATCAGACCAATGAATGTGACACCTGCGATCCGGCTGGCAGCAAGATAGTCAGTAGATTTACTGCGATCTGGCTGGCAGCAAGATAGTCAGTAGATTTACGGTTATACATTAGCTTATGTACCCTTATGCTAATGGGCTATGGTCATACATCAGATGTATGGCTTATGAAAGGTTTAGTCTTTGGTACACCGGCCGGACATCAATGGCAATAATCCATCTGTCTGGAATACTGCAACAATAATTTCAGTGAGAACATTACCCTCTCAAAAGCCTAGGAAGCTGATGCTGAAGAAGACACCTTAGGATCTGAAGATCCAAACAAGAAATTTTCTAGGCCCCGATCAGACTCCGTTCCAAAGCTGACACTGGAGCCAACCCGTCTAGGGCTGAAACACCCAAGGATAGGGACAGCTCCAATAATCTTGAAGTCTATCCCAAACCCCATCCCAGACATCTCAACTCTTGAGATCCTTTGAGATTTGATGGTGTATAAGGTGCAAGTGTAAAGAACACATGTGGAGTAGAAGCTGACCAAGCTCTCGGCTCCAATATGGTCATCCTCCTGGCATCACTCAGAGCCATGGGCACTGGATGTAATGGGTAGACAGGAGAAGGAGATACTAGCAATGGAGTTGTTGGGGCCTAGCCCAGAGTCCTCACTGGGGGAGGCATGAGAGGACCCCCATCAAGATCTGTGTCCTTCGAAACTTTCTCAACTTCCTTACAACATTGTCTTCCAAAACACTACTCAATGATCTAAAAGACCTGAAGGAGGAGGTCAAAGAAGGGTGGAAGATGAGTGAGTTGACTTTTCCTAGAGAATAGAGCTGAAAACTGGTCAGATATGGTGAAAATCTACATGGAGGTGAGGGTGACTGGATCTGAACTGGTTCCTGGGAAATCAATGGACCAGAGTATCTCTGCATTTTCAGAGCCAGTCCAGAATGACCCGATAAGTCTGCACATCAGTTCTAAGCCTTTTCTCTGCTATCAGATTTTTGTTTTTCTTTTTTCTTGCTTCTCTTTCTGTCTCTTCCTTTACCTTTCTCTTTGGAACCTTTTGACTAATTCTCTACCTTCTTGGTTGAAGGGGAACAAGAAGTTGATTCACCCGCTGGGGCATGGAGAAGAACTTTGAGGACCAATTTATTCCTGGATTGATAAAATCATTGGCCCCAAAGTAGGCACAGGACTGCACTCCATGTCAAAGTGATCTACTCCTAAACAACAGATGCACACAGCATGTCGGTCCTGGGAGAGAATCTTGTGCCCGCATACAGTGCAGTTTTTAAAGTCAGAAGCCTTGTCACTTGTTAAATACACAGTATCATCCCACTGAATAAAAACTTAACAAATGACACAAACACTACAAACACTCTAAAAGTTAAAAGAAAAGTAGCTCTAAAGATAAGAAACAAACTTTTTTTTTGAAACTATATACGTGTGAGTGTGTATGCGTGTGTTATAGGGAGAAAGGGTGGGAAGGAACTCAGAAACACACTAATTATGAAAAAACACTAGCCCAATACAGAAACACAACTAGAACATGGGAAATAACAACTAATACATATTTACTAAAAACATAACACTACAAAAGTTGCATAAAAAGCTGTTGAAAGGTACGTATCTCTCAGTCGACCGCTGAGCACTCAGATCGTGTCTGAACTCAGCAGGATGCAAATGAGATCTGAGGTATTACAAAGACAGAAGGAAATTATGGGTAGTGGGTGTAGCATGAAGCCTGGATCAAAGAGTTTGAAATAGGTGCCGATGTCAGATCACATTGGATTTAATAACCCCATATGTAGACTCTGACAGGAAAGACAACATTGGATCAAAAGCCTGGGACAACTATTTGGAAATAGTCTATTTTGATATAGGCTGTCCCTTTTTCTTATCTTCACAAGAAATGAACAACTGATCAGAAATTCTGAAAGATTTTGTTCTGTCAAGAAATAATTTGAGTTGTCTTGACATTCAAGTTATTAAGTATCCATTCTCCTTCACTGTTGGGTTCAGGGATACCACTTTGGGCATAAAAGAAGGATTAGATCGATGGAAAATGATATAAGGTTGAAAGGTTGAACCACTCAAATATTCTTCTTGCAGAGATCAGAGAAATCATTTTCCATGTTAAGAACCTCAAGTCAGCCTGGTGAGCTGGTTCAAATGGAGTGCTAGCTTCTCTAACACAAAATTAAGATCCCAAGGTGGAGCCATCGATTTCTTGGAGGTCTCAAATGCAATGCAAAAACATTTTGACACGAGAATGCTTTAAAAGAGGGGAATCATGGGCAGATATGCAGAAATGGCTAACAAATGAACTTTCACAAAGGAGTAAGACAGGCCATACAAAAGTAACTCACAAATATTGTAAAAAGTACAGTTTTGTACCTACCATAAATGTAGATGTCCAACAGGTATGCATCTGCAGTCCTTACATATGGGTTGTCCTGCCTCAGGCAGCCCTTCGGTTGGCCGGATTCCAAAGTCTGGGTCCGGTGTCGGCTGATGTCGCCCCTTTCCCGACGTCAGAGCGCCTAGGATATAAAAGCGTCAGCCGACGCCATCTTCCTCAGTTTTTCTTGCCCCAGATGCCAGTTGCCCTCTAAGTAAGGCTAAATTTGGAGAGATGAAAAAATTCCAAACATGCACAGCAATAAAAAACAAATACACCATAAAAGATAACCCCAGCTAGCTAAAAAGAGGGATATGTACCCATAGTATACCACAGAGGGGTAGGAGGGAGGGAAAACCTGACTGCAGATGCATACCTATCGGACATCTACATTTATGGCAGGTACAAAACTGTACTATGTCCTTCAAGGATGCATCTGCAGTCCTTACATATGGGTAGAATACCATAGCCAAGCTGAGGGAGTTAGGACCTAAGAAAAGGATGGTGTAGTTAACATGCCCTGCAGGACTGCACTAGCAAAGCCTGCTCTGGATCTGGAATATAAGGGCAAATTGTAATGCTTGGAAAATGTATGCACGGAGCTCCATGTAGCAGCTTCTAAAATGTCCTTTGTAGCCACCCCTCTTAAGAAGGCTGTGGAGGTGGCTGTTGCTCTGGTAGAATGAGGCCTTATGTTAGCTGGCACAGATTTTCCATGAAAGGAGTAACAGAACCAAATGCAATTTCCTATCCATTTTGAAATTGTCTGTTTGGAAATTGCTTTTCCTTGTACACCAGCAGCATATGCTACAAAGAGTTGGTCAGTTTTTTCTGTAAGTCTTAGTTCTGTCCAAGTAGTAGCGTAACTGTCTGTGGATGTCCAAAGTATGCAGAAGTTTCTCTCCTTTATTTTGTGGATTTGGAAAGAAGGTCGGCAGGTGAATAGCTTGGTTCAGTGAAACCCTGGATACCACCTTTGGCATGAATGAAGGTTTGGTTCTCAAAGAGACTCTGTCCTGATGAAAAATGAGAAATGGCTGTACTGCAATGAGGGCCTGTAACTCAGATACTCTTCTTGCTGAGGTTATGGCCAGAAGGAAGGCAGTCTTCCAAGATAGGAATTGTAGTTCTGAAGATGCTGCTGGTTCAAATGGAGGAAGAATTAATTTTTCCAACATGAAGTTAAGGTCCCATGTAGGCACTGGTGGATTCCTTGGAGGGTTGATGTTTTTTATCCCTCTTAGAAACTGCCTTAGTAGAAGATGAGAGAATACAGGTGGATCAGTGTTGTACTCTGCTGAAATTGCTGAAGCATGAATTTTTATGGAGGAATAAGAAAGGCCATTATGGAGCATTTCAGCCAAGTATTCCAGAATATGTGGAATGCTCATGACTGTCGGATCTTGACCCTTTGTGGTGTTCCAGGTACAAAATCTTTTCCATTTTGCTGAATATGCTTTTCTTGTGGAAGGACGCCGGGCTTCCATGATGATATCCTGTACCCTCTTGGATAGTTTATCCTGGCGAGGAGTCAAGGTATTTTCCAGGCTGTCAGCTGTAAAGTTTTGAGGCTGCAGTGCAGAGTCTTGTAATTGTGTTGTGTCAGTAGAAGTGGCCATTGTGGTAGAGGCCAAGGTTTCGTGCATGACATGCTCCTTAACAGTGGGTACCAGTGTTGTCTTGGCCAGTCCGGAGCTATCAGAATTACCTTTGGTTGCTCTGTCCTGATCTTCAGTAAGACCTTGGTCATTAATGGCAGCGGTGGGAATGCATATACTGTTAGAGTATTCCAGCTGAAGGAGAGGGTGTCCACTTTCCATGCTTGAGGATGGTATGTCCTTGCGCAGAATTTCCTCAGTTGATGGTTGTGGTGGGAGGCAAAAAGATCTATGTCCGGCCTTCCCATGATTGTGTTATCTGGAGAAAGATATCTGGGTGCAACATCTATTCGTGTGGATCCATGATGTTTCTGCTCAGGCTGTCTGCCAGTACATTGTCTTTTCCTGGTATGAACTGGGATTGTAGCTCTATATTGAGTTTTAGGGAAAGTTCCCACAGATTCATTGCCAGCCTGCAAAGAGGGTATGAATGGGTACCTCCTTGCTTGTTTATGTACCACATAACTGTGGTATTGTCTTGTCTTTATTAACAGGTGACCTTGGTGCAGGAAGTGCTTGAAGGCCTCGATGGAATGTATCACTGCCAGCATTTCCTTTTGGTTGATGTGCAGATGCAATTCTTTTTGTGTCCATTGTCCTTGAATGCATCTGCCCTCCATGTGTGCTCCCCATCCATGGTCTGAGGCGTCCGTTGTAACGGTTTGGCTGGTATGTAGCTTGCTGAAAGGCAGGCCCATGTTTGACTGGCTTGCTTTTGCCCACCACGGGAATTCCTTTTGAAGGCATGGAATGAGGGGGATCAAAGTTTCTAGGCTGTGACTGTGCTGAGACCATAGACTCCTTAGGTACCATTGTAGTTTCCTCATATGCAGCCTTGCTCGTGGAATCAGAAGAATGCAAGATGCCATGAAACCCAGGGCCTGCAGGATCTTCTTTGCAGTTAGCTGGGTTTGTGTTGTCAGATTTCTGAAATAATCCGGTAATTGTGCTTGTTTTTCTTCTGTGAGAAAAGCCATTTGGGTGTTTGTATCCAGTTTTGCACCCAGGAAAATTATTCGTTGGGATGGAACAAGTCTTGATTTCTGAATGTTGACTGTGTATCCCAAGGCCTGTAGTAGTCGGATGGCATGGTTTAAGTGTTTTACCAGTGTTTGCTGGTTGTCCGCTTGTATGAGGCAGTCGTCCAGGTATGGGTATATTTGAATCCCCTGAAGTCTGCAATGTGCAATTACTGATGCCAGGCATTTCGTGAATACTCTGGGCGCAGTAGATAAGCCAAAGGGCAATGCTGAGAATTGATAATGCTCTGAACCTGCAAGAAATCTGAGGTGTCTTCTGCAACTTTGTCTGATAGGGACATGAAGGTATGCCTCCTTGAGGTCTAGAGTTACCAGCCAGGACCCCTTGCCCAGCATGGGAAGGAGTTGCTGTAAGGTCAGCATTTTGAATTTTGGCACAATGAGGTAAGTATTCAGTGCGGACAAGTCCAGAATAGGCCTCCATTGCTTTTCTTTTCTTGGAACAAGGAATAGTCTGGAATAAAATCCTTGGCCTTGTTCTGTGAGAGGAACCCTTTCTATTGCTTTCATTTGCAGTAGTTTGGAAGTTTGTTTGAAAGCCTCTGCCCTTTGGTTTGGTGGCAGGTTTGACATGCCTTGCCTTTTTGGTAATGTATGAAAATGGAACCTGTATCCTTTGTCTATTATTTGCAGTGTCCATTTGTCCTTTGTAATACTGTGCCAATTTTTTGAGAATAAAGATAGCTTTCCGCCCAAAGGTGCTTTCAATTGAGCCCTGGTTGGCGGGGACAAAGCCAAGTCATTGAGATGGTCCTTGTGTAGTAGTTGTAGGCCCTGCAGTACCTCTCTGGTTAGGAGGCTGCCATTGACGTCCTCTGTAGGAGCCTCGAGCTTGCCCTCTACCTCTGGCACGTCTGTTTCTGCCTCTGAGATCTGTCTGTGTCCGGAAAGGACCAATTCTTAGAAGGCCAATTTCTGCTGAATCTTGGTGGTTGTACCTGGAGAAAATCTTTGACTGTTTGTACTGATTTAGCCTTTTCCTCAAATTTCTTTAAGACCTCTTGAGCCATGGAGCCAAATAACTTTTGCTTTTCCAGCGGAGCATCCAGTAGCTTTGCTTTAACATGGTCTGGCAGAGTTTGTTTCTTCAGTCAAGCATGTCTACGTATGACTGCACCTGTCATTGCTGACCTACATGAAGCTTCCAATGCATCATAACCACACTGCAAGAAATGGTTGCTAACCTGCTGGGAGTTATGTACCAGATCCTGAAGTGCCTTGCGATCTAGGGGCTCACGCGAAGATAGTTTTTTATGCAATTCATCTAACAAATACTCTTGGTACTGTATCATATGGAATTGACAATTTAATGCCCTCATAGAAAGAGTGGAAGAAGTATACACTTTTTTACCCCATCTCTCTAAAGCCCTGGACTCCCTTTCAGAAGGAAGTGGATTTTTAGCAGTGGTGGTTGCAACCCCTTTAGGGCCCTGGGAAATAGTTTCTGGGTCAGCAGAGTGGCCCTTGTAAAGGAAATGATGCGAGTCCGGAACCCTGTAGTACCTGTCGGGTTTGATAGGAGCCGGAGGAAGGGAGTCTGGGGAATTACTAGACTCAGAGTACACATCATCAATGACATTTAAAACAGGAGGAATAGCCAAAGGTCTATGCTGAGGTAAATGCAAAAAAGTCCTTAACCTCTTCCTGGAATCAGAGAACTCCTGGCCCTGCCATTTGAAATGCTCTCTCATGGAGTGAAGTGTCTCCCCAAAGGGCAACTCTTCAGGAGGGGAGGCCAAGGGAATAGATTCCTCTGCATCAGAATCCTCGTAGGCCGTAAAGGCCTCCTCCTCCTGGTAGTCTGATAGAGCAGAGTCATCTGAGGCCTCATCTGTGAACCGGTAGAGGATCCCTGAGGAATAGCCTTGGGAGGGAGAGATTTTGGCTGTTTAGCAGCTTTAGCACGTGAAAATGCCTTTATGGACATGGCTACAGGATGCCTGGCTGCCCCACGTGCTGGAGTAGTTTTATCCAGAGGAATGGTGTCGGATATTTCCAGAGCACCGGTTTCAGAGGGAAATTCTATGGCCGACTCAGAGGTGGCCTCCGGGACCGAGGTTGTCGGTTGTGCGGTTTCGTCGGTCGGAAGCATCAAGGATTCAGTTTCAGCAGAGACCGAAACACTCGTGGTAGGCCTAGGCGTGGTTTCGGCCGAAACCATGGTCCGCATGTGTCGGTCCTTGTCCTTCCGTTTTTTGGGTAAATGTGGAGTCGGAAGCTCCGACGGTATATTGTAACAGTAATTTTCCCAAAAAAATTCCTCTGCAAACTCCGCCCGACGCCTAAGAGTGCGCCTGTTGAAGGAAGCACAGGCTGCACAGGCTGAGATGTCGTGGTCTGGGCCTAGGCAGGGTAGGCATTAAGAGTGGAAATCCTTATGAGGTATTTGTTTCCCACAAGTTAAACAATTATTAACTTTAACCGTTTGATCTGACATCGGCTGAGGCAAGAAAGAGTCCCCAATGGGGTACTTAGCTTTTTTGAAGTCTTCGGTAGCTGAAATTACAGGAGCTGGCCGACCGGCACTTGCGAACTGCTTCTGCTTCGGGCACCGCGCGGCAAGAAAGACTGAGGAAGATGGCGTCGGCTGACGCTTTTATATCCCAGGCGCTCTGACGTCGGGAAAGGGGCGACATCAGCCAACGCCGGACCCAGACTTTGGAATCCGGCCGACCCAAGGGCTGCCTGAGGCAGGACAACCCATATGTAAGGACTGCGGATGCATCCTTGAAGGACATCCAGAGAAACACTGGCCCTGAATGGATGCTAGTTATGTTGTGTGACCAGTGAGAAAACCTTTTTCATTTGCTTACATATGATTTTTTAGTAGCTAGCCTTCTTGCCTCCATTAATACCTGCTGCACATCCCCCATAAACAGGTGCCTAGAAGGTATCAAGACCTTATCATCTAGGCAGTCAGTTGTTGTTCGGAATTGGCATGTATAGAACTTTTAGTTATGTACTTACCATAACTTTGGATGTATGGGATCCATCTCGCCTACATTCATAACTGATGGGTTCGGAGCCGATCCGTCGGCTCCAACTCGGCCACTATACCTAGAATGAAGTCTCTTATTGGCTGGGCTACCCCTTATCCCATAATGCACCACACCTACTTCCCCAGATCTTGTTTGTTCGCTTTCATACATACATACAGGTGCAGAACACATATCGATAAATGTAACCAACTAGAGCCCTTCCAGAGGAGAGCACAGCAGGACCAATGTTTCCTCCAAATCCAAAAGGTAGGGGGAAGGAGGGTGGGTATGTATGAATGTAGTAGATGGATCCCATACATCCAAAGTTATGGTAAGTACATAACTAAAAGATGTAATGGGATCCTATCTCGCCTACATTCATAACTGATGGGACAACGTCCCTAGCACCTAAAACCCCGGGTGGCTCACTGGAACACACTCCTGAGAACTGCGGAACCAAATGAAGCTCTACCTCGGGAAGCCACATCAAGTTTATAATGAGAAATAAATGTGTGCGGAGAAGACCAAGTAGCAGCCGCACAGATGTCATCTATTGACACTTTGGAGTGAAAAGCTACAGAGGTGGCCATAGCCCTGGTAGAATGAGCTTTGATTGGGACAGGCAACTCTTTGCCTGACTGAGAGTAAATGAAAGAGATGCAATCCTTAATCCATTTGGCAATTGTGGCTTTGGCAACTGGAAGACCTAACCTATTCTCTGCAAAGGACACAAACAGTTGGTCAGATTTTCGAGTCTGAGTGGTCATATCCAAGTAAAAACGCAGTTGCCTGTGAACATCCAACTGGTGGAAGGCATATTCTGCTCTATCAGAAAAATTTGGGAAGAAAACTGGGAGCTCCAATGATTGCTAAATGCATAAAGGGGATGCTACCTTTGGCAAAAAAGATGGATTCAATCTAAGAGAAACTCTGTCTCTGTGGAAGATCAAATAAGGAGGGGAAGAACAGAGAGCTTGAAGCTCTGAAACACGCTTAGCAGAGGTTATTGCCACTAGAAAGGCAGTTTTCCAAGATAGGAATTTTAAATCACAAGTGGTTGCCGGCTCAAAGGGACGGGCAGTTAAGGAGGCCAGAACTAAATTTAAGTCCCAAGGGGGCACAGGATGAACCATAGGGGGCCTGAGGAGCCAGTAAGAAAAGACTTGCACAGTCTGTTGGCCATTAAAGAAGGCTCTATAGCAACATGAAAATTAGATATAGCAGCCAGTTGAACTTTAAGTGTGGAGACTGAAGAGCCAGAATGAAACAATGAAGCTAGAAATTCCAAGACCTGCGGTACTGGGGCCGTGAGAGGATAAATGCTTCACTGCTGGGCCCAGCAAACAAATCTTTTCCATTTGCTGGAATACAGCTTAACGGTAGACGGCTTGTGGGACGAAGACAAGATGTGCATCACTTCTGAAGAAAAGGAAAGATCCCTAACTAAGGATGGAAGTGGAGTAGCCAAGCAGCCAGTCGGAGCGACCGGAGGGACGGATGAGAGTGCCCCGACGGATTGGATAACAGATCTGGTACTGGGTCCAGAATCCAAGGGCCCTGTGCCGTATACTTCTGAAGAAACGGGAACCAAACCTGACGGGGCCAATGTGGGGCGACCAAAATCATGTGGCACCCGACATGAAGGGCCTTCTGAATTACCCTCGGAAGAAGAGGAATCGGGGGGAAGGCATAAAGCAGACCGGGGGGCCAACTGTGGGCTAGAGCGTCCCTGGGAGACTGTCTCTGAGAGGGTGTCAGAGTGAAGAACTCTCTGCACTTCGCATTGTTGGGGCTGGCGAACAAGTCGCAACAAGGGAGGCCCCATCTGGCGAAGATCTGTGCAGCCACTCTGTTGTTGAGGGACCACTCGTGGGGCAACAGGAGAGTCCTGCTGAGCCTGTCTGCAATCACATTGGCTTTCCCCGGAATGTGCGTGGCTACTAGGAAACGTTGAGAGGCTATGGCCCAGTGCCATACTCTCATGGCCTCCCTGCAAAGGGGGTAGGACCTGGTTCCCCCCTGCTTGTTTATGTGCCAAACTACCGACATGTTGTCGGACAGAATCGCAATAGTACCTTGGGGGAGAGTGTGATGGAGTGCTTGTAAAACCAGAAGCACCGCTCTCATTTCCAGGATATTGATGTGAAGGTGCGCTTCGCAATCCTGCCACGTGCCTTGGACAGACCTGTCCAGATAATGACCCCCCCACCCTATCTGGGAGGCGTCCGTGGTCACTGTGGCAACAAGGGGCTGAAGGGCGAAGGGACGCCCCCGATCCAGGTTGGACTGACATAGCCACCAACGGAGGTCACGATGACAACTGTCCATAATTAGAACTGGGTGGTTCAGGGGGAGTTCTTGGTATGACCATTGAACTGATAATAGCCATTGGAGCACCCGCATGTGCAACCTGGCTAAAGGTACTAGGAGGATAGTTGCAGCCATCTAACCAAATAACTGAAGAATCTGTCTGGCAGGAACTCGAGATCTGGGTAACAAAGTTTGGACCTGCGATTGTAGAATCTGAATTCTGTCTGATGGCAAAAATGCCCGCATCCTTCTTGTGTCTAACTCTGCGCCTATAAAAGTGATACGCTGAGATGGCCGCAGCACAGATTTTTTCCAATTGAAAATGATTCCTAGCGAGAGACCCAAGGTTACTGTGGCCATCAGAGCTCGAATCAGTAGATGCTTGGAGGCGGCAGTGAGGAGCCAGTCGTCGAGATAGGGAAACACCTGGAATCAGAGACTTCTCAAGTGAGCTGTCACCACTGCCAGACACTTGGTAAACACCCTGGGGGCTGTGGTGAGACCAAAGTGCAGTGCACAAAACTGGAAGTGACTTGTTCCTAGGCGGAAGCGTAGATAACTCCTGGACTCCTGACGTATCAATATGTGATAGTAAGCGTCCTTGAGGTCTATGGAGCACATCCAGACATCCTTCTCCAATAACGGGAGAATGAACTGAAGGGTGACCATCCGGAACTTGGACTTCTTCACAAACCGATTCAAAAGACTGAGGTCCAAAATGGGCCTTACGTCCCCTGTCTTTTTTGGCACCAAAAATAATCTTGAGTAAGTTCCTGATCCGATCTGGTCGGCGGGGACGGGCTGGATGACCCCTTTGCTTAGCAGCTTTACAACTTCTACGGCTGCCAGATCCCGTTGACTGGGTGGCACGTCCGGGATTCTCCTTGTAGGAGGAGGGGGCTTGAAAAAGGGAATGAGGTAACCTCCGGTTACAATGCGAAGCACCCACTGATCCTTGGTTATCGATTCCCAAGCCTGTGGGTGTTTCGCAAAACGACCCCCGACCGGCTCCTGAGAAGCACAGCCGGGCCACATCCTAGGGATGTTGAGGGTAGGAGGAACCACGAAAGGAGTCGCGGTCTCCAGAGTTACGGGGGCCTCTGCCACCTCTAGGGCGGCGTCTTCCTGAATCCCCCCCCCGCCTCTGGAGGGGGGATCACTCGGTGGAGTAGGGAAAACCTTTTGGGCTTTTTTGAACCACATTTTCCCTCCTCTCTGGCCCTTGAGATAAGGTCTAGAGGGAGCGGAAAAACGGGCCCCAATGGCAGTCAAGGTCTTTCCCTCCTGCTCGCACCGAGTAAGCGTGTCCTTCACCTTGGGTCCAAACAAGGAAGACCCATCAAAGGGGGCGTCGGCGAAGGAAGACTTAAAGGCCTCCGCGAATGGACACAAGCGTAGCCAGGCTTGTCTCCTAAGAGCCACTCCTGTGCCCGCTGCTCTACTCGCCCCCCTGGCTGCATAGGAAATGAGCCTCATGGACGAGTTAACAATGGAATTTAGGGTAGTCATCTGGGCACCTACAGTCTGTGCTAACGCCTCAGGAAGGTTACCCGCAAGGGACTCTAACTCCTTGAGGAGGTCCCTTTGGAGCCTTGTAAAGTGACAAAGATAGTTCAGCGACCGCATGGTAAAGGTCGCTGAAGAAAGGGTACGCTTCCCGTACCTATCCATGCTCCTAGAATCCTTATTAGGAGGATGAATAGACGTCGAAGCCTCTGCCACGTCCTGCTGAGTGGCCAATGCCACCACCATAGCATCAACTGCAACGCCCTTGGTAAGGAATTCCTTCTGGGGGGGAGCTGAAAGGAACTTATTGGGCCTGGTAGGCACCGGTTCCGCCGTGTCAGGATGTTCCCACACCCTCCGAGAGATAAGGTCCAATAGCTCATCGAAGGGTGGAGACACCCAGGAGGAGGAGGGCTGGGCCCCGAAGGCCTTGAGGAAAACTGACTCCTCAGCGGTAGGGGCTTTGGATTGCCAATCGCCTCTCTGTCTCAAAATCTCAAGGATATCGGAGAAAGAGACGTCATCCGAGGATGATTTAGGGGACCCCTCCGCATCATCGAGGTCAGTGTCTGAAGTGATGGATTCATCTTGGGAATCAACGTGCTTCCTCTTACACAGTTTCTTCCTTGGGGGTTCATCCGAGGCAGACTCAGAAGGACCCCCCCCGGAAGAAGGGAACCCCCCAAGGGGGTATCCTCAGGCCCTGGGGCCCCACTGTCATGGGAAAGAATGTCTCCAGAGGCACCAGTACCCAGAACTTGGGATGGAGAGGTAGAAACCTGCTGAACCGGCAAAGCCATGGCCAGCGCACTCCTCATGGCCTCAAAAGCAGGCCCTCCAGACTCCGCGGAGAGCACTTGCTGAGGGACCACGGAGGTACCGGGAATGCCCACGGCAGATGCTCCGAGGGGAATACTGGGCATCGAAGAGGCGAGCTCTACAGTGTTGCCCTCGACCCCTGCCGAGGAAGACCCGGCACCAAACCCTGACACCGAGGACAGGGTAGGAATGAAAGTCGGAGCAGAAAAACTCTGTGGGGGTCTCTGCTCCGACTGGACGATTCCGCTCCGTTCTACCTGCACCAACTCCAACGGCTCCAAGGAGGTCGGAGGAGGAATCAAGTGTATGGGAGGTGGAATCGGCTTCGAAGCCACGTGGGCTGGAGCCGAGATCATTTTGGTAAAGACTGGGGACTGGAACAGCCTCTGGATAACCCTATCCAAATCCGAATCAGATAACCTAGAGGATTTGGAGGAAACAGATTGGGGCCGAGAAGACTTCTGCCTGGGCTCCGATAAGGCAGGGGACCGGCTCCGAAAGGGTTCCAGCACTAGCGGAGCCGAGACCGGGTCCGGCTGCAACAGTGTCGGCACCGAAGGAGGCTCCGGAGCCGAGGGGGAAGAGTCGTGGGTGCACACCTCCAACGGCTCCGAGATCAATGGAGCCGAGGAAGGTGATTGGCCTCTCGATGCACTCACCTGCGGCTCCGAAACCAATGGAGCCGAGGGGAGAAGCACCAAGGCAAACCCTTCAACCATCGGCTCCGAAGCCATTGGAGCCGAGGAAGAAGACGTCGAGCCTTGTTTCTTAGTTGTCGGGTCCGACGGACTGGTCGGAGCCGACGATCTACGCTTCTTAGGAGTCGGGTCCAACGGACTGGTCGGAGCTGACGATCTCTTCTTTTTGGGAGCAGGAGAAGACGCTAAAGCTTCTTCAAAGGAAGGCTTGATAAGGCTCCTTAGAATCAATTTGTTTTTTCTCTCCTGGAGAACCCTGGAAGAGAAAGCATGACACACACTACAGGTATCTTGTAAATGTTTGGGCCCTAAACAGTACACACAGATAGCATGGCTGTCTGTAATAGACATCTTATAACTACATTTTGCACATTTCTTGAAACACGACTTTTGTTCCTTAGACATAGTGACAAGAAATACCAATAATTTACACTAAGGCCAAAAAAAAGGTAAACAGGACAAAATGGGCTAAAGCCCTCTAACTTAAACGGGCTTAGCCCGACACAACAGAGAGAGAGAACTACGCGGGCTAAAGCCCTCTAACTTAAACGGGCCTTGCCTGATACACAATTAGCGCAAATTAGAGAAAAATTTTAAATTTCACGAAAGTTAACACAAATGCACACAAAGCTGTGAAAACAGCTGTTTGTTTAAATACTGACAGAACCCCTAGTCAAAAAAGACCCAATGGTCAAGAAAAAAACACTTAGCTCCAGCCAAGTCGAGACCACATCTGGCTTTAAAAGCGGCAAACGAGATCTGGGGAAGTAGGTGTGGTGCAATATGGGATAAGGGGTAGCCCAGCCAATAAGAGACTTCGTTCTAGGTATAGTGGCCGAGTCGGAGCCGATCCGTCGGCTCCGAACCCATCAGTTATGAATGTAGGCGAGATAGGATCCCATTACATCATCCCTGTACTTGTGTGAGAAGGCCCAGTCTGTGAGGAAGCTTCTGGTTATTTGTCCCAGGCCGGTTACAAAAATAAGGGAGAACCGCTGTTGCCTGGGCTAGACGGGAGCCACTACAATGATCTTGGTAGAGTCCTTCTGTATCTTCAAATGTGCCCTGGATATCTGTGGGAAGGGTGGAAAAGCATACAGGAACATTCCTGTCCAAATGAAAGGAAAAGGTGTCTGTATTCCAGGCCTTCTTGCATGGAGTCCTGAAGCAAAAAATTGCCAGCTTATTGCTCAGACAGGAGGCAAAAAGTTTTGCATGAGGAACTCCCCACAGATGGATCAAATCTTGGAAGACCCCTGATATAGTTTCCATTTGTGAGGGTTTGCCTTTTTCCCATTCAGCTTATCTGCCACACAATTTTGCTCTGATAGACTACAGGAAGCCTGTAGAGTGAGATTCCCACACTAACATGGCTTGTTTGCATAGAGGGTATGATCTGGCTTCTATGTTCAGCCATCGAATGGAACTTCCATCGAATGGCTATACATGGAACCCTATCAACTGAACGTTCATTCAGTGAAAGTAACTAGTTAGCCACCACTTACCCATCTGCCCTTTCCCCACAATAGTGAGATCTCAGAGTTGGTATAAATATATATATATATATATATATATATATATATATATATATATATATATATATATATATATATATATTGAAATACTGCATACGGGGAAGTGGTGGCCAACCAGTTACTTTCCCCATCAGTGAAATGAATGTTCGCTGAATAAACGTTCGATGGATAAGGTTCGATGTTCAGCTGTTTGATGGAAGTTCCATTCGATGGCTGAATATAGACTCTGATCTGGCTCCCCCTTGCTTGTTTATGTACCACATCACTGTGATACTGTCTGTGACAATTTGAAGTGTTCCTGGAGACCAAAGGTGACTCAGAGAACAGAGTGCCTTGATAAGGGCAAGCATCTCTTTTATATTTACTTGCTTGCATCTGTCTCTAATGTCCCAGATACCTTGTATTTTTATCCCCCTTGACACTGTTCCCCAAGCAAAGTCCAAAGCGTCTGTGGTGACCAACTGCTTTGGAGCAGGAGGGCAGAAGAGCAGAACATGGATTTGGGCATATTTGATGTCACCACCAAGTGATTTCTCTTCTCACAAATCTCAGAGATGGAATCTGAAAAGTTAATGGGCGTTGGTGCTGGGGACAGAGAGACTTCAGATACTATTGTTATTTTTCTCCTGTGTAGACTTGTCAGAGGTATCATGAAAATAATAGATGCAATGAGACCCAGAATTCTGAGGTATTCCCTTGCAGTTACTGAAGTCTGAGTGGAAAATCCATGAAATGGACCTAAAGATAGATCTACTTTTTTCCGTGGGGAAAAAAAAAGTTCTTTTTACTGAGGTGCCCTGCAACCACCTCAGGAACAGAACCCTCTGTGATGGAGACAAAAAAGACTTTTGAATTTTCTGTTGGAATAGCAGTCTGCATAAGAGATGTCTCACCCAAGTGAGAGATTTCTAAAACCTTGAAAAAGAGACTGCATTGATAAATAAGTTGTCTAAATAAGGAAAAATGTGGAAACCCTGCAGCCTGCAATGGGCTGTAACTGGAGCTGGAGGTAGACAGCATTTGAACACTCTTGGAGCAGTGGATAGCCCAAGAGTTAGGCAGAGAACTGATAATGTGATCCAGACACATAAAACCTTAAGAAATGTCTGAAGTCATGATGAATAAGAATAGGATAATAAGCATCTTTTATATCTAACGTTAGAAAAAAGTCAAATAAGGAAGAAGGAGCAACATGCTGTGAAGTGAAAGCGTTTTGAATTTGGGCACTTTCACATAATGGTTTAGAAAAAGAAAGGACCAAAAAGTACAGTTGTGTACACTTACCATAAATGTAGATGTTTGAGTGTATTCACTGTTAGTCTTTACATTTGGATTATCTGCTTGCAGTAGCCCTTAGTCGGACTGATTATCAAAGTCTTGGGTCCTGCGTCGGTTGCTGTCTCATCTTCCATGACGTCAGGTAGTCAGGGGTATAAAGCATGCAGCCGACGCTATTACATCAGTTTTTCTCACCCCAGATGTTAGGTGCCCCCATAATGGGAAGCAATTATATATATATATATATATATATATATATATATATATATATATATAAGGTTACATCTCCAACAAAAAAGCAAATACACCAGAAAGCCTAAAGCATATTAAGCAAGAACAGAGGTATAGTCAACAGAAGTCAGAAGGCTGGAGGGAGGGTAACCAGGACTGCAACAGTGAATACACTCGAACATCTACATTTATGGTAAGTGTACGCAACTGTATTATGTTCTTCGTGTTTCACTGTTGCAGTCATTACATTTGGGTAGATTCCCAAAGCTAAGGAAGGGAGGAGGCAATTAAATAGCATTAGGACCAGCTATAAGGCCCTGCAAGACTGCAGTGGCAAAATCAGCTCTGGATTTAGAAAAAAATTGGCAAGTGGTAATGCTTGGTGAAGGTATGTATAGAACTCCAAGTAGCAGCTTCTAGGATGTCCCTGGTAGGGACACCTCTGAGAAAGGCTGTAGAGGTGTAGATGCAGCTCTGGTTGAATGTGGTCTTATCCCCAGTGGGGTAGGTTTTCCATGGTGCTTATAGCAGAAACAAATGCAATGGCCTATCCACTTAGAAATGGTTTGCTTTGAAATGGTCTTCCCCTCTGCCCCTGCAGCAAATGCAACCAGCAGCTGTTCAGATTTCCAGAGAGGCTTAGTCCTGTCCAAGTAATATCTAAGTTGTCTGTGCACATCCAAGGAGTGCAGTATTCATTCCCCTTTGTTCTATGGATTAGAAAAGAAGGTTGGAAAATGAATGGACAGATTAAGGGCCACACTGGATACCACCTTGGGCATAAAGGAGGGATTGGTCCTGAGGGACACCCTGTCCGCATGAAAGATGATGAAAGGCTCCACTGCCATAAGGGCCTGTAATTCAGACACCCTTCTCGCTGAAGTGATGGCTAGAAGGAAGGCTGTTTTCCAAGAAAGGAATTTCAACTCTTCATTTGCAGCTGGCTCAAAAAGGAGGTAGAGTGAGCTTTTCCATTACAAAGTTAAGGTCCCAGGCTGGAGTAGGGGCTCTCCTGGGTGGTCTTAAGTTTTTGGCCCCTCTGAGGAATTGCTTCAGCAGTGGATGAGAGAAGAGGGTTAGCTCTGTATTATAATGAGCTGAAATGGCAGAGGCATGAATTTTGATGGAGAAGAGGGAAAGACTCTTGTGAAGCATCTCAGTTAAGTATTGAAGAATGTGCAGTAAATTGAGCACAGTTGTGTCCATCCCTTGTGTTTGGTTCTAGGAACAGAATCTTTTCCATTTGTCGGCATAGGATTTTCTAGTACTAGGCCTCCTTGCCTCCAGAATGACATCCATCACTTGCTTACTGAGGGATGGTAACGGAGAGATCATGAAATTAGCCAGGCTGCAAGGTTCAGGGTTTGAAGCCATGGGTGCAGAATCTGGCCCTCCTGCTGGGACAGCAGGGCAGGGGTCTGAGGCAGGTGCCATGGTTCCAGAGGGGGTACCAGTGTTGGCGTGGCCAGTCTAAGTATTGTCCTTGGTTTGTCCTGTTTGATCTTTAGCAGCACTTTGGAGAGGAAAGGCAGAGAGGGAAAGGCATAAACTGATAGGTTTTTCCATGTGAAGGACAGGACATCCACTTTCCAAGCTTGTCTGTGATGAGTCATTGTGCAGAATTTGCCCAATTGGTAGTTCTGAGGGGAGGCAAACAGGTCTATCGCTGGGCTCCCCCATTTCTTTCTCAAAATGTTGAATATTTTTGGATCCAGTTTCCACTCGTGTGGGACCATGAAATTTCTGCTTAGGTCGTCTGCTAGTGTATTTAGCTTGCCTGACAGGAATTAAGCTTGTAGGAGCACTTGGTAGCTCAAGGCTGTATTCCACAGAGCCATGGCTAGTCTGCAGAGAGGGTATGAGTGGGTTCCCCCCTGCCTGTTTATGTACCACATAATAGTGGTGTTGTCCGTCTTTACCAATAACTGTCCTGGAAGAATGTGGTCCTTGAAGGGTGTCAGAGCATTCTGCACAGCTAACATTTCTTTTTGATTGATATGCAGGTGCATTTGACTCTGGTTCCATTTGCTCTGAATGCACTGCCCTACCAAGTGAGCCCCCCCATGCATAATCTGATGCGTCTGTTGTTAGGGTTTGGGCGGCAGGGGGTAGAGAGAATGGCAGTCCCTTGTTTTGCTGGCAGACCTCTGCCCACCAAAGGAACTCTATCTTTAGACAAAGTATGACAGCAATCATTGATTCTAGGTCCTGAGAATGTTGACACCAAAGGTTTTTTTAGATACCATTGTAGTTTCTTCATATGCAGTCTTGTATATGGAATTAGTAGAATGCAAGAGGCCATGAACCCCAGGGCTTGCAGTATTTTCCTTGCAGATAGCTGGGTCTTTGTGGCCAGTTTTTTGAATTAGGCTATCAAATGAACTTGTTTCTTTGGTGTGAGGTAGGCCATCTGGGAAGTTGTATTTAAGCTTGCTCCCAGGAATATAATTTGTTGGCAGGGTACTAGATGTGATTTCTTTTCGTTTATGGTGTACCCTAGAGAAGTCAGTCATTTCTTTACAAATGCCAGATGATTTTACAGTATGTCCTGGCTTTCTGCCTGAATTAGACAATCATCCAGGTATGGGTATATTTGAATATTTCTTTGCCTGCAAAATGCAATGACTGGAGCTAGGCACTTTGTGAATACCCTGGGCACAGTAGATAAGCCAAAGGGCAGTGTAGAGAACTGATAGTGCATGTAGCCTGCTCTGAAGCGTAGGTATCTTCTGTAAGATTCCTTTATTGGGATGTGCAGGTAGGCTTCCTTTAAATCCAGTGTTGCCAGCCATGTATTTTTGCTTAGCATGGGAAGCAGCTGATGAACAGTTAGCATTTTGAATTTTGGAATTACTAAAAAAATGTTTAGGATAGACACGTCCAGGATAGGATGCCAGGAATTGTCTTTTCTGGGTACCAGAAAAAGTCTTGAGTAGAAACATTGCCCCCATTCTTCCTCTGGGACAGGTTGAATAGCCCTGATGCTCAGAAGAAAGAGAACTTGCTTTTGAGCCTCTGCCCAATGATTTGCGGGTAGGTCTGGTCAACCGTTTGGGGTTGGTAAGGAGTGGAAGTGAAATCTGTATCCTTGGGAAACTATATTTAAAACCCATTTGTTTTGGGTAATGAGTTCCCAGTTTTTTCCATGCAGGGCGATCTTTCTCCCTAAAGGAACAGTCAGTTGAGCAGGGCTTGGAAGGTTTAAAGTTAAGTCACTGTGACAGTTTACCATAGGGGGGTGTCTTACTACTCCCAGCTTTGGAAGTGGGATCCCCCCAAAGCTTAGGCCTGTGAGTGCGTTGGGACTGAAGCCTGGGCGTTCTGATGGTTCTGGGTTTGGACTGAGAAGGCCTGGAAGAGGCAGGAAAGGACCAATTCTTAGAGGGCCAGTGTCTACTAAATCTGGGAGGCTGCACTTGCAGGAAATCTTTAACAGCTTGCATAGATTTAGCTTTTTCCTCCATCTTTTTAAGTACTTCTTCTGCTTTGTTGCCAAACAGGCGGTCTTGGTTTAAGGGAGCATCCAGTAATTTAGCTTTAACATGATCTGGCAAAGATTGCTCTTTAAGCCAAGCATGCCTTTTAAGTACAGACCCAGTGACAGCAGCCCTGCAAGATGTCTCTAACGAATCAAAACCACACTGCAAAGTATGTTTTCCAACTTGTTCAGCAGAATGCATTAAATCCTGTAATTCTTTATTTTCAGCACAGTCAAGAATCACCATCATTTTCTGTTTAAGCAATCCAATAATATGCTGCTGATACTTTAACATATGAAACTGGCAGTTTAAGGCCCTAATGGTCAAAGTTGCAGAAGTGTACACTTTCTTACCCCATCTGTCCAGTGCCTTGGAATATCTATCAGAGGGGGTAGAGTTTTTGGCAGTAGTAGCCTTAATGCCTTTGGGTCCCTGTGAAATGGTCTCAGGATCTGCAGTAGGATTCTTTTCATAGATTCATAGAATAGTACTAAGCTAACTGCCCTTGCGAGCCATTTTAAGCCTAGCCTATTATCCCTTGTGAGATTCAAACCCAGCACCTTGTGTTTGTAAGGCAAACACAACCATTGGGCTGGCCACCCTCCTCTTAAAAAGGAACTTATGAGAGTCAGGTACCCTGTAATACCTGTTGGGTTTTCTGGGAGCTGGAGGTAAAGAGTCAGGGGCCAGGCTAGATACCGAGAAGGCATCATCTACAATGTCCAGTACAGGAGGGATAGCTAGAGGTCTGTGTTGAGGTAGGAGTAAGAATTCCCTAAGCCTCTTTTTGGAGTCACAGTAATCCTGGCTTTCCCAGTGGAAATGCTCCTTAAGAGTATGCAAGGTTTAACCAAAAGAGAAATCCTCTGGAGGGGAAGCAGAAGGAATGGTATCCTCTGCATCAGAATCCTCATAATTAGATAAGGGCAACTCCTGGTCATCAGAGAAAACAGAAATTTCAGAGTCCTGATCAGAAGAATCAGAAGGAAAATCAGTTTTAGGTCTCTTAGAGGGAGAAGGGTGGCTTCCCCTGATTAGAGTAATAAGGTCTTCAGCCATTCTTGTCATTTGTTTTTTAGGCATAGGGGCCTGACCATGCGGTCTGGGCATTGGTTTTCTAGGCATGGATTGAGGTTTAGGCCTTGAAGAAGAAGACAGCGTTGGTTTAATATGCAAGTCAGTAGGCCTGAATACACCCTCAGAAGCCGGTGCCTGCACAACGGCTCTGGACCCATTCAAGATAAAGACAACTGCAGGTTCCACAGTCGAAGAAGCATCTCACGGCTTACCGGACTCCAAATGGGTCTCAGTAGAGGCCTGCGAATCTGAAGTAGCAGGTATCAGGGGCTGTGAAAGCGCCTCACTGAGTATCAGTGAGCTGTTAACTAGCTTAGGAGAAGCATTGTCGGCAGCTTTGGACCTATGCGGTCTGTCTCTGTCTTTATCTTTGCATTTTTTCGGAATGTTGGTAGTCGGGTGGTTTACCGAAGCCATTTCTGGATAATTGAACCAAGTACCAAAAATTTAGATGCGAAAATGAACCGACGACGAATAGTTCAAGGTTTGAATGAGGCACAAAATCGACAGTGAGGTATGTTGTGGTCTGGGCCTAAGCAAGGAATTAACTTTTACTGACATCAGTTTAGAGCAAGAAAAAGGATCCCAAACAGGGTAATTAGCTTAGCTGAAGACTTTGGATCTGAAACTCGAAAACGAAAATTTCAGGAGTCGGCCGACCAGCACTTGCGAACTGCTTCTGCTTCGAGCACCGCACAGCAAAAAAGACTAATGTAATGGTGTCGGCTGCATGCTTTATACCCCTGACTACCTGACGTCATGGAAGATGAGACAGCAACCGACGCAGGACCCAAGACTTTGATAATCAGGCCGACTGAGGGCTACTGCAAGCAGATAACCCAAATGTAATGACTGCAACAGTGAAACACGAAGAACATCTGGTCTCCAGGCATTTTCTTTCTTTCTTTGTCATCAGAAACATTCTTGAATAAAAAATTCTTCCCATCTGAGAAGGAGCAACTGTTTCTATTATCCGCTCAGAAAGCATATGCTGTAGGCCAGGAAGGAACAGAGGGGTTTAATCTTATGGATGTGGAATAACTCCCTGGAAAGGTGGATTTTTTTTCCCACTGCAATCCGTAATCATGCTGAATCAGTTTCAGAACACATTTGTCTGAAACAATGTGTTGCCAAACAGAGAAATGGAGATTCAGAGTTCCTGGAAGAGATAACGGACGACAAGGGTGGGAGAAAGTAAAAGTCCGTTGTGTAGTCGTTATGACTATTAGACTGTCCTTTATTCTGAGCGGTCCTGCTTTCTTTTTGGAAACTTCTTGCCATTGCTTTTTTAAATAACTACTTAGCTACATTTTGTTAAGATTATTTACTTTGTTTCATGACAAAATTGGACTAGTGAGCAAAAAAATCCCTTGGAGAATTTGGAAGAGGACTGAAAAATCTGAGAGATTCCCTGTATCAGCGTACCTCTCTCATCACATTTTCGATAACCTCTGCAGCAGAAGGTCCCATATCCAAAGGAGAAATTACCAGCTCATTTTATTTCTTTAGGGAGTTTCTGAAAATGCAGAAAGGTAAACCTCAACACAGTACCAGTAGCAACAACCCTATAGAGTCATATTCACACTTTAAACAAAGAATAGTGACCTGAGAAACTGAAGAAACTAAATGACACAGCAGATTTCTCCTCACAGGAAGGAACTGCAGATAAAACATTTTTCATACCTTCACAGTTAGATAGAATTTAACATATGAACCTGACAATTCAAAATTCAAAAAATTAAAAAAATATACAGTTGCTCACCAAACCTGTCAATTGTTTTACCTTTGTTGTCAGAAGAGGAAGGATTAGAATTAATAAAATGCTTGGCAGCAGCTGGATTAAACAGAAGTTTGGCAGCAGCTAGATAAATGACAGTTATGTACTTACCATTGCACTAAAGTCATGTAGCCTCATTTCATTTGACACAAAAGATAGGTTATGGAATCCATACATATCCAACTGCTGTGATTTTCTCCTGCCTAGCTCGAGCTATCAATGGTCTAGGGGTATGGAGGGTACCCTTAACCTTAGGAATCTGACCATCTTTTATATTCTAGGCAGAATATAACCCATATAGTTAAGGCTACTGCAGCAGTGATCTAATGATAAACATTTCAAAATTCCAGCTTTAACATCTTCAGGCAAATTTTGAGAATGTAACCATGCAAACCTTCTTATCACAGACTCAGGAGATACTGCTCTGGAAGAAGCATCAGTTGAATCATAAGAATACTTCAAAGAATGGTTACTTCAGAAACAGAAATAACAGTATTTAGTGAAGATTTCCCTCAGAAGACTAAAAAGTGGCAGTAAGGTTCCTCATATTTTCAAAAGAAGCAAGCAATCTCTAGTAATCCCAGTCCGTCTCGAGTGTGTGTGTGTGTGTGTGTGTGTGTGTGTGTGTGTGTGTGTGTGTGTGTGTGTATATGTGTGTGTGTGTGTGTGTGTGTGTGTGTGTGTGTGTGTGAGAGAGAGAGAGAGAGACACACACACACACACAGACACACACACACACACACACACACAGACAGAAGTTATGTACGTCTGTGTTTTTTGTCCTGCAAAACTCCCTGGAAAAAGACCAACCCATGGAAGGAGTACTACACCATGAAACAAGCACCAAGCTTGGCTAAACGGTAAACCTTTATCCAAGATCTATGACCAGTTCATCTAAGATCAGCAAGAGTGATTCTCCTTTGCCCATTATGGGCAAATGCACACCCGCAGAGGATGTGACTACCTCATAGTACTTAGTGGCTGCATATGCTATACCACAGCTAAAGAAAGACAATGATGAGCAGTTTGAGGAACCCTGTCTAGCCACAGCAGAGTCACCCATTGGCAGCTGACTCAGTAAAAGAGCCAGCTGGAGCCAAGGCTTCCAAGAAATAAACTTCTTGCAGAATGGGGGTAAGACCAACTAAGATGACTGATACTGCTTCATGGTTTAGGAGAAAAAAAGAGCACCAGCAAAGGGGGAGGCAGAGCCAGTGTGTGTAGGTAAAGCAAATGACCATCCAAGTCGAGTTTTGAAGTAAATATTTTTAAAGATAGTCCACAAAATCACAGTATCCAGCCCTCACATAACTGTTCTATATAGCAGTGTAGAAAAAAAACTTCGTCAAAAAGGATATGCACCCATTTTATTTAAACAAGCATTCTCAACTGAAAAGCATTCGTTTACATGTAGAGACAGTTCAAAATATAACACCGTCTAGCTGCAGGTAAATATTTCTGACCCAGAGGAAACACATTTTTTCTTCATAAATTCACAGGTTTGTATGTGTTTACTAGGCTAACGACCACAAGGGCCTTTTTAACCCTAGCCATGCATTCCAATTCTTTGACAAGTTCTGGTACGTTTGATAAGTGTAAGCAGGGGCATGAAAGATTAAACATTTACAAGAATGGGCCTTAGGAGATTAACCACTTACAGGCTGCCTAGATCCATTAGAGACATAAGTGCCAAACCTGGGATGAATTTCCTGCTCCCAATCAATCTAGCCAAGTTACACTTGAATTGGGTTAAAGAGGAACTCTGCTTCACAATGATGAGGGAGCCTGTTCTACAGAAGGGGTAGTCTTTGGGACACATACCTGTTTCTCCAGCAGGTCCTATTTAAATCACAGGTAAAGTTTAAGTCTTCTTCATTAAAAATAATGTAGTGGAAGGTTTTTATCCAAAAGGAACTTATCTGCCTAGCCTTCATGGAATGCTAGCTGAATGTCAACACCAGGAAATCAACAAAGGGAACACACTTCAGCAGTAAGAATGCTCTGAAACTTTTTGGTGCTTTAAGTGCCTTTTATGTGGAACTCTGCTCAAATGCCTGGCAGTTTAAGTTCATGAAAGACATCCTTAAGCTTTGAAAAGGTGTCTGGTTGGTCATATCCTTGGCAGGATATAGCCCAAATAGCTTAGGCTATTGCAATAGTGATCTAGTGTTAACCATCAAGGAAGTTTGATTGCTTGGATGAAAAAGAATCCCTTCAAAAACAGAAAGGGAATACCACTGAATGATTCTTACAACTCAACTGCAGAAAGGTATCTGGTACCACAAAGGAAAGTGAAGACATAGACTTGGGAAAGTTTTCCAGATGCACATGGAAGGACAAACTGTCTATTCTCTTAAACTGTCCTTTGTTTTGGAAGGACTCCCCCTTCTTTTTTGAACCTTCTTGACACTGTTTTCTAAAACGATGCTGCCTATACCTTGCCAGGATTCTTTATTTTGCTTCTTATAAAAGGAACCTACACTAGAAGGAAAGTTTATGTTGTATGTTGGCATGGAGGGTTGAAACATCTGGGTAACTCCCTGAATTAATTTTCCTCTCATCAATTTTTAAGGATAGCAACAGGGGAACTAAATACCTCCTCTTTATCCAGAAGAACATTTAGTATCTCGTTTTTGACATTCGCTGGTAAATTCTGAGAATGCAGCCAGGCAAATCTTCTCATCAGTGACCCAGCAGCAGCTGCTCCAGATACAGCATCAGCCCAGCAGTGTCACAAGAACATTTTAAAGACTATGCAGTTAGCTGAGGCACAGAATGTATTAAATAATTCAGAGATGTATTAGTCCTGAAGAAGGGCGGTCAGCAATTCATCACTGAAAATCATCACTGTCATGCTGCCAGCCCAGCTATCTGGAATTTTGTAAATAATTTTAGGCCGTTTGTGAATACTGCTACGATTTATACAGAACTGTATGTTAGGTACTGAGCTAAGATGCATCCACAGTGTACCTTGCTGGAACATAGAAGATTAACCTGCAAAACTTAAGAATATTTCAGGTTAAGTTACTTTATAGCTGGGCCATAAACAAAAGATGATCTCTCCGTTTCAGTTCAGTAGCAGCACAATGTCTAGAGCCAGAAGCTTTTGTATGGTCTTGAAAAATAAATAATTACTAGGTTTCAGATGGAGGTGTTTTACTGCTTTATGACTTTCTATCAGCTGCAAAGATATGAGAAATATTTATTTCTTACACATATATGTTAAATTCTGTTAAGTTTGTTTAGCCTGGGAACTGAAGTCAGGTGACGAGTGATGTCATCCAAGCTGCCCCAGCAGTAATGTTTGATATTAATTTGGGAACTCTCTGAGAGAGAGACTGTGCATTTTGCATTCTGTCTTGGACCTAGCAAGAACATCCACTCATCATCATCATTATCTGCACTTGCCATGTTGTAAGTAAGATTTAGGGCATAGTATCTCTTTTAGATATAGCTAGGACTATAGTAAACATTAATTTAGATGTTTTCTGTATTTATTTCAGACTGTCCTGCAATGTTGTTTTAAAATATTTCCTGTGATTTTGAACTCTGAAATAACTGTGTCGATGTACTGAGTATTGCCTTGTTCTTTTATTATTTATTATTAAATATATTTAAACCTATCTTTCTGGCTGACATTTGTGAGACATATTTAAGCTCTTAGACTACTTGCATATGTATTTGGTGATACTGTACAGGCCACTTCTAATAGCCTGGCCCTTGGTCAAAACTACCATTTGGATTTTTAGTAACATTACAAAGGTCTTAGAGTGGTTGATAAAGAGATGGCTGGTGGCAGGTGGAACTACCTTAGAGTCTGGGCAAAAGGGGTCATAGCTAGTAAACCTGTGCCAGCCTTTCCCAGGTGTGTGTTTGTGTACAAATCAAATATCAAAGCTATGTGTCAGGGACAGGAAGCACTGACTGCACAGAGAGGGTGCTGGAGGTCTCAACTTGGCCACTCGGCTGACATCTCAACCCTACAGCTGTGCCAGTGGGGAGTCTTACTGCGTGTGTACTTGTCATCCTCCCAATGTGTATGTACCCAAGCTGTTGCCAGTGATGAGGATTTGGGGCTCCTTGATTACTGGGCCAGTGAAGGGGCATCACATATTAATTGGTGGACAGTGGTGGGATATCCACATTACATATTAATTGGTCGACAGTGGTGAGACAGCCACAGCACATATTAATTGGCTTGTAGTGGTGTGGATAATGAATTTCTGTAGCCTGTGTAAAGTGGTCAGTGAAGGCATTTATACTCTCAATCAGCTACGCAGTGAACATTCAGAGTTTCACATCACAATTGTTTTATTTATTTATTTATTTTTGTTAGCTTAGTCATGGAGAGTAGGCAAGCATGTCAGCAGAGGAGTATGGCAGGTGGACAGAGAGCCAGTTGGCTGACATGTGCTAGACTAAACGACTGGTGCATGCCAACCTGACTAAGGCAGAAATTATTGTAGCTTTGGGCACAGCTGCATCGCAGACCAGCGCTCAGTAGGGCAACCAGGCTGGCCTGGGAGATGTACAACTCTCAAAAAAACAACAGCTCAACCTTTCCACAGAGGACTTAAAAATCCATCTGGAGTCAAAGAGACTTGAGCTGGAGGCCAAGCCTTTGGAAGAATCAGCAGCAGAGAGACTGAGACATCTAGAGGTTGAGGAAAACGAGAAACTGCAACGTCTAGAGGCGGAAGAGGAGAAGGAGAGGCAGAGGCAACATGAAAAGGAGATGCTGACTCTTTGTCAGAGTCATAGAAGTAATGGTGAAGGGAGTAGCAGAAACCCAGAAGCAACAAACATCAGTAAATTTCTTCCACAATTTAAAGAGGGGGATAATGCTGTTGGTTTCATTCATATGTTTGAGAGGGTATGTAAACAATATAATGCTGACCAAGGGCTCTGGGTACGGTTCCTGACCCCCTTACTCCACGGTAAAGCTGTAACTGCTATTTCTAAATTGTCTGATACTGATTACTTAAATTATAATATTGTAAAGAACTGTCTTTTAGAACGCTTTAAGTTAACACCTGAAGCTAACAGGAAAAAGTTTCATGAGCACAGACACCAGGCAGATGAAAGTGTGTGTGAATATATTGCTGAACTAAGCACTTATTTTCATAGGTTGGTGAGTGGATGTCAGGTCACTACTTTTGAAGGGCTGGCAGATCTTTTCGTGAGGGATCAAGCCCTTTGCCTGAGGACATGAGAATCTGGTTAGCTGATAGACAATGCAATACTGCAGATGAGTTGGGGAAAAAAGGAGACCTATACCTAGCAAGCAGGGCATCACTGCACAGGAAAGGGACACCCAGTGGCTCATGGGTCTAAGGGAACCCATGGTGGGCAGCCTAAACTGCCCCAACAGAGTCCACCAGTAGCAGGGGAAGCCACTGGTCCAGGTATACATCCAGGTCCAGGTGTAAATGTTTTAAATGCAACTAGTGGGGCCATGTGGCACACAGATGTCCATGGAGGCAAGGTGGGGAACAAATGGTGGGAGAGCCAGTAAGTGGGAATGACAAAGTGCCATCAGTAAGTTGTCTCGAAACAACAAGGGTACCAAACTACCATAATAGGATATATCCTATCTCAGTGGATGGGAAAGAGGCCACTGCTAAGACAGACACAGCCTCTGACCTAACCATTGTGAAGCCTATAATGGTTACAGAGGAGCACTACTTGCTTGGGCAGTCTACTCCAGTCAGAGCATTAGGAGGGACCCCATTCCAAATACCTTTGGCTAGGGTTCACCATGACTGGGAGGGTGGAAAAGGAAGCCGGCAAGTAACTACGTTTGAGGATATCCCTACATATGTCCTGAGAGGGAATGATTTTGATAATGTAGTACCTTGTGTGCATCCAGTTACACAGAGTCAGGCTTGGAGACAAGCATGTGGGTCTGGTAGCCTGGGGGAGACCGAGACAAACTGCAGAGTTGCAGCCAGGACTGGTGAGGTAGTTACTTCAGGGAGGAAGTCACCCTGTAACAGCAAGACTGAAGGTGAGCCACAGCTGCTTGTGGGTACTGATGTTCCCTTGGACAGAGTGACTGCAAGGGCAGAGGTAAGTAGTAGTACCCAGGTTGACAGTGAGGCACCGCTGTCAGAGAATACCACACTTCCTGTGGAAGGGGAGCTGGGAAGGTTTATTAAGATAGAGTTCAGACAGACTCAGCTCTCAGAGCCTACATTGCAAGGCCTAAGAGTGGTAGCTAGTGAGGCACCCGATTTTCATGGGAAGGGGGAACCTGTATATTGGGACAAAGAGTTACTGTATAGAGAATGGACTCCTAAGGGAGGGCTAGAGGATGAGAGAATATAGCAGCTGGTGGTGCCCAGAGCTTACTGTCTGGCACTTCTATCCATAGCCCATGATATTCCCTTTGCAGGTCATATAGGCATAAAACATACAAAGAGATGTATTATGCTGAACTTTTATTGGCCTGGGATTTCCAGAGATGTAACAGGGTACTGTAGGACCTGTGAGCAGTGCCAAAAGGTAAGCATGGCAGAAGACAAGGTGAAAGGTCCTTTGATGCCTTTGACTGTGACTGAGGAGACATTTCAGAGGGTAGCTACAGATATTGTGGGCCCCTGAGTACCCCTAGTTCCATAGGGAAGACGTATATCCTAGTGGTAGCAGACTATGCTACCAGATACCCTGAGGCAGTGGCTCTGTCCTCAACTGAGGCAGCAAAGGTGGCAAATGCTTTGTTATAGATTTTCAGCATGGTAGGTTTCCCAACAGAAATACTGACTGACAGAGGTGCCAATTTCATATCAGAACTGCTGGCTTGTCTGTGAAAGCACTGTGTGGTGAAGCACCTAAAGGCCACCTCTTACCATTCCCAGACTAATAGTCTTGTTGAGAGGTTAAACCCTACACTCAAGTCCATGTTACAGGCATTTGCAGACCAATTTAAAAGGGAGTGGAACAAATATTTGCCCCATCTGTTGTTTGCTTACAGGGACGTTCCCCAGGAATCCACAGGTTTTTCACCCTTTGAGTTGCTGTACGGGCATAGGGTGAGGGGACCTCTAGATTTGATTCGAGATGAGTGGGAGGGTGAGTGTGAATCCCACAAGGAGTCTGTTGTGGCATATATCCTAAACCTCAGGACAAGGTTCAGGGAACTCATGGGCTTGGCTAAGGGGAAACTGGCAGAAGCCCAACAGTAGAAAAACGTCTGGTATGACAGGAATGTTCGAGCTAGAGAGTATGCTGTAGGGCAGCAGGTAATGGTTCTCACTACTGTCAGACATAACGAGCTGCAGGCAGCTTGGGAGGGACCCTACAAGGTAGTAAGGAAGGTCAGTGATGTTAACTACATAGTAGAACTGCTAGGCAGGGGGCACAAACTGTACCATGTTAACATGATGAAACCTTACCTTGATAGGAAGGCCCTTGTGCTGATTACTTGCAGTGGATGGCAGTAAGCGTTTGAAGGGGATCTGCTGACTGATCTCCTCAGTTAGGCTCAGGCTGATCCCTCAGTGGAAGGGGTAGCAATGTCCCAGCAGCTATCCCCGACTCAGGTTTGAGAAATCTGAGCAATGTTACAGGAGTTTGGGGGCATATTAAATGGGAAACCAGGGTGCATGTGCAGCACCATGTGGATACACGACCCCAAAGGCCTATTAAGCAGGCCCCTTACAGGGTGCCTGAGAGAGTCAAACAGACTCTGAGGGATGAGATACAGGAAATGTTGGAACTAGGGGTAATTCAGGAGTCCAGCAGTCCCTGGGCCTCCCCAGTGGCGGTGGTACTGAAGAAGAATGGCAGCACCAAGTTCTGTGTAGACTACAGGAAATTAAATAGTGACACACAGTCAGATACATACCCCATGCCTAGGACAGATGAAGCTCTAGAGCAGCTGGGTGGGGCTAAGTATCTTACCATTACTGACCTTACCAAGGGTTACTGGCAGGTGCCCTGGACTCCCAGTGCTAGAGAAGGGTCAGTCTTTGTGACTCCTTTTGGCTTGTCTGAGTTCACGAAGATGTCATTTGGGATGCAAAATGCCCCAGCTAATTTCCAGAGGCTGGTAGATCATATCATAGCAGGAGCAGGAGATTACTACTGTCAGACATAATGAGCTGCAGGCAGCTTGGGAGGGACCCTACAAGGTAGTAAGGAAGGTCAGTGATGTTAACTACATAGTAGAACTGCTAGGCAGGGGGCACAAACTGTACCATGTTAACATGATGAAACCTTACCTTGATAGGAAGGCCCTTGTGCTGATTACTTGCAGTGGATGGCAGTAAGCGTTTGAAGGGGATCTGCTGACTGATCTCCTCAGTTAGGCTCAGGCTGATCCCTCAGTGGAAGGGGTAGCAATGTCCCAGCAGCTATCCCCTACTCAGGTTTGAGAAATCTGAGCAATGTTACAGGAGTTTGGGGGCATATTCAATGGGAAACCAGGGTGCACCCACCATGAGCAGCACCATGTGGCTACACGACCCCAAAGGCCTATTAAGCAGGTCCTTACAGGGTGCCTGAGAGAGTCAAACAGACTCTGAGGGATGAGATACAGGAAATGTTGGAACTAGGGGTAATTCAGGAGTCCAGCAGTCCCTGGGCCTCCCCAGTGGTGGTGGTACTGAAGAAGAATGGCAGCACCAAGTTCTGTGTAGACTACAGGAAATTAAATAGTGACACACAGTCAGATACATACCCCATGCCTAGGACAGATGAAGCTCTAGAGCAGCTGGGTGGGGCTAAGTATCTTACCATTACTGACCTTACCAAGGGTTACTGGCAGGTGCCCTTGACTCCCAGTGCTAGAGAAGGGTCAGTCTTTGTGACTCCTTTTGGCTTGTCTGAGTTCACGAAGATGTCATTTGGGATGGAAAATGCCCCAGCTAATTTCCAGAGGCTGGTAGATCATATCATAGCAGGAGCAGGAGATTTTTTTCCTTGCTTACCTATATGATATTGCCATTTACAGCCGTTCCTGGCAAGAGCACCTTCATCATGTCAGGGAGGTGCTGGGCAGACTACAGAGGGCATGGTTGATCATTAAGCCCAGGAAGTGTCAGGTGGGTATGGCAGAGGTCACCTACCTGGGACATAAAGTGGGGAGTGGTATGATCAGGCCAGAACCTGCCAAAGTGGAAGCAATTCAGGCATGGCCTGCTCCAGTTACCAAAAAGCAGGTGAGGGCATTCTGAGGGCCATGAGGTAGTACAGAAAGTTTGTTCCCAATTATAGTACCATAGCTGCTCCCCTCACAGACCTGACAAGGAAAAACAAGCCAGATAAGGTAGTGCGGACCCCACCATGTGAGCAGGCATTCCAGAAGCTTAAAGAAGTTTTGGGAGGACCCCCTGTGTTAGCCAGTCCAGATTACAGCAAAGAATATGTTGTGCAGGTGGATGCATCAAACCATGGGGTGGGGGCTGTACTTAGCCAGGTTTCCTCAGAGGGAAAATAGCACCCATTGGTATATCTCAGTTGTAGGCTCTAACCCAGGGAGGAATGCTAAGCAGCTGTAGAAAAGGAATGCCTAGCCATAGTGTGGACCCTGCAGAAATGTCAGCCTTTTCTGTATGGAAGGAAATTCACTGTAGTTACAGACCACAATCCCTTAACATGGCTACTTCGAGCCAGCTAACAAAATGCCAAGTTACTAAGGTGGAGCCTAGGGTTGCAAGCATATGATATGACAGTGCAGCACTGCAGTGGGGTTAGCAATGCCAACGTAGATGGGCTCTCAAGACAGGGAATAGGGGGTAAGGTATTTCCAAATAAGCTCAACCCTCTCAAGCAACCTTTCTCAAGGGTCACTTGAAAAACTACGTTGTGTTTTCGAGGGGGGGGGGGGATGTCAAGCTGACAGCCCAGATATCTGGAATTTTGTAAATAATTCTATGTCATTTGTGAATATTGATATGATGATATGTTTTATACAGAACTGTATCTTAGGTACTGAATTAAGATGTATCCATTGTGTACCCTGCTGGAACATAGAAGATTAACCTGCAAAACTTAAGAATAGTTGAGGTTAAGTTACTTTATAGCTGTGTCATATACAAAAGATGTTTTCTCTCAGTTTCAGTTCAGCAGCAGCCACAATTTCTAGAGGCAGATGTTTCTGTATTGTCTTAAAAAAGAAATAATTAATAGGTTTGAGATGTGGGGTTGTTTTATTGCTTTATGACTTCCTAGCAACTGCAAAGATATGACAGATATGTATTTCTCACTCAGAGATGTTAAATTTTGTTAAGTTTCTGTTTAGCCTGGGAACTGAATTCAGGTGACAGAGTGATGTCATCCAATATGGCTCAGCAGTAATGTTTGATATTAATTTGGGGAACTCTCTCAAAGAGAGACTGTGCATTTTGTATTTATTTTAGACCTATCAAGAACATCCACTCTTCATCATCATCATCTGCACTTGCCTTGTTGTAAGATTCAGGGTATAGTATCTCTTTTAGATATAGTTAAGAGTATAGTAAATATTAGTTTAGATGTTTTCTGTATTTATTTGAGACTGTCCTGCAATGCTGTTTTAAAATATTCCCTGTGATGTTTAACCCTAAAGTAACAGTGTTGATGTACTGAGTATTGTCTTGGTCATTATTTATTATTAAATATATTTATTTATTTATTTTATTTTTATTTTAATTTTGTTTACCGGGAAGGTCCGACTGGACGAGGTCCGTTTACAGCGGAAGCCCGGGGAGAAAAGCTCCAGTTACATTAGTACAACACATTACAGAAATAAACATATAATACAATAGGTAGGAAGTAGTTTCTATTAAACTAGAAATTTCTAGACAAGATTCAAAAAAGTGATTAAAACAGTAGACAATTGCAATCAAAAAATATTTACATATTTACATTTGGTTTGCAAAGAGCAACAGTCAAATTTTAACAGGTACATTTTTTCCCTGGAAGTATCTTTATTAGGGCATTAAAGGATAGATAGGAGATGATTGTAGAGGAAGACATATTATGGACTATGTAATACATGGACATAGCCAAGAACTAGTAAGATGGGCCTTAAGGGAGTTTTTGAATAGAGTGATGTTAGCTGTAGTCACAGATGGGGGGGGGAGATTATTCCAGTTTTTAGCTATAGTGTGTGAAAAGAGAGATTTGCCGGCTGTATTATTTGCTGGGGTGATAGCGAGGAGTGATTTGTTGGCTGAGCGGAGTGGACGACTTGGAGTGTGGCTGGTCAGTAGATGTGTTAGAGCGGGAATTTTGTCAGGTTGTTTTAGGATGTTGTAGGCTGTAACAAGTTGGTGATATAGTAGCAACTGTGGCAGTTCAAGCCATTGAAGTTGTCTGAGAGGTGTGCAGTGATGGGTTCTAAATGTGGAGTTTTTGGCAAACTTGGCAATTCTGTTATAACAGGACTCAAGTTTGTCTATGTCATATTTCCTAATGTGAGTAAGAATTGGGGCAGCATACAGTAGTGTAGATAGGAGATGGGTTTGAGCTAGGGTGATTTTAGCATGATTAGTAAGAAAGTTCTTTTGCCTGGCCCATTTTTTTGTGCACTTTATTTATTGTTTGTGAGATATGGATGTTAAGTGGAGGTTGTTGTTTATTTCAATGACAAGGAGCTTGGTGTGGAGAGAGGGAGAGATGATAGTACCATTATCAGAGGAGATGGAGAAGGAGGCTAGAGTTGTTTTTGATTTGTTTGGGGTAAAAAGTAGTAGTTTGGTTTTGTTAGGGTTTAAGATAAGTTAAATGTTAGTGATCCATCTTTCTACAGAGGTGAAGGACTCTTGGGTGAGATGCTGTAGGGAGGTCAGGGATGGTGCTGAACATATAAGGGTGAAATCATCTGTATATTGGATTAGTGAGGCATGCATGGTAGATGTGTGTAGGTTATTGGTAAAAACTGGGAAGAGAAGAGGTCCTAGTATAGAGCCTTGGGGTACACCAGTGGAGGTTGGGAGTAGAGGTGATAAAGCTTCTTGCCACCGGACAGCTTGTTGTCATTCTGATAGGTAATGAAGAGGAATGATATAGGAGACCTTCCACAGATGAGGGATATATGACTGCTGTATAGAGCAGTTGATAAGGATTGAGACTGGGTAGGCTATGGAGTTGGCTGCTATTTTTAGGAAATGTGCTGGTAGCCCATCTTTTGCAAGGGTAGTAAGTTTTAGTTTTGAGAGATGTTTCTTTATTGTAGAGGTTGGGATAGGTGATAAGGTAAGAGGAGCTGAGTTGTTAGGTGCTGTAGGTATGGGTTTGTAGCTATTTTTGGCTAATTGAGTGGATAGTGAGTTAATGGATTTGGTAAAATGTTGGTTGAATTTTGAGGCTATTTCAGTAGCTGTATCTGTGGTGGTTGAGGTGGGAGAGGGTGTGGTGTTTTTTCCTGGTTTTAGTAGGGAGTTAATTGCATGCCAGAACTTTTGTGGGTTGTTGGAGTATTTGTTTTGGATATTTATGTAGTAGTTTTGTTTATCAAGCTTGATTTGCTGTTTAGCCTGGTTTCTAAGATGTTGATATTTTTGTTTAGAAAGACTAGTGTTGTCTTTCTTCCAGGCTTTCCATGCCTTGTCTCTAGATTTTAATAGGGATCTAGTGGGGTTAGTAAGCCAAGGAGCTGAGTGGACTTTAGCTCTAATAGTTCTTATGGGTGCTATTTGGTCAAGGGCCTTGATGAAAGTATTATTAAAATAGTCCACTGCAAGGTCCAAGTTCAGGGTAAGTAGAGGTTTCCAGTTGCAATTTTCTAATACAGTGCTGAGATCTAGAGGGTTAACCTTGTGTTCATTTCTGATTTGTTTAAAGACAGTAGGTTTGGGTATGTTAGTATGTCTGCGTAGGAGGAATGTTGGGAGATGGTCACTAAGGCTGTCTGGTAGACAGCCTGTGTAATAGCTTTGTTCTGGGTAGTTCACTAATGTCCAATCTATTAAGGATTTTTTTTTGGATTTCTTATCTACTCTAGTGGGTTCTAGAATAAGTTGGGAGAAACCATACAGGTTGATGTGGCTAGTGGGGATTTTAGAGTTGCAGGCTGGCCAATCAGTGTTTAGGTCTCCTAGCAGAATAGTCTCTTGAGGGAGGTTGTCTTTTGCCCACTGTAGAATTTCTTCAATTTTATTAGTGTTGTTGCCTGGAGGGATATATGTGTAGAGAACATTGATACATTTCTTAGTGTTTAGTTGTAGCCTAATTCCTAGGATTTCAGCATTGTCGAACTTTGGTGGAGGGGTTGGTATGGGTTGTATATTAAGTGTATTTTTTATAGATAATTGCAACGCCCCCTCCCTTCTTTCTTGTTCTATCTTGTCTAATGATGTTATATCCTGGAGGGAGAATTTCTTAATTCCTTGTGCTGGGATTTAACCAGGTCTCTGTTATGGTTAGTATATTGGGGAAATAGTGGGTTATGAATGCATGTAGGTGAGTAATTCTATTAGATATACTGCGAGTGTTAAGGTTTATGATGAGTAGGTCTGTTGTGCGTTTGTTTGGGGGTAGGATGTTGTGTGGACCTGGGTTTGGGTGAATGTCACCGGAGGTAAGGAGGTATTTCTTTATGAGTATATTATGTTTAATTGCTTGTAGTATATCTTTATACAGCTTGTTTGGTATTTAAATCTATTTTTGTGGCTGATATTTGTGAAACATGTTTAAGTTCTTAAGATTACTTGCACATGTATTTGGTGACATTGTACAGGCCATTCCTAATAGCCTGGCGCTTGGTCAAAACTACCATTTGGATTATTAGTAACCTTACACAGTAGGACTGGACACCATTTGTTAAGGGTCTTAGAGTAGCTGATAAAGAGTTGGCTGGTGGCAGCTGCTGGAACTACCTTACCTGGGCAGAAGGAGGCATAGCTAGCAAACTTGTGCCAGCCTTTCCAAGGTGTTTGTGTGTGTCAGCTACTTGGGCAGGGACATGAAGCACTGGTTGGAGAGAGAGGGTGCTGGAGGTCTTAGCTTGGTCACTTGGCTGAGATCTCAACCCTATTACTGTGCCAGTGGGGAGTCTTATTGGTGATCTGGAGAAAGAGGGAGAAACCAGCCCCAGACTGACTGTGATCTCTGTGTGCTCTTAACGGAAATTCTATTTTACTGTGTGTGTACTTGTCATCCTCCCAATTTGTACATCCTCTAGCTGCTGCCAGTGGTGGGGATTGAGGCTCCCTAATTACTGGGCCAGTGAAGGGGCATCACAATCATTAACCCTCTTTTTACCCTATTTTCTACACTAGGTCATGGTGTCACACCAGTTCTCCCTATTTCTCAATTCAATACCACTTTCCTTCCTTCTTCGACAGTCATTCCTGACTGTTGCAGATCTTCTCTCACATAATCTATTCATTTCTTTGCTGGATGCTCTTGTTTCTTCTTAGCATCTTCCAGCCTGTCCCAAATTTTCAGACCTGCTTTCCTGCACTTGCCGAACCACATTAATCTGTTCTGCTTGACCTTTGCTGCAGTTGCAGCTACGTGGACTTCTACTCTAATGTCTTCATTTCTTCCCAAAGTGTACATCCAACCACCTGTCTCAGGCACTTCATCTGTCACCCACAGCTTTCTTAACTACTTTACCTTTACTACACAGGTTTCTGTACCATAGAGTAGTACTGGAAAAAACACTTTTGTACACCTTAGCTTTCAGCCTCTTTGGCTTTCCTCTGTCATACACTACCCCTGACCCTTTGTGCCAGCTGGCTGCAGGTGCTCTGATTCTAGCTCTGACCTCCTCATTCAGACCTCCATTCTCCTCAACCACCCTTCCCTGGTACCTGAATCTGTTAACTTGTTCCATTATTTTCTCTTTCATCTCAGTTCTCAGCATATTATGATTTTTCAGAAGTCTAGAATGTCCTTGCATTCTTTATTCCTCAATTCAGTTAACTTTTATCAATTTACTTTCTCATGTTATCAAAAGAGATCAGCAGAAACTTGGACACATGAGCCTGAGAATTCACTATTCTGAAAGTTATAGTGGAAAAAGTATAAACATTTTTTCCCAAACCTATCACATGCTTTGTCATCTTTGTGAGAAGAAAGCACAGTTGTGTAAATCCTACCTACCTGCAACAGTAGATGTTCTTAGAACGCGTCTATATCATAATATCGACAGCTTAGGGTGTCGAATCCAAAATCATCGACACTTAAGCGTCGAAAGCTCAAAACAGCAAATGGCCAAATCATCGAATTCTTTCCTAGGGAAAGAATTCACTTGGCCATCCGCAAACAAAATAAACAAACACACTCAAAGATAGTGGGGGCCTTCACTCCCCAACACCCCCCCCAACTAAATATACCAACTGCAAGACTGCTCTACATTGGGGAAAGGGCAAATCCCCGAGAACGGCCACACAAATTCTTTCCCGAGGAAAGAATTCAATGATGTGGCTGTTCACTATTTTAAGAGTTCAACGCTTAGATGTCGAATACGCATTCGACAACCTATGCTGTCGACAAATTAATAGGGAACCCTTAGAACATATTGCCTTACTGGTATATGGATAGTAGAACCTTTCTACACCCCCCTCTGGCAGTCCAGCAAAGCTCAGAGCTCCTTATACTGCCTGTCTGTGGTGTGAAGGACAAATCAACTGGCAGGACCACGACTGTCCTTGAAACCCACAGACAGGACCCTTTCAATTTTGTAGGGTCCAGCACTGTGAACATCTATTGTTCCAAATCAAAAGCCACTCAGAGAGACACACACACACACACACACACACACACACACACACACACACACACACACACACACACACACACACACGTACATCAAAAAATTCTGCTGAACAAAACTCAGTGGGAACTCCAACAACAAACTATATATATTCAACAAAAGGGGGATGGTGGGAGGGTTCTGCCAATAAGGTAGTGTGTATTACGAACATCTACTGGGAAGAAACAAAGGAAACTTGGGCCCTACCTCTTTCCTTAAGGTCCCTGGTAAGTATTTTTTCAACAGAATGCTGTCCGTTACCCAACAAATCCCACTTAAAATACAGCATTTGAGTAAGATACTTGAATTCCTTCCTGGATACAGATGAAAATGAAAATACATGCTTTTCCAATCTACCCTGAACCCTCAGTTTCTAGTTTGGAAGTGAAAAGTCAAACACAGAAGTAGGGTTCTTCTTTTTGGCCACTTCTGAGAAAGCGACATTTAGTTTTGAGGTCTCTGCCCAACACACTCATTATAGGCATGAAATATAAAGCCTTCTTTCTTTGGAACAGGAGACACAGTGTGTGTGTATCCTCAATCATAAATAAAAAGAAGTTATCTACACAAACACTCATTAGAGGGATGAAATATAAAGCCTTCTTTCTTTGGAACAGGCGACACAGTGTGTGTGTGTATTCTCAATCATAATTAAAAATAAGTTATCTACTTACAATAATGTTCCATCTGTGTTGTCCATTTTCATTCTTCATCAACTGATGTGTTTGGATCCAATCCCTCGGATTCGACTCAGCTGTTGCTAAAGCTCGTGGCAACAAAAACTCTCGAGTTTCTCCCTTACTCATAATGCACCAACCCTAATTTACCTCAGATCTTTTTTGTTGATTTTTACCAGAAAGGAAATATTAAATATACATAGATAAAGGATGTGAAAAATTGCATGCAGTGAATACATAAAAAATTACATCTGGAGCTCAATACAGTGATGTCCACTAAAGACTCATTCTTCCAGATGTTTGCAAAGGATGGGGGCTGGTGGGTGGGGAGTTGAGGAAGAATGAAAATGGACAACACAAATGGAATGTTATGGTAAGTACATAATTTCTTTATCTGATGTTGTCAATTTTCATTCTATTCTGAACTGATGTGAGAGTCCCCATCCACCTACAACTTGGGAGAAATCAAGGAGGGATTTTCCTGAGCACAGTTGAACCAAATGATGCTCTACCTCTGGAGACCAGATCCAATTTGTAATGAGTAACAAAGGTAAGGGGTGTAGCCCAATTAGCTGCTGCACGTCGTCCATGGATGTCTTAGAAAAACTGACAAAGTTGCCATGGATCTAGTTGAATAAGCTCATACTGGTTGTGGTAATGTAACACCCAATTTTTTTTATAAATAAATAGTATACAATCAGCCATCTAGCTAAAGTTACTTTGGCAACTGCTTTTTTCCTCAATTTCAAGTTCGCAAAGGAAACAAACAACTGGTCTGTTATGTCTTTTGTTCTATGCAGGTAAAAACTTAATTGTTTGTGAACATCCAGTAAATGCAACATGTATTCGCCTTTGTTAGTAAATTTGGGGAAGAAAACTGGAAAATAATGGATTGATTGATACTGGATTCTGACACCACTTTGGGAAGAAAGGGTGCATTGGTTCATAATGTAACTCTATCCTTGTGAAAAATCAAATATGGAGGTTTTGAAGACAATAGTTGTATTTCTGAAATTTGTCTAGCAGATGTAATGGCTACTAGAAAAAACGTTTTCCAAGTAAGATATTTAAGGTCACACTTAGCTGCTGGTTCAAAGGGGGACTGTATAAGTGCCTGCAGTAGCAGACTGAGGTCTCATGGGGGAGTAAGGTTTTTAAATGTAGAGTGCCTCTCAAGAAAACTCTGCACAGCTTCTGAGAGGCTACTGAGGAACCTTCAAATCCAGTGTGAAAGGTCAATATTGCAGCTAACTGAACTTTAACAGTCAAGGAACTAGCTCTTCTTTAAAACGTAGGTCCAAAAATTCAAGGATATTATGTATTGTAGCTAAAAAAGGTTCAACGTGATTTTGATGTGCCAAGTACACAAATATTTTCCATTTGCTGAAACAGAGTTTACATGCTGAAGGTTTATGTGAAGATAAAAGTATATGCTGGACAGGGGAAAACAGCATAGGTTGTCTGGCTATTACCGGAATTGGAGAAGCCAGGCTGTCGGCCTGACATTTGATATGTCTGGATGGATCATGCCTGTTGGGTGAGACAGGAGGTCAGGAATTGGATCCAGAGTAAGTGATGCCAAAGGAAGGGGAACCGAATCTGTCCAGGCCAGTAAGGTGCAATGAGGATGACTTTCCTCTTCAGCATGGCAGCTTTCTGTAGGAATTTCGGAACAGAATTGGTGGCTAGGCATATAGTGTGAAGCAGAGCATCCCTCGGTGATTCCCCCAGTGTGGGGGGGGGGGGTTGGGACAAAGTAGCTGCTGCACTTGTTGCTTAGCGGAGAAGCAAACAAAATCACAGCAAGGCTGGGCCACTGACCAAAAATCATTTCCATCACATTTCTGTTGCGAGACCATTTGTGAGGTAAGAGAATGCACCTGCTCAGCTTGTCTCCCATCACACTGGACTTCACTGGAATATGCATTGCTATGAGAAAACGGTTCGATGAGATTGCCCATTGCCACACTCTGAGCACTCCTTCACACAAGGGGTAAGATCTGGTTCCTCCTTGCTTGTTGATGTACCAAACTACTGATATACTGTCCATTTGAACTGCAAGTGTCCTTGAAGGGAGAGCATCTTGGAAGGCCTGCAAGGCTAAAAGCACTGCTCTCATCTCTAAGACACTGATAGGTTTTCCCCAGAAAATGCCCACAGGGGAGTCCAAGTACTTCCTCTTACACATCTTTGTCTTAGGGGCCTCTTCTGGTGGGGTAATCTGGGGAGGTATCAGAAGAAGTCAAGATACCCTGTTGGAAAGCCTAGGGTTCTCGTACTGGCTGTCTCTGTGGAAAAGAGTGATGAGGCTCCGAGATACGAGATATCAAGGCAGAAGACAAAATCCACGGGGATTGGATCTGTCCTGCCGAAGCAGATAAAACTCTCGTCATAGCCTCAAAGGCAGACCACCCCAGAGAGGCAGAAGACCTTGGATCCGAAAAGACAAGCTTTTGGACCACTGTCCCTCCCTGCTCCAAAGGCAATCCCCATGAAACAAAAGCCAGAGCCAAGCTAACCTGTGCCGAGGCTCCAAGGTGCAGAGATATCTCTGACAACTTCAGGTGCAGAGATATCTCTGACTACTTCGGAGTTGACTCCAACACCTCGGATCTGACAGGGAAGCTTTGGCTCTGAGAGCTCTCTGGATCCAACTGTATCGGAGTACTCAGAGCAAACTTCAGATACGAGGATAATGCTATTCTTGGATCCGAGTCAGATGGAGCCGGTTGGCTTGGATCCAGGCACACTGAGACAGTTGAAGGAATCAGAGGAGGAAGTGGTAGTGGAGGTGTGGTCGAAGAATGCATCTCTGACCCGAAGGAGTAGGAGCCGATAAGACACCCATCTGACTCTGTGCCAAGACAATCTTCTGCACCACTCTTTCCACATCTTCTTCTGTCAAAACATCTAGAAGAACGAGTGGAAATAATAGAGGTGAACAAGGATTTCTCCAAAAAGGTGAGAGCACCCCAGAGGGCCCCAGATCCACAGAAAAAAGAAGTTATGTACTCACCATAACGTTCCACCTGAGTAGTTGTACTTCATTTGTCTTCAACCTGTGGGTTACAGATCCGTATCGGATCCAAGCCGGCAACTTTTGCTAGCATCACATCCGAGCTCCAAACTCATCCCCTTACCCATAATACACCTCCACTGCCTTCCATTCCCAGATCGAGTTTGATGAACTTATACTGAGAACCCGACCTGATAGATTTACTTGTGACCTATACTGCAGCCGTAGGCTGATCATGCGCCAAGGTCCAGGGGAAGGAGGGAGGGACAGTTGAAGACAAATGAAGTACAACTGCTCAGATGGAACGATAAAGTGAGTACATAACTTCTTTATCTGATGTAGTTTACTTCATTTGGTCTTCAACCTGTGGTACAGAGTCCCCAGCTACTAAACTCCTGGGAGGCCCTCAAGGAAGGATATTCCGGAGCACCACAGAACCAAAGGATGCTCTCCTGGAAGTCAAATCCAATTTGTACTGAGAAATAAATGTATGAGATGAGGACCAAGTAGCTGCAGAACAAATGTCATCCAAAGACACTCTAGACCAAAAGGCCGCAGACATCGCAGTGGACCTAGTGGAATGAGCTTTTACCTGACCTGGAGGAGACATGCCTCTCTCCTTATAGACCTGCAGGATGCATGACTAAATCTATCTAGCTATAGTGACCTTGGAGTTTGTTTCCTTCTATAAACACTTTTTGGGGAACCTAACAATTGATCAGATTTACGGAAATCTGTTGTCCTGTGTAAACAGAATGGCAACTGTCTATGAACATCCAGCATGTGGAATTTGTATTCCATCTTGTTCATAAAATTAGGAAAAAACACAGGCAAATTATAGGTTCATAGGTTCATAGGTTTATAGGTTTATACTAGGCTATCTGCCCTAAGGCATTTATAACCCTAGCCCAAATTTTTGTGGCTTACGCCACCCCTTATATGAAAAAATACTGTGCCCATTAGTTTGTTGTGCCTCTGTCCAGCAGTGACACAGAGATGATTCCCGGGATAAACCTACGATCTCCCATCCACAGGTCAAGATTTCTCTTGAACAGAGCCAGCGAGATGCTCTGCCTCACATGGATCGGGATTTTATTCCACAGCATAGGGAGTCTCTGAGTGATAACTCTATCCCTCCAGCACGTCCTATTTATATCCGTGCTGAGGTTTAAGTCGGGTGCTCTAGTGGTTTTGGTGGATTTGGATTTTTTGAGGTGGAGCATGTCCATTAATTCCAGGTTGGACATGGCCTTGTATGTCAGGCACATGTCACCTCTGAGCAGACGGTATGCAACTGAATAGAGCTGGAGTTTCTTCAATCTGGCAGCATATGACAGATTTTGGAGTCCCTTTATCCTTTTGGTGAGGAACTTTTGGGGTCTCTCCAATTGCTGCAGATGTCGGGTGAGATACATCCCGAATGGGGCATTGTATTCGATCATTGTTCTGATAAGTGAAGAGTACAGGGGAACAATGACCTCACTAGATCTGGATGTGAATCCCTTCATGATCAGGTGGGCAATGAAGAAGGTCTTTCTAACCACTTTAGCAACGTGAGTGTCAAAAGAAAGGCCACTGTCAACCTGGGTCCCCAGGTCCCTGATAACCTCTTCTGTGCTTAGTGGATTGCCACCTATATGGTAGCTTGGGGTTACCTTGTTTTTCCCGAAGGGTATGACTATACATTTTTTGGCGTTTAACTTCAGGCCATGGCTCTGGCACCAGCTATCTGTTTCCGTGAGTCCCTTCTGAAGGATATCCGTGTCCGATGCACTTTCCACTATGGCCCTCAGTTTGCAGTCGTCTGCAAACTTTGTCAGCCAAAGTCCTCCCATGTTGGCCTGTACTTCTGAGAAGTAGATGCCGAACAATAGGGGGCCAAGGACCGAGCCCTGTGGGACACTACTTGCGACCGGCTTGGAGTCTGACACAGCGCCAGCAACTCTAACCCTGTGGGTTCTGTCCTTAAGCCAGTTTGCAACCCATCTTGTGACATATGGGTTTACATTTAAGCTGGTAAGTTTTTCTACAATACCCGAGTGGGGTATTGTGTCGAAGGCCTTTGCAAGGTCAAGGTAGGCTGTATGGACTGCCTTTCCCTCATCAATGGCCTTGGTGACTGTTTCGAAGAAGTCGACCAAGTTCAAAAGGCATGATCTGCCCTTGACGAAGCCAAACTGGGTCGGGTCCAATGTCTGCAAGTCCCCTATATCTTTGTTTATGAGCTCCATTATGATCCTCTCCATAGCTTTGCAGACTAGACTTGTTAAGCTTATGGGGTGGTAATTACCAGGGTCCGTAGAGGCACCGCCTTTGTGGAGTGGGACCACAGTTGCCACGCCACTCCTTGGGCACGTATCCTGTGGTAAGGCTGAGATTAAACAGCTGCCTTATGTGCGGGTTTAATTCCTCATTTAGCTCGTGTAGCACACAGCCGGGACACCATCCGGTCCCATTGATGCTGTGTTTTTAGCTTTAGAGAGAGCAGCTTTCACCTGCGCATTTGAGATGTCTGGGAGGCTACACTCTGCTGGGATAGTTATCTCTCCTTTAGGGGAGAGGGGTGAAGTTTGCACTGAACCTGTCTGCCAGTATGTTGGCAATGTCTGTGGGTTCAGTGATTTTTGTATAATTTTGGACTAATTCTGAGCATATCTGGGAGTTTCCACCCAGGTTCCTAACATAGCTGAAAAAGGCCTTATGATTGTCCTTTGAATCCATGGCAATTTTTCTCTCAAAATTGGCCTTAGTTGATTTTATGAGTGCTCGTATTTTTTACTAATAATGATCAGGGGTGACTTCCCTTTTATGGATTTTGTTCTATCATGTAATAGATTTCTCCTCTTATTGTAAAGTTTGATAATGGCTGGGGTCCACCAGACTGGACGTTTGCCCTTTGTGGAAAGAGTCTTGGTTTTATTTGGGATTGCCTGATCCATGCAGTCCTGGAGGTGTTCATAGAAGGCATTTGTAAGGGCTTCCGCAGCTTGGGTTGTGGTTTCCACTGGCTCAGGGGCCTTGAAGGATACCACACCAGTCTTGAGTAGTGTGAAGTTTGCTTTAGAGAAGTTCTTCACTGTGGTCTTTTTTGTTTGGGGTTGGGGCGGGATGTGGATTTCCAGTGAGATTAGTTTATGATCAGATCTCACCAATGAGGGATATACTTCGGTGTGGAGCATTTTGTCCCCATGTTTGTGATAATGAGATCTAGTATATTTTCTCCTCTCATGGGAACAGTGACTAGCTGTTCCATGGCATTTGAATTTATGAACTCCAGGAACCGTTGGGCTAGAAAGTTAGGGCTTGAGTAATGTTCCCAGTCTATATTCGGGTAGCTGAAGTCACCCAATATGATGGTGTTTGGAGATACATTTATACCCTCCAGTGTCTTCAGGAAGGCTGTGTGGGGTTCCTGAGTTTGAGAGGGTGGCCTGTAGCATGCTACAATTTGTAGAGCAGTTTTGCCTATGGTTAGTTGCACCTGGATGGTTTCCGAAGCTTCGTGCGTTGCCACCAACCTGGAGGTGTGGGTATCCTTTATGAATATGGATACACCCCCTCCTTTTGTGGTGTGGTCCGGGTTTTGGGGCCGGAACGCATGATATGAGGTAAAACCTAATAGTGCCGGGGTGTTCTCAGGAGCCTTGAACCAGGATTTAGTTACAGCACAGACATCGATGTTCTCCATACTGAGAAGGGCCTCGAGTGCATGCATTTTGAGATTTAGACTTCTGGCATTGAGCAGCATTACCCTCAGTTTCTTCCCATTTTTGTTTTCTAGGGTGGTAGGTTTAGAATTTGAGCCTTGCCTAAAAAAGGCACTATGGGGGTGGCAAGAGCCTTAGCCAATATCCGGAATCCCAGGGGTGACAGGTGCAAGCCGTCCCTTGCGAAGCAGCGTGGCTTGTCAAGCATGCCATCCCAGGCAGACAGACACTGGATCCCCTTTGAATGACACCAGACATTAAGCCAATTGTTAAAGCTGATCATCTTGTCTCTATATTGTGGCATCATTCTTGGTGAAGGAAGGATACTGCTCAGGGTCAGGGTCATACCTGCCTGGGCTACATAATCAGAGAGCTCCTCTATGTCTCTTTTCATGTAGTCCAGGGAGGTACGTCTCAGGTCGTTCACACCAGCATGGACAATGACTGTGTCATATTTGTACTTGCCGTGGAGTGACCAGAGTGCTTATGTTATGTGGCGGATTCTAGCGCCCGATAGGCAGCTTACTGTGACCCTCTCATTGTTCAGCCTGGTGAGTGGGACGTCAGTGTGTCTGACTATGGAGTCACCTATGACAAGTATGTTTGGTGTTGTATTTGGCCTTAAGGGCTGTGACTGCTTTGCACACTGCTTTTGAGGTTTATGTGTTGCTTGTGGGGTGTCCTGAGGTAGCAGTTGTTTGGGTGTCTGCTTTGGAGGCCTCTGCTGTTTAGGTAAATTTTTACTCAGAGCCTCCGAGTATGTCTTTGTGTGTTTATGTGTTTGATTCAGTGGTGTGGTAGCATTATGTGAGGCTGGTTTTGTGGTGTGTGTAGTTGCCTTCTTCTCCTGTCTGGTCTTGCCAGTCCTGAGTTGAGAGAGCTCAGCCTCCAGTTTGGCTAAATAGCTGCATCTCTCGCAAGTATTTGTGTTATGAGGGAGGAGGAGAGGGTTGTCTGTACATGAGGCAGTTATAACATTGCCTCAAGATTCCCAGATTCACCAGCTGGACCGGAGAGGAGATTGACAACTGACCTTTGGACATGCTAGAATAATATTGGGAATTCCTTAATAATTGAAAACAAGGGCCAGTGGGGAGTGAGGGTGTAGTGCTTTTAATTTTTAGTGCTGACTTATATAATTGCTATAGTGAGCAAGTGCCAGGTAACTTAAGTGCAATGTGTTACAAGTAACTAAATGCAAACACGACAAACAGTAACTTTCTTTCAAGTGAAACAATGAACTAGTACAATAAGAAATGCAGATATCACTAGTGATCCACAGAAGCGCTGAGAAGCCGCGTATTAGGTGGAATTAGCTTCCAGGGAAATAACAAGCAAACAAACAACAAGCATATAAACAAAGCTAGATTCAGCAGGCCTGGATCTAGTCTATGCTAGAGCAAACAAGGTGTACCAATTTCAGTAAGATCCAGTTCAAATATTCAGGCACTATAAACCTTTAACCAGAAATTCCCAGCTCAGAAGGGCAGAGTCCAGCCTCTTCTCCCACAAGAGTGCAGACCACGGACCTTCTTAATGTAAAATAACTGGCCTGAAGCCCAAGTGCCTAAACCAGAACTAATACCCTTGGACACTGGGCTCTCAATCAGCAGTTCCCAACTTAGAAGGGTGAAAGCTACCTGTCCTGCCACCACAGTGCTTGCCACAAACCTTCCTAATGTAAAACAACTGGTCTGAAGCCCAAGTGCTTAATCCAAAAGACTTAGAATGATAGCTACACTTTAATCAAGTTACAACCAAGCAGTAATAAATACAATTGAATACTTTAGAGAATGTCTGGATTAGTGCTCAAGTTACACAAACAAAGCTAGATCCAGCAGGCCCAAATCCAGTCTATGCCACAGCAAACAAGGCGCACCAACTTCGGTAAGAAGCAGTTCAGATATGCATGCACTATAAGCCTTTAACCAGAAATTCCCAGCTCAGAAGGGCAGAGTCCAGCCTCTCCTCCCACAAGAGTGCAGACCACGAACCCTCTTAATGTAAAATAACTGGCCTGAAAGCCCAAGTGCTTAAACCAGAATTAATACACTTTTAGAATAACAGACACTGAGCCCTCAATCAGCAGTTCCCAACCTAGAAGGATGTAAGCTCCCTGTTCTGCCACAACAGTGCAGACCACAAACCCTCTCAGTGCAAAACAACTGGTCCGAAGCCCAAGTGCTTAAACCAAAAGGCTTAGAATGAGTTACACCAAGCAGTAATAAATACAATTGAGTATTTTTAAGATGATGCAAAAGTAAAATGAAGTAGGTAGAAACACAAGTACAGTAAAAGCAGATACATTTTTTTTTATCTGAACAAGTGCTGAGATCAAAGAAACAGATTTGAGTGCTGAAACTAGAAAACTGGCTAGTTATAAGAAAAAAAAAACAAGCTAGAAGGCTTCCCTCAAACACAGACGGGCTTGGGGGCTCAGAAGCCTACAAATAGTCTATACCACTTAACAGGAAAGGCAGGAAATAAGCTTAATTTTTTTTTGTCTGTTTCCCAGATGCTCTCTTTGTACACAGTAGGAGTGCCTGAAATCAGAATATGATCTCACTGCACTCAGTTGAGTGAGCAAATGAGATGGGCCCAGAGGCAGGCTGAGGGGCGGACAGTTTCAAGGCCACTAAGATTAACACCAAAACAAAAACAGGGACGGTGGGTGGGAATAACTGAAGAGCAGAATAACTGCAACTTGAGTTCAATATTCCTTCAACACAGTTTAAATCAAATTAAATACTGTATTTTTTTTAAAAAAAGTGCAGATAAAGGTACTTAAATTCTCTTATACGTCCAGTTGAATATAACCAAGTTCTTAGCTGGCCAAAGCTGAGGTTTTTAAGCAATAAAAATTTCACAATGCACCACTTAAAAAGGCAAGGACAGGAAATCAAAGAATGTGGCTACCCCCACACCTCTAATTACTAGCAAATAACACACTAGCTTCAGTTCAAGTTACTAAAGAGCAGAATAACTGCAACTTGAGTTCAATATTCCTTCAACACAGTTTAAATCAAATTAAATACTGTATTTTTTTTAAAAGTGCAGATAAAGGTACTTAAATTCTCTTATACGTCCAGCTGAATATAACCAAGTTCTTAGCTGGCCAAAGCTGAGGTTTTTAAGCAACAAAAATTTCACAATGCACCACTTAAAAAGGCAAGGACAGGAAATCAAAGAATGTGGCTACCCCCACACCTGTAATTACTAGCAAATAACACACTAGCTTCAGTTCAAGTTACTAAAGAGCAGAATAACTGCAACTTGAGTTCAATATTCCTTCAACACAGTTTAAATCAAATTAAATACTGTATTTTTTTTTAAAAAGTGCAGATAAAGGTACTTAAATTCTCTTATATGTCCAGTTGAATATAACCAAGTTCTTAGCTGACCAAAGCTGAGGTTTTTAAGCCATAAAAAATTCACAATGCACCACTTAAAAAGGCAAGGACAGGAAATCAAAGAATGTGGCTACCCCAACACCTGTAATTACTAGCAAATAACACACTAGCTTCAGTTCAAGTTACTAAAGAGCAGAATAACTGCAACTTGAGTTCAATATTCCTTCAACACAGTTTAAATCAAATTAAATACTGTATTTTTTTTTAAAAAAGTGCAGATAAAGGTACTTAAATTCTCTTATACGTCCAGTTGAATATAACCAAGTTCTTAGCTGGCCAAAGCTGAGGTTTTTAAGCAATAAAAATTTCACAATGCACCACTTAAAAAGGCAAGGACAGGAAATCAAAGAATGTGGCTACCCCCACACCTGTAATTACTAGCAAATAACACACTAGCTTCAGTTCAAGTTACTAAAGAGCAGAATAACTGCAACTTGAGTTCAATATTCCTTCAACACAGTTTAAATCAAATTAAATACTGTATTTTTTTAAAAAAAGTGCAGATAAAGGTACTTAAATTCCCTTATACGTCCAGTTGAATATAACCAAGTTCTTAGCTGGCCAAAGCTGAGGTTTTTAAGCAATAAAATTTTCACAATGCACCACTTAAAAAGGCAAGGACAGGAAATCAAAGAATGTGGCTACCCCCACACCTGTAATTACTAGCAAATAACACACTAGCTTCAGTTCAAGTTACTAAAGAGCAGAATAACTGCAAATTGATAATCTGATTGATATTAACTGGTGATGCCACCTTAGGAAGAAAGGATGGATTGGTTCGAAGGTAAACTCTGTCTTTGTGAAAATCATGTACGGAATTTTGATGGACAAGGCCTGTAATTCTGAAATCCTTCTTGCAGAGGTAATAGCCACCAGAAAAGCTGTTTTCCAAGATAAAAATTTCAGATCTGCAGTTGCGGCAGGCTCGAAAGGCAGAGTGACCAAAGCTTGAAGAACCATAGTAAGGTCCCACAGTGGAACAGGATCTTTGACTGGGGGGCGTAACAAAAAGTGCCTTTGATAAAGGCTATACACAGTCTGGATGAGGCTAAGGAGGCAGAATTCTCGCCCACATGAAAACGGGAAATGGCAGCCAACTAAACTTTGACAGTAGAAGAACTAGCTCCATGCTGGAAAATATCAGCTAGAAAATGGTGGAAATAGGAGCCGTGAAAGGGTCTAAACTACTTTGAGAGGCCCAGAACGAAAAACGTTTCCACTTGCTGGGATAAACCTTCCTGGTCAAAGACTTATGAGTAGCTACCAAAATATATCTAACTGAGGAGGATAGTCCGGGAGTCCTAGCAATCACGGGAACTAGAGCAGCCAAGCCGTGAGCTTCAGGCTGTCCAGACTCGGATGAGGCACCCCCCGAAGGGTGTGCAATTAAATCCTGAATGGGATCTAGGATCCAAAGTGGAGCCAGAAGGTTAGACCAAAGGAAGGGAAACCATACCTGGCAAGGCCAGAATGGGGCAATGAGGATCACTGTGCTCCCCAGTCGACGAGCTTTCAGCAGAAACCTGAGAGGTACAGGCAGGTAAGCATACAGAAGACCAGGAGGCCAAGCATGAACCAGAGCGTCTCTGGGGGACTCCCCCAGCAGGGGGTTGAGAGCGAAAAACTAGCTGCACTTTGCGTTGGAAGGAGATGCGAAGAGATCGCAGCAAGGCTGACCCCATTCGCTGAAGATCTGTTCCGCTACTGAGAGATTCAGAGACCACTCGTAAGGCATCAGAATGGTCCGACTTAGCCTATCCGGTGGAATGTTGGACCATCCCGGGAAGGTGCGTTGTGAAGAGAAAGCGGCCGGTGGAGATCGGCCATTCCCACACACTCATGGTCTCGCGACAAAGTGGGTAAGATCTGGCCCCTCCCTGTTTGTTGATATACCAGACCACTGACATGTCTGACTGAATAGAAATCGTCCCCAGGGGAAAAAAGGCATGAAGGGCCTGCAACTCTAGAAGGACCGCCTTCATCTCTCGGACATTTATATGCAAACTGGTCTCTATGGGGGACCACAGGCCTTGGACTGTCCATTCCGAACAATGCCCTCCCACCCGAGTTGGGAGGCATCCGTGGTCACTGTGGTTTGGCCTGGGGCTGGAACAAAGGGTCTTCCCTTCAAAATGTCCAGAGAGCTCATCCACCAAATGAAGGACCGACACAATCGCCTGAGATGAATAGGATAAGTCAATGGCAGTTCCAACAGAGACCACTGAACCGCTAGAGTCCACTGTATAATCCTCATGTGTAACCGAGCACACAGGAGAAGAGTTATGGTCACAGCCATCGAGCCTAGGGTCCTCAACACAGATTCCACCGCTGGAAGATGAGAAAGGTAGATCAGAGAGGCATGCATCCTCAAGTTTTGAACTCTTTCTGAGGTCAGGAATATTTTGCACTGAAGAGTATCTATCCTGGAGATTTGGATGTGATTGTGATCCCCAAACACAGGGCAAGTGTCAGGAAATAATCCCTGGTTTGGGAAAGTAGACGCCTGGTGGCAGCAGTGAGGAGCCAATCGTCCAGGTACAGACAGACCCGATCCCCTGAAGCCTCAGGTGAGTTGCTATGATCCCCATCACTTTGGTAAACCCACTGGGGGCTGTGGTGAGACCAAAGGGTAGGGCTGGAAATTGGTAATGATTGACTTCTAGCCGGAAGCGGAGGAACCTCCTGGAGCTTCTGTGCATTTTTATGTGATAGTAAGCATCCTGGAGGTCTAACGAGCACATCCAGTCGCTCTCTTGCAGGTACGGCATGATGGATGTAATGTGACCATCCAGAACTTCTCTTTGGCAACTGACATGTTCAGGGTAGAGAGGTCCAGAATGGGCCTCAAGTCCCCCATTTTCTTGGGCAACAAAAAGAACCTGGAGTAGAAGCCTGATCCAGACTGATCTGGGAGGACGATTTTGATGGCTCATTTTACTAGCAGCATGGAAATTTCCTGTGCTGCTGCCTCCCTTTGCATGGGTGGTATGTCCGGGAGGTGTCTGGGAGATATGGGGGAACCCACGAAGGAGGATACAGTATCCTCTGGATATGATTTGAAGCACCCAGCGGTCCGTTGTTATGGACTTACATGCCGCTGGGTGCAAGGACAATCATCCTCCGACTGCCTCCAGAATAGAGCAGTCGGGCAACCCCTCAGGACTGCTGCCCGGGTCTGTCCAAGAAAGGTTCTCAAGACCCAAAGTTCCACGGACCCCCTCTGCCTTTGCGATGGCATCCATTCTGTCCCCCTCTGCCTCTGGGGGAAGAAGACCCCTGAGTGTCCTGGGAATACTGAGACTTCCGGAGCCACATCTTCTTTTGCCCTCAATGGTTCCGAGAAAAGGACCTTTGAGGGTTAGAGAAGCGGATCCCGATGGCAGACAGTGTCTTCCCATCCTTCTCACTCTGGACTAATGTCTCCTTGACGGTCTTACCGAAGAGTGTAGAGCCCTCATAAGGGGCATTGGCAAACGACTCCTTAAAGGGTTCGAAGAATTGACATAACCTGAGCCTGGCGTTAGGCCTCATGGACACGCCGGACCCAGCCGCCCTAGCCATTCCTTCTGTAGCATGGGAGAGGAGTCGCATGGACGTGTTAGATACTGCTTTTATAGTGGCTAACCTCGTGGAGAAGGAAGCCTTGTCCTCCTGTGACATGGACTTGGGGGAAGACTCCTCCAGATCCTTTACTAGGTCGTGTTGGAGTCTAGTGACATGGGCCAAATAATTCAGCACCCTGATCAAAAAGGTAGCTGAAGCATACACCCGCTTCCCTCGGTGGTCCATCATCAGCAACTCTCGGTCAGGAGGGTGGACAAAGGAACTCTCCTGGGCAAGTCCCTTCTTAGTGGCTGATGCTACCACCATGACGTCCACAGGGGAGCCCTTATTCCAGGATGGCCTATCAATGGGGGTGCTTAGTATTTTATCGGGTCACTTTGGGATAGGCTCCATGTTGTTTTGTTCCTTCCATGCCCGCGAGGTCATCAAATGCACCAAAGGATCCGCAGGAGGGGACACCCAGGAAGTAGACGGGCCCATGCCAAAAGCCTCCAGGAACACAGACTCATCAGACGAAGGTTTGGGAGCAAACCAACTTCCCCGCTGGCACAGGATCTCCATGATGTCTCCAAAGGAGACATCCTCAGGAGGTGACCTTGGGGAACCCTCTCCATCATCTAAATCTGTGTCCTCGGTGAGGGACTCGGGGGAGTCCAAGTGCCTCCTCTTGCACGTATGCTTGTGAGGCACATCTTAGGTGGGGCTCTCCGGGGGGGCGCTCACAAGCCATTTATTCCTTGGGGGGGGGACCGTCTGGGGCTCTGAGCATGGGCTGTCCCTCTGGTAAGACAATGGGGACCGTAGACAGAGCCGAGGGGGTCTGGGAGGAGTCCGAGGGGGGCAATCAAAGGTCTCAATCTGACAGAGAGAACCCTTTCTACCACATCAAACGCCGAAGGAGAGCGAACCTCCTGAGGAACCGATAAGGTCGGTTTCCCTGGGTCCGACTTGAGAATCGGAGCCAGGCCCGAGGTGGACAGAGTTCCGAGAAAGGGAACCTGGCCCGACAAAGTCAGAGCCGATGAAAAGGGTTTCGACAGTCAAGCTCCGGCTCCGAGAACGGCTCGGATCCGAAACGCTCCAGGCAGCTGTCAGCATCGAGGAAGCAGGTACCATTGGTGCCGACCCCCTGACCAAAGCCAACCTCAAATCAAAGTACTCTGAAGCCTAAGGTTGGATCAGAGAAGGAGAAATGGGTTGAAAGAAAGGAAGCGAGCTATAGTAAGTGGCCGAGTCGGAGCCGAGGATCGGCTCTGAACCCATCCAGCAAGAACAAAGGTGAGACTGGACAACTTAACATCAAGCTTTCAGCCATCCTAAATAACAGAAAGCCTTAGAAAAAAAGACAGGCAAGATCTTTCTAAATAACAAACACACACACCCACTCACCACACTCACTACAGACAACACTGAGTGGGGAGAGCTACTACCTACAACACAGAACAAACTACTCTAACTACCTAAAAACTATTAACACTTGACGCACCAAGTGAGGGGAGGAGAAAGGGGACATATACTAACACTAATCTGAAGAAAATTAGAAAGTTTAACTACTCACAGAAAGTTTTAAACCCACTTCTAGTTGGAGCACAGAAGACACGATGTGAAGCAAATCGTGGCAAACGAGATCTGGGGATGGAAGGCAGTGGAGATGTATTATGGGTAAGGGGAGGAGTTTGGAGCTCGGAGCTGATGCTAGCAAAAGTTGCCGACTCGGATCCGATACAGATCCGCAACCCACAGGTTGAAGACCAAATGAAGTAAACTACTTCAGATCAGAATATTTTGTTCCTGGAAGATAAATGAGGCTAGAAGGGGTAGGGCAAGAGATGGTCGGGTCCGGTATTTTTTTCGTTGGATCCGAAGAAGTCAGATCTATCAGTTTTTTCTTTTTCTGTTTTGAATCCAATGGTGAGGTCAGATCTGGTTTGGATCTTTTTCTGGATTGCTCTGAGATCTTGGAGGATGATGTGGATGGAACTCAGAGAAGAAGACTTGGAATCTTTGGTTTTAGGAGACTGAGCCCAAAAAAACCTCACCAAAAGCGGAAGGGAGCAAACCTTTTAGAAAAAGTTTGTTTTTTTTCTTTTAACTAAGGCCCTTGGGTTAAAGCCATGACAAATAGCACAATATTCCTGCAAATGTAGAAGCCCAAGGAAGAACATACATAAAGTGTGGGCATCGGATACAGTTATTTTGTGCCCACACTTGATGCATTTTTTAAACACTGGGCCTTTTTCTGTCATAGTCACAAATATTAACTATAAACATGATCAACAAACAATTAGTAAGACTAGACCTTTCTTTTTCTTGGGGGGGGGGAGAAATTACCAACAATGGTAATAAAAAGGCCTACACTGAGTGTAGTAGAAACAAAATGCTAGCGATAGTATTTATAAGGTACAAGCTGTATGGAAATTGTGGATGTTCATAGGTTCATACTAGGCTATCTGCCCTAGGGCATTTATAAGCCTAGCCAGAATGTGTTTGGCTTTTGCCACCCATTTTAAATTTATTTTGCTATGCCCTTTTTCGAGGTTAGTATACTGTGCATCTGTCTAACAGTGACACAGAAGTGATACCCAGGGTAAACCTACGATCTCCCATCCACTCATCAAGATTCCTCTTGAAGAGAGTCAATGAGGGACTCTGCCTAACCTGGACTGGGATTTTATTCCAGAGTGAAGGGAGCCTCTGGGTTATGAATCTGTCCCTCCAGCATGTCCCATTTATTTCAGTGCTGAGGTTCAAGTCTCTCGAGTGCGTAGCTCAATGGGATTTGGATTTTCTGAGGTGCAGCATGTCCATTAATTCTGGGTTGGACATGGCTTTATACGTCAGGCACAGATCGCCTCTGAACAGGCGGTATGCCACTGAGTACAGCTGGAGTTTCTTTAACCGGGCAGCATATGGCATCTGTTTGAGACCTTTGATCCTCTTGGTGAGGTAGTTTTGGGGTCTTTCCAGTTGCTGCATGTGTTTGTTAAGGTACATCCCAAAAGGGGCATTGTACTCAATTATGGGCCTGATGAGGGATGAGTAAAGAGGCACGATGACCTCCCCTGATCTAGATGTGAATCCCTTCATGATTAGGTGGGCAATATAAAATGTTTTTCTAACCACTTTGGCCACGTGGTTGTCAAATGAGAGATTGCTATCAACTTGGGTCCCAAGGTCCCTAATTACTTCTTCTGTACTGAATGGATTACCACCTATGTGGTAATTTGTGGGCACTTTGTTTTTGCCAAAGGGGATGACTATACACTTTTTGGCATTTAGCTTGAGGCCATGGCTCTGGCACCAGTTGTCTGTTTCTATGAGGCCTTTTTAGAGGATGCTTGTGTCGTCTGGAGAGTCGATTATGGTGCCCAGTTTGCAGTCATCTGCGAACTTGGTCAGCCACAGTCCTTCCGTGTTGGCCTGTACCTCCGAGAAATATATACCGAACAAGAGAGGTCCCAGGACTGAGCCTTGTGGGACACCACTTGTAACTGGTTTGGAGTCTGACATGGCTCCAGCAATTCTAACCATGTGGGTTCTGTCCTTGAGCCAGTTTGCAATCCATCTAGTGACATAGGGGTTTATATTTAAGCTGGTGAGCTTATCTATAATGCCCGAGTGGGGTATTGTATCGAAGGCTTTTGCGAGGTCCAGGTAAGCTGTGTGGACCACCTTCCCCTCGTCAATCGCCTTGGTGACTGTTTCAAAGAAATCAACCAGGTTTAAGAGGCAGGATCTGCCCTTAAAGCCGAACTGGGTAGGATCCAGTGTCTGTAGGTCCCCAATATCTTTATTTATGAGGTCCATGATGATCCTTTCCATAGCTTTGCAGACCAAGCTAGTCAGTCTTATGGGGCGATAGTTTCCAGGATCCGTTGAGGCACCATCTTTATGGAGAGGGACCACTGTTGCAGCACGCCACTCTTTGGGCACATATCCTGTAGTAAGGCTGAGATTGAACAGTAGTTTTATGTTTGGGTTTAGCTCTTCTTGGAGTTCATGTAAGATGCAGCCCGGGACACCGTCTGGTCCCATTGATGCTGTGTTTTTTGCTTTGGAGAGGGTGGCTCTTACCTGAGCATCTGAGATGTCAGGGGGGCAGCACTCTGCTGGGATACATATTTGCCCTTTTGGTGGGGGGGGAGTTTGCGCTGAACCTGTCAGCTAGGATGTTGGCAATGTCTGTGGGTTCAGTGTATTTTTTGTCATTTTGGACTAATTCTGAGCATATCTGGGAATTACCACCCAGGTTCCTAACATAACTAAAGAAAGCCTTGTGATTATCCTTAGTGTCCTGTGCAATATTTCTCTCGAAGCTGGCCTTAGACAATTTTATGAGTGCCTGTAGTTTTTTGTTAATACTGATCAGTGATGCCTTCCCTTTTTGGGATTTTGCTCTATCATTTAGTAGCTTCCTCCTTCTATTGTATAGTTTGTTTCTGGCTGGAGTCCACCAGACAGGACGTCTGCCTTTGGAGGATTGGGTCTTGGTTTTATTTGGGATCGCATGATTCATGCATTCCTGAAGGTGTTCATAGAATGCGTTTATAAAGGATTCTGCGGTCTGGGCCGTATTTTCCACAGGCCCGGGGGCTTTGAAGGATTCCAACTCGGTTTTGAGGAGTGTGAAATTTGCTTTAGAGAAGTTTTTCACTGTGGTTTTCTGGGCAGGGGGTGGGGTCGGGATGTGAATATCCAGTGAGATTAGTTTATGGTCTGATCTTACCAGTGAGGGATACACTTCTGGTCTGGAGCATAGAGTCCCCATGTTGGTGATGATCAGGTCCAGTATGTTTTCCTCTCTTGTGGGAGTGGTAACAAGTTGTTCCATAGCATTTGAGTTTATAAATTCTAGGAACCTTTGGGCTAGGGTGTTGGAGCTAGAGTAATTCTCCCAGTCTCTGTTTGGGTAGTTGAAGTTGCCCAATATAATGGTATTTGGAGAGAACTTCATATTTTCCAGTGTTCTCAGGAAGGCCGAGTGCGGTTCCTTGGTTTGGGAGGGTGGTCTGTAGCAGGCTATAAACTGGAAGGCAGTTTTACCCACTGTTAGTTGCACATGGATAGTCTCTGATGCTTCGTGCTTTGCCACCAACCTGGAGGTGTGGGTATCTTTGATGAATATCGATACTCCCTCTCCTTTTGAGGATCGGTCCAAGTTCTGGGGCCGAAAAGCACGGTATGAAGTATAACCTGGTAGTGCTGGGGTGCTCTCGGTAGCCCTGAACCAGGTTTCTGTTACTGCACAGATATCGATGTTCTCCATGCTAAGGAGAGTTTTGAGTGCGTGCATCTTGAGGTTTAGACTTCTGGCGTTGTGTAGCATTACTCTTAGTTTCTTATCCCTTGTGATACCTATGGAGGTGGGTTTGTCTTTTGAGCCTTGCCTAAAAAAGGCACCATGGAGGTAGCAAGTGCCTTTGCCAATATCCGAAAGCCCAGGGGTGACAGGTGCAAGCCGTCCCTAGCGAAGCATCGTGGCTTGTCGAGCATATCATCCCAAGCTGACAGGCATTGGATCACCTTTGAATGACACCAGTACTTAAGCCAGTTGTTGAAATTGATCATCTTGTCTTCATATTGTGGCATCATTCTTGGTGAGGGTAAGATGCTACTCAAGGTCAGGGTCATACCGGCCTGGGCTACATGCTCAGAGAGCTCCTTTATGTCTCTTTTCATGTAGTCCAGGGAGGTACGTCTCAGGTCATTCACACCAGCATGGACAATGACTGAGTCATATTTGTACTTGCCTTGGAGTGACCTGAGTGCTTGTGTTATGTGGCGGATCCTAGCGCCCGACAGGCTGCTCATCGTGACCCTCTCCTTGTTCAGCCTGGTGAGCGGGATGTCAGTGTGCCTGATGATAGAGTCACCTATTACAAGTGTATCAGGTGTGTTGTTTAGTCTTAAGGGCTGTGACTGTTCGGCACACTGGCTTTGTGAGATATGTGTTGCACGTGTTTTGTTTTGGGGTAGCGTTTGCTTGGGTGTCTGCTTTGGAGGTCTCTGCTGCTTAGGCAGATCTTTATTTAGAGCCTCCGAATATGTTTTTGTGTGATTATGTGTTTGGTTTGCTGTCGTGGTAGGTCTATGTGAGACTGGAATTGTAGTGAGTGTGGTTTCCTTCTCCTCCTGACTGGTTATGTCAGTACTGAGTTGAGGGAGCTTAGCCTACAGTTTGGCTATATGGTTGCATCTCTCACATGTGTTGGAATTTGTTGGGAGGAGGAGAGGGTTGTCTGTGTACGAGGCAGTTGTAACATTGCCTCAAGATTCCCAGATTCACCAGCTGGACCAGAGAGGAGATTAACAACTGAACTTTGGACATGCTAGAATAATATTGGGAATTCCTTAATAATTGAAAACAAGGGCCAGTGGGGAGTGAGGGTGTAGTGCTTTTATTTTTTAGTGCTGACTTATATAATTGCTTTAGTGAGCAAGTGCCAGGTAACTTAAGTGCAATGTGTTACAGGTAACTTAAATGCAAAAACGACAAACAGTAACTTTCTTTCAAGTGAAACAAGGAAATAAGTACAGTAAGCAATGTAGATATCACTAGTGATCCACAGAAGTGCTGAGAAGATGCATATTAGGTGGAATTAGCGTTCCAGGGAAATAACAAGCAAACAAACAACAAGCATATAAACAAAGCTAGATTCAGCAGGCCTGGATCTAGTCTATGCTACAGCAAACAAGGTGTACCAATTTCAGTAAGATACAGTTTAAATATTCAGGCACTATAAACCTTTAACCAGAAATTCCCAGCTCAGAAGGGCAGAGTCCAGCCTCTTCTCCCACAAGAGTGCAGACCACGAACCTTCTTAATGTAAAATAACTGGCCTGAAGCCCAAGTGCCTAAACCAGAACTAATACACTTTAAGAATAACAGACACTGGGCTATCAGCAGTTCCCAACTTAGAAGGATGAAAGCTACCTGTCCTGCCATCACAGTGCATGTCACAAACCTTCCTAATGTAAAACAACTGGTCTAAAGCCCAAGTGCTTAATCCAAAAGACTTAGAATGATAGCTACACTTTAATCAAGTTACTACCAAGCAGTAATAAATACAATTGAATACTTTAGAGAATGCCTGGATTAGTGCTCAAGTTACACAAACAAAGCTAGATCCAGCAGGCCCGAATCCAGTCTATGCCACAGCAAACAAGGTGCACCAACTTAAGTAAGAAGCAGTTCAGATATTCAGATATGCATGCACTATAAGCCTTTAACCAGAAATTCCCAGCTCAGAAGGGCAGAGTCCAGCCTCTCCTCCCACAAGAGTGCAGACCATGAACCCTCTTAATGTAAAATAACTGGCCTGAAAGCCCAAGTGCTTAAACCAGAATTAATACACTTTTAGAATAACAGACACTGAGACCTCAATCAGCAGTTCCCAACCTAGAAGGATGTAAGCTACCTGTTCTGCCACTACAGTGCAGACCACAAACCCTCTCAGTGCAAAACAACTGGTCCGAAGCCCAAGTGTTTAAACCAAAAGGCTTAGAAAGAGTTACACCAAGTGGTAATAAATACAAATGACTAATTTTAAGGTGATGCAAAAGTAAAATAAAGTAGGTAGAAACACAAGTACAGTAAAAGCAGATGAATTTTTTTTCTGAACAAGTGCTCAAATCAAAGAAACAGATTTGAGTGCTGAAACTAGAAAACTGGCTAGTTATAAGAAAAAAAACTAAGCTAGAAGGTTTCCCTCCAATACAGAAGGGCTTGGGGGCTCAGAAGCCTACAAATAGTCTATACCACTTAACAGGAAAGGCAGGAAACAAGCTTATTTTTTTTTCTGTTTCCCAGATGCTCTCTTTGTACACAGTAGGAGTGCCTGAAATCAGAAAATGATCTCACTGCACTCAGTTGAGTGAGCAAATGAGTTGGGCCCAGAAGGCGTATCCAAACACAAATTTACAAGAGGGGCGGGCAGTTTCAAGGCCACTAAGATTAACACCAAAACAAAAACAGGGTGGGTGGGACTAACTGAAGAGCAGAGTCAAAACTTCCAGTTCAGTTAATATTCCTGCAACACAGTTAAAATCAATTTAAATACTGTATTTTTTTGAAAAAAAAGTGCAGATAAAGGTACTTAAATTCTCTTATGCATCCAGTTGAATATAGCAAGTTCTTAGCCGGCCAAGGCTGAGGTTTTTAAGCAGAAAACATTTCACATTGTACCACTTAAATAGGCAAGGACAGGAAATCAAAGAATGTGGCTACCCCCACTCTTGTAATTACTACCAAATAACAAAATTCAGCAAACACTGACTAACTTCCAGTTCAGTTAATATTCCTGCAACACGGTTAAAATCAATTTAAATACTGTATTTTTTTGAAAAAAAAAAGTGCAGATAAAGGTACTCAAATTCTCTTATACGTCCAGTTGAATACAGCAAGTTCTTAGCCGGCCAAAGCTGAGGTTTTTAAGCAGAAAATATTTCACACTGTACCACTTAAATAGGCAAGGACAGGAAATCAAAGAATGTGGCTACCCCCACAGCTGTAATTACTAGCAAATAACAACATGCAGCAAACACTAACTTCCAGTTCAGTTAATATTCCTGCAACACAGTTAAAATCAATTTAAATACTGTATTTGTTTTGAAAAAAAAGTGCAGATAAAGGTACTTAAATTCTCTTATACGTCCAGTTGAATACAGCAAGTTCTTAGCAGGTCAAAGCTGAGGTTTTTAAGCAGAAAATATTTCACACTGTACCACTTAAATAGACAAGGACAGGAAATCAAAGAATGTGGCTACCCCCACACATGTAATTAGTAGCAAATAACAAAATTCAGCAAACACTGACTAACTTCCAGTTCAGTTAATATTCCTGCAACACAGTCAAAAAAATATCTAAAAAGGAATTTTAGAGTTACACTAAACAATAAGGTAAGGGATAGAAAAAAACTTAAAAATTCAAGAGGTTTTAGAGAAAAAGGTTAATTTAGAAATATAACAATTCACTTATCTGCTCGACAGTAATGGTCACCTATGTTTTTTGCTTAAAGTGGCAAACAAAATCTAAGGTAACTTAGGGTTGGTGCATTATAGGTAAGAGAGAATCTCAAGAGTTTTTGGTTGCTACAAGCTTTAGCAATGGCCATGATGGATCCAAGGGACTGGATCCGAACCCATCAGTTGAGGATAGAATAAAAAAATTACAATATCAGATTAGTATTTAGGAAGGTGCTGATCATGAGTGGAACTGCATAGAATGGCTGCTTTAATGCAAACAGGCTTTATAGTCCATTATTTGAGGTGATAAGACTAAGCCAGTAGGTTACCCCTTCTTTCCAACATTAGCTTTAAGACCTTATCAAATTTTTGTTCATCTGGTGGTGAATGAAAAGAGAGACCTTTCTTCATTTTAAGCCCCCAAATTTTACTCAATAGTCTTATGGAGTCTCTAAAAATTTATTTTTGTGGGCTTATCCTGGGCTTCAAAATAAATGGAAAGTCTTGGGAGGGGGAATTATATAGCCCTTTGAAGTAAAGCAACCAGGTCAAACTTTGAAGGGGGCATGAACTGCAAAATGAAGTGATAAGACTCTGAAAGGGGAATGTGATGAAACTGGCTAATGCAAAGGGGGAGAAGATGGCTATGAAGGACTACTGCCAAAGAAACAGAGAGGTCTGTATAGCAGAATCTAACAGACAACTGTACCTCCGTGTAAACCAGAAAGGGCCTATGTCCTGCATATTTGAGTAGGGTTTTGAGAAAAAAAAAATGTATGTACTTATCAAAACAATAATCTTGTGATGTCTTCTTCTGTCTGGTTTAACCTGTGGATTATCAGATCTGACTCAGATCAGAAGACATCCATTCTAGACTCTTCAGCCCAGCAACACCACCTCCTCAACCCATGATATCCTGCTCTCCCCTTCTCTCCTCAGATCGAGTTTGCCCCTTATCATTCCTGACAAAATATCAAATCTGACTAACATATTAACAAGAAGGTAATAGAAAAATGGGGAACAGATAAGGACTTGTGCAGGGTGGCTCATAAATCCAGCCATCATACCAATCAGGACTCAGCTAACCAGAGTGACAATTTGGAATAGAGGGAAGAAGACAAAGCTGATCTAGCGTTATAAGTACAAAACTTTTGTGCACACTGTTGTCTTTTACGTCCGGCTTCAACTTGTGGGACAGATTCCCCAGCCAGAAATAACTCCGGGGAGGCCCTAGGAGAGTACATTCCACAAAATGGTGGAACCAAATGATAATCTTGAGCTAGACTGATCATCCAGTTTGTAATAGGAGACAAATATATTATCAGCTGAAGCCTGCAATGAAAAGGCAGTCAAAGTAGACAATGCTCTAGTAATGTAGTAATGCAGCCTCTTGGCTTTGTAAGTAAGGACATTCCCTATAAGGAATACACATAGAAGCACTTGGTTATGGTCACTTTGGACAGAGGCTTCCTGAGCCTTGACTTAGAAAAGGAAAAACAAAGTTAAGTACTTACCATAACAATACATCTCTGTCATCTACTTCTGTCCTTCCTCAACAGATGGGTTATCAAATTTGTCTAGAATTTGACTGTGACCATTCTCACACTTTGGATCCAAGGCTCAGGCTCCTTCCTTAACCCATAATCCCCTGTGCTAGTAAGTTACATCAGATCAAATCTGCCCATACTCTACAACAAAATTACTACTGCATCATAATAAAACCAAAGATATGAACAGACACAGCAATGATTCCAAACCTACAGCTTGAAAAGTACATAAATCAGCCATTGAGGCTGTCACTGTGGTCCAGAAACAAGTGGAAAAAGGTAACTGGAAGGGGGAAGGTGAAATGTAAGTTGAGGAAAGAAGGAAAAAGAACACACAGAACTATCGTTATGGTAAGTACATAAGGTTTGTATCTCATGTTGTCTCTTCCATATGTTTCTCAACAAATGGGAGAAACTCTTCAGCTACCATAAACCTTGGGAGGTCTCATGGAAGAATATTTCTGAGGACAGACAAATCAAAGGAAGCTCTAGACCTGGGTGGTAAATCCAACTTGTAGAGAGATATGAAGGTATGGACATCAGACTAAGTAGCTGCAACACAGATGTCATCAATAGGTACCCTTTAGAAGAAGGCAGTAGAGACAGCAACTGATCTAGCAGAATGACCATTAGGATGTTTAGGTAATGGTAGTCCTTTCTCCTTACAGACATGCAAAATACATTCAGATGACCAGTGAGAATAGTAATATCCCAAGGCGGCACAGGATCCCAAAGGTATATGGTGTAGAAGGTAGGGGCCCTTTAAAAAGGCCTTGGACAAGCTAAGGGAAGCAACAGAAGAATGATTTTCCCCAATGTGAAAACTGGAAATAGCTAACTGCAACGTGCCACTACAGTAGCTAACTCCACTGTGGAAAAGAGAAGCCAGGAAGTCTATGACTGCTGGGAAGGGAGCAGAAAAGGAATCCAGATTTCTATTGGAAGTTCAGTTTGAAAATATTTTCCATTTATTCTTATAAATGTTTCTGGTACAGGGTTTCTGTGCAGACGTCAAAATGTGAATGATTTGGGATGAAAGCCTGGACTGTCCAATAATCACTGGAACTGGAGAATCCATGCAGTCAATTTGAGGTCTTCTATGTCTTAGTGAGACTTCCTGAAGAGGTGAGAGAGAAGATCTTGACCCAGCACCCAAGGAGAGTGAATCAGATAAGAACAAAGGTAGGGAAACTGCACCTGTTGAGGCAAGAAGGGATCAATAAGAATCGCCAAAACCTTGCTCCACACTGCTTTCTGCAAAATCTTTGGAATGACAGAAGTGGGAGGCCAAATGTAGATCAAAGCATCCCTCGATGACTCCCCTTCTTGGGGGGATTAGGACAAAATACCTGCTACATTTGCTGCTGGAGGTAAGGCAAGGAAGAAGCGGCACAGTCAGTCCCAGCAGCTGAAAATCGGATTCACTACTGTCAGATTAAGGGGCCAATTGTGTGGGAGGGGGGCACACATTCTCAATCTGTCTACTAGAACAGTAGACTTTCCTGGTGCGTTCATTGCTATTAGACAGCGGTGAGAAGACATTTTTCATTGCCAAACCCTTATGGCCTCTTGGCATAACTGGTAAGAGTGTGTTCCTCCTTTTTGTTGATGTATCAAACTACTTACATATTGTCTATCAGAATGGAAATCATACTCTTGGAAAGGGAATCCTGGAAGGACTGCAATGCTAGAAGAACTGCCCTCATCTACAGTATGGCTTCTGAAGTGGACCACATGCCTTGAATAGTCTTACCCAAAAAATGCCATCCCCACCCTAGCTGGAAAGTGTCCATGGTCACTGTGGCCCGGGGAGGGGAAAGAACAAAGGGTCTACCTTGAGATACAATTGCAGAGTCTATCTTGAGATAAAACTGCAGAGTCTAGCCACCACTGAATATCAGTTTTGCAAATTCTCATGAGGGACACTGTAAAATTCATGGGTTGACATCTCATTGACCACCGTACTGACAGGGTCCATTGAAGTGCACTCATATGAAATCTGGCTAGGGGAAACAGGGTAATGGCAGCTGCCATTGAGCCAAGAAGACACAAAATCGATCTTGCTGGAGGCTTGTGACGGAAAAGTACTGTCACTGCCTGCTGAAGTGTGAGAACCTTGGAGTCTGGTAGTCTGGCTATCCATAACTTGGTATCCAGGTGTGCTCCAATGAATTCTACAGTCTGAATAGGTTAAAGTTTGGACTTGGTCATGTTCACAGTTATCACTAGCTGTGAAAAAAAGTTTGAGCAAGGTGTCCCTGGCTCAAAGAAGATGCCTGGTGGGGGTGGTTATGAGCCAGTCATAAAGGTATGGGAACACTCAGAATTCCAGCAGCCTGAAATGAGCTGCAGCTGCTGCCATACACTTGGTGAACAACTGGGGACGGTGGTAAGACCAAAGAGCAGGGCTCTGAACTTGAAATGACTGGCTCCCAGCCAGACGCCAAGGAATCTTTTGGAGTATCTGGCCATCTTTATAAGGTAGTACACATCCTGAAGGTCTATCAAGCACATCCAATCATCCTTCCTAAGCAATGGTAGAATGAACTATATTGTGGCCATCTGGAAATTCGTCTGTTTCAAATGACTGAGGTTCAAAATTGGCCTAAGGTCACCGCTCTTCTTTGGAACCAAAAGGAACCTTGAGTAAACTCCAGATCCTTGCTAGTCTGGTGGGACCTCTCGGATAACTTGTTTCTCTAACAGTTTTTAATTTCTAGTGCTGCTGCCTTTCCTTGAGAGGGTGGCAGATTGGGTAATTTTCTTGAATGAAGGCTACTGGTTATAATCCTCTGCACCCAAGTAACTTGAGTGATGGACATTCAAGCTGTGGGGTGCAGGGATAAGAGCCCCTGACTGCCTCCAGAGTGCTGTAGTTGGGCAACCATTTAAAGCACTGAAAATGCCTATGGGAGAAGGGACCCTGAAAGCCTTAGTTTAGCAGATCACTTCAGCCATGGGAGCAACATTTGTATCAGGGAGGTCTATCACCAGAAGTGTGAGGTGCAACGTCTTGGGATTTGAAGAAATGAAAGTTATGTAATTACGGTAATGCTAGATCCGTGTTGTCTTCTTTTGTCCTGTTCAACAACTGGGTTATGGGATTTGACTGGATTGAACCTTGAGGTGTTTCTGACTCCTCCCCTACCCATAATTACCTCAGATCAAGTTTGCCTGCTTGTAGGTATAATATCACGCAAAGGGGAAAAAAAACAAAGGCCTAAGTAATTATTCTGCATTAAAACAAGAAGTACATGTGTAACAGAAAAAGGCTGTTTAAAAGTCAAGGCCCCTGGTCAGATCCAGCCCATCAGCTGTGAACCCAAGACTGACAATTTAGGATGGGGGATGGAGGGAGGGATGCTGATCAGGATGAAACAAGACAACATGGATCTAACATTATGGTAAGTACAATGTTGTCTTTTTCATCCGATTCAACAACTGGGAAAGATTCCCAAGCTACTGAAAAAAGATGTGTGGTCTCAATGAAGGATATTTCTGAGTATGGTGGAGCCAAAGGCCATATGAGATTTGAATTGTACATTCAACCTGTAGTGCAACAGAGAAAAGTAAAAAAAAAACAGACCAAATAACTGCAGTACAAAGCTCATCAGTGGGAACTCCAGCTAAAAAAGCAGTGGAGGCAGGCACTGCTCCAGCTGAATGAGCCTTTGGTTTACAAGGTAAAGTTAATCTCATTTTGTCATAAACAAAGGCAAAATAGTCAGAAAGCCATTTGGACAATGTTACTTTAGAGACTCCTTGTCCCAATTTAACTTTGGAGAAGGAAAGAGAAAAGCTGGTCAGACTTTCTGATATCCTTCATAAGGTATAAATAAAATCTAAATTGATGATGAACATCCATTAAATGTAGAGTATATCCCCTTGTCTGAAAAATTTCGAAAGAATACTGCCAAGCTGGTTTGATTAAGATTGCTACAGAGGCTACTTTCGGAATGAAATGAGGATTAGTTCGCAAAGATGCACTATCTTTATGGAAGACAATGCATGGAGGTTTACAAAATAGAGCCTGTAATTCAGAAATCCTCCTAGCAAATACGGGAACTGGATATCCTGACTGGAGATATTAGAAAAAAGGTCCCCTCAAAAACACTTCAGAAAATTTTAAGGAGGCAATGGAAGTCTAGTCCTGTCCCACATGGAAACTGGAAATAGCTGCTAACTGGACTTTGATAGCTGAAAAACTTCACCTTTATGAAGCAACTCGGCCAAGAAATCTAAAACAGAATGAAAAAGGCCAAAAAGGTTCCAAAATGGTAATTTTACATTTGCTAAGGTAGATCCTTCTGGTATTTTTTTTTTTTTTTTTTGAGGATGATAACATTTGAATGACTGGAACAAACAGCCTGGCAAAAATCTGAATGACTGGAACAAACAGCCTGGCATCTCTGGCCACCTTTAAAATTGAAGAAACCATATGGCCAATTTCAGGGATTTTTTAGTCTTGGTGAGGCTAACTGGACAGATGATGAAGGATTGGACACAGGTCCAACTGGTCCCTATCACTTTGTCAAACAAACGGTTTATCGAATACCTCTTTGTCTAACTTTATTCATTGAATCTTAAGCTATAGAATGCTCATTTTAGCAAACTTCTTCCCAGGCAGAAAAACTAGTTGGCCATCATCGGGAGTTTGCCCTTTACCCCACTGTAGTGCAATCTTGGAGTGAGTTGGTTTATTTAGTTAGAAGGGCTGTGGAGGGTGCAGCTCCCCATCTGGGTTGGTTTTAAATTTTGTGGTATTTGTGATGTTCGCTAGGCTTGCAGAATAATTTCTTTCCTGGGAAAAAATTCACTAAAACAAGCATTCGATGGATTACTTTTCAATAAATAAACTTCAACAAAGCATTATTCGATAAATATTTCATTCGACAAAGTGATACAGAGTCAGTCCAACACCCATGAAGGATGTTTCAGGTGAAGCCAGCGGGGGGGACCAAACTTGCAAGCACCAAAAGAAATAATAACTTTTGCTTTGCAATTCCAGTTACCAGAGGTTCATAGGTAAATACTAAGCTATTGGCCCAAGGGCCCATGTAAGCCTAGTCAACAAGGTTTCCTGGCTTACGCCACCCAAGAAAGTTATTTTCCTGTGCCCCTGCTGAGCATAGCCACAGAAGTGATCCCTTGGGTGCATTTCCTATTTCCCATCCACTCATCAAGATTTTTCTTGAAGAGTGCTAATGAGGAACTTTGCTTGACATAGACGGGAAAGAGTGGAAATGCATAAAAGAGACCCGTGTGCCAACTGTGGACTAGAGTATCCCATGGTGACTGCTTCTGTAGAGGAATTAAATCAAAGTAACTAATGAGTTTGTTGTTTAAGTAAGAAGAGAAAAGATTTCAGCAAGGCTGGCTCCAGCAACTGAAAATAAGCACTGTTACTGACTGATTGAGGGACTACTCATGGTGCAGAAGAACAGACTTGCTCAGTTTGTTGGCCAGAAAATCCTTGACATGTGCAACACAACTAGAAAGCGTTAGGAAGGCATTGCCCACTGCCACACTCATGGCTTCCCGGCACAGTGGCTATGAATGGGTTCATCCGTGTTTGTTGATATACCAGACTACTCCTATGTTGTCCATCTAGATGGAAATCATACCCTTCCGGAGGGAGTCCTGAAATGCCTGCAATGTTAGAAGGACTGCACTCATCTCCAAGACCTTGATGTGAAGGCTGGCCTCTGTCAATGACTAAGAAAGTGGAACCACCTTCCCTTTGAAATCTCCACCCCCATTTCCATCAGACTGGATGGAATGTCGGAAATTCTCTTTCTCTACTGAGGAGGACAAAAAAAGGGAATAACAATCTCTGGTGATTATCCTCTGCACCTCCTGGGTGATAGACTGCCAGGCTTGACAGTTTGGGGATAAGCATTCTCCAGACTGCCTCCAGAATGGTGGTAGTTGGGCAACTGTTCAGGAGCGCTGGAACGGTTTCCTAGCAAAGGGACCTAAAAACACTTGGCTTAGTGGCTTACCTCTGCTACTGAGGTGATGTCCATTAAAATTACCCACCCACACACACACACAAGGGTGGGTCTGTCATCAGAGGTGTCCTGGTGAAAACACTGAGATTTTTGAAACCATAACCTCTTTCCACCCTTTTGGTCTTGGGAAGAAAAGAAGTTATGTCTTACCATAACGTTCCATCTGTGTTGTTGATCCTTGTTCAGTCATTACGTATGGGTATCGGTTCCGACCTCGGAACTGAGCCGGCCATCTTCCAAGCTCGCGTCAGCTACAAACTCTCGAGCTAAACTCTTACCCAGAATTCCCATCTCCCTGTTACCTCAGATTGAGTTTGTAAGTCAAAGGAAGGTAGAGGCTACCTCTGGTCAAATGACCTAAAAGAACTGGATGGTGAGATCCACTAGTAGCCACAGGAGGGGGAAGGATGGAGGGTCGTAATGACTAAACGAGGATCAACAATACAGATGGAACGTTATGATAAGACATAACTTCTTTATCTGATATTGTTAATCCTCGTTCATTCTTTACGTATGTGGCAGGGTCTCCACCTACCTCTATTTCTGGGAGGCTACCATGGAAGGACATTCCTGAGCACCACAGAACCAAAAGATGCTCTTCCCCTGGAGGCCAGATGTCATGTAAAGAAGCTCTGGCATGGAAGGCAGCAGAAGCATCAACCCACCTTGTCGAATGAGCCTTTATAGTAGTAGGCAATGGGATATTACGTTAAGTATAAATGAAGGTCACACAGTCTTTCAACCATCTAGCCAATGTGACCTTAGCAATAGCACATCCTAATCTAGGTCCAGAATAGGCCAAAAATAACTGGTCTGATTTACGAAAGGCCTTAGTCCTGTTCAAGTAGAAGTGAATTTGCCTGTGAATATCTAGGGTATGTAGGCAATACTCTCCTTTGTTTGAATGACTGGAAAAGAAAACTGGCAAGTCAATGGTTTGATTAATGAACATTTCAGAGACCACTTTTGGCAGAAATGAAGGATTAGTTCTCAAAGGCACTCTATCTCTATGAAAAATCAAGTATGGACTGTAGATGCATAAGGCTTGAAGCTCAGAGATACGTCTGGCAGAAGTAATGGTGACCAAAAACAAGGTTTTCCATGACAAATACTTGAGGTCGCAAGAAGAAGCTGGTTCGAAGGGTTCCATTGTCAGAGCTTGTAAAACTAATGACAGGTCCCATGTTTGAATAGGTTCTCTAAAAGGGGGCTTCAGATGATTCACACCTTTTATGAAGGTCTTGCATAATTTGACATGAGAGAGGAGTCTTGGACACCCTCATGAAAATTAGATATTGCAGCCAAATGAACTCTAATGGTAGAGGCCGATAGACCCGATTGAAAAGGTCGGCCAGATACTCTAGTATTATCGATACCGATGCTGAGAAGGGATCTACTTGTTTTTCTTTCAGCCAACAGGTAAATCTTTTCCACTTGCTTAGATAAGTAATTCTAGTGGAAGACTTATGAGATGCAATAAGAATGTCCCGTACTGGTAAAGAAAGATCATTCTGCCTGGCAATCAAGGGAATTGGAGGAGCCAAGCTGTGAGCTTCAGGCTGTCCACGCTGGGATGAATCAGGTTCTGCAGATGTGAGATCAACCCCGGGGTTGGATGGAGACTCCATGGTTGATCTAGCAGGTGAGGCCAAAGGAAGGGGAACCAAATCTGACAAGGACAATATGGTGCTATGAGGATCACTATGCTCTTCAACCGAAGGCTTTCTTCAAAAACTGGGGAATGAGGGGGAAAGGTGGGAATGCATAAAGAAGACCCGAGGGCCAATCATGGACTAGAGCATCCCTGGGTGACTGTCCCGGAGGGGGAAATCAGGGCAAAGTAGTTGCTGCATTTGTAGTTGGTCGGGGATGCAAAGAGGTCACAGCAAGGATAGCCCCACCGGTGGAAGATCTCCACCACTAAGGGATTCAGGGACCACTCGTGAGGTTGTAGAATGCACCTGCTGAGTCTGTCTGCTATCACTTGGAACTCCGAGAATGTGCTTTACTAGAAGAAAACGGCTGGTAGCCATCGCCCATTGCCATATCCTCATGGCCTCTCGACAGAGGGGGTAAGATTTGGTTGCACCTTGTTTGTTGATGTACCAGACCACCACCATGTTGTCTGATTGTATTGCAATCGTCCCAGACGGCAGCAGGGAATGGAATGCTCGCAACGCCAGAAGCACCACCCTCAGCTCTAGAACATTTATATGCAGTTGGGCTTCCAATTCAGACCAAGTGCCTTGGACTGTCTGTCCCTGACATAGCCCCCTCCACCCCATCAGGGAGGCGTCCGTGATCAATGTAGCCTTGGGCTGCTGGGGGGAGAAGAGGCGAGACTACTGTGATGGGTTGTGGGTCATCCACTGTTTGCAAGTGTGGGTTACTCGAATCTTGGCTGAAAAAGGATGCTGAAAAGGATACCATTGGGTGAGCAGTAGCCATTGTAGAAGCCTCATATGAAACCTGGCCAGGGAGACAATGGAGATGGAGGCTGCCATGGAACCCAACAGCTGTAGGACAGAGTGAGCTGTGGATTTCTCCCTTGAAAGGATTGGGATCAGTTGTTGTTTTATCCTTAGAATTCTGTGCTCTGGAATGGATGCTCTGCAATTCTTTGTATCCAAGATAATCCCTATGAATTCTGTGGACTGAGATGGGGTGAGACTGGATTTTTGCCAGTTTATGGTTATGCCTAGCCTTTGTGCAGCGAGGAGAGAGTATGCCAAGGCTTCTTCCAATAGATGTCTGGTGGGGGCGGAGATGAGCCAGTCGTCTAGGTATGGAAACACCTGGAATCCTTGTAGTTGCAAGTGAGCTGTGACAACTGCCATGCACTTTGCGAACACTCTGGGGGCTGTAGAGAGTTTGAAGGGCAGTGCTCTGAACTGGTAGTGACTGGCTCCCGCACGGAAGCGCAGAAATCTTCTCGATGGCCTGTCCACTTTTATGTGGTAGTGCGCATCTTGAAGATCTATCGAGCACATCCAATCATCTTTTTCCAAAAGGGGGAGGATAGACTGTATTGTGACCATCTGGAATTTTTGTACTCTTACAAATTTGATCAACACACTGAGTTCCAAAATTGGTCTCCAGTCCCCAGTCTTCTTTGGCACCAAAAATAGTCTTGAGTAGAATCCGGATCCTATCTGGTCTGGAGGGACTATTTGGATGACTTTTTCTTAGCAGCTTTTCTATCTCTAGTAATGCTTCTTCTACCCTTTGTTGGGTGGAACGTCAGGTAGGTTTTTTGAAGGGACAGGACAAAGATTGAAGGGGATATGATAACCTCTGGTTATAATCCTTTGTATCCAAGAATCGGTGGTTATGATTAGCCAATCAGAAGAGTACAAGGAGAAACTACCCCCAGCCACCTCCAGAGGAAAGGAGTTGGGTCGCTCTTCAGGAACGCTGATAGGATTGGCCAGGAAAAGAGTCCCTGAAAACCTGGTTAAGCAGACCCCCTCTGCCCCGAAAGGGGCATCTTCCCTGTGAGTTTCCTCCTCTGCCTCTAGGGGAGAACTTGGCCTGAGTGTCACGGAAAGGACACTGAGACTTCTTGAACCATATCTTCCCACTCTTTTGGTTTCGGGAGAAAGGATGTTGAGGGGAAGAATAACGGACACCTACGGCAGAAAGGGTCTTACCGTCCTGTTCACATCTGGCCAGTGTGCTTTCAATTTTGGGTCCAAACAGTGAAAAGGCTTCAATGGGAGCGTTAAGAAAGGAAGCTTTAAAGAATTCTGCGAAATTGCACAAGCGCATCCAGGCTTGTCGTTTCAAGACCACAGCTGAACCCGCCGCTCTAGCTGCTCCTTCTGATGTGTGAGATATCAATCGCACAAGTAAAACCAGCTGCAAAACACGAACTCAAAAGAGAAAACTTGCAGAGAAAACCAGTTTAATAAAAAGCAGAGCTTTCGGGCGTAACCCTTCTTCAATACTAATACATTCAAACACTAAACTCTAGAAGCTTAAATACAAGTCTAAAATCACATGACCAGCAGCCAAATGAAATCATGTGACAGAAAACAAATTAAAAATTAAAGACATATACATATAAATATATTAAAAGATGTGTAGATACACAGTATAAAATATTTACTTTACAATATTACGTAGTTTAACTAACACAGGTTTTAAACTGACAGTGCTATTTAAACCAGGATGAGTGTCAGCAGCTAATCTCAATATCCATTCAAATTCTTTGAGCTCAAGGCGGTTGTTGACATCACCACCTCTTTCATTTGGACAAAGAGCATCAATCACTCTAAACTTAAATGTATGTGTTTCACCACAAGTTTTAATACGTTTACATAGTGCATTATTGTCACAATTTCTCCTAATTTCAGAATTATGGTCTATAACACGTTCCTTACGCTTACGTATTGTTTTTCCCACGTAAAATGAACTGCATGAGATGCAGGTAGCCAAATAAACCACAAAAGTGGTGTTACAAGTAGCTGTAATTTTAAAATTAAATACTTGTCTATTGGCAGGATGAGTAAAAATATCACTACCATTCCCTAAGATATAAGCACAGGCAACACAGTTAAAACATGGAAAAGTACCAGTTTTAGCAGCCAATTGTGTATAACAGGGTCTATAAAAATCTTTATAACAGAGTAAACTTTTAATCGTCCTCATATTTTTATATGTAAAATGTGGCTTGGTGCCCAATATAGTTTTAGTTCATCCAATGCCATCAGAATGGGCCAGTTCCTGTTAATAATTTGTCTAATTGAACTTGACCTACCATTAAAAGTTGTGACGTACCTTATTTCATGTTGAGTAATGGTGTTATTACACTGACTATCTGTGAGGCTTGACCTATCTTCCAAAAAAGTTGGTATAAGTGATGTCTGCCTAGCTTCCATTACATCAGATTTAAGCTTGGATAATAAATTCATATCATATCCACTAGAAAAAAAGTCCTCTACCATATTATCAAGTTGTGAAACAAATGTAGTATTATCAGTAGTTAGTCTACTCGCTCTAATAAATTGAGATTTTGCTACACCTTTAAAGACATGTGGCGCATGCATACTACTGTGATGCGTATATCTTCCATTACTAACATCCTTTCTATAAATACTAGTGTTTAATATGCCATCATTCAATTGCAGTTTGACATCTAAAAAACATATGCTGCTGTCAGACACATCCATTTTAAAGTTCAAAAAATTAGTACTAGAATTTAAATAATCAATGAAAATATTCAAATCATCCAAAGTACCATTCCATATTAGTAGACAATCGTCTACAAATCGCTGATAGAAACTAATGTTACTAAGAAATAGATTTTGTGCATTAAACAAATAGTTGCATTCCCATTGGTAAAGCACTAAATTAGCGTAAGTATTTGCAACGGATGTGCCCATAGCTACGCCTGTTAACTGAAGAAATAAGGTATTATTAAACATAAACACATTGTTCCTCAGAACTACATCCATAAGGCAACAGATATTGCTAATGAGCCTATGGTCAGGACTAGGTTGAGAAGACAAAAATTCTCTAAGTAGTTCTATTCCCATATCATTGGGGATAACTGTGAAAAGGGACATGATATCAAGCGTCACTAAATAATATTTCTTGGTATTTAAATCAGTTTTTACATTATTATACCATACCCGTAGCTTTGACAATAAATCACAAGTATCATTTAGAATAGAACTACATTTAGGTAAATAAACTTCTAATTGCCTATGCAAATAAACTGATATGGGTTCAGTAACCCAACCACCTCCAGAGACAATCGGTCTCATGGGTGGATTTTCCAGGGATTTATGAATCTTAGGGATCCCATATAAATGTGGAATCAGAGGACAAGGTACTGTAAAATAGTTAAAAAGATCAATATCTATGTCATTATTAAGCTGCAGCTCATACACAACCATGTTCACATAACTTATACAATTTTTTACATCAGTTCTAGTGATAACTTTAAAGGCAGTATCATCATTTAAAAGCAGAGAAACAGCTGAAAAATAATTATCACGATTCATTAAGACAGCCTTGCCACCTTTATCAGCTTGTTTTATAATAATGTCATTACACTGTTGTAAACTTTTTAAGGCTTTATACTCAGAGAAGCTTAAACTATATGCCTTGTTTTTAACAGGTTTTAAATAGAGTTCTCTAATATGAAACTCACAAATGTCATGAAAAGCCTTTAGTACAGGAACACTGACTGGCATAAAAGTGCTACTACGTTTACAACATTTTTCAGGCGCAGGAGTATTACCAAATAGCAGTCTTAAGTTGAGATTTCGAACAAAGATTTTTAGTTCTGTTAAAGCAGAGACAATATTGTCACAACCATATGGTATAAATTTAAAACCTTTACTGAAAAGCGAAAAGTGCGCTGATTGTAATTCAAATGTGGAGAGGTTTAATACACTGTTCATTTGCGACTTACTTTGTTCAGTCCTAAAGGGCTTTGATTTTTCCTTTTGTTTGTAGATGTAATTTGTGTAGATAACAAGCCCCTCGACTTGGGGGATTTATTTCCAACTGCTTCTGGTTGTTCTAACTGAAAGCGCTTAGGTACAAAGCTAAAAGTAAGTTGTTGAGTCTTTTTTCCAGTTAGCGTATTCACGTTGTCAGCGCCATCATTCTTACTTCGTATCCTAACAGATGCATGCTGCTGGTTACAGACGTAGGTGTAGGTTGGACTATCCCGTCAGATGTTGTATTGGGGGGAATCTCTTTAGTTGTAGGTGTTTCTACGACATTAGTGTTGCATACAGGTTCATCAAAAGTATCTAAGGCATCAAGTGCTTCTTTATAAGTAGGCTTTTGATAATTAGAGGTTGTATGATAATCAGATTTAGGCCAAGAGAAAATATTCCCCTTTTGGAAGTCCCCAATGTCACATAAAAGTTTACGTTTCTTAGTAGCTTCCATTCTTATGTCGAGGGTATGCAGTCTATCTAGCATTTGCTGATAGACATGAATTAACTTAGAAAAAACAGAAAGTTCCATAATGGCATTTTCCATGGTGAAGATTTCTTTTTTATATTCATCTTCTATTTTAACAAAGAAATCATTCATTAAGCACATATAGTCTAAAGACAACTTGATGTTCAACTATTGCCATGATTTTAAAAGTTCAGGAAAAGTATTGCCATATGAAGGCATTTTAAGAATCCTAAGCCCACGTGGGACAATACCTCTTTCCACATAAGCTAAAAAGCTAAAATGCTGCCACTGCAAGCGTTTAAATGCAGTTACCGTTCTCTCTAATTGTTGCAAGATTTTATGAAACTCTGCCAGGCTTTCTGGCTCAGGAACAACATCAGACGAAGTAGCAGAGTTTGTAGAGTCCACACAGTTCAGTAAAGGGTTGGTCTCAATATTAATCAGAGACTTTAAAGAATTCAAGCTAGTTCCAACTGCCATATCCAGGCTAAGGGCTGCGAGTTAGACCTCCAACAGGAATTCCCAATAACAGCAGAAACAGTAACAGCACAAGTAAAACCAGTTGCAAATCACGAACTCAAAAGAGAAAACTTGCAGAGAAAACCAGTTTAATAAAAAGCAGAGCTTTTGGGCGTAACCCTTCTTCAATACTAATACATTCAAACACTAAACTCTAGAAGCTTAAATACAGGTCTAAAATCACATGACCAGCAGCCAAATGAAATCATGTGACAGAAAACAAATTAAAAATTAAAGACATATACATATAAATATATTAAAAGATGTGTAGATACACAGTATAAAATATTTACTTTACAATATTACGTAGTTTAACTAACACAGGTTTTAAACTGACAGTGCTATTTAAACCAGGATGAGTGTCAGCAGCTAATCTCAATATCCATTCAGATTCTTTGAGCTCAAGGTTGTTGACATCACCACCTCTTTCATTTGGACAAAGAGCATCAATCACTCTAAACTTAAATGTATGTGTTTCACCACAAGTTTTAATATGTTTACATAGTGCATTATTGTCACAATTTCTCCTAATTTCAGAATTATGGTCTATAACACGTTCCTTAAGCTTACGTATTGTTTTTCCCACGTAAAATGAACTGCATGAGATGCAGGTAGCCAAATAAACCACAAAAGTGGTGTTACAAGTAGCTGTAATTTTAAAATTAAATACTTGTCCATTGGCAGGATGAGTAAAAATATCACTACCATTCCCTAAGATATAAGCACAGGCAACACAGTTAAAACATGGAAAAGTACCATTTAGCAGCCAATTGTGTATAACAGGGTCTATAAAAATCTTTATAACAGAGTAAACTTTTAATCGTCCTCATATTTTTATATGTAAAATGTGGCTTGGTGCCCAATATAGTTTTAGTTCATCCAATGCCATCAGAATGGGCCAGTTCCTGTTAATAATTTGTCTAATTGAACTTGACCTACCATTAAAAGTTGTGACGTACCTTATTTCATGTTGAGTAATGGTGTTATTACACTGACTATCTGTGAGGCTTGACCTATCTTCCAAAAAAGTTGGTATAAGTGATGTCTGCCTAGCTTCCATTACATCAGATTTAAGCTTGGATAATAAATTCATATCATATCCACTAGAAAAAAAGTCCTCTACCATATTATCAAGTTGTGAAACAAATGTAGTATTATCAATATCAATCGCATGGAGGAGTTAGATATTGACTCAATGGTGGCTAGCTGAGAAGCCACTTTGTCACGGACCTCATCAGATATGGCACCAGCCAAGGTTTCAGAGAACCCAGAAATTAGATCCCTTTGAAGCCTGGTAAAGTGTGCCATATAATTCAGGGACCTGATAGCAAAGGTCGCTGATGCAAAGGTGTGTTTCCCTATCCTATCCAGGGCCCGGGACTCTTTGTTGGGCAGATGGACAGTCTGGCTTTCTTCTTCCGCCAGATCTTTTTTGGTTGCGGTCGCCATCACCACAGCATCCACAGGGAGACCTTTAGACCAATGGGGATCCGTAGCAGGAGGGGACAAAATCTTATCTGGCCTCCGGGGAATAGCCTCGATGGTGTCAGAAGCCTTCCACGCACGCTGCATGATGAGCCGGACCAGTTCATCGGCAGGTGGAGTAACCCAGGAGGTAGGGAGCCGGGTGAGAAAAGCCTGCAGGAACACAGACTCCTCAGAGGTCGGATGAAAGGGCTGCCAGTCACCTCACTGTTTAAGGATTTCGAGGATATCACCAAAGGATACCTTAGAGGATGAGCGAGGGGATCCTACCCCATCATCAAAGTCTGTGTCTTCAGTGAGGGACTCCTCTGTGGAGTCCATGTGCTTCCTCTTGCATGAATTTTTCTGGTGAAGTTCCTCAGAGGGGGAAGCTGGGGAAGACAACAGAAAGGGGGTTTCCTGTGGGAATATGTCCTGATGCCCTTGCGCCCGGTGTCCGCTAGGTGTGACTTGTGAACATAGCGGTCCAGAGGATGGTGGGGAGATGGACAGCACAGTATTGCCAGCAGAAGTCAGAGCCTTCTCCATCAGTTGGAAGGCTGGTCCACCTGAAGAGGGGTGAGTGTCCAGGACAGGGGTCACCCCTCCCCTAAGTGGCTCAGCCTGCCGACCCGGAGTCCCCGGATGGCTGTGAAACAACAAATTACGCGTATCACAACTATAATCCTGGGTCGTAGCAAAACTCTCGTCCCACGAAGGCAACTGTAGTTCCTTAGTGAGGTCCATAAAGGGAACCGTAGAGGAGGAAGACTCTGCTATATCAAGGGACTTCAAAGGCAATGAAGGAGGAGAATAAGAAGGGGTCTTTGGCGATGGGTGATCACTTCCCAAGGAAGGATAGGTCCTGGGGGGCAGGATACCTCTGGCCAGAAGCACTTGATCCACAAGACGCAACAAGTCGTGTTCAGAAAGTCTTCTAGTGAACCTCACGGAGACAGCTGAGGGAGAAACAGGTCTGTCCACACAAGAGACAAGCTCGCTGCCCACCTTACCAGTCCGCACTGAAAACAACGGGGCCGAGAGAGACTGGACTACGGGTGTCTGCACTGAGGAAATCATTGGTGCCTAGGTCACGGTCTGCACTGACAAAAATATCGGTGCCAAAGTGGTTGCCGGTACCAAAGCTGGAACCGACAAAATTGGTGTCAATAACTGAGGCGTCGGTTCCGAGTAAGATGTCGGAGCCGACGTGGTCAAGGTCTTCGCCGAATGAACAGTCGGTGCCGATGTAGTAGTCATACTCTGAACCGAGGAGCCCCTCTGTACCGATACAGTAAAGGCTACAGTAGACGGAGCCAAAATCACTGATGGCGATGAAGGCCTTGGTGGCAAAGGTCTAGGCACCGAAAGCGCTGGGGCCGACTGAATGACCTCCGAAGCAGAAATCTTAGCCTTTTTAGGTCTTGGTTGGCGGGAGTCCCTAGCCGGGGACGAAGGCAGAGACTTGGCATTTGTAAGATCATCCAATATTTTCTTATGGGTTCTAGAAGGGTTTGAAGCCTCCGACCCAGAAATAGCCTCTGAAAAGGGAGATTTAAAAAGTCCCTTCAGCAACAACTTATTTTTCCTCTCAATCAAGTTCTATTGGAAAAAATTTTACAAATACCACAGGGCGGGTCAACAGATAAGTGAGACACACCCAAGCAATAAACACAGAGTGTGCATCCGATGTAGATAATTTGTGTCCACAATCTGAACACCTTTTCAATCCTGGACTACCTTTTCTATCTACCGTGATAGAAAAAGAGACAGAAGAAAGGGTTTACCAACGATGGTAAGGGAGAAAATACCTTGCGGTAAAAAGTGCAGAGTAAAGAGAAGGAAACTCAAGGAAATATAGTCCCTAAATGCGATAAGGTAAGAGACAACAAAATAGAAACTTTTCAGACAGAAAAAGTTATATTAGACTAGTCTAACAACAAATATCTATACTTAGCTCAAGAGAAGAAGCTTGACACGACCGAATGGCGATGCGGCAAAACAAAATCTGAAGTAACAGGGAGAGGGGAATTTTGGGTAAGAGTTTAGCTCGAGAGTTTGTAGCTGACGCGAGCTTGGAAGATGGCCGGCTCGGTTCCAAGGTCAGAACCAATACCCATAAGTAAGGAATGAACGAGGATTAACAATATCAGATTTTCCTTTGTAGGGTGGAAAAATGTATGCCAACTGCTGATAGGGTCTTGCCTTCCCGTTCGCTTCTGGTAAAAGTTTCTTTTACCACAGGTCCAAAAACGGTCGAAGCATCAAAGAAAGTATCAACAAAAGATGTCTTATAGCTCTCTGCCAAACCACATAGGTGCATCAAGGTGTGCTGACAAATGTAATGCTGGTCCCAGCTGCCCTTACTGTGCTATCAGCTACTTTAGAAAACAAGAATCAGAGTCCTATCACCATCTAGGTCACAGGTAGGATACCCAACCTGACTCAATATTTCTGGATTGCCTCTTCTTTTCTGCCTTAGAAAACAGATGTATGACTACATCAGTCATGGACTGAAGCGTAGATAACTGAAAACTCCAAGGAATTCTGGATGTCCCCAGGTAGGTTACCCGAAAGGGATTTTGACAGCAACTTCATCAAGTCCCTTTGGAAACAAGTCATATGAGTCGAGCAGTTTAGTGCTCTTGAGTGGAAATGTCACTGAAGCATCCATCCATGTTTGTTAGAGCCATACTTAAAAAAAAAACTATCCTATTTTTGGGCCTTTGTCCTCTCATTATTTATGGCTTTGTCCATATTTCTTGCTCTAAGAGGATGACATGTATGGCCCCTTCCTCAGGGCCACCCTCCATTGGGGCTTCTGAGGAAAGGTAGGAAACAAAAGGACAGTTCAACCCAACAGTTGAGTGAAGCTCAATGCCCCTGTCAAACAGGATGAGTGGACACAGTAACAGAGTCCAAGGAAGGTCAGGATGGAACTGAATGAGATAGAGTCACCTCCTCTATGGATGTGGAGAGAACCCTCTCAAATGCCTTGAAAGCCAAAGCCAAAATCATAGCAAAATTGGCACTCCCCTGACTTGAAGGACAGGAATGGAGTATCCCATACACCAATCTGACTCAGCTCCGAGCCTGACAGCAGTACTGACCTGTCCATAGCCGAAGTGCTGAAAGGCAAAGAAGGCTCTGAAACCTTCAGTGTTGACCCCGACCCTCAGTTGTGAAACTTCTGCTCTTGAGATTCATCATTATCTGACAAGACTAGAGCCAAAAGGGTGAGGGAAACCATCAGAGTAGAAGTTGATAGTGCTGCCAGCTCTGATATGGGTGCTTTGTGTTAGAAACACAGATCTGTGTTTTTTTTTTTTTTTTTTTTTTTTTTTAACATTTGTTGACCGGGAATGTCCGACTAGGTTCCACAGATCCTGTTTTCAGCGGAGGCCCAGGGAGAAATTCTCCAGAAGCATGTCTTTTAGAATTCAGTTGAATCTGAAAGTCAGAATGGACAGTACAGTTGTGTAAGATGTTACCATAAAAAGAAGTTATGTACTCACCATAACGTTCCATCTGAGGAGTTACACTTAATTTTTCTGCAGCCTGTGGGTATTCGGATCCATATCAGATCCGAGCCGGCAACTTTTCAAGCATCTGCTCTGAGCTCCAAGCTCCTCCCCCTTACCCATAACCCATCACCATCTCCTACCTTCCCTCAGATCGAGTTTGCCACTACTCAACAAATTAGCAGCTCAACTATATAATAAACCCTGAACAGGTTCGAGGGAAGGAGGGTGGGATGGTTGCAGAAAAATGAAGTGTAACTACTCAGATGGAAAGTTATGGTGAGTACATAACTTCATCTGAAGCAGTTAACTTCATTTTATCTGCAACCTGTGGGACAGAGTCCCCAGCTACTTAAACTCCTAGGAGGCCCTCATGGAAGGATATTCCTGAGCACCGCAGAGCTGAAGGATGCTTTCCCTCTAGAGATCAAATCCAACTTAAAATGAGAAATGAAGGTATATGACCTTGCCCACATTGTTGCTGCACAAATGTCATCCAGTGGAACCCTAGAACAAAATGCAGCAGAAGTCACCATAGATCTGGTAGAATGAACTTTAACACGACCTGGTGGGGGCAGACCTTTGTCTTTATAAATTTGCAAAATACATTGTGTAATCCATCCAGCTAAGGAAACCTTGGAGATGGCTTTGCCCAGAAAGGGTTTAGAAAAGACACAAATAACTAGTCAGACTTACGGAAGGACTTTGTCCTGTGTAAATAAAAATGAAGCTGTCTATGAACATCTAGCAAATGCAGCTTATATTCACCCTTGTTCTGAAAATTTGGAAAGAAAACAGGCAGGTTAATTGTTTGATTAATGTTTGACTCAGAAGCTACTTTTGGTAAGAAAGTAGGGTTTGTGCGGTGAGAAACCCTGTCCTTATGGAAGATCAAGTAAGGGGGCACAGCAAACAAAGCTTGAATCTCAGAAACCCTCCTAGCCGACGTAATGGCCACTGAGAAAGCTGTATTCCACGATAAGAACTTCAAATCTACTGATTCTGCAGGTTCAAAGGGGGGAGCAACTAAAGCCTGCAGAACCAGGGTAAGGTTGCAAGGAGGAACAGTGTACTTTATTGCGGGACACAAAAGAAAGGTGCCTTTAAGAAAAGCCTTACACAGTCTAGAAGAGGCCAGGGCATTCATGTTTTCTCCAACATGGAAATTCGAGATAGCTGCCAGTTGCACTTACACCATAGAGGAACTAGGCCCTTGTTGAAAAATATTGGCTAAGAAATCCAACACTGCAAGAACAGGGGTTGTAAAGGGATTCAGGTTCCTCTGAGAAGCCCAACTAGAGAATCGTTTCCATTTACTGCAGTAAATCTTCCTAGTGGAGGCCTTATGGGACACCACCAGAATAGTTTTACTGAAGATGAAAGACTGGGAGTCCTGGTAATCAAGGGAACTGGAGCAACCAAGCAGTCAGCTTGAGGCTGTCCATGTTGGGTGGACAAGTACCCGAGGAATGGGAAATTAGATCCTGGCAGGGATCCAGAATCCAAGGAGGAGCTAGCACATGAGACCAGAGGAAGTGGAACCACACCTGACGAGGCCAGAATGGGGCAATGAGGATCACTTTGCACCCCAGCTGGCAAGCTTTCTGAAGAAACTTCAGAATGAGAGGTAACGGGGGATAAGCATACAGTAAACCGGGAGGCCAAGCATGGACTAGAACATCTCTGGGGGGGATCCCCTGGTGAGGGAATCAGAGCGAAGAACTCGCTGCACTTCGCGTTGGAAGGAGATGCGAAGAGATCGCAGCAAGGCTGATACTACGCAAGGAAGATCTCCTCCGCTATCGATTGTTTCAGAGACGACTCGTATGGCATTAGAATAGCCCAACTCAATCTGTCCGCTATGTTGGAGCGTCCCTGGATGTGAGTTGCAATCAGAAATCGACTGGTGGAGATCACCCACTCCCAAACTCTCATGGCCTCACAACACACAGGGTAAGATCTGGTTCCTCCCTGTTTGCTGATGTACCAGACAACTGACATGTTGTCTGACTGAATTGCAAGAGTCCCCGGAGGAAGGACAGTGTGAAAGGCTTGCAACACTAAAAGCACTGCTCTCATCTCCAGAACACTGATATGCAATCTGGTCACAATCTGGGACCACGCGCCTTAGACCGCCCTCCCCAGATAATGCCCCCCCCCACCCGAGCTGGGAGGCATCCATGGTCACTGTGGATTGGGCTGTGGGTGAAACAAATGGGCGTCCCGCTAAGATCTACAGTGATTGGAGCCACGAGAAAAGTGACGCACTGCAGGCTATGCCGATTTGAATTGGATATTCCATGGGGAAATCTAGCCAAGACCACTGTACGGCCAGAGTCCACTGAAGAACACGCAGGTAAAGACGCGCACAGGGGAGGATCGAGACTGTTGCAGCCATAGAGCCTAACATTGCCCGCCTTTTGTAGCCTGGGGCCAAGAACCACTGATATATGGACCCGTAGGCTCTGGACCCTGTCTGGAGTTAGGAAGACTTTCAATTGAAGGGTGTCCAGCCATGCCCCGATAAAGTCCAAGATCTGCACCGCTTCCCAGCGCGACTTTGAAACATTGATAGTGACCCCTAGCCAGTCCGCAAGATGAAGGAAGGAGTCTTTGGCTATGCAAAGAAGATGCTTGGTGGAAGCAGCGAGGAGCCAATCGTCTAGGTAAGGGAATACCTGAATTCCCTGAAGCCTCAAGTGAGCAGCTACGACTGCCATTACCTTGGTAAACATCCTGGGGGGCTATGGTGAGACCGAAGGGTAGGGCTCTGAACTGGAAATGACTGGCTCCCAGCCAGAAGCAAAGGAATCTCCTGGAGCTTCTGCAAATCTTGATGTGGTAATTAAGTGTCCTGGAGGTCTATCGAGCACATCAAGTCGCATTCTCAAAGATAAGGTAGAATGGACTGCAGGGTGACCATCCAGAATTTTTGCTAGGCTACAGCCAGGTTCAAGGTTGACAAGTCCAAGATGGGCCTGAGGTCCCCCATCTTTTTTGGCACTAAAAAGAACCTGGAGTAAACACCTGGTCTGGACTGATTTGGGGAGACCGGTTCGATGGCTCGTTTGCGAAGCAGCTTGGAAATCTTTAGGGCTGCTGCCTCCCTTTGAGTGGGTGGGGCATCTGGGAGGTGCTTTGGTTGGACGGGAGGGGAAACAAACGGGATGGTGTAGCCTCTGGATATTATTTGAAGCACTCAACGATCAGCAGTTATGGACTCCCAAGCTGTTGGGTGCAATGATAATCTTCCCCCGACTGTCTCCAGAGTAGGACAGTCGGGCAACCCCTCAGGGCTGCTGCATTGGCCTGTCCGAGAAGGTCTCCCTAGACCAAAAGTTCCTTGCTCCTCCTCTGCCTCTGGTGCAGCATCTATCCTGTCCCCCCCTGCCTCTAGGGGCGAGTCGTCTTGAGCGTCCCGGGAAAACTGTGATTTTCGGAGCTACATCTTCTTTTGCCCTCTCTGATTCCTAGAAAAGGATCTTTGAGGACTACAGAAGTGGACTCTGATGGCAGACAAAGTCTTCCTGTCCATTTTGCTATGGACCAGAGTGTCACGTACTGTCTTCCCAAAAAGAGTAGAACCATCAAAGGGAGCATTTGTGAAAGATGCCTTGAAGGGGTCCGCGAACTGACAAAGTCTGAGCCAAGCGTGTCGCCTCACAGCCATGCCGGTCCCAGCCGCCCTAGCTGCTCCTTCCGTAGCATGGGAAAGGAGATGCATAGAAGTGTTTGATACTGATTTTAGAGTCGACATTTTCGTGGAGAACAGACCCGTCCTCCGGCGACAAAGACTCTAGGGGTGACTCAGTGAACTCCGTGATTAGGTCTCGCTGCAGTCATACAACGTGTGCCAAATAGTTCAGCGCTCGGATGGAAAACATCACTGAAGAAAACACTCACTTTCCAATTCGATCCACCGCCCTGGACTCCTTGTCCGGAGGGTGAATCAAGGAAATCTCCTGTGCAAGTTCCCTCTTGGTGGCTGCTGCAACCACCATAGCATCCACTGGGGATCCTTTGTACCAGGCCTGTCTGTCTGAGGGTGGAGAGAGAATCCTGTCCGGGCGTTTTGGTATCGGGTGGCAGGCTCCTTCCATGCCCGCGTGGTTATAAGATCCACTAAGGGATCCGCAAGAGGGGACACCCAGGAAGTAGATGGTGCCATGCCAAAAGCCTCCAGGAACACTGACTCATCCGTAGAAGGTTTTGGGGCTGACGAACCCCCCCTCTGGCGGAGGATCTCCATGATGTCTCCAAAGGAGACATCCTCAGGAGTTGACCTGGGGGAGCCTTCTCCTTCATCAAAATCAGTGTCTTTTAAGGACTCGGGGGAGTCCAGGTGCCTCCTTTTACACGTGTGCGTACGGCGACCCTCTTCAGTGGGACTCTCTGAAGAGAGCTCATGAGCCACGGGGGGTTCCTCCAGGAGAACCCCCTGGGGTCTTCTAGCATGGGCTGTCTCTGGGACAAGCTGAAGGGAGTCGTAACCCAATCAAGGGGAGTCCGGGCGGAATCCAAGGAAGTAGGCTGGGGTCTCAATCCTTGAGATAGAACTGTCTCCACCACGTCGAACGCCGATAGAGAGCTTAACTTCTAAGCACCCAACAAGGAGGAAGCTCTCCCCAGGTCTGCCGTGAGGATCGGACTGAGGCAGGAGTAGCCGGACCTCCGAAGGAATGGCTCGGTTCCGACAAAGTCGGAGCCGAAGACACCTCCATTCTTCTCAGATCCGACTCCCTGTCCCCAGCCCCGAGAGTTGCCCGGAACCGAACTGGTCTGATCCAAGGAACTCAAGGTGATCGCGGGAGTCGAGGTTGGAGGAACCGTCGGTGCCGTACACCCAGCTCCGAGGATCCTCGGATCCATAAACCCCGAAAGCGCAGGCCGGATCGAGGAAGGAGAAATTGGATGAAAGAAGGGCATGAATGTCCCCTCTCTCGAGGGAGAGGGGCCTAGCAAGACTCCTATCTGGATTTGGGTCTGAATAAATCTTATCATCCTGTCCATATCCAATTCTGATAGACTCTGAGTTGAGCGCGAGGAGGTGACCGACTCAGATCTGGCTGGTCGTTGCAATGACCTAGATGAAGGCCTCAGATTCAAGGGCTCCGTCGGCTCCGGGGGAGAGCCTCGGGGAAAGGAGCCGCAGAGATGTATGTCTAGACACTTTAGAAGGCGGGCTAGGGAAGGGTTCCCGCTCTGGAGACCACTTACTGGGCCTATCCCCCCTCTTATCTCTGTTCTTGTTCTTCCTGTCTTTTCCTTTGGCCTCCCCTTCAACAGGTCTAGTGGGAGAGTGAGTCCCACTAGAGGGGCTGGTTGAGCAACTTCTGGAGGAGCAGAGGCCGAAGAGTCCAGAGAGGAAACAGGTAGAAGGTCTTTTGTGACCAGTTTGGCCTTCCTTTCTTTCAAGTCCCTAGGGTTAAATCTGGCGCACACACTGCACTGAACAGATAGATGGGGAACACCCAGGCAAACAACACAGAGAGTGTGACCCATTGGCCGGTAAAAGCTTATGGCCACACACTGTGCATTTTTTGAAGGTAGGTTTTGGCTGATCAGCCATACTACGAACACACACAGCAACCTACTTAAGACTGACACACTAAACACACACACGTATGGGGTAGGGGAGGGCCCGTATTAGACTACTTTACAACAAACTTTTTTTTTTTTTTTTTTTTTTTTTTTTTATAACCGACGAACAAGCGATTGGGGGAGGAAAGTGAACTAAAAGCCAACACACACTCACTATCTGGAGAAAAAAAACGACCCAACACTTGGAGCTACAGAGAGCATAATGCTGATGCACAAAGCAGCAAATGAGATCTGGGGAAGGTAGGAGATGGTGATGGGTTATGGGTAAGGGGGAGGAGCTTGGAGCTCAGAGCAGATGCTTGAAAAGTTGCCAGCTCGGATCCGATATGGATCCAAATACCCACAGGTTGCAGGTAAAATGAAGCTAACTACTTCATATCAGTAGATGTCCTACTTCTCAATGTTGCAGTATTCTTTACTCTTGGGATATCATGCTGAGGACAGCCAAATTTCCAACCAGCATACAAAGCCTTTGCACCTTCCAGGCAATATATCAAATGTATTCCCTGCGTGCAAGATGTACAAGCACCTAATTCTCAGAACTGAAGTGCACCAGAAGAACCACAGCAACTCCAGAGGAAAGCAATTTCATCTACCACCAGGAAGGGAAGAAAAAGAAGAAAAGGATGAAAGAAAGACCCTTAGGCTAGAAAGAAAACAACAAACAATAACAGGAGATAGGAGGGAGGGAGAGATTACTGTCCACAAACACCTCCCTTTGTAGCATCCATTCCTGAGGATTTGTCCTGGATTTTCTCAAACAGTCTGCCACAAGAATGTGCTCTGACAGAACAGAGACCACCTGAAGAACCAAATGACAGTAGTCCGCAAACTCCCAAACCTAAAGAGCCAGCCTGCAAAGAAAAAGAAGTTATGTCTTATCATAATGTCCCATCTGTGTTGCTGATCTTTGTTCATTAATTACTGATGGGTTATCGGTTCCGTCCTCGGAACCGAGCTGGCCAAATATCAAGCTCGCGTCAGCCAAAAACTCTTGAGCCAAGGTCCTACCCAGAATGCTCTGCTCCCTGTTACCTTAGATCAAGTTTGCAAGTTGATAGATAAAAGTACAGGCTACCTCTGGTCATAACAGACATACAATAAGGAGTATATGAGATCAACCAGGAACCTCCGGAGTGGGACGGAGGGTGGGAAGTAATGAATGAATGAAGATCAACAATACAGATGGAATGTTATGGTAAGACCTAACATCTTTATCTGATGTTGTTAATCTTCGTTAAATCCTTAATGATAGGACAGAGTCCCCGGCTACCTGTATCCCTGGGTGGCCCTCATGGAAGGACATTCCTGAGCATCATAGTGCCAAAAGAAGCTCTATCTCTGGAGGCCAAGTCCAATTTGTAATGAAGAATAAAGGTATGAGGCTTGGCCCAAGTCACAGCTGAACAAATATCATTGAGAGAAGCCTTAGCATGGAAAGCTGCTGAAGTTGCCATAGACCTTGTACAATGTGCTTTCACTCTGTGAGGCAAAGTGACGTTGTTTTTGTTGTAGATAAAGGTAATACAATTCCTCAACCATGAAGCCAATGAAACTTTTGGGACAGGATGACCTCGTCTAGGTCCAGATATGGCCAGAAACAGTTGGTCTGATTTACGGGTAGATTTTGTTCTGTCCAGATAAAATCGCATTTGCCTATGAACATTCAAGGAGTGCAGGCAATACTCTCCCATGTTAGAATGGTTAGGAAAGAACACTGGGATATCAACAGATTGGTTGAGAGACCACTCTGACACCACTTTTGGTAAAAAGGAAGAATTAGTTCTCAGTGATAATCTATCCTTATGGAAGATAAGATAGGGAGGTTTGATGCATAAGTCTTGAAGTTCTGACAAGTGTCTGGTCGATGTGATTGCAATCAGAAACAAAGTTTTCCAAGAGAGATATTTTACATCACATGAAGACACAGGTTCAAATGGGGAGCTGTTAGAGCTTGCAGAACCAATGCCAAATCCCAAGGTTGTACCGGTTCTCTAAATGGAGGTTTTAAGTGGATAACCCCCTTCAAGAAAGTTTTACCGAGTCTATGTGACATAAGCGAAGAATCCTGAAAACCAATGTGGAAATCTGAGATGGCAGCTAAATGCACATGAATAGTAAAGGCAGACACCCAGAGTGGAAAAGATGTGTTAAGAAATCCAAAACTACCAAAACTGGGGCTGACAAGGGGTCTAATTGTTTATTCGCTGCCCATACAGAGAACCTTTTCCATTTATTGAGATTGATTAGTCTGGTGGACGATTTATGAGATGCAATAAGAATATTGCACACAGGGACAAAAGGTTTTCCTGCCTGGCAATCACTGGAAATGGAGAAACCAAGCTGTCAGTTTTAGGGTTGTTAGAGTGGGGTGAGTCAGACCCTGCAGACGGGAGATCAACGTTGGGGATGGATTAAGGATCCACGGTTGATCAAGCAGGTGAGCCCAGAGGAAGGGGAACCAGACTTGTCAAGGCCAATATGGAGCAATGAGGATCATTTTGCTCTTCAACTGTCGTGCTTTCTTTAGAAATTGGGAGATGAGGGGAAGAGGAGGATAAGCACAAAGTAGACCCGAGGGCCAACAGTGGACTAGAGCGTCTCTCAGTGACTGTCCCCAAGGGGGGATCAGGGCAAAGTAGTTGCTGCACTTGTAGTTGGTTGGGAGGCAAATAGGTCGCAGCAAGGCTGCCCCCAGTGGTTGAAGATTCTTGCCGCTATCACAGAATTGAGGGACCACTCACGAGGTTGTATAATGCACCTGCTCAATTTGCCCGCTATCATGTTGGAGCTCCCAGGAATGTGCGTTGGAATTAGAAAGTGGTTGGAAGCTATCACCCATTGCCATATACTCAAGGCCTATCAGCATAACGGGTAAGATCTGGTGCCCCCTTGGTTGTTAATGTACCAGACTACTGACATGTTGTCTGACTGGATCGCAATAGTCCCTGATGGAAGGATGGAATGAAATGCTTGCAACTCTTGTAGCACCATCCTCTGTTCCAGGACATTGATATGCAAAAGGGCCTGTCTCCAACCAGGTGCCTTGGACCGAGTTTCCCCCGACATAGTCTCCCCCACCCCATCAGGGAGGCGTCCGTGGTCACTGTGGCTTTCGGCTGATGGGGGCTGAAGGGATGAGACCATTGTTGGGGATTTCGAGGCATTCACCAGAGGAAATCTTGCTTGCATCTCTGAGTTACACTAATCTGAAAAGACAAAGGATGTTGTAGAGGGTACCACTGAGTGAGAAGTAACCAATGAAGGAGCCTCATGTGGAATCTGGCTAGAGGAACAATGGTGATCGAGGCTGCCATTGACCCCAAGAATTGGAGTACAGATCGAGCGGGAGATTTGTGGTGACAGAGCAGTAGTTGAACCTGTTGACTTATTCTTTGAAGCCTGTGGTCCGGAAGAGATGCTGTGCAATTTCTCATGTCCAACAGTACCCCTATGAATTCCAAAGAATGAGCTGGGGTCATGTTGGACTTCTCCCAGTTTATAGTGATTCCCAGGCTTTGTGCTGTGAGGAGAATGTAGTGCAGGGTTTCTTCCAGTAGACGCTTGGCGAGGGTGGTGAGAAGCCAGTTGTTTAGATATGGAAATGCCTGGAATCCTTGAAGTTGCAAGTGAGCGATAACCGCTGCCATGCATTTGGTGAACACTCTGGGGGCTGTAGAGAGACTGAAGGACAGAGCTCGGAATTGGTAGTGACTGGCTCCTATGAGGAAGCGGAGGTATCTTCTTGAGCATTTGTCCATTTTTATGTGGTAATACGCATCTTGAAAATCTAAAGAGCACATCCAATCATCTTCTTCCAGGAGAGGAAGGATAGACTGAACAGTGACCATCCAGAATTTTTCTGTTTTTACAAATTTGTTCAATGTGCTGAGATCCAGAATTGGTCTCCAGTCCCATCTTTTCTGGCACTAAAAAAAACCTTGACTAAAAACTGGATCCTATCTGGTCGGGGGGACCATCGGGATGACTCTTTGTAGCAGCCTTTGGATTTTGTGCGCTGCTGCTTCCCTTTGACTGGGTGTAATGTTGTGTAATACTCTGTATGAGACTGGACAAAGAAGGATGGGGATGCGATAGCATCTGGATATTACCCGTTGTATCTAAGAGTCGGTGGTTATATTTCGCCAGGCAGTGGGCTACAAGGAAAAATGACACCCAACCGCTTCCAGAGGTGAGCAGTCAGGCAACGCTTCAGGAGTGCTAATATTGGTCACCGAATGAATCTCTGGAACCCCGGTTTTGCGGACCTCCTCTGCCCTGAAAGGGGGGGGTCTTCCATTGGAGTTTCCCCCTCTGTCTCTAGCGGAGAACTTGGCACGTGCGTCACGGAAAGAGCCCTGTGATTTCCTGTGCCACATCTTCCCGCTCCTCTGATTTATGGAGTATAATCGTTGAGTGGAGTGTGTGACACCAATGGCAGATAGGGTCTTGCCATCTTGTTCGCACCTTGCCAGCGTATCTTTCAATTTAGGGCCAAAAAAAAAAGCGGCCTCGATGGGGGCGTTCATGAAGGAAGGCTTAAAGGAGTCCGCAAAGTCGCATCCAGGCATGTCGTTTGGTGACTATACCTGCACCTGCTGCTCTAGCCACTCCTTCCATTGCGTGAGAAATAAGATGCATGGAAGAACTGGAAATGGACTCTAGGGTAGCTATCTGAGAAGCCACGTTGTCACGGACCTAGTCAGAAAAAGCTCCTGACAAGGTTTCAGAGAGTTGGTTGATAAGATTCCTCTGAAGCCTGGTAAAGTATGCCAAATAGTTCAAAGACCTTACGGCGAAGGTCGATGAAGCAAACACATGCTTCCCTAGTCTGTCTATCACCCCGGGACTCTTTGTTGGGCGGATGGACAGTTTGCCTCTCTTCTGCCAAATTCTTCTTAGTTGCAGCCGCCACCACCATGGCATCTACTGGAAGACCTCGTGACCAATGTGGGTGCTTAGCTGGGGGCGATATTTTATCCAGCCTCCGTGGTATCACTTCCAGGGTATCAGGAGCCTTCCATGAGCACTGGACGATGAGCTGGACAAGCTCATTGGCCGGCGGGGTAATCCAGGAGGTAGGGGGCTGGGCACAAAAGGCCTGCAAGAATACGAATTCCTCAGAGAAAGGATTAGAGGACTTCCAGTCACCTCTCTGTCTAAGGATCTCGAGGATGTCAAAGGACACCTCATAAGAGGGTGACTGTGGGGAATCTTCCCCATCATCAAAATCCATATCTTCAGTCAATGACTCCTTAGTGGAGTCCATGTGCTTCCTGTTGCACAATGCTTTGCAAGGTACTTCCTCAGTGGGAGGTACTGGGGAAGACTGCAAAGAGGGGGTCTCCTGAGGAGGAGAAATCTGAGGCCCTTGTGCCTGGTGTCCAGCAGTTGTGGCTTGTGAGATTTGCAGCACAGAGGGGGGAGAGGACACTGACATGTGGGGTTTGCCAGTGGAGGCATGTGCCCTCTCCATGGCCTGGAAAGCCAGCCCGCACAAGGAGGGATGGGAGCCCAGAACCGAGCATGACAACCTCAGAACCGGGGTCACACCCCGCCCCGACGAGCCAACCCCCAGACCAGGTATCTCAAGAGGACTGTGAACCAGGAGAGAGGGAGGATTACTGGAGGGTGCCATACAAAAAATTGGTGTGGAACCAAGAATGCCCTCCCCCATGGCACAGCCACTGGCCTGAGAAGAGCCCGATGTCCAGTGCACCAAGTGAGGGAATGTGGACTTCGATGCATGAGAGAGGCCTCTGGCCATAAGCAACTGGTCAACAAGTCGCAACACATCTTGCTCAGAGAGGCTCCTGGTCGACCTCATAGAGAGACCTGATGGCGATACTGGCCTTTCTAGAAAAGGACTACATTGGCTACCAATGAATGGATCCAAGGAAGGAGAGTACTTGGTCCTTGCTAATTCGAGAGGTGCACAGCCCGAAACTCAGGATGTCTGCACTGAAGAAAACGGTGTGGAAGTAGTCTGTGCCGACGACGTCAGCAGCAAAGAAGGTGTCTGCACCGTAAAAGCAAATGTCTGTCCCGATGGGTAGGGTGCCGTCGGGGAAAGTGTCTGCACCGGTAAAAAGGACAGTGCCAAAAAGGACTGCACCAAAGAACATGTCAATGTCGAAAGTGACTGCACCGTGGAGGACAGTGACATCATACTCGGAGGCGAAAAGGACTGTACCAACAGTGCCGACGGGGACTGTACCTGTATAAACAGGGACACAGGTGGCAGCGCCGAAGTAGTAATCAATTTCATCTTTTTATGAGTCGACTCCTTACGATCTCCAGAGGGAGAAGAAGGGAGCGACCTCGATGAGGAAGAGGAAGAACGCCTCTTATGGGGTTTAGCAGGAGGGGGTGAGCCCTCCAACCCAGAAATATCCTCACAGAAAGGAGATTTGTTCTTTCTCTCGTTAAGAGTCCTGGTTGAAAAATTTCTACAAATCCCACAAGGGGGATCTACAGTAAGGTGGGAGACATTCAGACAATAGATACAAGTCATGGCCGGGCTCCTATTACATGACCGAAGACGCAGTCTTTCGAATACGTCTTGGTCGAACTTGAAAAGACGGAAAGACAAAATGATGAAGCGGCATATAAGCAAATTCTTACCCTGGGAAAGAAATCGCTTGGCCGCGTCCGTTACTTTGCCATTTTCGTCACTGTAGTGCGATCAAGGAGTTGGTATATTTAAGCAGGGGTGTCTGTGGGGGTGCACAGCCCCTCACATCGGGGAGTGTGGGGGAAGAAGTCCTCCACATTACATGTTTTAAGTGTAATTTTTTTGGAACAGCAATTTTTTTCCCTTGTTCTAAGTGTTTGAGTTTGTAAGCTTTCGCTTACATGGGGGCAGGTAAATCATTGTTCGCTCTTCTAAGCATTCGATGACTTAATATAGGCCCATCATAGCCATCGGAAAGTGGTAACTTACGGCCACAATCCTTACACTCCTTAAAACCATCGCTACTTTTTTTATCCGACATAATGATGTGGAGAAGAACAGTACCAAAAAGAAGAGGAAAGGCTACCCAAAAGGGTAAGAAGAGAGAAGGAAGAAGGATTATCAACAATGGTAATGAAAAATTACCTCAATGGTAAGAAAAACCTAATAAAGAGAAATGGACTAAAGGGAGAAAGTCTTAAGTATATGATAGGGTAGGAGAATATTAGCAGAAACTGTTTGAAAAACTTTAAAGTAGAAAACTATGTATAAACTTTCAAAAAATTACACACTTAGCTGAAGAGAGTGGCTTGACACGGCTGTACAGCAACGCGGCAAACGAGATCCGAGGTAACAGGGAGCAGAGCATTCTGGGTGGGACCTTGGCTCGAGAGTTTTTGGCTGACGCGAGCTTGATATTAGGCCAGCTGGGTTCCTAGGAAGGAACTGATAACCCATCAGTAATGAATGAACGAAGGTTAACAACATCAGATGGTAAGGTTTTGTAACTCCTTGTCTGCTGATGTACCACATGACTGTGGTATTGTCTATAAAAATCTTTAGAGGACCTGGAACCAAAAGGGAGTGAAAGTCCTGGAGAGCTGGAAGCAAAGCCCTCATCTCCTTGATGGTGATATGGTCATCTGCCACCTCTAAAACTGAATGAATGGCAAGGCGTTTACGCTCAGTGAGATTTAGGAATTCCCAAGCCCTCTTCTTAGATTGTGGGTAGCCTGGGCTTCCCATTTGAAGTGCTCCCTCAGGGTATGTAAGTTTCCTCAAAGGAAATGTCCTCAGGGCAAAGGCTGAGACAAGGTTTCCTTAAAATCACAATCACCATAGGAGAGAATAAATGCATCCTCCTCAAAGGTGGATTCATCATTATCAAAATCATCCTCAAACTCAAGAGAGTCAGAAAACACCTGGGGTGAAGTATCACTCTTTCTATTACCAGGGGATGCTTCAGGGGGAGGGAAGCATCTGGATCTGACCAAGAAAAACAAATCCTCAGCCAACCTCCCTCAGGGTATGTAAGTTTCCTCAAAGGAAATGTCCTCAGGGCAAAGGCTGAGACAAGGTTTCCTTAAAATCACAATCACCATAGGAGAGAATAAATGCATCCTCCTCAAAGGTGGATTCATCATTATCAAAATCATCCTCAGACTCAAGAGAGTCAGAAAACACCTGGGGTGAAGTATCACTCTTTCTATTACCAGGGGATGCTTCAGGGGGAGGGAAGCATCTGGATCTGACCGAGAAAAACAAATCCTCAGCCAACCTCACTAGGTCTTGTTGAAAGGCCTGAGATTGTAACCAGTAGGCCTAGGCTGAGATAAAGTGGGTGCAGCTTTTTCATGAGAGGCCTTAGGCTTAGGCCTAAAGACAACCTCCACACTAGTACCCGGACATGGACGAACAACTGACTCCTGCAGGTAGTTAGCTAAGATGAGTTCCTGATGATGTGGAAGAACCATGGTCAACTTTAGAGCAATCGTCAGAAGTCAAAACTTGTGAAGCAGCTCCAGGCCCAACTGACAAGCCAAGTCCTTTGGCTTGCAAAAAAGTAGAGGGACCCAGAGGCATATAGGACTCCAAAGAGGTCTCGACAGGGGCCTGCACCACAACCTCAGGCACCTCACCTTCTTCAACAATTGCAAGCCTAACAGGATTGGTCGATGGCGAACAAGTATCATCTGAGGCCCTAAATCTGAAGCGTTCTTCCTTTTTACACTTAAGATCAACTTCAAATTGCCTGACAGACAAGATGGTACACAAAGTCCCTAATGACTTGTTAAAATGTTTAGCTAGAACTTCAGCCCTATACTTTATAGTTCTGCTATTAAAGCAAGCACAGAAGGGACAAGAATATCATGTTCTGGACCCAGACAAGTCACACAAAACGAATAAAAGTCCCACTATGGTATCTATTTGCCATAGTGGAAACAGTTATTAACGTTCTCTAACATTAGTCAAAAAACACATGAAAGGTTCCCCAGTGGAGTACTTAGCTTTAGATGTCTTCTTTCTCTGGTGCGGACCAGAAAACGCACTGACCAGCACTCTGCTTTGGGCTCTGATGGCAAGGAAGAAGTGAGGTCATGACGCCAGCCACCTCTCTTTATATCCAGACATAGTGCCATCGGCCAGGGCGCCCACTGGCTTCAGGAGGATGGGAAAAATTCTCTGCCAGGCAGGTTGATGAAAGGTTTCCACTGCAGGAAATTCCACAAGTCTAGACTGCAACAGTGAAACACAAAGAACACTGAAAGTTCACCCTGCTGTGACCAGCCATGAGTCTAACCCCACCAGATGTGGTGGGAGCAAATGTTTGCCACAAACTGGAAAACTCATGAGATGTGTGAGGTACGTCCATTGAGCTGCTGCAGTCCACTGCAATATGCTCATATGAAACCTTGCCACAGGCATTCAACAGATAGAAGCTGCCATATGTCAAAGCAGTCTTAGAAAAACAGCTGCCAGAGGTTTGGGAACCAGAAGAATGTGAGGCACCTTTCAGCAAAGGGAAGTTAGCCTGGATAACGGGATTTGGCTATATGAGAGACCACATTCAGATGGCAACCTACAAACTCCAGCACATGTACTAGTTCCAAGCTGAACTTTCGTGATTCACTGTAATGCCTAAAGACACATGGCCACAGTAAGGAGTCTTGAGCCCTGATGACAAATGCTTTCATGGAAGCAGTGAGGAGCCAATCATCCAGCTATGGAACACCTGGAATCCCTGTAACCTGAGCCAGGCTGCAACTACTGCCATGCATCTAATGAAAACCTGGAGAGCTGTGTTGAGACCAAAGGGCAGATTTCAGAACTGAATGATTAGCCCCAGCCAAAAGCACACAAATCACCTGGAATGCCTCATTACCTTTATGTAAAGGTAGGCATCCTTGACATCTAGCATGCACGTTCAGTCATCCTTCCTCATGGGAGGTAGAACAGACTGTGCCATGACCATCCAGAACTTGGTGATTTAGTTGGATAGCAGCTTTTGGGCTTTTACTCCTGCACCCCTTTGCTGATGGGGTGGCTTGTCTGGAAGATACTTCTAAGAATCCTGTGGAGTATATAAAAGGGAACTGTATAACCTCTGGGTACAACTCTTAACACTCATGTGTCTGAGGTGATGTCCTTCCAAGCTTTGGTGTGCAAAGCCAAGTGACCCCAGACTGCCTCTAGAGCACAGCAGCTAGATGTAGAATAGAGCACGTGTGCTGTATTTTTAAGAAGCGTTTCAAGGACTGAATGTGCATATAAATAGTTAGCACGTGCTAGCTTCACTGTCATTTTGACAGTGAAGCCAGAGAGTGAGCATGTATGAGTGTAACAGCTAGTTTCTCTATAAGTTTATCTAAGTAAAAGTTATTAAGCCTCAACCCTGATGTGTTTGTACATAATAAAGCTGCTTGAACACAACCCACAAAGTCCTGTCTATTGTATCCTGACTAGACGAGCGACACTAGGCAACCCATCAAGTTTAATGAAAAGGACTCGCACAGAAAGCTCTACAGAATCCTTGGTTCTGTGGACTGCCCCATCACTTGATCAGCATCCATTACGGTTCTCTCCTCTGCTGTTGGGAGAACCTTCCTCAGCAGTATCCTAGAAAGGCTGTTGTGCTTTACGAAAAAAGATTATTTCCCATTTTCTGATTCCACGAATAGGATCGTTGTGGAGTAGCAAATTGTACTCATACAGCAGATAAAGCCTTCCTATCCTGCTTAATCCTGGCTAACATGTCCTTGATCTTTGCACCAAAAAGAGAAGAACAGCCGAATGGAGCATTGATGAAGGATGTTTTAAAGCGCTCCACAAAATTGAACAAACGCATCCAGACACATCAGTGTATGCCAATGTTGGTCTCGGCTGTACGAGACAGTCCACTGATTGCCTTGAATAACAGCCTCATGGACACGTTTGTGATAGACTACACAGTTGACAAGTAAGCTTCCAGAGACTTCCGAGTCTCTGGGGACTGCTGGGTTTTCACCACTTTCAACACTTCAGACTCTAGGTCCAATTGAAGCCTTGTCAAATAAGCAAGATAGTAGAGTGCACGAAATGGGAACGTTACTGAAGCATATGTGCACTCTCCCTTTTGGTCCATGGCCCGAGACTCCTTGTTGGGGGGATGGACAGTCAAACTCTTTTATGAGATATCCTGTCTCGTGGCAGCTACCGTCATGACAGCATCAACCGATGGACTCTTATTACAGTGAGGTCTGTCCTTAGTTGAAGCCAAAATCCTATCCAGTTTCCCGAGGACTGGTTCCACCACATCTGGTTCCCTCCAGGCCCTATGAGACATCAGGTAAATAAGAACATCTGTAGGGGGTACTACCCACGACATATATGGGCCTGCACGCATGGTCTCCAGAAATACCTAATCCTCTGTGTAAGGGTCTTCTGCAGTCCATCCCCCATGCTGATTCAACAACTCCATAAGATCACCCAAACAGGCATTATCACAGGGAAATTTGCGGGTGCCCTCCCTTTCATCAAGATCAGTGTTCTCAGTAAGGAATTTATCAGGGAAATCCATGTGCTTCCTCTTACATCTACTCTTACTGTGTCCTCCCCGATCAGAGAGCCCAAAGGAGACCCAGAAGAAACAGAGATCTCTGAATGCAAGGAAACTTGTGGACTGGAAGACACATGCTGGCCCAGAGCCAGCTAACATGCATCCACAGACCCAGAAGGGGGAAAAGGGGTATGATCCAAAGCTGCAGAAAGCAACCCCCTCTCTGAGTGAGAGAAAATCCTTTCCACAGTATCAAAAGCTGATTTTGAAGATGGACAGTAATACCTGACACTCCTTTGATCCGAGGACCTGAATGAAACAACAGTACCTGACAGCAATCCGACTGGCTCTGACACTGAGAGTGGGGCAAAACTGTCTAGTGGCAAAGTTCTCAGGGGCAGGGATGACTTTGAAATCCAAAGGGTTGATAGTGACCCCGGAGCCACAGCACTGAATCCATGGCTCTGAGGTACACTCTGCTCCAAAAATGCCAGAGTCAAGAATGCCAAGGAAGGAGGCAGTGCCTGAATCGGCCAGTTTACTGGAACTGTCAGGGGGGAATGGCAGCACGGTCTGACCTGCAACTCCGGAGCCAAAGGGACTGGAGAAGAAAAGCAACAGTTGAAGTGAAAACATCTGGCAATAGAGCCAAGGAGTCTGAAAGGATCCCTAATTCAACAAGGGTCTGCAAAAATGACCACATCAGATGTTCCAAGTATGACTGTTTCATGCTCCAAGCTGATCTTATGGACCAGGCAGAAGGTGCCACCAAATGGGATATGGAAGACCTTCTGGGTAAAGTATCTGAGGAATGGATCCAAATTGGTGAAGCTCAGATCCGGGGTGTGGAGGAGGAAGACTCCGTGGAGAATTCTGCTAGTGTAACAGGCAAAAAAAGGTGCATACAACCTATCCATTTAAACAGAAGAGTCCTTAGCAAGAAAGGGATTTGGAGCACTTAGGGAAGAAGACTTGGGCATTTCCAACAATGGCAATCCAGGTGATTGGGGCTGAACAGGCAGATTTGGGCCCAAAGGAGTTGGAACCAGAGAGGAAATAAGGGTAGAACTCGGTTAAGCTTGTAAGGGCCCTGGGGCTCTTAGCCTAGTAACTTCCTATGATCCTATGATCCTATATTTGAGGTCAGTGAACCTTTGGCTCCAACTGATCTTCAGCCAGTGAGGTGGAACACTTGAAGTCCCCTCGATCATTGGATGAGTACTTCTGGTCCTTGTCCCAGGATCCTTCTCTGTTCCTCTTCTCAGACCTCTTACTGGGAAAGGGGGAAGAAGAAGCTACAGATGGAGGGAGCATCTCTTTTAGAACCAACTTGGCCCGACATTCATTCAGGATTCAGAGCTCAGGTCCCAAATGCAATAAAAAAGAAGTTATGTACTCACCAGAACATTCCATCCGAGTAGTTGTACTTCATTTGTCTTCAACCTGTGGGATACGGATCCGTTTCGGATCTGAGCTGGCAACTTTTACTAGCATCAGCTCCGAGCTCCAGACTCCTCCCCTTACCCATAATACACCTCCACTGCCTTCCATCCCCAGATCGAGTTTGCTGAACTTATACTGATAACCCGACCTGATAATATACTTGTGACCTATACTGCAGCCCATAGGCTGATCATGCGCCAAGGTCAGGCGGAAGGCGGGAGGGACAGCTGATGACAAATGAAGTACAACTACTCAGATGGAACATTATGGTGAGTACATAACTTCTTTATCTGAAATAGTTTACTTCATTTGGTCTTCAACCTGTGGGACAGAGTCCCCAGCTACTAAAACCCCTGGGAGGCCCTCATGGAAGATATTCCGGAGCACCAAGGAACAAAAGGACGCTCTCCTTCTGGAAGTCAAATACAATTTGTAATGAGAAATAAATGTATGAGATGAGGACCAAGTAGCTGCAGAGCAAATGCCATCCAAAGACACTCTAGACCAGAAAGCCGCAGACGTACCCATGGACCTAGTGGAATGAGCTTTTACCTGACCTGGTGGAGACATGCCTCTGTTCTTATAGACCTGCAGGATGCATTAAGAAATCCATCTAGCTGTAGTGACCTTGGAGATTGTTTCCTTCTAGAAACTTTTTTTAGGGAAACCTAACAATTGATCAGATTTACGGAATTTTTTTTTTCTCTGTAAATAGAATCGTTAACTGTCTATGAACATCCAACATGTGTAGTTTGTATTCCATCTTGTTCATAAAATTGGGAAAGCACACAGGCAAATTTATTGACTGATTGATATTGACTGGAGATGCCACCATAGGAAGAAAGGATGGATTGTTTCAAAGAGAAACTCTGTCTTGATGAAAAATCATTTACGGAAGTTTGATGGATAAGGCTTGTAATTCTGAAACCCTTCTAGCAGAGGTAATAGCCACCAGAAAAGCTGTTTTCCATGATAAAAATTTTAGATCTGCAGTTGCAGCAGGCTCGAAAGGCGGTGCGACCAGAGCTTGGTGAACCACAGTAAGGTCCCACTGGGGAACAGGATCTTTAACCGGGGGGCGTAGCAAAAAGGTACCTTTGACAAAAGCTTTACACAGTCTGGAAGATGCTAAGGATGCAGAATTCTCACCCACATGAAAATGGGAAATGGCAGCCAACTGAACTTTGACAGTAGAAGGACTAGCACCGCGCTGGAAAATATCAGCTAAAAAATCAAGAATAGCGGAAACAGGAGACGCGAAATGTTCTAAACTCCTCTGAGAGGCCCAGAAAGAAAAATGTTTCCACTTGCTGCGATAAACCTTTCTGGTCGAAGACTTATGAGCAGTTACCAAAACAGATCTAAGTGAAGAGGATAGTCTGGGAGTCCTAACAATTACGGGAACTGGATCAGCCAAGCCATGAGCTTTAGGCTGACCAGACTCGGATGACGCACCCCCGAAGGGTGTGAAATAAAATCCTGAATGGGATCTAGGATCCAAGGCGGAGCCAGAAGGGGAGTCAGAATGGGGAATGAGGATCACCTTGCTCCCCACTCAACAAGCTTTCTGCAGAAACCTCGGAATGAGAGCTACTGCTGTAAGCATACAGAAGACCGGGAGGCCAGGCATGAACTAGAGCGTCTCTTTTGGACTCCCCCGGCAGGGGGTTCAGAGCAAAAAACTTGCTGCACTTCGTGTTGGAAGGAAATGCGAAGATATTGCAGCAAGGTTGACCCCACTCGCTGAAGATCTGTTCCGCTACTGAGAGATTCAGAGACCACTCGTAAGGCATCAGAATGGTCCAAGCCTGTCTGCTAGGATGCTGGACCATCCCAGAATGTGCGTTGCGATGAGAAAGCAACCAGTAGAGATTGCCCATTCCCACACTCTCATGGCCTCGCGACAAAGGGGGTATGATCTGGTCCTTCCCTGTTTGTTGATATACCAGACTACTGACATGTTATCTGACTGAATGGCAATTGTCCTCAGAGGAAGAAAGGCATGAAGAGCCTGCAACGCTAGAAGGACCGCCCTCATTTCTAGGACACTGATATGCAAGTTGGTCTTTATGGGGGACCACAGGCTTTGGAATGTCCTGCCCAAACAATGCCCCCCACCCCGAGATGGAAGGCATCCGTGGTCACTGTGGTTTGGGCCGGGGCTGGAACAAAGGGTCATCCCTCCAACATGTCCAGAGAGCTCATCCACCATATGAGGGACGACCGACACACTCGACTTAGGTGGATAGGATAAATCAATGGCAGTTCCAACAGGGACCACTGAACCACTAGAGTCCACTGAAGAATCAGCATGTGTAGCCAAGCATACGGAAGAAGAGTTATGGTCGCCGCCATCGAGCCTAGGGCCATCAACACTGATTCTACTGTTGGGAGGCGAGAACGGTAGATCAGGGAGACATGCATCCTGAGGTTTTGAACCCACTCCGAGGTCAGGAATATTTTGCACTGAAGAGTATCTATCCTGGCACCAATGTAGTCTATCACATGTACAGGATCTAGGAGAGATTTGGATGTGTTGATTGTGATACCCAAACTCAGGGCAAGTGTCAAAAAATAAATCCCTTGTTTGGGAAAGTAGACACCTGGTGGCAGCAGTGAGGAGTCAATCATCCAGGTACGGCTAGACCTGAATCCCCGGAAGCCTCAGGTGAGCCGCTACAACTGCCATCACTTTGGTAAACACCCTGGGGGCTGTGGTGAGACCAAAGGGTAGGGCTTGAAACTGATAATGACTGACTCCTAGCTGGAAGTGGAGGAACCTCATGGAGCTTCTGTGCATTTTTATGTGATAGCAAGCATCCTGGATGTCTAACAAGCACATCCAGTCGCTCTCTTGCAGGTACGGTATGATGGACTGTAGCATGACCATCTGGAACTTCTCTTTGGCAACAGACAGGTTCAGGGTAGAGAGGTCCAGAATGGGCCTTAAGGCCCCTGTTTTCTTTGGCACCAAAAAGATCCTGGAGTAAAAACCTGATCTGGACTGATCTAGGGGGATGGTTTTGATGGCTCGTTTTACAAGCAGCTTGGAAATTTCCTGTGCTGCTGCCTCTCTTTGCATGGGTGGAATGTCCTGGAGGTGTCTGGGAGATATGGGGGAACCCACGAAGGGGATAGAATATCCTCTGGATATGATTAGAAGCACCCAGCGGTCCATTGTTATGGACTCCCATGCCGCTGGGTGCAAGGACAATCGTTTCTCGACTGTCTCCAGAGTAGAGCAGTCGGGCAACCCCGCAGGGTTGCTGCCTGTGTCTGTCCGATAATGGTTCTCGAGACCCTAAGTTCCACGGACCCCCTCTGCCTCTGGGCCGGCATCCATTCTGTCCCTCTCTGCCTCTGGGGGAAGAAGAGCCTTGAGTGTCCTGGGAATACTGAGACTTCCAGAACATCTTCTTTTGCCCTCTCTGGTTCTGAGAAAAGGACCTTTGAGGGTTAGAGAAGTGGATTCCGATGGCAGACAGCGTCTTCCCATCCTTCTCACTCTGGACTAGTGTCTCCTTGATGGTCTTACCAAAGAGTGTAGAACCGTCATAAGTGGCATTTGCAAAAGACGTCTTAAAGGGTTCGGAAAATTGATACAACCTGAGCCAGACATTACGCCTCATGGACATGCCAGACCCAGCCGCCCTAGACGCTCCTTCCTTAGCATGGGAGAGGAGTCACATGGACGTATTAAATACCACTTTTAAAGTGGCCATTCTCATGGGGAACGAAGCCCTGAGTCCTGCAACATGGACTTGGGGGGAGAGTCCTCCAGCTCCTTTATCAGGTCACGTTGGAGTCTAGTGACATGGGCCAAGTAATTCAGCTCCCAGATCGAAAAGGCAGCTGAAGCATACACCTGCTTCCCTAGGCGGTCCATCATCTGTGACTCCTGGTCAGGAGGGTGGACCGTGGAAGTCTCCTGAGCAAGTTCCTTTTTACTAGCTGCTGCTACCACCATGGCGTCCACAGGGGAGCCCCTATTCCAGGATGGCCCGTCAATGGGGGGGGGGGGGTTCAAATTTTATCGGGTCGCTTGGGGATAGGCTCCATGCTGTCCGGTTCCTTCCACGCCCCTGAGGTGACCAAATCCACTAAAGGATCCGTGGGAGGGGACACCCAGGAAGTTGTCGGGCCAGTGTCGAAAGCCTCCAGGAACACAGATTCATCAGAAGAGAGCTTGGGGGCAGACCAACATCCCCGCTAGAGCAGGATCTCCATGTCTCCAAAGGAGACATCCTCGGCAGGTGATCTTGGGGAAACCTCTCCATCATCTAAATCCGTGTCCTCGGTGAGGGACTCGGGAGAGTCCAAGTGCCTCCTCTTGCAAGTATGCTTGCGAGGCACATCTCTAGTGGGGCTCTCTGGGGGGCACTCGCAAGCCATTTGTTCCTCGAGGGGAACCGTCTGGGGCTCTTCGAGCATGGGTTGTCCCTCTGGTAAGACAATAGGGACCATAGACAGCGCCAAGGGGGTCTGGGAGGAGTCCGAGGGGCAGTCAGGGTCCTCAATCCGACGGAGAGGACCCTTTCTACCACATCAAACGCCAAAGGAGAGTGGACCTCCTGGGAAGCTAATAAGGAGGCCGATCTCCATGGGTCTGACGCGAGAATTGGAGCCAGGCCCGAGGTGGACGGAGCTCTAAGAGAGGGGACCTGGCCCAACAAAGTCAGATCCGATGGAAAAGGTTCCACTACCTTGATCCGACACCTAAGATCCATCTCCGAGAGGCTCAGATCTGAGCTGGTCGGATCTGAAATGCTCCAGGTAGCTGTCGGCGTCAAGGAAACAAGTATTGTCGGCGCCGACCCCCTGACCAAGGCCAACTTTGGATCCGAGTACTCCGAAGCCGAAGATTGGATCGGAGAAGGAGAAATGGGTTGAAAGAAAGGAAGCGAGCTCCCCCCTCCAGTGGGGAGGGCTAGCAAGACCCCCATCTGGATCTGTGTACGGATAAAGCACCTCATTATCTTATCCAGATCCATATCCGATAAGAAGCGGGTTGACCGTGTCGAGGCCACAGACTCCGACCTGGCGGGTCGGGGAACCGAGGCCCAAGAGACTGGACATGCCTCCTCCAACTCCAGGGAGAACCTCGGAGATCGGTGCCGAGGGGAGTCACGGGTCTGAGAGATTTTGCTAGGTGAAGAGAGGTCCGGGGACCTCTTCCTCTTCTCCCTCGTCTTTGACTCTCTCTCCCTTTCTCTACCTTTCTTCTGCTCTGCTACCACAGGCTTAGAGGCAGGAGTTTGAGTCCCAGCCTGGGATGGAGGAGAATCCAGAGGAAGAGAGGAGGGATAGGTGAAGACAAAGATGAGGAAAGAGTCGATAGGAGGAAGAAGACCTTTGAGGGCCAACCTGGCCTTCCTATCCTTTAAAGCACAGGGTTTGAACCCTGCACAAATATTGCAATCCACACTAAGGTGGGCCACAACCAAGCACAACACACACACAGAGTGTGGCCATCCGCTGGGGAGAGTTAATGGCCACACACTGTGCAGTACTTAAAGATAAGCTTTTCAGCCATACTAAAGGGAAAGAAAGTCTTAAAAAAGACAGGCAAATACTTTCCTAAAATCACTCACACACAAACCCACGCACCACGCTAGACTAAAAAAGAACACTGGGGGGGGGGTCACCACAGAACAAACTACTCTAACTTTTTATCTAACAACACTAACACTCGATGCCAAAGCGATGGGAGGGGAGAAGGGGTATCTAAACTAATCCAACCTGACGAAGAAAGTGAAAGTTTTTTACTTACAGAAAGTTAAACAACCCACTACTAGCTGGAGCTCAGAAAACACGATGTATAGCAAATCGTGGCAAATGAGATCTGGGGATGGAAGGCAGTGGAGGTGTATTATGGGTAAGGGGAGGAGTCTGGAGCTCGGAGCTGATGCTAGTAACAGTTGCCAGCTCGGATCAGATACGGATTCGTATCCCACAGGTTGAAGACCAAATGAAGTAAACTACTTCAGATGCAGAACAATCAGATTCAATGTGTGCAGCACCCAAACAATAGACATAAACTTTTTAAACCACATCTCTTTCTCCATCTCTACAAACACAGAAAAAACAATAAACACAAACACACACCTAAATTCATTAACTACAAAAGCCTAGCTACATTAACTATCAAACACTCTAACAATAATAACAGTAGAAATATCTGTGTTAATAAAGGAACATTTGTAAAAACTTACATACATGTACACACACACATATATATATATATATATATATATATATATATATATCTTTATATACACATTTATATATATATATATATATATATATATATATATATATATATATATATATATATATTAAACACATTTAAATTTATATTTATTTTTTTACAGAGATAAGGAAAATGCTGGAATAATTTAACACAGCAAACACTAACACAGAGAAAAAAAAACTCTAACAAAAACCTAACTTTCACTAAACACTTTAACACCTAAACTAACTAAACACTAAAACTGGGGTAGAGGATACAAAATAATAATAATGGTATACAAAGCACAAAAGGATACATTGAATGGAGCTTGCAGATTGTGGTTCACTAAGGTTGCAAATGAGATCTTAGCAGAGAGGGGGAGAGCAGGGTACTACAGGTAGAAGAGGCAGCACTCTCAGGCTGAAGACTCTGGAATAGCCAGCTTCTAATTTGAGTCAGATTCAATATCCCATAGGTTGAAGCTGGATGGAAAACACAACATCGGATCATGACTGTTGACAGAACAAAAGCACATGGAGCAGGCACCTGTCTAGCTGACGCCAGGTAAACTGACATCAGGTAAACTGAAGTCAGGCAGGTAACTCTCTGAGCAAAGCTGCCACTCTGGTAATAAGTAAAATTAGAAATGCAAGAACATGTTGTAAGTGCAACTAACTGATATACTTACATGAACAAGAATGTCAGGCTTTAGATCTTTAAGAGAATTCATGTTTCTGTCAGCAACCTCCTTTCAAAAATAATAAATATGGAATTAATTAAATAATTTTATCAATACTTCTTATTCAAATGAAATAATAAAGTTTCTAATACTTTCTACTAAAAGTTTGCACCAATACAACAATAACACAATTTTCTGAACACTGTATTTTAAGTCATGCTTTATTAAAGAATACAGGAAGTTAAGAATATCTTGAAAACAAAGTTTAATCCATAAACACAACTAAAAGACATAATGAACATCTAACATTAAATGAAAATCATAAATGTATTATTTTCAAAGCATATAGGCTATTTGTACACAATTTATGTATAAATTATTGCTTCTTTGATTCACATTGTATATCTTGCCAGTTTTTTTCTACTTCTTCTTTGCATTTCAGAACTGCAGTCTCTAGTCTTCGCACTGAATTAGAGATAGCAGGATTAGTACGCATGACAACCATATCATAAGCCATCCATGTTGCCTGCACTATGAAAAATGCAAGACAATGAAAAGTATATGATGCAGTACTTTTGTACTGCTCTAAAATAAAATGTAGATATCAGCAATATCATACAGAGCTATTTATATCTATCACCATTTTCTCATAATCTCCTTTTTTCAATATATAATGAATCTACTGGTAAAGTCAACAGTTTGACTGAAGAGGAACTAATTTAAAAATTTGTGATCCTTTAAAAAGTCCGTAATAAATAAAGGAAAATGCATAGTGCTGTATGTGGGCTGCAACATAACTGAAAAAGAAGTTATGTACTCACCATAACGTTCCATATGAGTAGTTGTACTTCATTTTTCAACCTTTGGGTTACGGATCCATATCGGATCCGAGCCGGCAACTTTTACTAGCATCAGCTCCAAGCTCCAATCTCCTCCCCTTACCCATAATACACCTCCGCTGAGTTTGCTGAACCTTATACTGATAACCCAACCTGAAAAATTTTTCTTATGATCTATACTGCAGCCCATAGGCTGATCATATGCCAAGGTCTGGGGGAAGGAGGGAGGGATGGGTGAAGACAAATGAAGTAAAACTACTCAGATGGAATGTTATGGTGAGTACATAACTTCTTTATCTGAAGTAGTTTACTTCATTTGGTCTTCAACCTGCGGGACAGAGTCCCCAGCTACCAAACTCCTGGGAGGCCCTCATGGAAGGATATACTGGAGCACCGAGGAACCAAAGGATGCTCCCCTTCTGGGAGTCAAATCCAATTTGTAATGAGACATAAACGTATGAGATGAGGACCAACTAGCTGCAGAATAAATATCATCCACAGACACTCTAGACCAAAAGGCTGCAGACGTAGCCATGGACATAGTGGAATGAGCTTTCACCTGACCTGGAGGAGACATGCCTCTGTCCTTATAGACCTGCAGGATGCATGAAGAAACCCATCTAGCTATAGTGACCTTGCAGATAGGTTTCCCCAAAAAGGGTTTATAGAAGTATACAAACAATTGATCAGATTTACGGAAATTTTTTGTCCTGTGTAAATAGAATCGTAACTGTCTATGAACATCCAACATGTGGAGTTTGTATTCCATCTTGTTAGTAAAATTAGGAAAAAACACAGGCAAATTGATGGTCTGACTGATATTGACTGGTGATGCCACCTTAGGAAGAAAGGATGGATTGGTTCGAAGGGAAACCCTATCTTTGTGAAAAATCATGTAAGGAATTTTGATGGACAATGCCAGTAATTCTGAAACCTTTTTTACAGAGGTAATAGCCACCAGAAAAGCTGTTTTCCAAGATAAAAATGTCAGATCTGCAGTTGCGGCAGGCTCGAAAGGCGGAGTGGCCAAAGCTTGAAGAACCATAGTAAAGTCCCATGGGGTACAGGATCTTTTACCAGGGGGTGTAACAAAAAGGCCCCTTTGATGAAGGCTTTACACAGTCTGGAAGAAGCTACACAGGCAGAATGCTCACCCACATGAAAATGAGAGATGGCAGCTAACTGAACTTTGACAGTAGAAGAACTAGCCCCGTGTTGAAAAATATCAGCTAGAAAATCAAGAATGGCCGAAATAGGAGCCGTGAAAGGGTCTAAACTCCTTTGAGAGGCCCAAAAGGAAAAACGTTTCCACTTGCTGTGATAAACCTTCCTGGTCGAAGACTTATGAGCAGCCACCAAAATAGATCTAACTGATGAGGATAGTCCAGGAGTCCTAGCAATCATGGGAACTGGAGCAGCCAAGCTGTGAGCTTCAGGCTGTCCAGATTCGGATGAAGCACCCCCGAAGGGTGTGAAATTAAATCCTAAATGGGATCTACGATCCAAGGCGGAGCCAGAAGGTGAGACCAAAGGAAGGGAAACCATACCTGACGAGGCCAGAACGGGGCAGTGAGGATCACTTTGCTCCCCAGTCGACGAGCTTTTTGTAGAAACCTCAGAATGAGAGGTACTGGCGGGTACGCATACAGAAGACCGGGAGGCCAAGCATGAACTAGAGCGTCTCTGGGGACTTCCCCGGCAGGGGGTTCAGAGCGAAAAACTTGCTGCACTTCGCATTGGAAGGAGATGCAAAGACATTGCAGCAAAGTTGACCCCACTCGCTGAAGATCTGTTCCGCTACTGACAGATTCAGAGACCACTCGTAAGGAATCAGAATGGTCCGACTTAGCCTGTCCGCTAGGATGTTGGACCATCCCAGAATGTGCGTTGCAGTGAGAAAGCGAGTGGTGGAGATTGGCCATTCCCACACTCTCATGGCCTCGCGATAAAGGGGGTAAGATCTGGTCCCTCCAGACCACTGACATGTTGTCTGACTGAATAGCAATCGTCCCCAGTGGAAGAAAGGCATGAAGGGTCTGCAATGCTAGAAAGACCGCCCTCATGTCTAAGACATTTATGTGCAAGCTGGTCTCTATGGGGGACCATAGGCCCTGGACTGTCCTGCCTGAACAATGCCCTCCCCACCCGAGTTGGGAGGCATCCGTAGTCACTATGGCTTGGGCTGGAACAAAAGGTCATCCCTCCAAAATGTCCGGAGACCACATCCACCATATGAGGTATGACCGACAGACTCGACTGAGCAGAATTGGATATGTCAATGGCAGTTCCAACTGGGACCACTGAACAGCTAGAGTCCACTGTAGAATTCTCATGGGTAACCGAGCACATGGGAGAAGAATTATGGTCACCGCCATCGAGCAGAAGACCCTCAACACCGATTCCACCATTGGGAGATGAGAGTGGTAGATCAGGGAGACATGCACCCTCAAGTTTTGAACTCTCTCCCGAGGTCAGGAAGATTTTGCACTGAAGAGTATCTATCCCGGCACCAATGTATCACCAATACAGGATCTAGGAGAGATTTGGATGCGTTGATTGTGATCCCCAAATGCAGGACAACAGTCAGGAAATAATCCCTGGTTTGGGAGAGTAGACACCTGGTGGGAGCAGTGAGGAGCCAATCGTCCAGGTACAGATAGACCTGAATCCCCTGAAGCCTCAGGTGAGCTGCTACCACCGCCTTCACTTTGGTAAACACCCTGGGGGCTGTGGTGAGACCAAAGGGTAGGGCTCAAAATTGGAAATGAATGACTCCTAGCCAGAAACAGAGGAGCCTCCTGGAGCTTCTGTGCATTTTTATGTGATAGTAAGCATCCTGTAGGTCTAACGAGCACATCCAGTCGCTCTCTTGCAGGTACGGCATGATGGACTGTAATGTGACCATCTGGAACTTCTCTTTGGCAACTGACAGGTTCAGGGTAAATAGGTCCAGAATGGGCGTTAAGTCCCCCTTTTCCCCTTTTTCTTTGGCACCAAAAAGAACCTGGAGTAGAAGCCCGATCTGGACTGATCTGGGGGGACGGTTTCAATGGCTCGTTTTTCTAGCAGCTTGGAAATTTCCTGTGCTGCTGCCTCCCTTTGCATGGGTGTTACGTCCCGGAGGTGTCTGGGAGATTTTGGGGAACCCAAGAAGCGGATAGACTATCCTGTGGATATGATTTGAAGCATGCAGCGGTCCTTTGTTATGGACTCCCATGCCGCTAGGTGCAAGGACAATCATCCCCCGACTGACTCCAGAGTAGAGCAGTCGGGCAACCCTCAGGGTTGCTGCCCGGATCTGTCCAAGAAAGGTTCTTGAGACCCAAAGTTCCTTGGACCCCCTCTGCCTCTGAGCCGACATCCATTCTGTCCCCCTCTGCCTCTGGGGGGAAGAAGAGCCCTGAGTTTACTGGGAATACTGTGACTTCTAGAACCACATCTTCTTTTGCCCTCTCTGGTTCCGGGAAAATGACCTTTGAGGGTTAGAGAAGCGGATCCCAATGGCAGACAGTGTCTTCCTGCCCTTCTCACTCTGGACTAATGTCTCTTTGACGGTCTTAACAAAGAGTGTAGTGCTGGCATAAGGGGTATTGGCAAAGGATGCCTTGAAAGGTTCGGAAAATTGACATAACCTGAGCCAGGCGTTGCGCCTCATGGACACGCCAGACCCAGCCACCCTAGCCGCTCCTTCCATAGCATGTGAAAGGAGTCTCATGGACGTATTACATACTGCTTTTAAAGTGGCCATCCTCGCGGAGAACAAAGCCTTGTCCTCCTGTGACATGGACTTGGGGGATACTCCTCCAGCTCCTTTACCAGGTTGCGTAGGGAGTCTGGTGACATTTGCCAGGTAGTTCAGCACCCTAATTGAAAAGGTAGCTGAAGCGTAAACTCGCTACTCAAGGTGGTCCATCATCCGCGACTCTCGGTCAGGAGGATGGACTGAGGAACTCTCCTAAGCAAGTTCCTTCTTAGTGGCTGCTGCTACCACCATGGCATCTACAGGGGAGCCCTTGTTCCATGCTGGTCTGTCTGGGGGGGGGGGGCTTAAGATCTTATCCGTTTTTTTTGGAATAGGTTCCACAGTGTCCGGCTCCTTCCATGCGCACAAGGTGACCAGATCCACCAAAGGATCCATGGGAGGGGAACCCAGGAAGTAGATGGGCCTGTGCCAAAAGCCTCCATGAACACGGATTCATAAGACAAAGGTTTGGGGGCAGACCAACCTCCCCGTTGGCACAGGATTTCCATGATGTCTCCAAAGGAGCCATGCAGCATCCAAGTCTGTGTCCTCGGTGAGGGACTCGGGGGAGTCCAAGTGCCTCCTCTTGCACATATGCTTGTGAGATACCTCTCTGGTGGGGCTCTCCGGGAGGAGCTCACAAGCCACTTGTTCCTTGGGGGGGAACCGTCTGGGCCACTTCGAGCATGGCTTGTCCCTCTGGTAAAAGGATGGGGACCATAGACAGAGCCGAGGGGGTCTGGGTGGAGTCCGCGGGGGCAGTCAGGGGTCTCGATCCAGTGGAGGGAACCCTTTCTACCACGAACGCCGAAGGAGAGCGAACCTCCTGAGAAACCAATAAGGAGGCTGGTCTCCCCGCATCTGACGAGAGAATCTGAGCTGGGCCCGAGGTGGATGGAGCTCCGAGGGAGGGAACCTGGCCCGACAAATTCGGAGCCGAAGAAAAGGGTTCCACTCCCTCGGATCCGAGCTGGTCAGATCTGATACGCTCCAGGCAGCTGTCGGCGTTGAGGAAGCAGGTACCGTTGGCACCGACCCCCTGACCAAAGCCAACCTCGGATCCGAATACTCCGAACCCGAAGGTCAGATCGGAGAAGGAGACAGAGGTTGGAAAAAAAGAAGTGAGCTCCCCCCTCCTGAGGGAGGGGGGCTGGCAAGACCCCACCTGGATCTGAGTACGGATAAACCTCCTCATCATTTTATCCAGATCCATGTCAGACAAGGATCGGGTGGATTTCAATGAGGCCACGGACTCCAACCTGGCGGGTCGGGGCATCGAGGCCCGAGAAGCTGAACGTGTCTCCTCTGGCTCCAGGGAGAACCTCGGAGATCAGAGCCGAGGGCAGTCACGGATCTGTGGTGTCTTTGTAGGTGAAGCAAGGTCTGGAGACCTCTTTCTCTTTTCTCTCGCCTTTGACTCTTTTTCCCGCTCTCTACCTCTTTTCTGCTCCGCTACCACAGGCTTTGGTACAGGAGGTTGAGTACCAGCCTGGGACGGAGGAGAAGCCAGAGGAAGGAGAGGCGGCCACAGCAGCCGCTGTGACCAAAGCCGGAGATGAGGAAACAGATTCTGAAGGGGGAAGAGGGCCTTTGAGGGGCAACTTGGCCTTCCTATCTTTAATGACACGGGGGTTGAAGCCTGCCCATATGCTGCAGTCCACACAGCTGGGCCACGCTCAAGCACAAAACACACAGTGTGGCCATCCGCAGGGGATATTTTATAGCCACATTCTGTGCAAGCTTTTCAGCCATACTATCTCAGCAGAAAGATAACTTAAGAAAAAAAGGCAGTTTCTTTCTGACTGGCACACGCACATACCCACTCACCACACTCGTACACAGAAAACACTGGGGGGGGGGTGAGGGGAAGCTACAATCTACACAATAGTAAAAACTACTCTAACAATCCTAAAACTCTATAACTCGACGCACCAAGCGAGGGGAGGAGAAAGGGAACCTATACTACACTATCTAACAAAATTCTGAAGAAAAAAGATACTCAAAAAGGTTTTACCCACTTGACTAAATTGGAGCTCAAGAGATCACGATGCATAAGCTATTCACAGCAAACGAGATCTGAGGATGGAAGGCAATGGAGGTGTATTATGGGTAAGGGGAGGAGTTTGGAGCTTGGAGCTGATGCTAGTAAAAGTTGCCGGCTCGGATCCGATACGGATCTGTAACCCACAGGTTGAAGACCAAATGAAGTAAACTACTTCAGATCACTGCTTTTTTTGCCGGTGTTTAAGTAATGCAAGTTAGGGGTACACACCATAAATACATTTATGTGTAAGTATACTTAACATACAGTGGATTTTTCAAGAGAAATCACTGTATAGTACACTTGTGTGAGTTACTCTTACCATAACAGTAGATGTTCGAATTCCTTACTACTGCAGTAGACATTTGGCTAAATGGTAACCTCTTAGTGCAGGAAATCTAGACAAAGCCTAAAATAACAGGGGCACAAGCCATAGAAACAGATAAATATATTAAATATTGCTCTTAGAAACTTAGAAAGTTTCTAGAATAACAGGATTTGTGTTGGAATGCATTTTTCTAAGGGAAATGAAGTCTGAAACTCAAATTTAAGTTATTATTTAGTAACTTCAATAGGGCAGTCACAGTGGTGCAGTGGTTAGCATTGCCGCCTCACAGCAAGAGGTTCTCCAGTTCATTCCTCAGCTGGGGTGCCTTCTGTGTGGAGTCTGCATGTCCTCTCTGTGGTCGTGGGTTTCCTCCGGGTGTTCCGGTTCCTCCGGGTGTTCCGGTTTCCTCCCACATCCCAAAGACATGCTGCAGGTGGATTGGACACTCTAAATTGGCCCTAGGTGTGTGTGTGTGTGTGTGTGTGTGTGTGTGTGTGTGTGTGTGTGTGTGTGTGTGTGTGTTCTGTGGGCTGGCAACTCGACACTGTAAAATTCTACTGCCAATCACGAGCGGACAGGTGATCCGCTGTTGGCTACCTCTAACCGGTAAAAGCCAGAAGAAGATTTAGTAACTTCACTCCTCAGTGATTTGCTAGCAAACAAATTTTATGAGAAACACACACACAAAAAAAAACAGAGGCAAAAATCTGGGCATTTTGCAAATATCTGGACAGTTGAGAGATATGGATACAAAAACTGGTTAGTTTTGCAAAACTCTGGCTCCCTCCCACACCTTCACTCTGATTGCTAACTGAATGAACAGGCCAGTGGAGGGAAATAGTGAAGCAATCTTTAGGACTTTCTTGCCCATAAAGTGCCTACTCATCCTGAACTACAATTATAAAGTATAACAGAAAACCAAAAACTTTAGATCTCAACACTAACTATATACAAAAGAATGGGGAGGGCAGGCTGGTGTGGCTACTATAGCAGTAAACATCTACTGTTAAAGTAAGCAGAACGTAGCTAGGGCAGGGTGAGAGGGGCAACTGTTCCGGGTGTAGAGTGTTGGGGGAGGCATATTCAGCCAATCCAGGTCTCTCTTTAATGCAACATCGGTGTTAAAAAGCCAGTACTGCATTTGCAGTTAAACCTGAGCACTGTAACTTTACAAGTGTGTTATAAATTGTAGCAACTGCTTGCTGCACTGTAGTAAGCAGTTTGCTACAGTTTAAAAAGAAAGAAAGAAAAAAAAAAAAAAAAAGAAAATATCTTTTTTTTAACTAAAAACTGAGCGCTGTAGCTCTCCGTGCAGGCAGAGTATAAACTGCAGTAACTGTTTGCTACGTCTTTAGCAAGCATTTTCTTACAGTTTGAATTTATTTATTTATAACTAAACAATGTAAGAAACTTCTCTGTGTGGAAGATTTTCAGTCCATATATTTCTAGTTAATCACTGTATATTAATCAGATCAGACAATAGTAGTAGAAGTAGCGAACGTAAACTCATCAAGTCAAAAAGTAATAATAGAAAATATATAATTCTACAGCATTACTAAGTATTCGAAAGTAATCCAAGCAAGGCAGGCAATCTGTTTCCAGTCGAAAATCCTTTATTAAGTACACAGACCAATAATATTTTTGATACTCTGATAATCCAAAGTGTATGTTAGGATGCAGCTATTTTTGCATTTGTTATTCTCTGTGGGATTACTTAACATTTTTCTACTGGGGAGGTTGAGTGAAGGTGCTTCAGTCCTTTTCAGTTCTATAATGGGTTCCAGGATGTTTTTTAACATCTGACTTTCATAGCCTCTCACTAGAAAATCATTCTCTGTTGTTCAGGTTTCTCAAAAATGGTTCCATCTCTGTGGTAATTCGAGCTAATCTATAGCCTTGGGATTTCACTACATTATACTTGTTTTTTGTAGGATGTAGACTTTTACTGTGGAGTAATAAATTAACCCTCGTTGGTTTTCTGAATAGATCAGTGGTGATTCTGTTATTGTTGATGTCCTTGGAAATCTGCATATCTAAGAAAGTGGTTGAAGTACAGCCATGGGAAGAGGTAAACTTCAGGAAGGGGGTTGTTTGATTGAGGTAAGTGATAACATCTCCAAGCTGCAAGGTGTCACCTTCCCACACAATAAAGACATCGTCAATAAAACGTAAATAGCATGTGATATGCTGCATGTAGTCTGTGTTGTTTAACACAAAGTCCTCCTCCCATTTGCCCAGGGCTATGTTAGCTATGCTGGGAGCCATGGCAGTTCCCATTGCTATACCAGTTTTTTGTTTGTAGTGTTTGCCATTGAAAGTAAAGAAATTGAAGTCCAGTACAAGATTAATGAGCTTGCTTAACTTTTGCAGTTGTGCCTGTGTACCCTGATTATGTTTCTTAAAAGACTCCATAGCTGCTGTTATACAGTAATTGTGAGGGAGCACAACACCATATGTTTGAACTTTTAAAAGTTCAAAAATGGAATAAAAAAATAAATAAACCAAAGAAACCCCACCCCCATCCCGCTCTTTAAATATACCAACTCCAAGATCGCACTACAGTGCAGAAAAGGGAAATCTTCCCATTCCAACTGTACGGAGATCTCCGTTGAAACGTTCAAACTTTTAAAAGTTCGATCAAATGGTGTCGACCATATGACGTTCGAACTTTTAAGAGTTCGACAACATGATAAAGACCCAATAACTGGACCTGAAAAAGGAATCTAGTTTGTAATACTTTGTAAACGTATGTACACAGGACCAAGCTGTTGCCTCTAGAATGCTTCTATAGTCCACCTCCTTCCAATATGCCTAAAGAGATGCCAAAGCACTATGTGCCTTGATATTGCCTGGAAATGTTTTACTACTGAGGGTACAACAAATGGCAAACATACAGGACAATTACCTGCAAATAGTCTGTCTTGGCAGAGTTTGTCTTTTCATTGTCTCATCATAAGAAATAAGCAGCCGATCTACTTTTCTAACGGATTTAGCTCTGTCAAGATAAGTACAGTTTTGTACCTACCATAAATGTAGATGTTCGAGGATCCACATTGCTGCAGTCCTAACTATTGGGTAGTCCGCTGTCCAGTCGGCCCGAATACCAAAGTATATGGCTGACGTCGGTCAGGGCGCATTAGACTGACGTCAGTACGTCAGGGTACTAATGCGCATGACCGACGTCATATCCTCAGTCTTTTCTTGCCCCAGATGTCAGAAGACCCTGAAAAGATAAGGCCAAAAACCAAAAACTCCCAACATATCTGCACCAAAATATACATATATATACAAAATATACAAAATGAGCAGAATATAACCTCACCTACACAACCACCCCTAAACACAGAGGGGAAGGAGGGAGGGTAAATTGGACTGCAGCAATGTGGATCCTCGAACATCTACATTTATGGTAGGTACAAAACTGTACTATGTTCTTCATTCCACATTGCTGCAGTCCTAACTATTGGGTAGAATCCCAAAGCAGAGGTAAGGGAGGCTGGCAAATCATAAGGAAGCAGGAGCTGATAACATGCCTTGCAAAATAGCTGTGGCAAAACCAGCCCTAGACTTAGAGTAGAGAGGAAGGTGGTAATGCTTAGAGAAAGTATGCACTGAACTCCAAGTAGCTGCCTCCAAAATATCTTTAGTTGCCACCCCCCTTAAAAAAGCTGTTGAAGTGGCAGTAGCCCTAGTGGAATGAGGCCTAATCCCAGCTGGAATCTCCTTGCCATGATGGGAATAACAAAATGCAATGCAAAACCCAATCCACCTAGAAATAGTTTGTTTTGACACAGGCTTGCCCTGAGAACTCAAAGCAAAAGAAACAAACAACTGCTGAGACTGCCTAAAATCCTTAGTCCTGCTCAAATAATAACGCAATTGCCTGTGTACATCTAAAGTGTGCAAAATCTTTTCCCCTTTATTTTGGGGATCTGCATAAAACGTAGGCAAATGAATAGTTTGGTTTAAAGCCACACTAGAAACCACTTTAGGCATAAAGGAAGGATTAGTACGTAATGATACCCTATCCTTATGAAAAATCAAAAAGGCTCAACCGCCATAAGGGCCTGTAACTCAGAAACCCTTCTTGCAGAAGTAATGGCCAACAAAAAGCAGTCTTCCATGACAAGTATTTCAGTTCAGCAGTAGCTGCAGGCTCAAAAGGTTGTAGAGTAAGTTTCTCCAACACAAAATTGAGATCCCAAGCAGGAGTAGGAGCTCTCATTGGGGGTCTTATATTCTTTGCCCCTCTAAGAAATTGCTTGAACAAAGGATGTGAAAACAATGGTGGGTCACAATCATAGTGAGCTGAAATTGCTGCAGCATGAATCTTAATGGAAGAGAAAGACAAACCTTTGTCCAATAACTCAGTAAGATATTGAAGAGCCACACTCAAATTAGGCTCTGAAATCTCCAAATTCTTTGCTGCAGTCCAAAATAAAAATCTCTTCCATTTTTCTGCATACACTTTCCTTGTACTAGGTCTTCTGGCTTCCATAATCACATTTAAAACTTGTTGAGGAAGTTGAGACCTGCTGTCTTTCAAAACAGAATATGCCAGGCTGTTAGATGAAGAGAGTGAAGCTTGACATTGAGCAGACGACCGTCCTTCTGAGACAACAGATGTGGAATCAAGGGTAAAGGCCATGGAGGCTTCTTTACCAGACTCCTCAGTAATGGGTACCAGTGCTGCCGAGGCCAATCTGGAGCTATTAAAATCATCCTTGGCTTGTCTTGTCTGACCTTTAGAAGCACCTTTGGAAGAAGAGGCAGAGGTGGAAACGCATACACATGAAGATTTTTCCAACTGAAAGAAAGAGCATCCACTTTCCAAGCTGTGTGATGAAACCTCTTTGTGCAAAACTTTGGCAGCTGGTGGTTTAGTGGAGAAGCGAACAGATCTATGTCTGGAGTTCCCCAGGACACTGTCAATTTTTGAAATACATGAAGATCCAGTTTCCACTGTGGGGATCCATGATTTGTCTGCTTAACACATCTGCTAAGGAGTTCTGTGCTCGGCAGAAACCTTGCCTGAAGAGTTAGTTGCAAGCTTAGCGCAGTCTCCCATAAAATCATTGCTTGCCTGCACAATGGGTAAGAATGTGTTCCCCTTGTTTGTTGATGTACCACATGACAGTTGTGTTGTCTGTTAGAATCAACACCTGCCCTGGAAGAAGTAACTCCTTGAAAGCCATTAATGCAAACTGGACTGCTAACATCTCCTTCATGTTGATATGTAGATGCTGTAGTCTGGCAGGCCACTTGTCTTGTATCCACTTTCCATTTAGATGAGCTCCCCAAGCAATGTCTGAGGCATCTGTCGTTAGAATTTGACTCGCCTCTGGCGGGGTCACAGAGAGTCCCTTGTTTAGGTGACATTCCTGAGCCCACCACAAAAATTCCTTTTGAATGCAAGGTATTATTTGAATGACAGTGTCCAAATCCTGGCAGTGCTGTGTCCATACATTTTGAGATACCATTGCAGCTTCCTCATATGCAGTTTGGCATTGGGAAGCACCAGAATACAAGATGCCATGAACCCTAAGGCTTGAAGGACTGTCCTTGCAGTCAGCCCGGACTGAAGAGATAGTTGATGGAAGTAACTGGAAAGATTCTTTTGTTTGTCCGGGGTTAAAAAGGCCATCTGGGCTGCTGTATTCAGTCTCACACCCAGAAAGCACATGTCTTGAGAGGGTACTAGACTGGACTTTATTTCGTTCACAGAATACCCTAGGCATCTTAGCACTGCTATGACATATTCCAAATGCTGTAGAAGGTCTTCCTTTTCTTGAGCCAGAATCAGGCAATCGTCCAAGTAAGGATAGATTTGAATTCCTTTTAGCCTGAAGTAAGCTATCACTGGAGCCAGAACCTTTGTGAATACTCTGGGCGCAGTAGATAAGCCAAAGGGCAATGCAGAGAACTGATAATGAGAATTTCCAGCTCAAAACGCAGATACTTTCTGCAACTTAGTCTTATAGGCACATGAAGGTAAGCTTCCTTGAGATCTAAAGTTACCATCCAGTGATCCTTGCCCAGCAGAGGTAAAAGCTGTTGTAACGTCAACATTTTGAACTTGGGAATGTCCAGATAAGTGTTGAGGATAGATAAATCCAAAATTGGTCTCCACGTGTTCCCCTTCTTGGTACTAGGAACAGGCGAGAATAAAATCCTAGGCCCCTTTCTGGCACAGGAACCGGCTGAATGGCCCCTATTTGGAGTAACTGAGAAATTTGCTTGTGAGCCTCTTGTCTTTGTAGAGGAGGAATGTCTGGCATGCCTTTGAAAGGAGGCAAGGTATGGAAATAAAACCTGTAACCGTGGTGAATGATATCCAGAACCCATTTGTCTTGGGTAATTAAATCCCAATTTTCTTTGAAAAGAGACAGTCTTCCTCCTAGAGGTGCCGCCAGGCGAGAAGGTACTGGCAGCTGAAAAGGCAGGTCATTGGGTCTGCTTACGAAAGGACTGACCCCTGCCCTCACCAGAAGTCTGAGCAGGTGAACTCCCTGTCCTAGGCCTAAAAGCACCTTGAGCTCTGCCCCTACCACGTCTAGACCTACCCCTAGACTGGGAATCATAAGCAGGATAAGTCCATCCCTTAGCAGGCCAATTTCTACTAAACTTTGGAGGCTGCACCTGCAAAAAATCCTTAACAGTTTGCATAGACTTAGCCTTGTCCTCCATCTTCTTTAAAACTGCTTCCACAGGCGAACCAAACAACACATCAGACTGTAAAGGAGCATCCAAAATCCTTGTCTTAACATGCTCAGCTAAGTTCTGATCTCTCAACCAGGCGTGCCTACGAAGAACAGAACCAGTGGCAGCCACCCTGGAGGAGGCCTGCACAGCATCAAAACCACATTGCAAGGAATGTTTACCCACTTGTTCAGACACATGAACTAAATCCTGCAACTCTTTACACTCAATACCTTCCAGAGCATCCACCTTAGATTTCAACTGTGAAAGAAGGTAATTCTGATATTTTAACATGTGAAACTGACAATTCAACGCCCTCATGGCTAAAGTGGAAGAAGTATACACTTTCTTTCCCCATCTATCCAAAGCCCTTGCCTCTTTATCAGGAGGGACAGGATTTTTAACAACTGAGGCCTTCACACCTTTAGGCCCCTGAGAGACAGTTTCGGGTCTGCCCTAGGACTCTTAAAAGATACTTATGAGCGTCAGGCACCCTATAATACCTATCCGGTGTAACTGGCGCAGGAGGCAAAGCAACCCGATTCAGGGAAGCCTCTGCAAAAACATCTTCCACCACACTCAAACCAGCAGGTATAGCTAAAGGCCTGTGCTGGGGTAAAACAAGAATTCCCTAAGCCTTTTCCTGGAATCAGAGAAATCTTGACCTTCCCATTTAAAATGCTCCCTCATGGAATGCAGAGTCTCTGAAAATGAAAAATCCTCAGGAGGGGAAGCTGAAGGAGTAGAATCATCCACATCAGAATCAGAATAAGGAGGTACTCCTGCAAGTCTTCAGAAGACTCAGAAGCCTCCGAGCATTGCTCAAAACTCTCAAACTCAGATTCCACCTAGGCCTCTTATCAGGAGGGGCATAGAACCCCTTATCATAGTAATCAAATCCTCTGCCATTTTAAGCATATGTTTCTTAGGCAAAGACCCTGAAGTACTAGGAGAAACCCCCACTGAAGCAAAACTCGGCCTGCCCCTCAAGGAAGCCTTGGAAACAGAAGGGAGGCTCTGACCACCTTAGGAAGAGAGGGAAGAACAGCCACCTGAGAAGACCCCACAGCCTGGCCTTCTCTCTGAGAGGATACATTCTGTAACAGTAAGGTCTCTCCCCGAGACCCCAAAGAAAGACCTGGCAAAACCTCCGGCCCACTGAGCCTCTAAAGAACCGGCGTCTGGGACTGGGTTCCTCCTCTAGGCTTTGCTGTTTTGTCCTTGCGTTTTAGCGGCGCCGGAGCATCCGGCGGCATTTTATAATTACAACGCTTCCCAAACACTAACCTGGCACAGTCTAACCTTCTCTTAATAGTGCGTTTGTTAAATCTAGCACAAGAGCGGCATCCAACAACGTCGTGCTCAGGCCCTAAACAAGGTATACACAAAGTATGGTAATCCCTATGAGGTATCTGTTTCCCACAAGAAATACAGTTATTCACTTTTTCTGACATCCGGTTAAATACTGAGGCAAGAAAAAACCAAAATATTCCCCAACGGGGTACTTAGCCAACTTTGATTCGGTCTGAAACTCTGGCTTCAGAAACTTTCAGAACGCCAACCTGCACTCGCAAAATTGCTTCTGCATCGGACCATGCGGCAAAAAAGACTGAGGATATGACGTCGGTCATGCGCATTAGTACCCTGACGTACTGACGTCAGTCTAATGCGCCCTGACCGACGTCAGCCATATACTTTGGTATTTGGGCCGACTGGACAGCGGACTACCCAATAGTTAGGACTGCAGCAATGTGGAATGAAGAACATCTACTTGAGCTGCCTCTGCAAGACCAGACTATGTAGAATCCTTTCTCCCTGGTTCTGAGGATCTGAACAAAACACAGGGAGACTTGATTGTTTGATTCCAATTAAACTCTAAAATAACTCTGGGCACAAATGAATGATGTGTTCTTAATGAAACCCCATCTCTAAAGAAGACCAGATGGGGCTCACCCAACATGAGAACTTGCAACTCATATGCTCTTCTTGCAGATGTCAGAGCAATGAGTGCAGTCTTCCAAGTGATGTACCATAAATCAGCAAGATGAACTTTTTTCCAGTTAGTCAGCATCCCAGGAAGGAGTCACCTGTTTTCTGGAATGTCCAAGATGTAAAATCCACTCCAGTAACTGTTTTACCAAAAACAGATAAGAAGATGGAGAGTCCATGGGAAGACATGTTGAAATGGCTGGAATATGCATCTGGAGGAAAGTAACACACAAATATTTCAGATCCAGTGGTACTTAATCCCTGATGGGACCCTGGTTACTGGCTAGGCTCCAACTGGAAAATGTTTCCAATTGACTATATAAGATTTCCCAATAGCTAGTCTTCTTGCATCCTTTAAGTACCTACTAAATGTCCTCATGAAACAGGTGCCTAAAAGGAATCAAACTTGAATCATCCAGGCAGTTAGATGAAGTTGTTTGAGACTGGGGTTCCGTGTCTTGTGTGAGTAGGCCCAGTCTGTGAGGAAGCTGATGGTAATTACCCTTGGACAGTTCCATAAGAAGGGAGAAACAAAAGTTATGTACTTATTGTAATGCTAGATCCACACTGTCTTCTTCCATCCAACTCAACCCGTGGGTTATTGGAGTCAGACACAAAGCTGACACCTTAGACTCTTCAGTGCAGAAGCCTGCCTCCTCTCCCAGAATGCACTGCTCATCCTAATTTTCTTCAGATCAAGTTTGCCCTGCATGTCCCAATAAACTAAATGGAGGAAAAAATGTTCTAAGAAGGAGAAAGAGGAAATATTTATGAAGGGAAGATTGAAGCTACACCAGTAGTCCCAAAGACAGGCTTTGGGCTGGTCTGCACAGTCAGGCAGAAGTAGCTCAAAAGGATTACAATTTGAAAGGAAGAACAGCAGGAGGGATAGTTGAGATGGAAAGAAGAAGACAGTACGGATCTAGCATTAAGGTAGTTACATAACTTTTGTATCCAATGTTGTCATTTCTGTCCACGTTAACCTGTGGGATACAGTCCCCAGCCAGTCAAACACAGGTGGCATAAAGAGAGAACATTCTATAAAATGGTGGAGCCAAAGGTTT